>NC_056689.1:13892500-14492500 GCF_018350215.1 Panthera leo
GCCCGAGGCTTTGGACAACTGACCTCTCACCCCCATCCTGTGTCGTTAATATTATTTTTGTATTTGATGGCAAAATGGGCTTCCCCTGGGAGGGGGTGCGCGCAGAAGTGCATATTCTCCGTTCCTTCTACCGGTGAGCTCCGTTGGTGCTACCCGGTTTCCTCGGTTTTGTCTTCTCAGTGGTTGCACCAACTCTGGGCAGGTGGACACATCTCCACCCGGCCAGGTTACTGTCGCAGCCCTTGCTGCATTCTGCTCCCCAGCCCTCGTGACAGCGAGAAAACCCCACGCTTCTACGAAAAAAGCTCGTATTCGAAAGGATCGCTAAGCTTTCTAGTCCACCCCAATGATGACCGTTTCATAGCCAAACCATTTCATCTGACATTTTTAAAGTGAAGATGATGGGTGCCTGGGTGGCTCGGTCGGTTAGGTGTCCAACTCCCGAGTTCGGCTCAAGCCACGATCTCGCGGTTCGTGAGTTTGAGCCCCACGTCAGGCTCTGTGCTGACAGCGCAGAGCCTGCTTGGGATTCTCTGTCTCCTCCTTCTCGGCCCCTCCCTGACTTGTGCCCTCTCCCTCCCTCAAAAAATAAACTTAAAAAAAAAAAAAGTGAAGATGATCTTCCACTTTTGTATATTCAATATTTGCCGAGTACCTACTAGGTGCTTACTGAGTTCCTGCTAGCACAAGTACTGTTTGGGGCACTGTCTCCAAGAGTCTGCATGCTTAGGATGGGCGTACTCTCGAAATCCTGGTGTTCCGGGGAAAGCATTTCTTGTGATTTTTCCCACAGCACCCACTCTTCCTCTCCAAGGTGACCCCTCTAAGCCGTGAGAGAAACTAAAAATGCCTTCATGGAATCATTATCCCGTGATCCTCAATGGGATTGCTAACGTTACCACTAGGACCTTTCCGCAAGTCGCCGGTTGAGCACCTGCGTGTATGAGACCGGGAGAGAATGAGGGAGAAAAGACTGCCGTCGCTATTGTTCCTAAATGACAAGATCGGTTTTATCACCATGGTGTAATTATTAGTGTTACGTATCACCTTTACCTCTTACTTATGTAATAGTTCAGAAGCTAAAAAAAATTCTTTATTTCTTGGCAAATCTTGGATTCGACGGCCATTTGTTAACTTGGGCCGAGCACGAGCTTCTCAGATCCTAAGTGTATTTGTTTTTACTGCCGCGTAAAGTTACCACGAGCTCAGCAGCTCGAGGTGACACACGTTTATTATGTCTCATCTTCTACCGGTTAGCTGGGTCCTCTGCACAGGGTCTCACAAGACCGTAGTCGGTGTGTCCACTGGAGCTGGGGTCTCCTCTGGGCGCAGGGTCCTTTCTCTCCCAAGTTCATAGGGCAGAATTCATTTCCTCCCAAGCGTCTCCTGGTAGGTTTGCTTCTTCCAGGCCAGCAAGTGCGAGAGAGGATCTGATGCTTTGTCTCTGCCCCTCTAGATTTTCTTTTAAAGGGCCCATCTGATTAGGTCAGACCCACCCAAGATAATCTCCCCTGTGATTCACCCAAAGACACCTGATTAGAGACCTTCATTACATCTGCAAAATCCCTTCACCTTCGCCGCTCGCATCATGAAACACAGGGATGAGTGATACCCTTCCACCTTTGCTGCATTCTATGGTTAGAATGCAAACCAAGGCCCTGTTCGCACTCAAGGGGAGAAGGTTACCTATGACCAGGGTGAGGGACACTGGGGATCATTTTAGGATCTGTGGATAGCAAGGTCGTCTGCGTGCTTTTTCATCGATTTATACTCAGCGGGGCAACAGGCGTACAATGGAAAAATAATCGACGGGTCCTGAGAATGTAGCGATTGGAAACAAATTCGTGTTTTTGAAGGCGCATTGACGGGTCCTGAGAATGTAGCGATTGGAAACAAATTCGTGTTTTTGAAGGCACACTCCAGAGCACACTCTGAAAAAGGTCACTTTCTCCCCCCAGCAGGTCTTCACAGGGGAGGGTGGAGGGAAGCGTGGGTAGGTGACGGTTCAGAAAGCACACGAGCTAAAAGAAACACGAGCCGGAAAAATCTAGGTTCCCGTTCTAGTTGCTCCCGAGAAAGCTGTGTGAGCTTCCCCTATCTGGGGAGCAGGGTGGGAGGGAAATAGTAGCTGCCTTCCCTTGCGGGTCTGCTGAACAGGCAGAAAGAGACCAACAGACCTTTGTGGGGACAAAGGTCTTCACTGTCCTGACACAGACTGTCGGGAAGCTGGTGGATCACACTGTGCTTCTGTCTCAAAAGGCGGGTGCGTGATCACATCACCAGGAGCCGTTTTTGTTTTTGTTTTACTTTTTTAAAGTTATTTATTTATTTTGAGAAAGAGAGAGAGAGGGAGAGAGAGCGCGCATCAGCAGGGCCCGGGGCGGGGGGTGGGGGGTGGGGGGGGGTGGGCAGAGACAGGGAGAGAGCGAGAGCGTCCCAAGCACACAGCCCAACACGGGGCTCCGACTCACGAACTGAGATCACGACCCGGGCCGAAATCAAAAGTCGGATGCTTGACCGACTGAGCCACCCACCCAGGCGCCCCTGTTTTCGTTTTTGTTTTTGGCGATAACCAGTGAGGCGTTCTTGAAAGGCACCCACGTCTGTCCCATAAACTGGGGAATGCGTTCTCTGTGCACACGTTAGGGGAGAGAAGAGCCCCTTACACACTCCCTCCAAAGTTGTACCTTAAACTTGAGGTCCAGAACCTCTGATGCAGCCTCTACAGCTGGCTTGCACGGTCCCCTGCATGTCTCTACAAGGCACACAAAGGAAGTGAGATAGGGAGGAGTGTGGGGCCATTCTCGGTCACGTGAGAATTGCTTCTCAGTTAGCCAGATCCGTGCAGCTGCACAAAACAAACACACATACAGTCCAGGCTGGGGAGACCGCCTGCAGAGTGAGCTTCCCTCCTGCAAGGAAACAGTCGTCTGATAATGTGTTAAGATCAGATTAATGTAGGAAGTAAACATGTAATAAATAATGATAGTGTAATAATGGTGTCTGTTGAAAATATGAGACCCGGAGTATGGATTTCTTAGGCTAATTTTGCCCTTATTTAAAAGAAACTGACAGACGTGCTTTATAAAATGGAAGATAATTTAACAAGGAGAGAACAGAAGAACACCAACTCATTTTCCTTGTTTAACCGTTGCCTTATTCTTTTGGCTTAGAAAGGACAAGTGAGTTTTTGCTTTCTTTTCTTTCTTTCTTTCTTTCTTTCTTTCTTTCTTTCTTTTTTAAAAAACAATTTTTTTTAACGTTTATTTATTTTTGAGACAGAGAGAGACAGAGCATGAACACGGGAGGGTCAGAGAGAGGGAGACACAGAATCTGAAAACAGGCTCCAGGCTCTGAGCTGTCAGCACAGAGCCCGACGCGGGGCTCGAACTCACGGACCGCGAGATCATGACCTGAGCTGAAGTCGGCTGCTTAACCGACTGAGCCACCCAGGCGCCCTATTTATTTATTTTGAGAGAGAGAGAGAGAGAGAGCATGAGCGGAGGAGTGGCAGAGAGAGGGGGGAAAGAGAATCCCAAGCAGGCTCCCCACCATCAGCACAGAGCCCGACATGGGGCTCGGTCTCACGAACAACGAGATCATGACCTGAGCTGAAATCAAGAGTCAGACATTTAACCAATTGAGCACTCCAAGTTTTTGTTTTCTTAGAGAACTGATATTTAAATTTCACCCTCCACATCTCCCACCTTGTCCTCAGTTTCCCCACGCCATCCATTACACATACGAGGCCATGCCTGGGTTCAAAATTCTCCGGGAAGCCACAGGACTTCACCTTCGATGCAGGAAAGAAAACAGGCGTTTTTAATGATCTGGAAGCCAGGTCAGTTTCTGATTTGCACACCTCAGAGCTTTCAGTTAATGGAAAGGCCCCAACAGCGTTATCGCAACGTGTTGTTGCTGACTCATCAGAAAAACCAGTCCTGTGATGAAGGAACCTGGGTCGTTATTTCTGTCGTATTCCTGTATCAACTGAAACATGCATTCTAGCACATGAAGCCATCTGAGTAAGCCACCTAGCTTTTGAGTCACACACCTGAGATATTTTCGTATCTGAGATGCGTAAAGCACAACTACACGTGACTCAGAGACACAGGCAAACAGTGGCCCCGTAAGAAACAGGAAGGGAAACGTCTTATAATAACCGCCTGGTCTGGACTATGGACTTTGTTGGGATTTTCAAATGAGGGGATCTTGTTGGTTTTGAAAGCCGTGTTGACAAACTGATACCGTATTTTTAGCATGCCTTGAATGGAAAACATGCAAGATATGTGAACAATATATTTCCAAATATGACACATATTTATAAAACACAGCAAACGCATGACAGATTGAGTAGGATATGTGGAAAAAAATAACAGCTGCGGTACACCCTATTTCTTAGCAAATTCACACACAACAAATGACATTCATGTCCCATGGTTTGCAAAATCTATTTTTTAAGCATTTTAGGAAAGGAGGTACGGAATGAAAATAAAAGTTTGCAAAAGAAAAAAAAAAAAACAGAAGGTGGATGTAAATTTAAGTGACGTGTCATGTAATTATCATGCATAAAACTAGTTCGGGATAGGTTACCCCCTACCCCCCAGCATGCTGCCCTTTGATGGAAATGATATTAAATGAGGCATTAGAAGTGATTTGCATTTTCAGGTGGGCTCAAATGTCATGTATAAGGGAAGGCATTTGGAAAATTTCAGTATAAAACAACCAAGAAGTGTGCCAAAGGTGTTAAGATTTACTTGGATGGAGGAGAATTGGTGCCGATCATAGTTTGGGTTCTGAACTGAGACAAATCTGGGTTCTGAACTGAGACTGGGTTCTGAACTGAGACAAATCTGACCAGAGACACTTGGATTTGGATAAAAGGCCATAGGGATCCATGGTCTGTTCTAAAGCAGGGACTTAGCACGAGAAGCAGTGTTTTTAGGGGGATAGTGTTAGCGCCTATGAGCACAAAGCAACCTCTGAGGACAGGGGTATAAATTCCTTATATGTGTAATATAGGCATTTAGGATTTACAAAGGAGTTTTCTCATTTTCAAATGCATAATCTTATCTGAGCTATGGAACCCCCTTGTGAGTCATGCATTCATCGCGCACACAGTCCTAACAAAGAAATCAAGAGTTATGACTTTGGGGTCACACTCAGAGGAGGCACCAATCCTAACAACCAGGATGTTTGTCCCTTTAGGATGATCCCCGGGAGACATGAGGTTACGGGTATTTTTTTTTTTCTCTTCTTCTTGTTACTTCTGTGTTTGTCCAAATTTTCTGCAATGAGAAAATATGATTTTATAACTCTAAAGTGACATGAAATATTATTGCTGTAAACAAGGGACAGAATCCCCCGTTCTCATTCCTTCTAGACCATTCCCTTTGCTCCACCCCCTACTGGAAGCTGGGACCGACTTTCCTATGCTATTCATTGCTGGCCTCTGCCCCCAGCTGGAGCTCTCCCAGAACTCAGGGCTCTGTTCGTAGGCTGAGCTGGTGTAAGTCAACTTAGAACAGGTCAGCCTGGGAGTCTAGAGGACTAAATTTGCGTCCTATTTTCTACAATGCTGGGAAGTTCCTTCATATCTGTATGCCTTAGTTTCCTGCTCTGTATCCTTTTTGCCAGATATGGAGTGTTTCAAGATTCCCAAGCAAACATTGCCTTATCAAAGAAAGGTGATGCGAAGATTACATTCTTGTGGGAGACTGCTAACGTGTTGAAATACCGCACTTGTGTTTTCTGCTTGGCCTTGGCCTTACCGAAAGGAGACTTTGGGTAACAGAAGGAGGGGGAGGGAAAGAAGGTGGGCATGAGAGACGGTGGAGAGGGAGGTGTACCTGTTGGACCGAGGCTGGAGTCATCAGCAGGCGTTCTGAGCTCCTCTGGCCCTTCCTGGGCGGGCGTGGCTCTAATGGGACCTCCCTCACTAACGGACATGCCACAGAAACTCATTCAAGGAGGCCATCTGATCTAGCGTCATAGATAATAACAGACCAGACTGCTTCCTTGACCTTGGGCAAGCAACTTAGCCTCTCAATTTCCCACTTTCTCTACCTGTAAATAAATGATCTCACTGGGAGGTGAAGGATAATTGAGATCGAATTTCCAAAGGATCTTTAACTCCTTCGAATGCATCAGTTTTAAACTTTGGGGAAGGGAGGGTTCTTGGAACCCTCTGAGAATCTAATGAAGGCCAGGAGGCTTTCTCCCAAAACGACATGTACCTGGCCATCAACTTTCATATAAATTCGTACGGTTTATAGATTCCCTGAAGCTTAAACTTCCTCTAATTTAGGGGAAAAAACCCACACCTGCCTTAAAAGCAAAGTGCTATAAACATGTAAAAGATAAAAAATGTGTCATTTTCGTGTCACTGCCGTCCTGTGCATTTCATTCGTGAAGCTCATGTGTTGTTATCACGACTATCCTCCTTGCATTATTGTTAAAAATACTCTGGGGCCCCTGGGTCGCTCCGTTGGTTAAACGTCCAACTTCAGCTCAGGTCATGACTCATGGTTTGTGAGATCAAGCCCTGCATCAGGCTCTATGCTGGCAGCGTGGAGCCTGCTTGGGATTCTCCATCTCCCTCTCTCTCTCTGCCTGTCTCTCACACTCTTTCCAAAAAAATAAATAAACTTAAAAAAATACTCTACTTTCTCTATTGGTTTTCGTCCTTCCCCGACACCCACCACCAGATTATTATTATTATTATTTACATTAAGCACCTTGGAACCAAGGATGCTTTGCTACTGGTGTTCTGTGTAAGACGACCTAGGTCTCTTCCATCTAAGTATAATCTAGTAAATAGATAAGAATATGTATAATTAAAGTGAGCTGCTAAAAGGAGTTCTTTTTTTTTTTTCTATCACTCTTGGACAGTTAAAATTGCAATGCTTGAGAGAAAATGAAAAGTGGCCCCTCGTCATGTTATAGAGGGCACTTGACACAGGCATTCAATCTGAGATTGATTAAAATTTGCATACTTCTTATTATTTATTCTAAAATAATTGAAAAGCAGTGGTCTTGAAGAGAGAATTTTTTTTGAAGAACAATATTTTATGCATTGGTTCCAAAGGAACCAGCCCATTTATTCAATAATGAAAAAAGGCATTATTTTCACATCGCCACCTAATGTCTTCTGTTTTCTCCCGTCATTATTTAGCTCAGCTGGAAATTAGGCATCTTCTTCCGTGACGCTTAAAAAAAAAAAAACAAAAAAAAAAAAACCAAAAAAAACTTGTGTTGTGAAATAGCACTATCCTTTGTGGACGACTGGACTTCAGAAAAAGACACTTGGCATGGGTTAACATGCTTCTTGGGCTTATACTGGACCCTCCTTTCTTTTCCTTTTCCGTTTTTGGCACAATGGATAGGTTTTTAGCACGCCAGAATCTGTAGTTCTTGTTCTCTGAGATGTATGTGTATATATATATATATATTTTTTTTTTTCCTTTTTACTATCGTCTATAAAAGGAGCCCGCTATTGATTGTAGCTGACTGAGTCGCTTGAGTTGATATCTAAGCAACGCTAACCCAGATAGGGATTAGCATTACATCAGCTGTCAGGCGAGGAAGCCTGGCAGAGTGCCAGCCTGTAAAAAACGGAACGCGTTTGCGTCACTGTTCCCTTGGTGATGCTTCTTGGAGCCTTGTCAGCTGTCCCCTGAGGTTGTTTCCTTAATATGTCAACAGACATTCCTGAATCTTTAATGCTGGATAGCTCTTTTCCTCTTCCAAAAACACTTAGGTGACCAAGCAGCTGGTGCTATGATCTTTCGAAATGTATCTCTTTCATGAAATACGTGTTTGCTCTGTGTTTGCTCTGTTCGGAACAGTCGAGGGGATTTAAGAAGGTTTGGATTTCTGCTTCTCCCATGTTGGAGGACCTATTTTTGAAGAAACAGGACAGCCAGCTTTAGTGCTGGGAGCTGCTTCTCTGCTTTTATGTTCCTTCGGAAAACCCCGTATTCCCTCACCAGCTTATCCAAACCCTCCAATTATCCTGTTACACTGTGACATCTCATAGAACAAAACAGCTGGTTGAAAAGACCCGGCTGGAATTTGCCCCCATTTATGATTTGCTCTCTGACCTGGCTCTAAGAACATCCGCGAGACAGAAAAAGGTGTGGGCAGTGACCTTGAGCGTCCCCTGCTTACCGAGAACCGCGTAGAAGAAAGGTTTGTCACCCGTTGCCCACGTGAAATCCATTTCCTCATTTTCCCGACGTCTTTTTTTTTTTTTTTGCCATCCTGGCAACTCG
The DNA here is from genome assembly GCF_018350215.1 of Panthera leo. Taxonomy (NCBI): domain Eukaryota; kingdom Metazoa; phylum Chordata; class Mammalia; order Carnivora; family Felidae; genus Panthera; species Panthera leo. The sequence goes on from NC_056689.1 coordinate 13,900,774, forward strand.
ATCTCTACTTCCATCTTGGAAAATTTTACACTGAAAAGTAAGTGGGTAAAGCCTCGCGCTAACATACCTTCTTTCTCTCTCTCTCTCTCTCTCTCTCTCTCTCTCTCTCTCTGTCTCTCTGCAAGTAAACGTAGCCCATTGAAACTGGGTTATTTCTCCCTGCTCAGTAACCCTCCAGATCATTATGCCGTGGCTATACCAGTTAATTACAGTCAATAGTTTGAGCAACTTAAATTTGGAAAGAAGTCATTCGGGTCTTGGAGGGGTAGTGTGGCGGTGTTATTAAATTCATTTAATCATAAGTGACTATGATGGAGTACGTAACTGGGGGGAAAGCCACGTCCACGGTGTGTGAGCCTCAGACTCCGCTGTCAGAGGAGCGCCTGTCGTCGAGCGGGCACACATCTTGTCCTTTGGAGACACACTAAGGGCCCCGAGAATTCCGTGGCCGTGGAAGCTGTCTCTGGGCTAGGTCTCCTGGGACGGCCGCTTCCTCATTCTGCCAGCTGATGTAGCAGTCGGGTTTCTGTTCCGCAAGTCCTGTGCCCCCGGCGCCCAGCCTCCCGGGAGCCCCTTGATCACCCCCCCTGCAGAAGGTCCCCATGGCTCTCCGGGGGACAATGGGAACAGAGCTGCCCAGGAGAGGAGGGAGTTAGGACCCTTGGGTTTTAGAATTGAAGGGAATTTTTAGAGTTCGTGAAACCCAAGCCCGACATTCATTTTAAGAATGAAAAATCTGAAGTTTGCTGGTGTGGGCTAGCTGGTATCATATCTGGGAGGAGGACCCATCTCTCTGCACTGGCCTTTGTTTTTCTTATTTTATACTTAAAAAAATATATATTTATATTGAGAGAGAGAGAGCATGAGCAGGGGAGGAGCAGAGAGGGGGGGTGGAGAGAGAGAATCCCAAGCAGGCTCCATGCTGTCAGCAAGGAGCCAGATGGGAGGCTCGAACCCACAAACCTCAGGATCATGACCTGAGCTAAGGTTAAGAGTCAGATGCTTAACCGACTGAGCCACCCAGGCGTCCCTGCCCTGCTTTGTACAGCAGCAGCTCTTGTCCGGGGGCAGAGCCGGGCTGGGGCAGCACAGGCCACTCTTCTCCCCGGTTCAGTGTCCTGTCCAGTGGAGTCAGTGGCTCGAGGACCACTGAGGCCACATGCAGCGTGGAACTGAGCACTACGGATGGGGGCTCCACTCCAGCAGGCTGTCACCCAAGCACACCTCTGTTTTTCCTCACTTAGCCGGGGGCCCGCAGGAGAGCTTCGCTGTGCTGTGTGCACCCCACTTACAGCAGCGAGGGAATGCCATCCCCGACCGCACACAGCCCCTGGAGGGACCGACGAGGCAGCAAGAGTTAGCCCAGCCGTTGCTTTGGGGCCAGAGGCACAGAGTCTGGATGGTGCCGAGGACAGCATGTAACAAGACTCCTTGTCTCTTCCCCTTGGGAGCCAGGAAGGGAAAAAAAAAAAAAATCACAGACACCTGTAAGAAAGTGGAAAGAGGACTTTTAGCCCTCGTGTAGGGCTTCCACATCCGGAATAAGATTTCCTCGCCCTTACTTCTTCCCTTGTTGCCCCAAACTCCACGCATCCCCCATGGGCTGGGCTGGCGCACGGCTGGCTCAGCTCGGTGGCTGTGATTCGGAGGGAGGGCTTGGGGGTCCGACCTCCTGCGTTCCAGTCCCCGCTCTGCCACTTGATAGCTGTGCGATCTCGGGCCAGATTTTCTCCTCTCAATGTCCTCATCTGGGAAATGGAGAGAACGCTATTGAGTTTGATGAATATACCAGAAGGATTAAGTGAGGTGGGGCCCCGTAGCGTGCTTGGCAAAGCGCCCGGCCCAGAAGGGGTCAGTACGCCTCAGTCGCCGCTATTGACATCGCGCGGAGAACGCTTGGAGAGAATTCTCAAGGCAACTGATAGACACACATCTTCTCCGGTTTGGGGTGGGGGTGCGCTGGGAACCAGTGTACCGGCCTGGCGAGCAGGAGGTGAGCCGGAGACGAGGAGACGGGCTGGTGGGAACAACACAAACCACCTAGACCTTGACCGAGCTGCATATCAATATATATCCCGCCTAAAGGGTTGGAGCCGGCTTGCACTTGCCTGTGGCGGGGGGCACCTGGTTCTCCCACGCAGTCTGACCACTGGACACGACTGGGGGGAAAAGAGAGAAAAGAAACGCCAAAGTAATAATGGTTAGCATCGGCATGGCACGGTCACGGTCTCGGGAGGACCTTCATCTCTGTAGACAGCGGAGGGTTTTACACTATCCTCTTTTTGCAGATGAAAGAAACACTTTCTTAGACTCTAGGGACTTGCCTCAGATTGAAGAGTGAGTAACTGTTGGCGGTCAGGCCTGGACTCCCTTCTTTCTCAGAATGTTCCTCCCGGCCACACTCACTCAGATGCACGCGCAGGTGCGCGCACGCTCCTGCCCGCATACACACACACACACGTGTGCACACACATGGAGGCACACACGCGCACGCTCAGATGGGCACGATCTAGGCCAGGGAGACCCGGCGTCTGCAATGTGCTTTGCTCGCTCCAGTTGCCGGGGGTCCTGTAGCGCTTGGAGAGGTGGCCGCAGAGACCGGGGTCCGGCCCGCTGCACCGAGGCTCAGATAAACCCGGGAACCAGGAACCAGGAACCTGTCACCCCCTTCCTTCCCCCGAAGGCACCGGGGCGGACAGACTGGGCACGGGGAAAAAAGGCAACGTCCCCTTTCGTGTTTCCCGGACGTGCCTTTTGCCATCACGACAACTGCGAGTTGCTCTGGGAATCAGTCCTTCTCCCTCAAGCTCTGGAATGAGTCATTTGGCAAAGAGCTGCGTGCGGAAATTACAAAGCTTCCGTGTCACCTATGGAAACCGCGGTGGGGCTTTTGTTTGTTTTGGGTTTATTTCTGCCGCTATCCTCACTTCCGCTGTGTGAGAGGCCAGTGGGGAACCACACGCTTCACACGTGCTGCACATGCGCACCCCGCCTACACGCGGAGGCCTGGGGCGCAGGCTGGAGGGCCCCGGCTTTCCTCTCTCTGCTCGCCCTTCCAATTCCTCTGCGATCGCATCCGCTGCAGCCTTGCCCCGCGGGCCACTGTCGCAGGAAAGCAGATTGGGCCAGTGGAGACCACCGTGAGCTGGGCTCGGCCCCACTGCGGGAGGCACCTGTGCGAAAAGGCTCCACCTGGGACGCTTGGGACATGTTTTAAGGGGACACTTTCTTGCTTCACGTCCTCTACAGGCTTTAGGGGTTTCTTTTACCATACATCTTTTGTTTTAAATTTTATTTATTTATTTTTAGAGAGAGAGAGAGAGTGTGTGCCAGAGGGGCAGAGAGAGAAGGAGACAGAGAATCCCAAGCGGACCCCAAGCTCAGCGTGGAGCCTGATCGCGGGGCTGGATCTCTGAGTCGGAGGCTGAACCGACTGAGCCCCCCCAGGTGCCCCAAACCATAAACTTTTTTATGCCCTTGATACTTAATGCTCTTTTCATGGTTGGCTCACTGAAAAAAAAATTTTTTTTGTTCCTGGAAACAAGAAAGGAGCTCGTAATTTTTTTTTTTATTTTTTTTTAACGTTTATTTTTGAGACAGAGAGAGACAGAGCATGAACAGGGGAGGAGCAGAGAGAGAGGGAGACACAGAATCCGAAACAGGCTCCAGGCTCTGAGCCGGCAGCGCAGAGCCCGACGCGGGGCTCGAACCCACAATCCGTGAGATCACGACCTGAGCCGAAGTCGGACGCTTAACCGACTGAGCCACCCCGGCGCCCCACGTAATTTTTTAATAGCAATCTGTCTCTGTGGCTGTCACACATACAAACTCTGTCACTTGGGAGAATTTTTAAGCACCTTCTACGGCTCAGGCACGGTTCAGGGAGCTGAGGGTATAGCAGTGAACAACATGGACAGCTCTCGTCCTCGGGGAGACTAGGCAATAAATGACTGAGAAAGCTTCTTAGAGGGGCGCCTGTGTGGCTCAGTCGGGTGGGTGTCCGACTCGACTTTGGCGCAGGTCGTGATCCCAGGGTTGTAGGATCGAGCCCCATGTCTGGCTCCACGCTGAGCATGGCGCCTGCTTAGGATTCTCTCTCTCTTTCTCTTTCTCTCTCCCTTTGCCCCTCCCCCCCCATTAAAAAAAAAAAAATCTCATAGATATTTCACAAACCAAACTTAGAATTAAGGTCAGTAACACTGAATCCGCTTCAACGTGATGGCCTATCTTTATTCATATATTTTTTTTTAATTTTTTTTTAACGTTTATTTATTTTTGAGACAGAGAGAGACAGAGCATGAACGGGGGAGGGGCCGAGAGAGAGGGAGACACAGAATCGGAAGCGGGCTCCAGGCTCTGAGCTGTCAGCACAGAGCCCGACGCGGGGCTCGAACTCACGGACCGTGAGATCATGACCTGAGCCGAAGTGGGACGCTTAACCGACTGAGCCACCCAGGCGCCCCTCATATATTTTTAAATATTGTTACCTAGTCACTGGTGATCTGGATTTGAGGATTGGGACTTTAGTTCTTGTCGGAAACCCTGAGCCGGTCTGGTCTGTACACAGGTGTCCACCAGGGAGCTGGCTGATGGAGGCTGTGTCACAGAAAGTCTGAGAGTCTGTGACTTCTTCTATGGTGATTATGGGAGTTTGGCTACCGGGCTGACAGGGCGCCCCACCCCCCCCCCAGCCTATGGAAAATTGGGTTTTGCTGCAGGTTGACCTTGGAAAAGAACGGGTAAGTAAATATAATTTAAATGGTTCATTTATTTTTTTCTTTAGGGACATGGAAAACAACCAAGACCCTTAGCTGTAGAGAACAAACTGATGGTCACCAGAGAGGAGGGGGGTGGGAGATGGGTAGAATAGGTGATGGGGATTAAGGAGTGCACCTGTCGTGATGAGCTCCGGACGAAGTGTTCAATCACTATTCTGTGCACCTGAAACTAACATAACCCTGGATGTTAACTCTACTGGAATTTAAAATAAAATTTAAGAAAAAACACACGCCTTAAAGAAAGATGCTGCTGAGGGAGAGTTCAAAAAAAAAAAAATAAAGGTTTACATAAACTGCTTATTTTTGCAAAACTGGCCCTTGCTGATTTAACTGGTGGCTCACTCGTTCGTTCATTTACTGACCGCTGTGGTGGGCCAGGCACCCTGCTCTGCGTCAGAAACACAAAGTTTAATAAGACATGGTCCGTGCCTTCAAGGCGCTCATAACCCGGTAGGAAAAGCAGTTGCAGAGACGATCGGGTAACTGTGGTATGTGCTGTACTTGAGGCTGAGTGATGGGCTCCACCCAGCGTGGGGCAAGGCTTCGGAGAGAGGACAAACCGTGTCTTTAACGTGGGTTTAAAAATAAGTGCCTTATAAGAGCCAGTGCCTTGTCTCCCTCCTCCTCTGTCTAACATTTGTCCGCGGTGGCTCTAAGGAATTTGGCCACGTTATCCGGCTACCAGTAAACAACTACGCCAGCCCTTCTATGGGCTGATCTGCTTAGTATTCTATTTTGTGCAATCAGAGATTAAATTCCAAATTCACTGGCACTGAAGATGAAACAGCTAATTACATACAGTAATTGCATTTAAAATCCATGCCTTTGAGTGACTGATGAAATCTGCTTTTTAAATGCTCCTGAAACTCAATGTACCCAGCAACTGACTGTGGTTAAGGGGCAGTGTATTTTTAGTCCTGGAGTGTGGGCACGGCTTCAGCCTCTTTCACCCATGTCCCTTCCTTGAATTCAGTCTGTGCACTTAAAAGAATACTTTTGTCCAAAAGGAAGAAGTAAAGTTGGCTCTGTTTGCAGGTGGCATGATATTACATATAGAAAACCCTAAAGACTCCACCAAAAAAAAAAAAAAAACCCCAAACATTAGAACTAATACGCACGTTCAGTAAGGTTGCAGGATATAAAATCAATATCCAAAAATCACTTGCATTTCTATGCACTAACCACAATCTATCAAAAAGAGAAATTAAGAAAATCTTATTTACAATAACATCAAAAAGGATAAAATAGGAATAAATTTAACCAAGGGGGTGAAAGATCACCCTGAAAACCACAGAACATTGGTAAAAGAAACTGAAGGAGACCCAAATACAGGGAAAGATATTCTGTGTTCATAAACTGGGACAGTTAATATTGTTAAAATGTCTATACCACCCAAACTCTCTACGGATGCAGGATTATCCCTATCAAAATTCCAATGGCATTTTTCACAGAAATAAGAAAAATGAGCTTCAAATTCATATGGAACCACCAAAGGCCGGGAATAGCCAAAGCAATCCTGAGATAGAACAAAGCTTAACAAAGAGGCACTGTACTTCCTGATTTCAAACAAGGCTACAGTAATCAAAACAGTGTGGCATTGGTCTAAAAACAGACATACAGGTCAATGGAGCAGAGTAGGCAGCTCAGAAATAAACCCACACATATATCATCAATTGCTGTTCAGCAAAGGAGCGAAGGATTTACAAGGGGGAAAGGATAGTCTTTTCAATAAACGGTAGGGGGGAAACTAAATATCCACATGCAAAAGAATGAATGAAATTGAACCTTCATCTTCCACCATACACGAAAATCAGCTCCATACGTATTAAAGGCATGAACACGAGACCTGAAAACATAAAACTCATTGAAGAAAACATAGGGTAAAAGCTCCTTAATACTGGTCTTGGCAATGATTTCTTTTTATTTGACACTGAAAGCAGAGGCAACATAAGCAAAAGTAAACAAGTGGGACCCATCAAATTAAAGAGCTTCTGGGGGCGCCTGGGTGGCTCAGTCGGTTAAGCGTCCCACTTCGGCTCAAGTCATGATCTCACGGTTCACGAGTTTGAGCCCCGCGAGGGGCTCTGTGCTGACAGCTCGGAGCCTGGAGCCTGCTTTGGATTCCGTGTCTCCCTCTCTCTCTGCCCCTCCCCTGCTCGTGCTCTGTCTCTCTTTCTCTCTCTCAAAAATAAATAAATCATTAAAAAAAATTAAAGAGCTTCTGCACAGCAATGAAACCATCAACAAAATGAAAGGCGACCTACAGAATGGGAGAAGATATTTGCAAACTATATGTCTGGTAAGGGGTTACTATCCAAAATAGACAGAGAGCCCATACAACTTAATAGCAAAATAATAATGATAATAATCCCAATTTAAAAAACGGGCAGAGGAGTTAAATAAACATTTTTCCAAAGAAGACCTACAGGTGGCCAACAGGTACATGAAAAAGTGCTCAACATCCCTCATCATCAAGGAAATGTAAATCAAAACCACAATGACAGATCACCTGACACCTTGTCAGAATGGCTAAAACACAGGAAATAACAAGTGTTGGGGGGCACCCGGGTGGCTCCCTCAGCTAAGTGTCCTACTTCAGCTCAGGTCATGACCTCACGGTTCGTGGGTTTGAACTTCATGTCGGGCTCTGTGCTGACAGCTCGGAGCCTGGAGCCTGCTTCAGATTCTGTGTCTCCCTCTTTCTCTGCCCCTCCCCTGCTCATGTTCTGTTTTTTTCTCTCTCTCTCTCTCAAAAAGTAAATAAACATTTTTTTAAAAATTAAAAAAAAAGAAATAAGTGTTGGCAAGGATGTACAGAAAAAGGAATCCTTGTGCACTGTTGGTGGGAATGCAAATCAATGCAGTCACTGTGGAAAACAGTATGGCGGTTCCTCAAAAAACTAAAAATAGAATGACATATGAGCCAGTAACTACACTACTGGGTATGTACCCAAAGAATATGAAAACACTAATTTGAAAAAATATAGCCCCCCCCGTGTTTATTGCAGCATTATTTACAATAGCCAAATTATGGAAACAGCCCATGTGTCCATTGATAGATGAATGGACAAAGAACGTGTGGGATGTGTATACAGAGGAATATTACTGAGCCATGAAAAAGAAGGAAACCTTGCCATTTGCAACCACATGGATGGATCTAGAAAGTGTAAGGCTAAGTGAAATAAGTCAGAGACAGACAAATACCATGTGATTTTACTCATGTGGAATTTGAGAAACAAAACAAAGAAAAAGAGAGACACGCAAGAAATTAGACTCTTAACTATAGAGAACCAGAGGGGAGGTGGGTGGGGGGAGGGGTGAAATAGATGAAGGGGACTAACACTAACACTTAACCGTGTTGAGCACTGAATAACGTATAGAATTGGTGAATCAGGGGCGCCTGGGTGGCTCAGTCGGTTAAGCAGCCGACTTCGGCTCAGGTCATGATTTCGCGGTCCGTGAGTTCGAGCCCCGCGTCAGGCTCTGCTGACAGCTCAGAGCCTGGAGCCTGTTTCAGCTTCTGTGTCTCCCTCTCTCTGTGACCCTCCCCCCGCAAAATAAATAAACATTAAAAAAAAATCCCTTGATCCTAAGCTATTTTCTGGATAAGGAAGGTTATACAATGTTCAGTTCTGTGTAAATAAAAAATATATAAAGTATTGTGGGCCTACCCACTCCCAGTTATATGAGATTGGTTATGGGTTATTCAGAAGCTTCCGTTCAGATAATCTATTTATTCAGTGCCTTGAAGTTTTGAAAATTTTAATGGCTCTGTGGATTGAATTGACATGAGAGGAAACTAGTTCAAGTCTCCTTTAGTGATTTTTACACTCGTAAAAATACTCTCGATGTATCAGAGGCACTGTTTGATCGCAGAGAAATAATATCCTCAGAAATCTATCTCAGGGGCTATGTCCTTTTGAAGCCATTTCCCTCTTTCCCCAAATGCTTTATAAGACCTTCGGCTCAGGTCAAGATCTCGCAGTCCATGAGTTCGAGCCCCACGTCGGGCTCTGTGCTGACCGCTCAGAGCCTGGAGCCTGTTTCAGAGTCTGTGTCTCCCTCTCTCTCTGACCCTCCCCCGTTCATGCTCTGTCTCTCTCTGTCTCAAAAATAAATAAACGTTAAAAAAAAATTAAAAAAAAAAAGAATTGGTGAATCACTATATTATACACCTAAAGCTAATATAACACTGTACGTTAATTATACTGGAATTTAAAAAATAAAGATTAAGATAAAATTTTTTTCAAAAGGAAAGGAAGACTAATAAAATTCAGGAGCCCTGAAAAAAAAAAAGAAAGACGAGATAATAAACGCTGGCGAGGACGTGGAGGAAAGGGAACCCTCGCACACTCTTGGTAGGGCTGGAAATTAGAGCAGCCCCTGTGGAAAATAGTATGGAGGTTCCTCAAAATATTAAAAATAGAACTACCATGGGATCTAGCAATACCACTTCTGGATATATCTCCAAAGGGGAAAAAAATCATTGTCTCAAAAGGATATCTGCACACCCATGCCCACAGCGGCATTATTCACAATGGCCAAGGTGCAGAAACAACCTATATGTCCTTTGACGGATGAATGAATAAAGAAAATGTGATGTATCGCAATGGGATATTATTCAGTCCTCAAAGAATCCTGCCATTTGCGGCATGGGTAAGCCTGGAGGGTATTATGCCAAGCGAAATAAACCAGGTAGAGACAAATAATGCCTGAGATCACTTATATGTAGAATCTTTAAAACCAAATAAATAAACTGGGTCTGAGAAACAGAGTTGAATGGTGATTCCCATGGGGGAAATGGCGAGAGGTTGGTAAAAGGGTACCTTTCAGTGATTCGAGGAATAAGATACGAGGATCTCCGGATGCCCGGGTGGCTCAGTCAGTTAAGCAACCGACTCTTGATTTCAGCTCAGGTCACGATCTCACGATCATTAGATCGAGTCCTGCGTCAGGCTCTGTGCTGAGTGTGGAGCCTTCTTGGGATTTTTTTCGCTCTCTCTCTGCCCCTCCTCTGCTCGTTTCCTCTCTCTCTGTCTCTCTCTCTCTCTCTCAAAATAAATAAACACTTTAAAAAAAAAGATATGAGGATCTCATGTATAACGTAGGGAGTATAGCTGATAATACTGTGTTGTATAATTGAAACTTGCCAAGGGACGCCTGGGTGGCTCAGTCTGACAAGCGTCCAACTCTTGATTTCAGCTCAGGTCACGATCTTGCGGTTCGTGAGTTCAAGCCCCGTGTTGGGCTCTGCGCTGATAGCATGGAGCCTGCTTGGGATTCTCTCTCCTCTCTCTGCCCTTCCCCTGCTTGTACTCTCTCTTTCTCTCTCTGTGTCTCAAAACAAATAAACTTGAAATTTGCTGCGAGAGTAGAACTTCTGTATTCTCACTAAAACAAGTGAATGTCTGAGGTGCTGGACATGTTCATTAACTCAACGGTGGGACTTCTTCATGACCATCACATCGCCATGCTCATAGCGACTTTTTTTTTTTTTTTAATTTTTCTCTATAATATGGGACGTGTTCATTAACTCAACGGTGGGACTTCTTCACGACCATCACATCGCCATGCTCATAGCGACTTTTTTGTTTTAATTTTTCTCTATAATATGGGACGTGTTCATTAACTCAACGGTGGGACTTCTTCACGACCATCACATCACCATGCTCATAGCGACTTTTTTTTTTTTTAATTTTTCTCTATAATATGGGAAGGCTTACAGTTTCAATATGTATCATTTGTAGCACTTAAAAATATATTTAAGACCCTGCCGTGTTGTTACAATTTTAGTCATTAGCTATTAAAATGTATTCACTGATTAGAATTTATTCATAGAATCCATTATTCATTGTAAACACCTGGGGAAGGAAGGTACATAGACCTTCTCCGGCCCCGGTGCCCAAGCTAGTGCTTCTGCTGGGGAATTCAACTCAGGACACGGCTGTATGTCTGGAGGACGTTCCCTTTAGTTTTCTCTCCCCTTCATGCCTAGTTGCGGCTTTTGGAATCGTTTCAGTTGGACAGAAAACCGAGGAAGTTATGTCAGATGAATCATTTCACTGTGCGTTGCTGTATAGAATCACTTCCCCTGGATAATTAATAAAAGATTGACAGGAAGAATGTTCCTGGAATAATGAGCAGGCAGTTTCAGAACTGGAGCTTGTATTTTCCTCATTTGCTCGAGCCACGGTGAACGCCCGGTTTTCGCCACTTGAGGATTTTTGACAGAGGTGAAAACGGCCTTCTGAGAGCGACTGCACGGCTGGTCTTCGGTAGGACGCGGCCTGGGGACTCCCGGAGCGGAGACCCCCCCCACCCTCCCCGCCGCAAAGACACCACAGAAGGCTGCCACGGCCCGGCAGAGCCCCTGCCAGACCCCCAAGGCCGCCTCTCCGGGATCACCCGCTTTGCACACCGGTTTTGGCATTTCGTGGCTCTGATTCACATCTTTATAATCTCTTATATTCACATCATTATAATTCTCATCTTTATAATGAGAAGAGGTTTCCAGTTTGTAGGGAAGTAAGTCAGGCAGTGCAGATTCAGGTGGCATATAAGTTTTTTTTCTGTTTTTACATAAGATGGTGCAAAAAAAGTTTTCGCAGACTACACCAGGAATCCTAAATCCTGGTTGGTCAACACCGCGTAGGGCTCACGTTACATCAAATCGCTTTAAACCCTGTAAACTAATGTGGGGACCATAGAACTGATTTGCTTTTTGGGTCAATACGCTGACCTGACTATAGCCCTTCTTTTTCCTTACTGTGGTTTTCATAGTTTTGCCTTTTAAACGAAGTTTGTTCCTTTCTGCGATTACCCTCTCCTCTCTCTTTTACTTGTACGTGCTGAGACACGTCGCGACTTCATGAGTAATCTTGATAACATCACTCAGATTAAAAAAGAACCCTGGCGCTGATCTGAACCGTGACCTCTTGCAAGTCGCTGCAAGGCTTTGAACTTCGGTTTCCCAGACTGGAAGAGGAGGCGATTGGACTAGAATGTTTCTGGTTCCTTCCAGTGGAAAAAGGCTGTGGTCCTGACGTGCGCCTGGGTTGGCTTGGGGCCGAGCTTTACGGCTTCATTGTGAGGTAGCTGAGGGTTCCTCGGGGATCCCTCTGGGGACTCTGCCCTCCCTTCTCTCCATCTCCCCTCCACCTGTCCCTAGGTGCTCACCTCCCAGCCTTTCAGGACTCTGCTGCCCCAGGCCAAGAGCTCAGACCGCTCTCGGCTGCCACTGGGCCACGCAGGACTTGACCCTTATCTCTCTCTGCTCCTCCCTCCACCCCTAACAGAGCTGCTGTTCTGTGCCTTCCATGCTGGAAACTCATGCAGGGGTCTTCAAACTGGATCCCCTAGGAGTGCCCGAGACCCAGAAGACGTAAATAGGTTTCTCCGCCCAGAAGCACACAATTGCTTTGAAAATGTGTGTTTTCTCTTAAAAGTTCGTGGAACGCATGCATTCCAGTTCGAAAGGCATCTGTTTGTTTCATGAGAAGAATACTGCTTTAAATAACAGAGGAACGCTAATCCACAGGTAAGACAGAAGCTCCAGGAGAGTATTTGAGAAATGTGGAACAGGTTCGCTCAACCACTGGCACGGCTGGAGGAAGAGCTGTTTGCGTTATCTTGCGGTCCTTCGAGCCCTGCCTCCTTTCTTACATGCGTGCATTTTGCATGCACGCAGCAATTTTTGCGTACGTTAGTGAATTATTTCCCCGGATATGGTTTTGTGTGTGTGTGTGTGTGTGTGTGTGTATGTGTGTGTGTGTGTGTTCCAGCCCACATGGTAGGGAGGGGGACACGATGAGGGGACGCTCTGGGGGGCAGGGCATGCCAGGCAAGGGGGGTCACCGTCTTTGCCCAGCTGTCTGGACTGCTCCGGGTGACTTGGACCCGTGCCGCTCTGGGCAGGTTGCTTTCCTAACCTGAGATGACGGGTCACCCCGTTCAGCCTCTCCCACAGGCCACCGACGTCTTGAACGTTGTTGGAAGAGCTGCTGTTTCGACAGTCAGTAGAACCGTAACTTAATTTTCACCCTTTACGTGGCCAATTGCACGTACGGATGATGGTCCTGTAACGTCTCCCGACAGGGTGTTGGCCACTCCTGCTCAGATCCTTGGGGGGCTGGGGTCCCGGAAAGGTACCACTCGTCTACACTCTCGGGGGACTGCCTATACCTCCAGGGCCGGAGTGGAGGGGATGGTTCAGGTCAAAGGCAAGTGTGCCTTAGCCAAACCCCGTCAACCCCTCGGCTGCTCATTGACGCCAGGGTGCTAATAAGGGACCTACCTCACCGGGGGGTGTGGGCGCACTTGAACTGATTTTATGTAGCAGGACACAAGTGCTAAGTATTATTATAGTTATAGGAAGAGAGCCACCATTAGCATTTTTAAGCCCTAAGGATACTTGAAAATCAGAACCTCACGGAGGTGCGGATAATGGCTGCCTGAGAGCTGGAAACTGCTTATACACAATCACCAAGCTGCCAGCGTTTAACTCATCACGGTGCAGAGTAATTTGGGTTACATCAGCCCGAAAGGGGGCTGGGGAACCTGGAAGGGGTGGTAATTAAAAAAAAAAAAAAAACACATCCTTTTCTATGTGTTCATTTAATCAACCGCTATCGGCAGAGTGGATTTGATGCTGGCAGGGGGTTGAGGGGCCCCGCAGCACAGCCAGCCTCCAGGAAGGGAGGGACGATCCTGAGTGGGGTCGGGGGGGGGTTATTCCAGAGCTGACGGAAAGGGGCAGGATCCTGGGGCAGATGGACAAGTGCTGGGGCTCCGGGAGGGCCTGGCACCCTGCAGATCCCCCCCCCCCCCCCCCGCAAACTGTTCGTGGAATGAGTGAAATAAGCAAATAAAAAGGAACAACGGTCAGAAAGTCCAGGTGGGGGTGGGAGGTATTCGGGCAAGTTCGAGGCAGCAAAGCCCAGGACAAACCATTGAGTGACAGGGTGTGCTCGACCTCAGAGGGATGGCACAATGGCGGCAGAGGTCCCAGGTACGGACCTGGGTTGTTCACAAGAAGCCACGGGCACAAAAGGACAGAGAGAACAGGAGCAGGGCCGGGCCCTGGGAAATGAGCTGAGCTGACAGCTGAGTCCCCCAGACACCGGCGAAGGGGACTTGTGGCTTCATCTCTGAGTCCCAGCACACCACACCGCATGCCCCGTCGTCTCTGTTCAGGTGGGACTCCTCCCAGGTTCCCCGGCAGGAGATTTTTGACCCAGTCTTCCATTGCCAGCTTGCCGGGTGCTTTATAAATATTTTTTTTCAGTTTATCCTCACAGCAGTGAGTTGGTGGTCAGCGTCGGGCCAGGTTTTCCAGTGACGAACCTTGGCTCAGAGAGGTTAAGTAGCTTGCCCGAGGTCACACAGCAAGTAAACACGAGCGCTCGGGGTTGGCACCAGGAACGTCTGACTGCAAAGCCCAGATTTGTTCTCTATCAAGTCCTTTCATGGACTCACGGAGCCTCCAAGCCGGGAGCGGTCCGGAAGGTCATTTCGATGAGCCCTCTCAGCAATGCAGCAATATTTCCCCCCCACTCTCCATAAATTGCTTATGCTCTTGCTCAGAGAAATGGCAAACAGGGACAAAAAGAGGAAGCAGGTGAAGGGGGAAGAAGGAAGAAAGGGAGGGGGAAAACAAAAGTCTGGCTTCAATGAGCATATTTAGGATTTCATTGACAAAAAACAACCTAGCAAGAAGCCACTTTACTTTCGGCATACCTGAACAGTTTGGATTTCGTGTTTAGTGTTGTCTTATATCAAGTTACATTTGGAGACGGGCCCTGTCGCCTTCTGGGGCTCGAAAGTCCCAAAAGGGCCCGATCTGCTCAGCTCAGTCCTGGCCTCTGAGAAGGGCCCTCTCCCTCCAGGCAAGGTTTTGTCTCCTCTTGACAAACGTCCTAATTCGCTGCCCTCATAATGGAGCTTTTCTATCACATCTCCCAGTTTGACCCCGTGTCTGTAGCAGCCCAGAGGGCCCCCGTCCCGCCTGCCCCGGCTTCCGGAGTGAGACAAACCCAGGGTGAAGGTAGGAGACAGGCCAGAGATGCTCCCCCAGCCGGTGGAGATAAGAGAGAGTAGCTTTCCCGGATCTGGGACCTCGGGGAGACAGAAACTCTGAGAGCCTGGAGTTGAAGTGGGGTGCAGAAAGGCGAATCGGTCAAGGCACGAGGGCTTTAGTTCTGTCTAGCATGGAGCTTCTAGAATTCCAGGTGAAGAGCAGACAAGGCTGTGACCCGGCCAGGGTGGCTGCCACGACCTCCTGTTGCCCGAAAATGTGCCGAAGGGCACCGGGATCCTGAGAGCGCAATGAGGCAGGCTTCCTGCCCTCGGGTTGCCTAGAATCTAGGCCAGGAACCAACTAGAAGCGACATGAAAATAACCATAAGGGCAAGAGGGATTTAAAAAGGAAGGGACATGGGTGGATGCGGGTAGCTGGAGGACCTTCTGGCGGGAGGAGAGTCTCGAGTGAGGACATGAGGCCTGGGATGGTCTGGGCAGGGAGGGTGGGAAGATAGGAGGAAGAAGGACATGGGGAGGGCTAGAGGGGAGTTGAGGGTGTAAGAGCCAGAAGGACGGACAGAAAGTCCTCGCCAGGATGTGAGAGATCCAGACAAAACCACAGCGCTACCTTACGTTTATCACGGATCTCAGAGTAATTCTATATATTGTGTCCTGTGACTTCATCTCGGCCTGTCAACCTTTCTTGACGAGTTTAGGAAGATATGACCCCGATCTCTGAGCACAGCCCATTGGGGTGAGGGTTGGGGGCCGAAGTTGGACTTTTGGATTCGAAAACCCAGCGTGGTTCACAGGTATTTCTCTCTGGTGGCTGAAGCCGTAAGAAGCCACATTTGGAAGACTGGAAAAGTAGAGGCAGGAGGGCTGAAGGGAGGGAGAGAGACAGAGAGAGGGAAGGGGGAAGAAGCAGGTGTGCATACATCCAGGGGAAGCAGTCCTATGGTTCCCTTGCATAAGCCACTTAGGTCTACAGAAAGAACGAGGCTCGGTGAGAAATTTGCCCCAAACCATCAGCGAGGAGGTAATTCAACCTGGATCTCCAATTCAGATCGGATCTCAAAGCGTCTTCAAACGCTCCCCGCCACAGCGCCCTGTGTTAGGTGGCCAGGGTTGCTGTGACAAAGGGCCACAAACTCGGTGGCTTTGACAACCGAAGCTCATGGCCTTGTGATTCTGGAAACCAGCAGTCTGAAATCAGGACGTCACCAGGGCCTTGCTCTCTCCGCAGCCTGGAGAGAATTCTTCCTGGCCTCGTCTGGCTTCCAGACTGGGCGTCTGGCTTCCTGGGACTGACCCAGGGCTGCCCAGCCCGTCCGGCGGGAGCTGCTGCTCTGAGCCGGCTCTCACCTCTTTCCTGTTGCAGGTGGACAGGTAAAGCGATCTTGTAGGCACAGGGGAAAAGGCACAGAAAAGAATGGAAATTTGGGAGAGGTGAGCAAAACGCGGACATTTAAATCTTTGATGATGAAGTGAAAAGGTCAGCGGGGGCCAGGGGTAAGGGAAAAAGGGGAGCCAACAATGAAATCACAGCAAATCCGTCTGGCTGGCTGTTCACTTATTCTGTATGAAGAGCCTCACGTGTGCACGGTGCTCGAGGACACGTCTGCCACGCAGCAAGCTTTCAGTGGGTGGCTTGTGCATTTGTGCCTTTGTGCATTCAGATGCCCGCTTCACAGCTTTCCCTCCTATTCTCTGTTACGTGCCTTTGGGTAATTCTGAAAGATGACTGTGCTTTACAGTCGTGTAAGAACCAAGATGTTGGCCTTCTCCTTAGGTTTTGGAGATGGGTGGTGAATTTTTAAAACTAACATCTTTTGGGAAGAACCCGAATTAGCCAAGCAAGAGAAGAAAAAGATAATGAATTATACTAAATATGACAATTCAGTTCATCCCTGGAAACCCTAGCCAGAGGCCATCTCAAAATATTCTTCATATACTACTCTGCACTAATAAAGATCTTGCTACTATATATATATATATATATATATATAATGTAATACCATAGGCCTTAAGGATATGTGTATGGGTATATGTGTGTATGTGTGCTCACACACACACATAGGCCCTAAGTATATATATATTTATGTGTGTATATATATATGACATGTGCATATATATGTGTGTGTCTATGTGTATACATGTGTGTGTATATATGTATAAGCCCTAAGTGTATTATATATATATAAAAGTGTGTGTATTTATGTGTATATATATGGTATGTGTGTGTGTAATATATATGTATATATATATATGCCCTAAGTATATATATGTATTTATGTGTATATATAGACGGCATGTGCAGGTACATATGTATATGTGTGTGCATGTATGTATATATGTATGTGTACATATATATGTATAGGCCTTAAATATGTATATATTTACTTGCATCTATATATGTATACATGTATATATTTATGTGTGTCTATATATGTATACATGTGTGTCTATATATGTATATATGTGTATATATTTATGTGTCTATATGTGTCTATATTTATGTGTGTCTATATATGTATACGTGTGTCTATATATGTATATATGTGTATATATTTATGTGTCTATATGTGTCTATATTTATGTGTGTCTATATATGTATACATGTGTGTCTATATATGTATATATGTGTATATATTTATGTGTCTATATGTGTCTATATTTATGTGTGTCTATATATGTATACATGTGTGTCTATATATGTATATATGTGTATATGTTTATGTGTCTATATGTGTCTATATTTATGTGTGTCTATATATGTGTATATATGTGTCTATATTTATGCATGTCTATATATGTATATACATGTGTCTACATATGTATATGTGTGTATATATTTATGTGTCTATATGTGTCTATATTTATGTGGGTCTATATATGTCTATATGTGTCTATATGTGTCTATATGTGTGTTTATATGTATATATTTACGTGTGTCTATATATGTGTATATATGTGTCTATATTTATGCGTGTCTATATATGTATATACATGTGTCTACATATGTATATGTGTGTATATATTTATGTGTCTATATTTATGTGGGTCTATATATGTTTATATATGTCTATATGTGTCTATATGTGTATTTATATGTCTATATTTATGTGTGTCTATATATGTATACATGTGTGTATATGTATATACGTGTATATATTTATGTGTCTATATTTATGTGGGTCTATATATGTCTATATGTGTCTATATGTGTATTTATGTGTGTCTATATATGTATATATATGTGTCTACATATGTATATGTGTGTATATATTTATGTGTCTATATGTGTCTATATTTATGTGGGTCTATATATGTCTATATATGTCTATATATGTCTATATGTGTCTATATGTGTATTTATATGTATATATTTATGTGTGTCTATATATGTATATACATGTGTCTACATATGTATATGTGTGTATATAT
Source organism: Panthera leo (assembly GCF_018350215.1). NCBI lineage: Eukaryota > Metazoa > Chordata > Mammalia > Carnivora > Felidae > Panthera > Panthera leo. Next base: position 13,919,016 of record NC_056689.1, read on the forward strand.
TTATGTGTCTATATGTGTCTATATTTATGTGGGTCTATATATGTCTATATATGTCTATATGTGTCTATATGTGCATTTATATGTATATATTTGTGTGTGTCTATATATGTGTCTATATGTGTCTATATTTATGCGTGTCTACACATATGCTGCATCACTAGCATGTCACACTTTTAGCCATTTGATTAACCACTTAATAATTTAGCTTATTTTCTTTCCATACTCTGAGGACAATAAAGTATCCTCTCGAGTAAATGAGCACGTTCGGACTCCCTTCCTTAGCATTCGCGCCTCTCATTTGCCCTTCCCAGCGACCTCTCAGGATTGACAGGGCATCAGCAGGCCCAGCAGCGCTTTGATTCCTGGATCTCCCCTTTCTTCTCTCTCCTGTGACCTCAGTCGTAGGATTGCTTCAGGACCCAGCAAGCCCACCTCCTCTTGTCTTTGAACTTCCCTCATCTTGCCACAGCATCCAAAAGAGGCTCCCTCTGAACTCCTGATGGTGCCTCTTGTTTGCCACTTTCTTCTCTTCCGACCAGATAGATACCGAGCGAGCGTCTGATACGGACCACCGCCGAGCTTTTGTGCCTCGCCGAATCCCCTGCCACGAGGTTTATTCATAGATGTTGGCGGTAGATTCCAGTCCCAAAGACGCAAAGGGAGCAGTCAGCGCTTACCTTCTTTCACTGAACCAAGGTGCACCATAATTTTGAAAACCCGTCTCTCCGCTCACAGACGTGCGAACCCTCGAGCCCTCTCTCACATAACCGAAAGAATTGAAAGAGTATTCTAAAAACCCTGAACGAGGACAAACATGAAAAGAAGCTGAGCTTTTCAGCACTTCCCATTAAGCGAGCTGCACCTTGGATGTACGAACCAGTAAATTATCGCACAAAGTGTTTTTCTACTCGCTTAGTCCTAGGACTGAATATTTGCGTAGACTTCCACCATTAAAGGAAAGAAGAAACTAAGAAAACCACAGCCCCATTACTTTCTAAGAGATGTACCTCATTACAGCACACCTATGTAGTTGGGTTCTTTCTCTCTTTTGAAATATAAAACAATATATGTGGAGAGGAAGCAGCTATTAATTAATCAAGGACTGATTAGCCAGTCTGGGTTTGACCCAGAGGCTTGTTTTTCTCCTTTATTCCTTTCTCCCGCCCTCGTGGATATTCCAGCCCCCCACGGACAGCCTGCATGGGAAGGGAGGCCATCACTTGTTTACGTAGCAGTTTGGACTTGAATTCTTGCAAGATCTTTGCATGGAATTCGTACCTGGTTTCTTCATGATTTCCTTGGTTTCCTTAATTAAACTGGGTCATTTCAGGCTGGTTCTTTAAAGGATCTTGAGGATGTATCTATTTTTAAGTTATTTATTTATTTACTTTGAGAGAAAGAGAGCACGCGAGCAGGTGGGGACAGAGAGAGAGAATCCCAAGGAGCTCTGCACTGTCAGCACACAGCCTGATGTGGGGCTTGAACCCGTGAGCCGCGAGATCATGACCTGAGCCGAAATCAAGAGTCGGACGCCTGACCAACTGAGCCACCCAGGCACCCCCGGCCCGAGGATCTTGAGGATTTGTTTATTTTATTTATTTATTTTTTAATTTTTTAACATTGTATTTATTTTTGAGACAGGGAGAGACAGAGCATGAACAGGGGAGGGTCAGAGAGAGGGAGACACAGAATCTGAAACAGGCTCCGGGCTCTGAGCTGGCAGCACAGAGCCCGACGCGGGGCTCGAACCCACGGACCGTGAGATCATGACCTGAGCCGAAGTCGGCCGCTTAACCGACTGAGCCACCCAGGCGCCCCTGAGGATTTAAAAGAAAACAAAACAAAACATTCTCCACTTGGCCATGGCCTTTGAAGGGCGCCTTCTTGTCCTTCCTCTGCTACTGTGGGACGGGAGTCGGGGAGATCAGATCCATGCCGTGTAGAGACGAGCAACCTTTGGGGGATGCGCGAAGGGGCTAGCCCAGTGGCCTGCCTTACAAGGGTGCTTCCAGGAGCTACTAGTTGGCGAGTATAAAGTACCGTAGAAACCGAAATTGTTTCTGAAAAATGCCCAACAAGAAGACATTTCTCCAACCGGGACTCAGATATTTTACAGGAAATCCAACTCAAGCGGAGCCTCACACAGCCATTATCACTTAATTACCAACATAAATCTCACTAGCAACTTCCATAACTTCATTTGCAAATGAATATGCACACCTCCTAAATCACTCCCTCCTTTTCCCTCTCTCCCTGAAAGCCATTCCCCTGGAGCTCCGAGAAAAGTCTGCCGGGGGCCGTGATTTGCAGAGGCTCCCGGGTGCCCCGCGTCAGGCCAGGCCTGCGTGCGCCTGGACCGGCCATGCGGGCCCCGGGGGGCCCCCGCTTCCCGCTCACCCCCATAAACCCCTGCGGGCACCCGTGGGTGCAGACACGTGGCAGAAGCCTGGCTCCACGTGCTCAAAAGGTTCACAGACCACAGTGAACTTTTTAGTGATCTGAGGCCAAGTTTCCGCTGTGTAATGAAAACCGAAACCTGGTTTTGGGTTTCCTCACCAAATTCACGCAGACCGAGTCATGGCAAGAGACGTGTGAGGCAGGACGAGCCCCACTGAGGCACGAGCGAGACGCACAGCGTGAAGTTCTATTTCTGGCCGTTCTGCCAACTTGTGTGGCCTGAAACCGCCCGTCCACTCTCACTCCACTTGGCCAACTCGTCCTCGTATGGAGACGGTGCTTTTGACCACGACTTACCTTTCTGGGACTTGGGCGGGGGTGGGGGGGGGGGGGGAGGTACGAGGCAGAGTACTTTGAGCATTCCTCTGAGTCCTATAACACAGGACACACAACTTCAGGATACTACGGCCATCCCGCCCCAACCCACATTTGCATGTTGCCCTCTGTCTGCATTCTGAAGCGTTGCTCCGATTTCTTCCAGGCTTCACCAGGCACATTTATGACTTCTTTGCCTTTCCACTCCTGGAGAGCACCAGAAGAATGCCTCCATTATTTCGAGGGTTCACCTAAATGGTCTCCCAGCTCATTCCCGACTTGGAGGTCCTGCGACTCCAGGAAGTGCCGTGGCGGAAGGAGAAGGAACCCGGGCTTTGAAGTCAGGCATACCTGGTTGCGAGTGCCGGCTCTCGAATCTACTAAGCAGTGTGACTTTGGGCAAACTGTTGAACCTCTCCGAGCTTCATAGCCCCATCTGAAAAACTGGTCCGATGCCAACTATCAAATCGTTGCCGTAAAGCTCAAGAAAGTACTTACGGGACGTGGGAGAGACTGCCTAGCTTAGTGTAGATGCCGATCTCAACATCAGATTCTGCTTTTCGTTATTCACGTGAGGCTCCCATGGGCCAAAAACAGAGGCCGTCGTACATTTGAATATTGCTTCTTTCTTCTCATCCAGGGCCCCCCCCCCCTTCAGAAAGAGAAAAAAAAAAAAAAAGGAAATAAGCAGTAACCCTCAGAGGCCCTTCTGAAAGCATCACCCATCCATTGAAATGTACTTTCCATTCAGAAACGAGGTTATTAATTATTCATTCCTACTGGAACTGAAAATAAGAACAGAGCTCACTGCTGACGACCCAGAGCTTGACGAGAACAGTGTTCCAACTGCTTGATGTCAGTCATTTCCTGTGATCTACGTAATAGATCCCAAATCCGAGATTTGTAGTGTTGAGCATCAACCAAACTTGAGACTGAATGACTGTCAATAATATTTAGTAAATGCCCTGGAATGACTGTTCCCTTCACTTTCATTTCCACTCCAAGCAGTGCATTTCTCGGGGATTATTTCACTGCATGGGTGGCCCAAGTCCCTTGGCTTTCAGCCTTATGGCTCATTCCACCGCTCTGGGCAAGCAATAACCACCCAAAAATGCAAGCTTTCCTTTCATGCCCTGGTGGCATGAGTAACATCATTAACTCTTCCCGGCTGAGGTTTGGGATTACGTAAAAACCTTACACCCCACTGTGTTAACAGTCAGAATACCAGAGTAACAAAGTGTTTGCAGTCTGTTTTCACGCCAGGAATGCGGTTGCCCTAATAAACAATCCCTGAGATATTTTTCCCCCCAGCAATTACATTTCATCAGGATTGCGGGTTTCAAAATGGAAGCTAAGTATTCCCCACTTCTTGTTCCGGGGAGAACATGCATGAGGACCCTGGGCTCTGAGACTCTTCAGACAAGGGGAAATACTGCTGGCCTGTCCCCAGGAGCAAAAGGAGAGGAAAAGCACAGCTGCGCAGTATGGTGTTTCACATGTTTCTCTACAGATGAGCTTTGGAAAGAGTGAAAACCTTGCAGGACGCTGGGCAAGAGGAGACATAGTAACACATTTCCTATGGGCCCTGGGCCAGCGCTGGGACAAACCAGAAGACCGGGCACGTGCACCGTGGGTTCCGCGCGCCATCTGGTGGCCTGAAGCTGACATTGTGTGCACCGGCTGTCACCCCACTGATGCGAGATGCACACCGAGGAGTGAATAGCGGGCTCTGAAGTTCTGCTGGGAGGTGATCGCCAGGGCCCCAAAGGAAGACGCCGGGGGCCAGGTGTTCCGAACCCCATTCCTTATTCTTCAACAGGATACTGAGACCTCGGGTTCTCCATGAAAACAGATAACGATCCTTCCCTGAGGACCAGCCTTTCTCGGACACATAACGATGAGCGATTATCTCTGAGCAGTCTGGCCCCTCATGTTCTCCTGTCTACCTCGCTGGCCCAGGTCTGGGCACAGGAGTCCCCCTCTTGCCCCTGCCTGGAACACACTCATGTTCTCGACTCCGGCCTTCTGAATCCTGCCCTCCCCAAGGCTCGGCCTGCAGGCATCTTTACATTCTCAGAATACCTGTCTCATTCTTTGCTCACCCTAGTGTTTCCAAAGCACGTTCCAAGAATACTGGGTTTATTATTTAAGAATTGTAACTTTGGGGCACCTGGCTGGCTCAGTCAGAAGAGTACGTGACCCTCGATCTTGGGGTAGTGAGTTTGAGCCCCCCGTTGGATGTAGAGATTACTAAAAATAAACTTAAACAAAAAAGAATTGTACCTTAAAAAAACCCAAGCATTCCAATTTGGAAAGCTCTAGGCTATCCCAAGCTAAAACAGGTGTCATGGTGGGACATCTCAAAAGCTTTGACACTCTGAGGTCATAGCAGATTTTTAAGAAGGAACTACGGTTTGCTATCGTTGCTAAACTGATTTGACATCAAAACCCTTTCCCCACCTCCGCCTCTGCAGTGTTTCTTGACATATTGTGTTTGACAAAATAACTTTAGGGAGAAGTTGGCCTAGCCTACTCACTTGAGTAGATAACCATCTTTTCACAAGTGAAAGACATCTGTCAGTCTGCTCCGGCTGCCATAACAAAAGTACCACCCGCTGGGGCGGCTTACACAGCAGAAATTTATTTTCTCACAGTTCTGGAGGCTGGAGGTCTGAGATCAAGGTGTGGGCAGAGTTGGCTTCTCCTGAGGCCTCTCTCCTTGGCGTGTAGATGGCCGTCTTCTCTGTGTGTCTTGGCATGGCCTTCCTTCTGTGTCCTAATCTCCTATTCTTATAGGGACACCAGTCCTATTGAGAGAGGGTCTACCTTCGTAAGCTCATTTTAACCTAATTACTTTCTTTAAAGATCCTATCTCCAAATGCAGTCACATTCGGAGGTATTGGGGTTAGGTCTCCATCATATGAATTTTGAGGGGGGACACAATTCAACTCAGGATAGCCTCTTATTATTTTTTTTTTAAGTGTTGGAGAAAATGTGTGCATCAGTGCAGAATTATTCATTCTTTAGAGCAGGGCCAGAAAACTATTGCTAGGGGGCCAGATAGGGACTGCCCCGTGTGTCTGTACATAAAGTTTGATTGGCAGAAAGCTATGCTCATTCCTTCAGGGATGTCTATGGTTACTTTCATGTTCAAATACTGCGTGGCTTGCAAAAACCTAAAATATTTATTATCTGGCCCTTTATAGAAAACACTTGCCAAATTCCTGGTCTAGAGCACACCCCTCAAGGTTATCTAATTCTGATTCCAGAGGGGCTCTGCCGCTTTCAGTGCCTTTGAGCTATTTTACAACTCAGCAAGTTGTAGATAATAGATAGCCCGGCAAAATAATCCTTGCTCATGGACACAGACAAGCCAGTTCTGCCTCTGTGTGTTCATTCCTTTCAACATTCCTCACCTATACATGTGATGGCTCTTTGGATCGTCTTTTGAACTGATGGTGACGTCTTCCAGGGCCCCCATTAACCAGGAGTTAAATAAAAATCTTTAACACATGGTCATTTTATATATGGACGAGAGTCAAAATTTTGCCTTTCTGAAAATTTCCCTTTGACATGTCAATGCTGTTATTCTTGGGTGTGATAATAGTGCCGGGATTATGAAGGCAGATATTTTTGTTCTTAGAGGATGCGTGTTGAAGCATCTGAGGAGGAGCGTCATGATGTCTACAATTTCCTTTCAAACGGTTTGGCATATGTGTATATACACGTGTGTGTGTGTGTGTGTGTGTGTGTGTGTGTGCACTTACGCGTATATCATGTGTATATAGGGGAATAGAGAGAGAAAGAGGAAGCATAGATGATAAACCATTAACAACAAGTACATCTGGATGAAAGCCACGCGATGAACCTGAATGGTACTACCCATTCCACTTTTCCACAGATTTGACAATTTGCAAACTAAAAACTTGGAGGCATAAGGTTATGTCATATTCCAAGCTCAGCACGTAGCCAGCTCCGTGTCCTGTATCTGTGGGTGTTTCTGCGATACTTCTGAGAGCAGCCAATCACAGACATTTGTCAGCTTTCTGAGTCTTTGCAGCTGGGGCCACAAAGAAGAATAAGTGAATGAAACACTGGTGTCTCTCTTGTCATGTGGCTCCATTTCTTTAGAGTCCTTAACGGTACTAAGTGACCGAGATGTTAAGGTAAAATGTTTCGTTAACCAGATTTCTCATCTTCCCGAAGAGTTCTTTGAAAATAAATATTTTCGGGGGCGCCAGGCAGGGGCTCAGTCAGTTGAGCGTCCCACTTCGGCTCAGGTCATGATCTCTCGCTTCGTGAGTTCGAGCCCCGCGTCGGGCTCTGGGCTGACAGCTTCGGAGCCTGGAGCCTGCTTCGGATTCTGTGTCTCCTTCTCTCCCTGCCCTTCCCCTGCTGGTGCTCTGTCTCTGTCTCTGTCTCTGTCTCTCTCAAAAATAAATATTTAATAAAAATATTTTCAAATGAGCCCAGGATCTGAGAAGCCACTTGGAGTATTTCATGTTCAAGCTTAGGGTACTACTTTTGGGGGTGGGCGTTGAGGTTTGTATCTCTCAATTATGTACAGATACTGTATTAACCAGCTCCCCACCCCCACCCCAGAATGATATCACGATCTTGACACAGTTAGGGACCTCATTAATTGTCATTTGTCTGCTGCTTGAGTTGGGACTAGAAAACTCGGGGCGGGGGCGCCTGGGTGGCGCAGTCGGTTAAGCGTCCGACTTCAGCCAGGTCACGATCTCGCGGTCCGTGAGTTCGAGCCCCGCGTCGGGCTCTGGGCTGATGGCTCGGAGCCTGGAGCCTGTTTCCGATTCTGTGTCTCCCTCTCTCTCTGCCCCTCCCCCGTTCATGCTCTGTCTCTCTCTGTCCCAAAAATAAATAAAAAACGTTGAAAAAAAAATTTAAAAAAAAAAAAGAAAACTCGGGGCGTTCAGCATCCGTAGAGGTATGAATGGCAAGGTAACAATGAGGGAAGAAAGTCGGCTAAATTCTCAAACATCGTGTCACTTAGCGTGAAGGTTTGGGATTGAAATTTTCTGCCTGAGGGAAGCAGAAAAAATGAGTTTTTACAGAATGCTGCCTGTTTCTAAATCTAAAAGGCAAACTAAAAATAGCTAACGGGACCGAGCTGCCCAGAGGCTCCTTGAGTTGCCCAGTGGGAGTTCCTGCTCGGGGAATCTGTCCTTCAAAGCCACTGCTCCAAAGAGCTCCCAGTCGGTGTGAGCTGTGGGGGTTTTCCTGGGCTGTCTTTCATCTGGTCACAGGGAAGCAGGGGTTGGGGTGGGCAGAGACGCTCCTTAATCGAAGGAGGCCCTGGAGGAGGAGACAGAGGCTGATGGTCCTGAGGGGAGAGGCACAATGTGGGCTCAGACACCGACCATCCTGAAATCAACCAAGAGCAAATGGCCTTTGGCCATGATTTACACTAACTCAAGAAAACTGCTTCGCTCTCCATCCCCATTGATGTCACGATATATATATATATTTTTTAAAGTTCATTTATTTTTGAGAGAGAGAGAGAGAGAGAGCATGAGCGGGGAAGGGGCAGAGATCAAGGGAGACACAGAATCTGAAGCAGGCTCCAGGCTCTGAGCTGTCAGCACAGAGCCCGAAGTAGGGCTCAAACTCAAGAACTGTGAGATCGTGACCTGAGCTGAAGTCGGACACTTACCTGACTGAGCCACCCAGGCGCCCCGATGTCACGATATTTAAGATGCTGATTTTTCGTATCTGGGTTGTCACCGTAGCCTCTCATCTGGGTTCTCTGTCTCCAGTGGTGCCCACTGCGGTGCACCTTCCTTATGGACTCTCAAATCGTTTATCGGTAGCCCAGTTCACTGAAGATTGCTCTGTTTTTAAAGTTTCCTGTCTCCATTGGGATGGCAGAGACTGGGCGATACTCATTTGTCTAAACCTCCCTAGAGTTCGGTGTAGTGTCATTCCTGGAAAGGAAGTCCAAGAAATAGACTTTGAGGGTATGTACTCAAAAGAATATTTGAGGGTATATAGTCCCTCAAAAGCAGGGACTTAAAGAGATATTTGCATTTTTGTGTCCATGGCATCATTATTCACAATAGCCAAGGGGTGGAAGCAATCCAAATGTCCATTGACAGATGAGTGGATACATAAATGGTCTATCCACACAGTGGAATATTATTCAGCCTTAAAAAGGAAGAAAAAAATTTTTTAAGTTTATTTATTCTGTGACAGAGAGAGAGAGAATCCTAAGCAGGGTCTTCACTGTCAGCAAAGAGCCGGATATGGGGTTCAAACTCATGAACCATGAGATCACGACCTGAACCAAAACCAAGAGTCGCATGCTTAACTGACTGAGCCACCCAGGCGCCCCATAAAAGGAAATTCTGGCACAGGCTACCACCTGGATAAACCTTGAGGATCTTATACTGAGAGAAATAAGCCAGTTACAGAGGGACAAATACTGTACGATTTCAGTGACGTGAGGTTCCGCGAGGAGTCAAATTCATAGAGACAGAAAGGAAAATGGTGGCTGCCAGGGGCTGGGGAGGGGACGGGGAGTTACTGTTTCATGGGGACAGAGTTTCCGTTTTGCAAGATGGAAAGAGTTCTGGCAGTAATTGTTGCATAACAACAGAATATGCCAATGCCAGTGAAATACACCCTGAAAAAATGGTGAATTTCATGTTTGTGTCTTTTGCCACAATTAAAACAAAAAAAGGACACAGTCTTTGAATGTTAAATGCTGAATCAGGGAGCTGGTGAGTGATTTCTGCCGCAACTGTGCAGTCCTCAACACAAGCACACTTTTGAAACCTGCAAATCGCTTCATCCAACATTCCCCCCTTCCCCCAAAACCCCCACGGTGGCTTCCCACCTAGAGCTGAGTCTGAAATTCTCAGCTCATCTCACACACACACGCGTCCTTCATTTTTTTTGTCTTTTCTTCTGCTCTCTCCTGTCTCAGGGTGTCCACGTAGTTTCCCCCAGGGGGGAAGCGTCCACCAGGACTTATCTGACTAATTCCCTTCATTCTTTCCCTATCGGCTAACACACACCCTTTATCAGGGAAGCCAGTCCTACCACACAGACCAGTTGGGGCCTCTGGTTGTGGGCTCTCTGCATGCTCTTTGCCTGTCTTGCAGAGTATGTACTGTACCGGTTATTAATTATTCACAAAATCATTCAGACAAGAAGCATCAGGAGGACAGAGATGCTGACTGCCCCCAACACAGTACCTGGCATGTTGCAGGCACTCGGACATTGGCCAGAGGAACAAGCCTGAAGTCACATTGTCCCTTTGTGATGTGGACTCTTTCTGCCAGCCCCATCGTCAGGGCTATGACCCATGCTAAGACCCCAGGCAAAGTAAATTCACTTCACGTGTAGCCATCGGTCATCCCCTAATGCAAACAAGGTCAAAGTGGCAGCAATAACGAGTTCTGCCATCATTCTTAACCAAGGGGAATCAATATTCACAGAGAACTGTGGTCAGGTGCTCAACTCATGGTCCTGCTTATTCACACGGACATTAATATTCTTCACGATGTCAGCTCTAGTTATAGAAGAAATCGCGCAAATACTAGCTTTGATACTAGGTTACCGATAGCTAGATTTTCAAATTGAATGCCAACAAGATGAAAAACTGTTTCTTTCACCTCCTGTACGGGCACCCCCAGCATCCCGCTCCTCTTTGCAAAAGGAATTGGATATTGGTGATGGGGTGGTACATCCGATGACAACTTACTTTTGTTTTTCTCTCACTGTTTCTTTGTCCTTTTTAACACTTTTGCTTCCTCCTCTCCTTCCCACCCCCCCACCCCCCCCAGCTCTACCTGCTCCCAAAGTCTTCTTGCTCTGGGATCAGGCCTCCTAAAGTCAGGACATTCAGTCTTTTTCTGTTCTCACCACCTGCTGCTGGACAAGGGGTGGAATGCTGTGTGTGTGTGTGTGTGTGTGTGTGTGTGTGTAGGGTAGGGTGGTCTTCAATTTTTTATTTATTCTGATTTATTTAAAAAAATGTTTCATGTTTATTTTTGAGAGAGTGTGTGTGAGTAGGGTTGGGGCAGAAAGAGGGAGACATAGAATCCTAAGCAGGCTCCAGGCTCTGAACTGCACAGAGCCCAGCGCGGGGCTCGAACCCACGAAACCATGAAATCATGACCTGAGCCAAAACCGAGTCTGATGCTTAACTGACTGAGCCACCCAGGCACTCCCACGCACTGGCTTTTATAAACCATTTAGGTAGTATATGGTAGATGGATGCTAAATGAATTTATCTCAATTGGTTGGTTGAGAGAAGTTAAATAGTTAAATAGCACCTGTTTCTTACAAACTCAGAAACACTGTAGTATTTATTAGCCAATGAGAGCAATGCTGAACTTAACAATTAAAACTGCCTATCATTAGAAACATAAGAGATTAGCAACTTAAAAGCACGATAGTCTGTAAAATGAACTTCTAACATTCAGCAAAATTTTTTTTTTTTTTTTTTTTTTTTTTTTTTTTACTTAGCATTGCATTTAGTAAACAATGTTTTCAGAAGTAGTTAAGCATTTGGGAGCTTTTGTGTATTAGCCAGGGTTCTCCAGAGAAACAGAAGCCATAGGATATATGTATGATATATATATACATATATATATATATATACAGAGAAAGAGATTTATTGTAAGTTCATTCACATGATTATGGAAGCCGGCAACTCCAAGTTCACAGTGTAGTTCAGGAGGTGGGAGACCCAAGAGAGCCGGTAGTGCAGATGTATTCTGAAGGCCATCTGCTGCCATGTTTCCTCGTGCTCGGGGAGGCCGGTTTTTCTTGTTTGTTCAGGCCGTCAACTCATTGGATGAGGCCCACCACAATCTGCTTTGCTTCAAAGTTCACCCACGTAATATTAATCTCAAGCAAAAGCACTCTCCAAATGGACACGTGAAATTAGCCATCATAAGTTGTTTGTGCACGCTGACAAAGAAACACCCAGGAGAGGACATATTTCCGTGAGGAAAAACACAGGGGCCACACTGCACGAGAACTAGAACCGAGCCTTGCAGAGGGGAGTGTCACCCATGGCACCCCCTTCGTGGGGTGGAAACCACGTCCGCCCTCACTACACAGGAAAAAGAATGAGCCACACGATAGCTTTGTGTGAAATCTTGAAAACTGTCTCAAGAGCTCACCTTAAAAGCCTTGTCACACCCCCCCCCCCCCCCCCCCCCAGCGAGGAATCAGCAATATCGACTTAATGCCCTCTGGCTCTGAGCTCAGACACAAAAATGTAAATCCATACTTATCTATCAGGGGAAGGAAATTCCCAGTATTTCAGGAAAAGCTACTTGGGGAGCAGCTATTATTGGCGAGAGTTTGATGGGCCTGGTACGTCCAAGTCTGGGTGGACGCAGCCGCACGATGGCTTATCAGTGGGCTAGCAAAATAAAGACAGTTGGTAATGGATTTCACCTCCTTCTTTATTGCAAATGCCGCCATTAAAGGCTCCCCCAGCGCTCTCACACTGGCCGTGGGCAAGGACTCCCTCGGCTTCACATTCTCCCTGCAGTGACTCGCGGCCTTCCCTGGTGTCACAATTCATCATTTAACAGTAATCCTTGTGTGACTGTGCACTGCCATCCTCTCCCCGGGGGCGGAAACAGCAGAGGGAGAGACACTGACAGTCACAGCAAAGCTCGAGAATTCGGATTTTGCTTCAGAAACAGGATGGTTTGCTTCAGAAGCGGGATTAAGCCTGCTCTCTCTTGCTGCCAAACTCCTAGGGATCTGGGCCCGGGGATTAGAGCAGCCTCAGTGGGTCGTCCTGCCCTCACCAGAATGGAGAGGCACGGTGATGCAGAACCCCCTTCTGTCTGCAGAAAACCAGAAAAGGATAGGAAAGGACCTAGCGGTAGGAGCAAGGACAATTTTTTGTCTGTTTTAAAAGCTCTTAGATTGTGTTTGAGAGATGAACTGATCGAAAATTTCACAACCCCCACAGCATCGTTTCATTGCACTCCCAGGGGAGACAACACTGCGAATGGACGTGTCCCCTTGTGAGCATGGTCACACCTCCTTCCCTCCCCTTAGTTAGGCCAGTGACTCGCTGGGCTCTTCACGCTTTTCTTTCTAAGCATCTTCCGATGAGCAAGGCAGTCCCGGACAGAAGTGGGACAGTATCTGTCTCTAATAGACTGATTGGCTGACTGTCGAAAGGACGGCTTGTCCCCAAATATTTAACTTTTCTTTTTCTCCCTTCCTCCCCCAATTTGCTGTGAATGTCTACCATGAGGGTGGAAAGTGCATGACAGAAGCCAACAGGTTTCACCCAGCTTGTGGAGCTCTCCAAAAAAAAAAAAAAAAAAAAAAAAAAAAAAAAAAATATATATATATATATATATATATATATATATATATATACATATATGGATGCTTGTACCCCATGCTCTGAGTTTCTGGCTTAATTGGTCCAGAGTGAGGCCAGGTGCTCTCTATGAGCAGAGCTGCTCCGGGGATGAAGGATCCCTGGTGATTCTAATCGGCACCCAGGTGAAAACCAACACGATTCTGGCTTCGGCCAACACAAGCGAAGATCTTACGTACTAGAAAGGCAGAACTCGAAGGTACGTATTCATCGGAGGCCAATGACTGTCTCTCCCAAACTTCCCCTTGATCAGCTACTTGAGTACAAGTTGAGAAACAGAGACGGAAGGAATGGATGCCCAGCCAGGATGCATCGTGTTGCCTCCTTTTGTATTGGGCCACGAGTCGCAAGGCTTAGCGACGGTGAATGTGAGGTTCAAGGCAGGAATGATGGTGGCAACTGGTCAGAAAGAGGCCCCTCAGCCCGGAAAGAGGGAGATGTCAGAGCTAAGTGAGCCAATAATTCTAAATAATGTGAGGCTGGGCAGGAGTCCTGTATCCGATAGGAATACTTGATGATAAGTATGAAATATTCAACAAGAGACGCTCCAGCAAACAAGGGGCTTATTTTTCTCATATAACAGTAAGTCCCGAAATGGATACTTTCTAGCCCTGGCCGGGCAGCTCCAAGGAGGCCAGACTGTTCCCGTGGTTTCTTCCCTTTAATGCAGAGTTCTCTGATGGGCTTGTGATGGCTGCCGTTGGTCCAGGGAGGACTCTGTGCTCAGATAAGAAGGAGGAGAGGTGGGCTGGGGCAGTGTCGGTCTCATTCCTTCTATCAGAAAGCAAAAGCTTTCCCAGCCATATCCCTAGCAGAGTTCAGCTCAAGTCTCTTTGTCAAAGACGGGACACACAGCCAGCCCCTGTGCCCTAACTCTCAGGAAAGGAGAGTAGGGGACACGGTTGTCCCGCTGGCTGCCTAAGGGTGAGCCGTTGCCCTGGGAAGAGGGGGAGGGTGTGTAACATACTGCCACCTGGAACAAAATCAGGGTTCTGTGAGCAATGGAGGAGGGAGGTAAGATACTGGGGTAACAACTAATGGTGTCTGCCCCAGTCACCCTTAACACGAACCTACGCCTCGTACCGCTGCAGCAATTTTCTGCACGGAGATTCTCTCGGGGCATGGGAGACATCACAAGGCACAAGTCGCAGACGGAACCTCTCAGACAGCTCTCTCTCCTTCTTAGACCCTCAGAGGTAAACAGCCGAAGACTCCAGCTAAAATCTGGCTAGTAATTGCTATGCTTTCTTTCTCTACGTGACCTCCACTTTGCAACTGTGAACACAGAGGATGGAAAAGTGCACTACATTGACAACAGCACCGTCTCCTATCCCGGGAAGTGTCAGCTTCTAACGAGATCTGTCTTTTTTTTTTTTTTAAGTTTATTTATTTTTGAGAAAGAGAAAGAGCGCTAGCGGGGGAGGGGCAGAGAGGGAGAAGGAGAGGGAGACCCAGAATCCGAAGCAGGCTCCAGGCTCTGAGCTGTCAGCACAGAGCCCGACGCACTCACCAGCTGTGAGATCATGACCTGAGCCGAAGTCGGACGCTTAACCAACCGAGCCACCCAGGTGCCCCTAACCAGATCCGTTTTGGTGACATACCTGTGCATTCATTCCAGAGCCCGTGTGCATGCAACCAAGATTCAGGCATTTAAAAAGGACTTTTTCAGTGGGTTTTGAGCCCTGGATACCTATCTCTGGATGGATGTTCATCATGCACTATTTTCTATGGATATCTATTATCCACAGCATCATGAAAGATCCGGGTAAGTACCAGCAAGGTGCCTCAGCAGCAGCAAACGGAATTCACGCAAACAGTCCTATAAGACCCATCTGAGAAAATGTTTACCTGGATGGCTTTCCCTAACTTACCCTTCTTCTTCCCCATTCACTACTCTCCATTACCCTTGCTAAGAAGGAAGCAGTATTCATTTTAAGTTGGAAACATGAGAAGAGCTGGGATCAAAAGTCAGAGGCACTGCCCAACAATCGTATTTCTTTTCTTTTATTTTTTTAATTTGAAGACAAGTATATCGAATTTTTTAAAAGTGTTTATTTAGTTTTGAAAGAGAGACAGAGCATGAACAGGGGAGGAGCAGACAGAGGGGGAGACACAGAATCCGAAGCAGGCTCCAGGCTCCGGGGTGTCAGCACAGAGCCTGACGCGGGGCTCGAACTCACAAACCGCGAGATCGCGACCCGGGCCGAAGTCGGACACCACACCGACTGAGCCACTCAGGTGCCCCGAAGACAAGTATATTAGATTTTGTTTATTTTTCCTTTACATTTTGCAGCCACTTTCTTTTCATTTATTTTTTAGTTTACATCCACGTTGGTTAGCATATAGTACAATAATGATTTCAGTAGATTCCAGTAATTCATCCCCTACCTATAATGCCCAGTGCTCATCCCAACCAGTGTCCTCCTTAATGCCCCTTGCCCACTTAGCCCACCCCTCCCCCCCCCCCCACAACCCCTCCGGTGACCCTCAGTTTGTTCTCTATATTTAAGAGTCTCTTATGTTTTGCTCCCCTCTCTGTTTTCATATTATTTTTGCTTCCCTTCCCTTATCAATCACATTTCCAAGTGCACTATTTCAGCCTCGAAGGGAATCCAGGATACCCATCTTTAGAGATCTCATGGGAAGATTTAGAATATACGGTGCAGGCAACGAATGCCCAAAAATTTGAATTATTTGCATGTTGCAACTTGCGTGGTGAGAGCCCACACACGGCGATCATTCAGCCGTGAGAGCCAGAGGTGGAGCAGAGGGGGTCACATCCTAGGGAGCAGCTCCTTAGGGGACCACTGCCAGATATTTGCACGCACCAGACGGGCAGGGTTTCTTTCTCAGAAGCATACACATTTGTTGTTGGAGGAAACAGCACGTGGCAGGCTTTGGGTGTAAGGGAAGCAAGAGAGAATGTTGAATACATGAATACTTGAGCTAAAGTAGCTAAACAGAAGGCAGGGGAGACCAACGCTCGTCTCTCCTGGCACCTGTTTTTGCCGTTAAAATACCCGCCATAAACTCTTACTCATTTGTGGGTGACGCAGGACAATTGCAAGGATCGGGGGCAGCAAACCTCTCTCCACACCACTCTATCACTGGCAGTTGCAAGGGTGAGGAGGGGTGGCTGGAGGGGCTGAGTCTCCTCTATCAAAGCAACACGTTTATTACATGTTGGTCCAGGCGACAAGGATTTCAGCTTTCAGATGCTCGTGTTTCAAGAGGAATTGTGTCACTGCAAATTTTCTGGCTGATGAATTTATCACACCTACCACTACAAAATACTGAATTCTTTTTTTTTTTTTAATGTCTGTTAATTTTGAGACAGAGAGAAAGAGAGAGAGCGTGAGTGGAGGAGGGGCAGTGAGAGAGGGAGAGAGAGAAAGAATCCCAAGCAGGCTCCGTGCTGACAGCGCAGAGCCTGATGAGGGGCTCAGTCTCACGAACCGTGAGATCATGACCGGGGCCAAGGTCAAGAGTCCTTGAGCCGCTTAGCCGACTGAGCCCCCCGGGGGCCCGTGAATTCTTGTTTATCCAGTTTCAAACATTTACCAGAGAGCTACCATACTTCTGGTACTGTGTTTGCTGTGTAGGATACAAAATGAATTGAAGCAAAATCCTAATTCTTAAGGGGCTTGTAAACTGTGGTGGAAACATACATATTCATCCATTCGTATGACAGTAAATTTACCAAGTGGCTACTCTCTGCTAGACACGGGGAGTGCAGAGATTATGAGGCAGTAAACCTCACATACTAATCGTAGACTTTTCTTTCTTGATGTTTTAGAGGTAACGTAGCAGCGGGCACGGGTTCGAGTCCCCTCTGCTGCTTTTTTGTTGCGTGACATTGGGCAAGTCACTTAACCTCGCCCATTCTTGGTTTACTTTTCTGTAAAGTGAGAAAAATAATAGCGCCTCATTTATGAGTTGTTTTGAGAGTTAAATGCAACAACACATACATAAAAATGTTACTATGTGTTCTTCATCGTAAGGATAATGGACAAATTATTATTACGAAATGGAAGATTTGGATAATACAGAACTGGGCATTGGGAACAGCTTTCCGGAGATGCCTTGGAATTTGGGTCCTCGTGGAGGAGTTGGAGATGGCTAGTCAGTCAGTGAGCATTTCTGGAGCGCATTACAGCGAGAGATGCAAGGAGCCAGATTAATGTGATTAAAGACATAACTCCATTCCTCCTCCCCACCAATTGCTCATGGTGGGGAAGTGGGCAGAAAAGTGAGCCTGCGATGATATCACTGCATGACAAATGCTGTGGATGTGCCAGGGTGTTTTGGGAATTTGGAAGAGGGTCACCTACTTAGGTGGAGTGGGTGTTGTTGGTGGGAGTGAGGTATTAAGAAATGACTTTCTGGAGAGATGACATTTGAACTGTATCTCAAAAGGGCTACAGGCACCCGATGGTTTGATTTTAGGAAGATCATCATGGTAGCAACATGGAGTATGTACTGGAGTGGAGGGTGATGCTGGTAGGAGGTTGTCGCTGTTATCTTAGTAAGAAATGACATCAGTCAAAAACTCAGGTTATTAGTCGGGGACAGAGAGGCGGGGACACTAGAGATTTAGAAAGATCCACGGATAGATTTGAGCAGTGATCATACGTGGCAGTCAAGGAAAGGAGCGAGAAGTCTACAGGGTCCCGGGGTTTTTGACTTGGGCAGCTGACTGAAAATGGCCATTCCCCTAGATGGGAAATACCTGGCGAGAAGTAAGGATGCTGGGGAATGAGGATAATAGGCTGACGTCTGAAAAAGTGGAAACTGAGACTGATGCCCTGGTGGTAAGCCAAAGGAGATGTCTGGTAGGCAGTGGATAGACAGGTTTGGAGCTCAGGAGAGAGATCTGGGTGGGAGATATAGATTTTCCTCCCCGCATTGTTAGCATGTAAATGGGAGCTCACTTTAGTTTTAGTGACGTTATTCAGGGAAGACTTATAAAGTGAGAAGAACAGAGGCCTGAAGATGTAACCCTGGAAACAGGCCAGGAAGAGAAAGAGGAGTCTTCCTCCAAAGAGGTGGAGACGAAACAGCTGGAAAAGTCGAGAAAAGCAAAGAGGAGGAAGAAGTTAGGTCATGAGAACCGGAGAAAAACAGTGTTTCAGGAAAAGGAAGTCCTCAACCGTGAAGTACCACAAGGACAGAAGAGGTGGCTTTTGTGGTGAGGAGACCCCTGCCCTCCTTGATGAGCCAGGGAAGCGGTGACTGGGGGAGATAATTCGGGCAGAGAGAATAAGTAGTACAAACATGTGGCAACAGAGGAGTTCCATGTGTCTGGAACCATGGGCAGAGTAGGGAAAATTAGGTTATGAGGCTGGTTGGCTTTCACTGGATGCCCAAGAAGCCACCAGTGTGCTCTAAAGTTGGGCGTTATTCTGTAGGTAATAGGGAATGAATACATAGGCCAACTTATGAGTGTATTTTTAATAAGTCATTTTTTTAAAGGTTGTTTTTAAAATTTATTTATTTTGAGAGAGAGAGAGAGAGAGAGAGGGAGCGCTCAGGTGGGAAAGGGGCAGAGAGAAAAGAGAGAGACAGAATCCCAAGCAAGCTCCATGCTGTCTGTGCTAAGCCAGAATGGGGGCTCGATCTCATGACCCACAAACTGTGAGATCATGACCTGAGCCGAAACCAAGAGTCTGTTGCTTAACCGACTGAGGCACCCAGGCGCCCCAGTAAGTCATTTTTAAAAACTGAGGTAGGGGTACCTGGGTGGCTCAGTCGGTTAAGCGACCGACTCTTGATCTCGGCTCAGGTCATGATCTCACGGTTTGTGAGTTCGAGCCCCTACACGGGGCTCTGACAGCACAGAGCCTGCTTGGAATTCTCTCTCATCCCCTCTCTCTCTCTCTGTCTCTCCCCTGCTCTCGCGTGTGCTCTCTCTCAAAATAACTAAATAAACTCTCAAAATAAATAAACTTAAAAAAAAAACCTGAGGTAAAACTTACATGCAGTGAAATGCATAGATCTTGGGGATTCAATTCAAGGAGCTTTGACAAGTGTGAAACCTGGTGTAACCAGCACCCTAATCAAGATAAAATACTTCCACCACCTTAGAAAGTTCCCTTGTGTCCTGTTTTAATCTCCACTCCCTACAGGTAACTACCATTCTCATTTCTACCCAAAAGATTACTTTTGTCTGTTCTTGAATTTCATATACCTGGAATCAGACCGTATGTAAACTTTATTCTCTGGCTTCTTTTGTTCAGCATGAGGGTTTTGAGATTTAGCCATGTTGTTGCACGGATTCGTAATTCATTCTGTATTGCTGAATAGCATTGTTATATGAGTAGGTCACAGTTTGCTCATCTGTTCTTCCATCGATGGACATTTAGGTTGTAATAAACTTTTGGTAACGACTAAGGTTGGCAAAAACGTTCATGCACAAGCATTTTTGTTGGGGTATGTTTTCATTTACTTCAGGCAAATACCTAGGGGTGCAATGGCCGAGTCATCAAGGAGATACATTTTAACTTCATTAGAAACAGCTTTCCAAAGTGATTGTCCCATTTACACGCCCACCAGTAATGTATGGGAGTTCCAATTGTTCCACGTCCTTGCTCTTTTCCGCCTTTAAAATTTAGCCATCCTGATGGGTATGAAGTGGTATCTCTTTGATGGTCTAATTTGAATTTCTTTAGCAGCCAATATTGAACACCTTTTCAGAGGTCTACATTTGCGGTTAAGTGTCTGCTCAAGAGTTTTGCTCATTTTTGTTTGCTAGGTATATGAAAAATGTAGATTGAGGGAAATTGATATTTACTGGCATGTGATATGTCGAAGGCAATTGATATTTACTGACACATTCTTAGTGGGTTTACAACAGAACCATTTATGCATTCTATTAACAGAAAACTGAATGAGTCTGAAATACAGAAAACATCTTGCATATAGGATGTCCGGTAACTTCAAATTATGGAAAATCAGAAATGTAAAAATAACTCAAAATTATATACAAAAAACCTAACTTCAAATAACTTTCTACCTCATCAATTATGTTTAATACACGTCAAGCTCTTTGAAGATGGGCTTGTGTCCTCCCCCATTGACTGCCAGAGAGATCTTTATGGTTAGAAGGCAAAGAAAACCCATGTGATAGATCGTTTGCCTAGGATTAAGCCAGGAACCAAACCAGTAAGGTACATGCTAAGGCGCGGTTTTCTGTTTTTGCGGGTAGCTCTAGATGCACAGAAAATACACAGATGGGCAATTTTTGAGATCGCTCGTTGGAGCACAAGCACTATGTGGAAACATCTGCATGTTACATCAGCTTGGGCATTTACCGCAAAGGCTGGCGTTGGCATCGTTTTCTGCCCTGTCCCTAACACATAGCTGTAGTACTTTTCAGGGCCTCTGAATCATTCTCAGTTTTCATTTTACGGCTTTTTGGTTTGGTTTGGTTTGGTTTTTTGCAGGTGTCCGGAACCCATTTCAGACCCACTGCGTCAGTCTCTTTGTGAGCGGTGTCAACCTGCGCCTTTTTGCAAACGAGCTTCTAGGAGACTGAAGTACACCGAGGTGTGCTTCTGGCCCACGGTCGCAGGCACGCCTGCTTGATTTAGGGCCCTGGGGCAGGCCCATCCCCAATTAGGAATTGATGGAGCTGATGCCCTGACGACAGTGACGTTTAAAGAGGGCTTTCTTTCACTACAAAATAGTAAGGGAGGGGCGAGAGGGATCGGGTTGCAGGCGGTGCTGCTGGGGGGAGCCCCAGAGCGCGCAGGGCCGGACCTGGGCGGGCTGAGGGCCCCCTCCGGGCAGGCGTGAGCCCGGGCCAGCCGCGCACGCGCACGCACTCGCGCACGCCGGCCCCTCATTTGGGCGCCGGGTGTCGGCGGCGCGCGCGGGGGCAAATGGAGTGGGTGCTCGCGGAAGCGTTGCTGTCGCAGAGCCGGGACCCCCGGGTCCTGCTCGGAGCGCTGTGCCGCGGGGAGGCGTCCGCGGAGCGCGTGGAGACGCTGTGCTTTCTGCTGCAGCGACTCGAAGACGAGGAGGCGCGCGGCGGCGGCGGCAGGGGCGCGGGCGCGCTCCCGGAGGCGGCGCGCGAGGTCGCCGCGGGGTACCTGGTGCCGCTGCTGCGGGGCCTGCGCGGGCGCCCCGCGGGCGGCTCGGACCCCGGCCCGCCGGCCCGCCACCGCCGGCGCGTGCTGAGGGCGGCGGGCGCCGCCTTGCGTTCGTGCGCCCGCCTCGCCGGGGGCTCGCAGCTGGCGGCCGCCCTGGCCGAGGAGGCGCTGCGCGACCTGCTCGCCGGGGGGCCCGCGCCCGGCGCCGAGGCGGCCGTGGAGGTGCTGGCGGCCGTCGGGCCCTGCCTGCGGCCCCGCGAGGACGGGCCGCTGCTGGAGCGGGTGGCGCAGGCGGCCCTCGCCCTGGCGCTGGCCGCCGACGGGGACGGGGGCGAGGCCGGGCCCGCGGAGGACGCGGCGGCGCTGGCGGCCGGGCGGCTGCTGCCGGCGCTGGGCCAGTGCGGCGGGGCGGCGCTGCGGGCCGTGTGGGACGGGCTGGGCGCGGCCGGGGCGCCCCCGGGGCCGGGCCGCGTCGGGCCGCGGCTGCTGGTGCTGAGCGCCCTGGCCGAGAGGCTGCTGCCGGAGCCCGGCGCCGACCGCGACCCGCGCACGCGCGAGGAGGGCCCGGACGCGCGGCGCTGCTGGCGCTTCTGGAGGACGGTGCAGGCGGGGCTGGCCCAGGCCCAGGACGCCCTGACGCGCAAGCGAGCGCGCTACCTGCTGCAGAGGGCGGTGGAGGTGTCGGCGGAGCTGGGGGCCCGCTGCGCCTGCGGCCCCCAGGAAGGAAACGGTACTTGCCTCTTTGCCCCCGGCCCCACCCCGCTTGGCTTTCCGCTGGGGGGGAGGCCCCCCGCTTCGGAAACCCAGCTCTCCGCCCTCCGTGCCCGATGTGCCTTCCCTTGACCTTAAAGCCCGGACACCTTGGGAGGGAGCCTCACCTCGAGAGGATGTGCTCCAAGTGTCACCAATCACTGCAGCTGACAACAGTCAGCGTTTCTTAACCTTTCTGACCCAGAGCGGGGCGGAGCCCTGCGTCCGTGGAATAATTAGGAACAGGACTGAGCCCCTTCAGGATTTTACAGACCACGTTTGCGCGATCTCGTGGTAGGTCCATCCTAACAGCAAGGAAGGGTTCGCTGCCATCAGACTGAAAGAAAAATTATTTCCCTGCCCTGACCGGTGCATTGAGGTTTGAGTGTTAGAACTCTGAAGCCGAAATCGTCACACTCTTTGAAAGTTTCTCTTGGCGATTCTCTGTCCGGGAGTTACTGAAGTTGGTTAAATGTGTAGTCCTTAAGTCGACCTTTTGAGGGTATTTTTGCTGTTGATTTTAAGTAAATTTTTTTTTTTTTTTAAACCTTTTGAGCCTGGGCTTCCTACAAGAGTAGTTGAAATAACCAGGACTCCCTTCCATTTGGTACTTACTGTTAATTGGTTTGTTCACTGAAATGGGTGGACGTGCCCTTCGGTCATCTTTTTGAGGTCTCCAAGACCGGAAATAGATTGATTCAACATTGTCTCAGTAGACAGAAAATTTCTACTTTGTCAGCTCTAGCTGCCTATTACTGGTAAAGGATTTTTGTTCTGTTGAAGTTGCGAGTAGATTTTCCTGTTTGTCTAAAACATTAGATGGTAAATATTTTGACAGGCCACGAATTGGTGATCATCTAATTAGAGTTTTCACTGGAGCAGACTTTTTTTTAAAAAATATTTTATTTGTTTTTGAGAGAGAGCTCAAGGAGGGGCTGGGCAGAGAGAGAGAGAGGGAGACAGGAGCTGAAGCAGGATCCGAAGCAGGCTCTGCGCTGACAGCGAGCTCAATGTGGGGCTCAAAGTCACAAATGGTGAGATCGTAACCTGAGCTAAGTCAGATGCTCAACCAACTGAGCCACTCAGATGCCCCTGGAGAAGACTTTAAAAATACCAAAATTAAAGCCATTTATTTTAAAGAATCATTCTGCAGAGTTTTAAAGATAAGCAATAGTTTTTCTCTGCTCTCCCGCTTCTAGTTTCCATTTCAGAAAACAACGTCTTGTACCCTTTTAATGGATTATTTTGGTACTTACCTCTGTGTCTTCCAATGATCTGGGTAAAGCAGCATCCATTGTCATAGTTACCCTTTGGTTAAATGTGAATTCAACATTATAAAGGTATGACTGAAATTACTGTTCACAGGTGATCTATGTAGTAAGCTACGATTTTTTTTTCCTTCTTGCAAGTTTTTCCTGGAATTATGTCATTTAAAAATCTGGTTCTCTCTGTATCACTAATTCAGCCTCAGATTTTGAGCTAGTTGTCTCAGTTTTTCTTGTACAAAATTTTCCTGGTTTTTCTCTTAGATTTCTTTGACACTTTTTTTTTTTGTTTTTTGTTTTTTTAATGTTTATTCATTTTTGAGAGAGACAGAGACAGCGTGAGCAGGGCAGGGGTAGAGAGTGAGAGAGGGAGACAGCAACCAAAGCAGGCTCCAGGCTCTGAGCCATCAGCACGGAGCCCGATACTAGGCTTGAAGCAACGAACTGCAAGACCACGCTTAACTGACTGAGCCCCCCAGGCGCCCCTTGGATTTCTTGATCATTTCTTGATCATTTCTGTTAGATGCCTGTAGAAGTTCAGCCTGGTGCCCAGCTTGCCATTCTTAGATCTGCCTTCACCTGAGTCCTGTCTTGGAACTCTTGTTTCCTGGGGTTCTTACCTTCTCCCTTTTTGATTTACTCACTTGTTTTGATGTACAGCATTTTCCAGAGATCGAAATTTTTTTTTAATTTTTTTAACATTTATTTTTGAGACAGAGAGAGACAGAGCATGAACGGGGGAGGGTCAGAGAGAGAGGGAGACACAGAATCTGAAACAGGCTCCAGGCTCTGAGCTGTCAGCACAGAGCCCGATGCGGGGCTTGAACTCACAAACCGTGAGATCATGACCTGAGCTGAAGTCGGACGCTTACCCGACTGAGCCACCCAGGGGCCCCCCGGAGATCGAAATTTTTAAGAGCATATCTGATGAATCCATCAAAGAATCCGTTGTGTCTGATATGTTTTTATTTCCATCATTCCTATCTGACACTTCCGTTCACTGGGAATCCCCATCTGTTCATACATGCTCGCTGCCTTCTCCACTAGGTCCTTTAACATCTTCAACTTACTCGTCCTAGTCATGTGTGTATGCATGGGCCATTTCTAAGTTTGGTTTGGGTTTTTGTTTTATTTCTTGGCGGTGGGGTCACTCTCTTCAGTAGAGACTGAAGTAAATATTTATGCATAGAGAAGGCCGCTCCTCTGTTAGGCCATTAGTGCTGGGGGTTGAGTCACACTAGTGTGTATTTGGATCTTGTTGTTGCTGTGGTTGTGGATTATTGCTGGCTTACGTTCAGTGGGAAGTCGGGAGTACCCAGGGGTTTGGTCAGTGTACTTGTTTTTCTGAGGCCCTTGATGCTAACACCACAGCTGGGGTCCTTCCCTCAGGGGTAGACCGCTGATGTTTGTCCCTCGGTGCAAGGCTGGAGGTGGAGGGTGAAGAGGGGTGGGACTTTTCATATCTTCTGCGCCAGCCTCTTCTCAGGCCCCATGTGCCTGAACCTCAGGGTTCCAGCTTTCTATGCCATCTCTGCCCCCACCCCCGTGGCCAATAACCTCTGTCTCCTACCCTTTTTAGTCTGTGTGCTGCCGAAGCTAGCACACCTCTGCCTCCCGCTTAGTGGAGGGTTTAGAGTTCCCTTACCCTGTCCTTGGGTGGCTTCGTTCTGCTTGTATCTGCTGTCTTGGCTGCTGGTTTCCTGCCCTCTCCCAGCAGCAGACCTGCTACCGGTCCCAGTGCAGGACTCTGGGCATGAGACGGTCTCCTCCTGTCGGTGCAGGTTTCTGTCCATCCTTCAGGGCGGCCAGCTTTTGCCTGGTATCAGGACTGTGGCAGGCATGGGGACGTGCGAGGCTTTCCCCCAGCGGCAGACAGGTGTGGCCTCTGGTGTGAGGGGGGGGTCCAGGGCGCAGACAGGCTTAAGCAGCTGACCACCGTCTTGTACCCTTGGAGGGCTAGGGTGGGCTTCTCCAGTTAGTCTTGCTGCCCCTTCAAACCTGGGTGGGGCCCGCATGCTTGTGCTGCAAAGTCTCTTCTTGCCTTTCCCACAGTCTTTCTCAGAACAGCTGGAGGAGGCCTAAGGGAACTGAGCTGGTGAATGGTTGTGGATTCCCTTTGCGGTTCTCCAGGTGCTAGGCTGTTAAACTAGCCCACACCTGGCCTTGAGAAACTCCCCAAACGTTCGTTGTTTCTTTGCCTCTCTATTTTTCAAGTTCCTTTATTTATTTTGAGAGAGAGAGAGAGAGAGAGAGAGAATCCCAAGCAGGCTCCGTGATGTCAGCGCAGAGTGGACGTGGGGCTTGATCCCACGAGCAGCGAGATCATGACCTGACCCGAACTCAAGAGTTGGATCCTTAACTGACTGAGCCATTCAGGTGCCCCTCGTTGTTTTTTTTAAACTACTTTTTGGTGACCACCTCTTCCTGCACTTGGCCAGAGGTAGGTCAGTTTGCGTGTCCTGTCTGTTCTTGGAGAGACTTTCTGCTCTTTGGAGTTCAGATCACTGGGTTGCTCGACAGCCTTAGGTTTCAGGAGTTCAAGATTCTGTGTGTTGTCCAGCTTTTTCCCTTTGTCAGTATGGCAGGAATGTTCTTCTGTGGCTTTCTATATCCTAAGTGAAAGCTAAGACCAAGCATGTCTAAATGCCTTTGTTTTCCCATCACATTTGATTTATGGTTTGACCGGGGGTAGGATTCTAGCCTGGAAAACGTTTCCATTCAAAATTTTGAAGGCATTGATCTATTGTCTTCGAAGCTAGAGCTTTCGTTGTTGCTCTTGCGCAGTCTGAAACCATTCTGAATCATGTTTATTTATATGTGCTGGGTTTCTTCTCCGTGGAAGTAGGGACTGTGCCCCCATCATTCTGAAATTTCACAGTTTTGGCTTGGGTCAGTTTTCATCCCTGTGCTGGCCACTGGTGGACCTAGTCAATCTGGAAATCATGTTCTTCAGTTCTGCGAACTTCTCCTGAATTACTTTATTTCCTTCCTTCCTTCCTTTCTTATTTCTGTTCTCATGTTGGATATTGAAGCTCCTGGACTGGTTAGCAAAGCATCTTCTCTCCTGTTTCCTATGATTTTGTCTCTTTGTTCTATTTCTTGGGTGACTCTCTCAGCATGATGTCTGGTCCTTTCTCTGTGCTTCTTGTTTTTTGCTATCAAATTTTTATTCTCACGTGATCTTTCTTGTTCTTACAATGCACCCTTATTAATCGTATCCTTTTCTCACGGCAGCCTGAGGTTTATCTTGTTCCCCCTAGTTGTGTTTTCTCCAAATCTCCTCTGTTTGGTCTTGATCTTTAATGTGCACGTTCCCGCAGACATCTGGTGATCCTTAGATACCTGTTTCTATTTAAGAATAAGGAGCCAAAAACCAAGTTTAAGTCTCTAAGCACATGAGCAGAGCCTGCATGAACTTCACTGCAAGGTGATCTCCCATGACAGGTCTTTCCTCTTGGGCTGGCCAGATTCCACGGAGACCTTCTAGTCTGCTGCTGCATAGTGAAGTCCTGGTCAGCACTCTGGGACCTGAGGGGCTCATGTGGTAGAAGGGGCAGGTAGAGGGGGATCTCAGCACCCGGGTGCTTCCATGGTCACTTAATTCCCGGCTTCATACGGCACTCATTCCTGACCTCAGCAGAGTCCAATGCCTCTCCCTTCAGAGACCCACAGTTTTACCTTCTCCGGAGAATCACTTCCAGGCTTTTTCTGGCTCAGAGCACAGGAAGGGGCACCAAGGCTCTGTTACTTAAACACACTGAACACATCCTCTTTTAGTTTATCCTCGGTTTTTGCTTCTACTTACAGAGTTAGCTTTTGCCGGCAATTCCTTAGGTCTGGGGAAATTTTTAAAGTAGAAATCAATTTTTTTCTTGGCTTTCCCCGTGGGTACTTAATACTCAACTTTTCTTGAGTCTGCTTAGTTTTTCTCTAATTTTTCAAACTAAGCTTCACTGCTGTTGTCTGCTTCCCTGTTTTCTCCACACTTCTGGGCTTTTGCCTCTGAAAAATCTTTGGCTGCTACGGCGAGGTTCTCAGGGAGAGAGAGCAGGGTTTATGACTCTTACCCAGAACTCCAAAACAGTAATCTTATTTAAAAGCAAAGGAAAGAAAAAAGAACAAAAAACACAACTCCTTTTGAGATTCTTGTTAGCCTGAGCTTCCTCTCTAGGCTTTGATACAGTGGTACCCTGCATTATTAGAGGATACAGTGTCTGGTAACAGTGGCAGGATTTTAAAAATGACTGTCATTAAGAAACCTAAGAAATACGCAAAAGGAGGAACTAATTTTCCTTTTTAAACCACATCAGGCCCGAGTCTGTTTTGGTGGTCCGAGAAGAAAAAGGATGAACTTCTCAAGTTTTGGGAAAACTATATTTTAATTATGGAAACTCTAGAAGGAAATCAGGTGGGTGTTTTCATATTTTAACAAATCCTATGTAGATGCAGTTTTAATTTTTTTTTTCAAATGTTTTGTAAAAGCAGCGCAAAAAAGACGAATTTGGATAAAGCATAATGGGATACAAGTGCCCTTTGTTCTCTGGCATAAATGCAATTTAAAACTGTTAACTCAGGAAATTAAAGCGTATTTTTAATCGACTTAAATTGTGACTCAGAGACTTTTAGCCTTGTTTATTCTTCCCTTGACATTTCCTTCTAAAGTGTTAGTTTTTACTTTCTCAGTGTTCTGAATAATCTCCAAAGAAATACACACTGAGGAAAATGTTACTTAAGGTGATTCTGAGATGAATTGTTGTTAAATAAATAATTGCCCTTTAATTTTGTAGGCCGGTCTCCCTTCCTTTCTTCCTTCCTTCCTTCTTTCTTGTTTTAGTTCTTATATCTGTGTGTACCTAGTCATGCAAGTGGAAACTTGAAAAGTCATTTTCAGTTAACTTTGAGTTAGTTTTTGTAGAATCATGGAATTTTTAAGGTGAGAGGAATCTCTCAGAGAGGGAGAGATTGTGCATGTGTGTGGGAGGGGCAGAGAGAGAGAGAGAGAGAGAGAGAGAGAGAGAGAGAAAATCCCAAGCTGGCTCCGGGCTATCGGCATGGAGCCCCAAGGGCCAATCCTGAACTGTGAGATCATGACCTGAGCCAAGATCAAGAGTTGGATACTTAACTGACTAAGCCACCCAGGCACCACTAAATTTCTAAATTCGGGGCATCTGGGTGGATCAGTTGTTTGAGCATCCAATTTCGGCTCAGATCACAATCTCCTGGTTTGTGAGTTCGAGCCCCGCCTCAGGCTCGCTGCTCTTCATGTGGAGCCTGCTTTGATTCAGATCCTCTGTCTCCCCCTCTCTCTGCTCCTCTCACATTTGCTCGCACTTTCTCTCCCTCTCAAAAAAGAAATAACCGTTAAAAAAAAGCATTTCCAAATTCAAATCAACTTTTATGGTTTTCCTTAATCAGTATATACATAAGATCCCTATAATTTGTTTAGAAACTCTGATTTACCTACCGTAGTCTAAGTAGTTGAACACTGAACTCTGAACTGGCCCTACTTCTAAATGTATGGCCTTGAACAACTTGAGCGACTAGAGAGAATATTTTTTCCCTTTTTTGTAATCTGTTGGTATTACCAGCTCTGCCTGTTTCCCAGCACAGCTGAGGATTACATGACGTGGTTTATGATTCTCACTGTACAAATGTGACGGTCCCGTTACTCTCTCCTAGGCTGTGATCGTTAGCCTTGCCGTACTCGGTCTCATACACCAGAATTCATATGATTTAACAACTGGAAGAATCTGGCACCTTCTGCATAGTTTTTCTACGGGGAGAAAAAACAGAAGGGCTACTGTTCTATAAACGGATGAAAAGCAGATATATTTTCTTTTTTCAAGTTCACCTCGAAGTTTTCAAAGGTGAATTTTTATTTCATATGGTGTTGTGTTTTTGTTTTCAGATCCATGTTATAAAGCCAGTTTTACCAAAGCTCAACAGTCTGTTTGAATATGCGGTGTCCGAGGAAAATGGTAATGATTACTTTTATTTTGACTCTTGTGACATTTAGAGTTTCTTTTTTCCTCCTCGTTTGTATGCCTGCCTCTTACTCATTACAGAGAGTTGGGAAAAACTTTAAAAGTGTAAGGAGGATGATGTGAATCTGCTGCCACCAAGAGAACGGCTGTTAACGTTCCAGACCCACGCCTCTGGATTGATTGATCATAACGTTTGTCTCACTTAGGCTTGTGTCCAGACGCGTTTACCTATATCCGTAAATAGTTTTTGAGAACATAATTTTAAATGACTGCAGAGTTTTCTGTGAGTCGGAGGTATGGTTAACTCTGTAAACTTTTGGTGACGGAACACTTCAACCCTCACAGAAGGAGGAGAATAGCGTGTAAGATGAACCCCCTCTCCCAGCTTCGGACAGTGATCAACACGTGGCCAACCGGTGCCTTGTATCCTCTCTCAACCTGTCCTGCTGCTTCCCCACCGGGGACTGCGAAGCCACCCCAAGACAGCGTATCATGTTGTCTATAATTATTTCAGCGTATAGCCTTAAAAGATAAGGGCTCTTCAGTAATGTTTTGATGTCGGTGTGGTCTACGTTTTTAATAATAGCTCCTTGGTATTATCTATTTTAACTGCTCTCCGTTCTTATTCTCCAGATCCGTTTCATTGTTTGTTGGTTACTTTTTGGGGGGGTTCAATTACTACTCTGTCACTTGGACTTCTTAGGAAGATTCCAAGACAGAATTTGGAAAACGGTTTTTTAAGCCCTTCCCTAGTACTGTATTTTGAGAGCCTTTTAGGAGACACAGAAGGAAGCGGAGCTTCCTGAAATTATTTTATGAAATGAAGTTTGAGTCAACAAAACCGCTAAATGCAGGCTGACAGTAGTTAGTATGCATATGAATGATAAACTGTTACATTATCGTGTTTACCCGTGAGAATTAACCTAGGTAAATGGGTTTTAGTGCCTTCTCTAGATAATTACAACTTTGATAGTTTGACCCCTTAGGAGTTGAGCTTTTATTCAGCCAAGCGCTGTAGTTGTTTTTGGATACACTGGGATTTTTCACGGAGCGAAAGAATCTGTAGTCACCTGGGGCTAGAATTTAATTGAATCCCGTTGTGATTTCACTTATGCATTTACTATTAAAATGATTCTCTTATTACCATGTTTTGCCCACAGCTCTTGGCAAGCCAAATCAAATAGCAGTGACAGATTTTGAAAAATTACCATTGCCAAAGCATTGAACAAGCGTCTTGGCGTAAATTACAAATAATGGACCAATTTATTTCTAGAATGCCAGGAGTTAAAAATGCTGAATAATTTTTTTTCCTAGAAGCATTAAAGAATATTTCAAAAGAGTTTAAAAAAAAATCTCTAAGGTACATATTTATTCCATTTTTTTGTGTGTTTTTGCCCTCATTTATATATTTAACAGAAATTCCTTAGTGTCCAGTATATGCTAAGTGCTAGGAAAAAAGCGGTGAGACAGATGTACTATTTTTGATTTAACTTTTGTCTCTTTTCCGTGAAAAAAAAGTCTCGTGATAAGTTCTGTAAAGGTACCAAACAAAGGACTGAAATGGAGTATATAGTGAGCGGGGCAGGGAAGGCCTACCTGAGAAAGGACGTCCAACTTCAGAGTTGAGGCGACACTGTGTACAGAAGCCCTGAGATGGGAACAGGAGAGAGCAGCAGAGAGAGAGAGAGAGAGAGAGAGAGAGAGAGAGAGTCCTAAGCAGGCTGCACACTCAGCGCAGAGCCCGACACAGGCCTCGATCTCACCAACCGAGAGATAATGACCTCAGCCAAAATCAAGAGTCGACTGAGTCACCCAGGTGCCCCGTTAAGATTTTATTCCACGTATGAGAAGCCACTCAAGGGTTTTAAGTGGAGGAGGGACAGTTTCAGGTTTCTGTGTGAAAAATGGACTGAAGTAGGGTGACAGGGATTGTTTGAAATGGCCCCAAATCTAAAGTCCCAACCCTGTGCACCGTAGAGGTGGTAAAGTTGCCTGTGGTCTCTCTAAGTGAAACTATCTGATCATGGAACACTGAAGACTGAAGTCCTTTTGGTCACTCGGTGAGCACCCTTGGATATGATTTAAAAACTCATTGCTGTAGTGTCCTAATGAAGTTAACGTATCTGTGTGTAAATGTGTTTATTTATGAATCTATAGTCTGTGTGGCACGACATAATGTGAGAATCAGCTGTCAACAACATCAGGTGTTTATTTCCACAGGAAATTGGCTCTTTCACCCATCCTGGCATATGTGTATTTATAAAAGAATGTTTGAAAGCGAAAATAAAATCCTGACCAAAGAAGGTGTTCTCCATTTTTTGGAGCTATATGAGACAAAGGTTCTTCCGTTTTCGCCAGAATTTTCTGAGGTACTGACAGCTTCTCCCCACCACCCCACCACCCCCCCCCCCCGCCCCCGCTCCCTTTGTCAAGAGATGAGAGGAAAAGGCATTTGTTGCATCATAAGTGATCTTCAAAAAATCTGTATATTGGGGCTCTCACATAGCGAGTAACACTTTATAGATTTGCATAACGATGCTGCTTCCACAGTTCTGAATCCCTGAATTAGTCTTAGCTATTGTATTAAGCAGAGATCGCCTTTTGAGCTGTATTTATTAGCATCTATACGTCCATTGATCAGAAATCACACAAAGCGGAGACTGAGAATTATAGCCGTGATTTAAGTCTTACGGTGCGGTGAGTCACGTGATCACTGGGTGCACAGTGATTTACCCCTTATTTGGAGACACCCTAGTAAACTTTCCTAATTGAGGACCTGCTGTCATGTTTTGAGATGTCTCATTTTCCACATTCTCCTGTCCTCCCTGCGCTTCCTAGACTCTTGCTTTTTTGGCCCTATGTCGGGTAATATTTTTGAAAATATAATTTTCCCCCCATTTTATTTTCCAGGCATAGGAGCCTACATTTTCTCTTGAGTATCTTTTTTGTTTTTTTCCTCTGTAACTGTGCTTATTTTCCATCGTGTATTTCTTCTTGGGGTTTGTTTCTTCCTTCCTGGCCCTATATGAACGCTCTTCCTAAGTTTTTATCAGGTGGGAAAATTCTGTATTTGTTGTGGCAGTGGACTTAAGGGACCCTCCGAGGTTAGCATGGAATTAGCCTACAGGGTAAGAGATCAGCTTTGCATAGACCAGCTCGTCTGCATCGCTACTGGGATATGCAGTTAGGGCAAAGCTGACTTTTCAAAGTTGCAGCTGTAGCTTAACATTGATTACTTTTTTTCTTTTTTCTTTTTTTTTAGTTTATTATTGGACCATTAATGGATGCACTTTCAGAGAGCTCTCTATACAGCAGGTAAACAGGCAGTATGTAACCTAGCAGCAATGTAGGAATATGTACTTGATGTATAAATTTAACGTGTTTGTGAAATAGGACCAGGCAGTTTAATGCATTTGGTACATCTTACGTGTTGCTGAAGAGACATGAAACTTTTTCTTGTTACAACGTCCCTCTGTGTTTGTGGTTCTTCTTGTTCTCTATTAGCGTATCAAGTGTTCCTTCTTTTTCTCTTATTTCTTACCTTGAACCCTTCCACTCTTGGGCTTCTGGAAAGTATAGGTCACAGAGTTTATTTACTTTCTTCCCCTTGCTCTGTTTTCCGCCCTTTTGCAAATTATAGTGACTTTGACTAACCAGCAGCTCTGTCTGCTGGGCGGACTTACCCATCTGTGTCCTTTTCAGGGTCGGTCTGTCAGTCTGTCTGTCCATTTGCCTCTCCATCCACGTGAAAAGCCAGGAGTTCACAGCAGCACCTCCGATGCCAATCTGATACCACAGGGCTCACTAACCTTGCCGTTTCCAAATCTGACAGCGGCTGCCATTGTCCAGAATATATCACTTCCTGCCCCCTCTCCACTTTGAAAAGTCAGACAGCAAAAAGTTTGTCATTGTGCGATGGCCTCAGTTTTTCAGCATTATCTGTACTCTTGAATTATACCTTCAGAATTTCCCCTTGCTTTTGAACTTACGTTGTCTTTCCAACATCGATGAAGTAAATTTATACTTGCAGGTCTTCTGTTCGGTGTACCTCTAAACAGAAAAACACCCACTGCCAGTCTCTTTGAGATGTTTAAGTTAGTTTGTGCTGCTGTTAATATTTAATCCCGTTTAATAAATATCAAAAGAACATAGCAATGCTTGATTTGCCAATTAGTTTTCAGATAACTCATTACTGTTGAATAGTTCTGTGAAGCAATTAGACAGCTGGAGAGCAGTAAAACCTACTTGGTGCCTCTAAAGGAGCCGGCAGACACATTTATTACGAAATGCCTTCAGTTTTCGCCCACCCTAATGTGTTCAATTAACAGATAATGTCCCTGGCGGAAGCATATAGCAAAAAAAACCCACGACTTTAGTAGATGCGAATAGTTAAATGCTCTTGCAGAAGTAATTAATTACCCATATATGTTTTTCTGGGAATGTTATTTCTTTTATTTAATACTTAAAGATTTGAAATCATTGGATTATATGTTGGAAACAATGAAGTATAATTGAAAATGATCATTTTTAGACTTTTTAAAAACTGACGCTGTTTAGCAAGATTCATATATGCGTGTCAGGGAAATTATCGCAAAAAGGAAATTCGCGGCTACTTAGTATGTTACGTTATTAACCCATGTCCGTTTTCCTAGAAGACCCTGATGTTTCTGTAATCAGAAGGAGCTTCAAAATTTCACTGAAAAATAAAATGCAGGTTCAGAAAAAGATGTTTGTTGTTGAAAGACTTTTGAGCCATAGTTCATCTAGTTTCAGTATCCTTATTTGTAAATTTTAAATATTTGTTTCTTTCCCTCATTTGTCTATAGGTCCCCAGGCCAGCTGATAGGAAGTGGTTCTCCATTGGGACTGAAATTACAGAAGTTTTTAGTCACTTATATTTCTCTTCTTCCAGAAGAAATAAAGAGTATGTGTTGGCAAAGAGTTTTTTAATTTATTAGCTTTAAGGCTTAAAAAATTTTTTTAGTATATTGGTGATAAGCACTATCCTATGACTATTATAATCAATATTATCAAAGTAATTTCCTTGTTTCGGAATTTACCTATTTTGTCAGAATTATACAGGTGTTTATTGTAATTGAGTGCACACTTTTGCCTTTATATATAATACGTAATTACTAGCATTGGCATGAGTAAAGTGGAAGTAATTAAAAAAATTTTTTTGTTTATATTTGAGAGAGCGAGAGAGCAAGCACGAGTGGGGGAGGGGCAGACAGAGGGGGAAACAATCCGAAGCAGGCTCCAGGCTGTCAGCACAGAACTCGACACAGGGCCCAAACCTATGAACCGTGAGATCATGACCTGAGCCAAAGTTGGACGCTTAACCAACTGAGCCACCCCAGGCGCCCCAACATAGAAGTAATTTTAGAATGGGTGCTGCAGTTGGCTGTCTTTTCTAGTTTTCTCTATTCGTTTTCTAAAAATCAGTAAAATTGTTTGAAGAAAGAGAAGCCTGGGTTTAGGAAAAAGTTGTAAACAGAATATCCATTGTGGCAAAACTGCCCATCTATAGATAGGATCTTAAAAGGTCACAGAAACATACAGTTGTTTTATGTAAGACCTTATATCTTAGAAATACCCGTTCACATTGGGGTTTTATTTTCCTTTCTGAGGAGTTAAGTTGATAAGCAAAGATCAAAACCAGTGTTCTTTCGTTTGCTGAGCAGAAAGACTTAACTCTACTTCCTGGGTCCTTTTCACTCGTGGCTTTGTGGCTTGTAAAGTGAACCTGGGTATGAAATATATGCACGTTTCCTTTTGTATTTCATCTGCAAGTATAGTGAAACAAATGACCAATGGTAATATCTACTTAAAAGTCAGGAGAAAAGGGAAAAGATGATCTGTATATCTCAACTTCAGATTTATGGAAAATTGATTACTTTGATTGCTTTTGTAAAAAATCCGCTCCTGGAGAAGGTAGCTCTGAGACGCTCTGTTGTTTGCCCGAAGTCAGCCATACGGAGATTACTGTGCCGACCACATTGGCACATCCCAGATCAGCGCCGAGCGAGGGAGGGCATGGGGGTCAGCGCCCCCGGGGTTTCAGTGCCTGCTGTCTGTGGCCATAGCCAGCATGCAGAGGATACCTGTAAGCATGTCGAATGAATGTGAAATGGAAGCGTGGCCATCGCCATCTTCTGTGCTGTGAGTGAGGTGTTAGGCAAAAGGGGGAACTTAATTAGTCCCACAAGAGGGCAGGTAAAGTGTTTGTTTACTCAGGTTTTACTTGGTAGTTTTTTAGTCAACAATTTCCAGTGAGTATCTTAAATGTATCTAGTTTTGTGCTAGATACTTTGGAAGATACAAAGTGCATGATATTTTATAAATAAGTAGTATAAAGTATTATTTTATAAGTAAAACATGA
Source organism: Panthera leo (assembly GCF_018350215.1). Classification (NCBI taxonomy): domain Eukaryota; kingdom Metazoa; phylum Chordata; class Mammalia; order Carnivora; family Felidae; genus Panthera; species Panthera leo. The sequence continues at coordinate 13,954,646 of NC_056689.1, forward strand.
AACACAAGTTCCTTTCAGCAGCTTCCAAGGATTTCTTAAGTCATTCTATAGGGATGATCAGAGGAAACAGACATTTACGCTAATTGCATGACTTAAGGGTCCTTTAAGAAATCACATATTAGCAGAGAAGGCAGGACAGAGCACCTGATGTTTGTATCTCAAAATAGAAAAATAAATAGTGATTAGATCCATTCTTTTTTTTTTTTTGAAAGCTATGAAATGTCTTTTTTTTTTTTAATTTTTTTCTAATGTTTATTTATTTTTAAGAGACAGACTGTGAGCAGAGGAGGGGCAGAGAGAGAGGGAGACACAGAATCCAAACAGGCTCCAGACCCTGAGCTGTCAGCACAGAGCCTGATGTGGGGCTTGAACCCACAAACTGGGATGATGACCTGAGCCGAAGTCAGATGCTTAACCGACTGAGCCACCCAGGTGCCCTGATTAGACCCATTCTTACCCTGTTTTTCTTTAATATCTCCAACAGAAGAATGGCTTTTAACAGTAAAAAGTTGATCTTTTACCTTAAGCTTTTTTTTTTTTTTTTTTTTTTTTTTTTTTTTTTTTTCTATAGCTGCATGGTTATCAGAATCTTTACAATAGAGTAGAATACTTATAGGAATGCAATTTTAAATAACATTGATTTTTTCCAACAGGTTTGTTGAGCTAAAATTCACATACCATAAAACCCTTTTAAAGTGTTCAATTCGTTTATTTTTTAGTACATTCACAAAGTTGTACAACCATTACTTCTAATTCCAGAATATTTTCATCACCCCCAGAAAGAAACTCTATGCCCATCATCAATCAGTTTCCACTAATCTCCTTTCAGTTCCTGTCAGCCACTAATCTCCTTTCTCTACAGGTTTGCCGATTCTAGACATTTCATATAAATGGAATCATACAGTATGTGGCCTTTTATTTTATGTCTGGTTTCTTTCATTTAGCATAATGTTTTTAGATTAATCCATGATGGGTCATCCAATAATGACCCATGTATCAATATTTCATTCTTTTTTGTGACTGAATAATACTGTACTGTATAGATATCTCACATTTTATTTATCCTTTTATCAGTTGGTAGACATCTGGATTGGTTCCACTTTTGTTTTTTAAGTTTACTTATTTATTTTTGAGAAGGCGAGTGAGCACAAGCAGGGCAGGGGCACAGAGAGAGGGAGAAAGAGAATGCCAGGCAAGCTCCACGCTGTCAGCACAGAGGCCCCACTCAGTATCAAACTCATGAACCCTGAGATCATGACCTGAGCCGAGATCGAGAGTCAGATGCTTAACGAACTAAGCCACCCGGGTGCCCTGGTTCCACTTTTGAATATTATGAATAACTCTTCTGTGCATATTCAGATACACATTCTTGTATGAACGTATGCCTTCAGTTCTTTTGAGTATATGCCCAGGAGAGGAATTGTTGGCTCCTATGGTAATTCTCCGTCTAACTCATGGAAGAGCTACCCAGCTTTTCCATACTGGCTGCACCGTTGTGCACTCCCACCAGCAGTGTGGGAGGGTTCCAATTTCTCTGTGTCTGTGTCAGCACTTGTTACTGTTTATCCTTTTGATTGTAGCCCTCCTCGTGGGCGTGAAGTTCTGTCTCATGGTTTTTGATGTGCATTTTCATACCTAATGACTGCTGACGTTGAGAAGCTTTCCAGGTGCTTATTGGCAACGGTGATATTTTACAACTTTTTCTTTCAGGCAGTTTCCTATTAAAGTGTATTCAGAAGATGTCAAGTAGACATTGGTGTGCCATTCCCATTTTGTTTCTGTCAAAGGCTTTGGCAAATGTCCCACGATGTAAGGCCCTGGGTATCGAAGCTCTTCTTGCTCTCAGGTAATTTACTTTCTGCTCACGTACGTTTGTGTGTTCACATATGGTTATCTGCCATAACTGTCCGTCAGTAAATTTTGTTTTCCCCCCTGCTTTCATCTATCGTGAGTGGTTTTGGTTAATACTGACTGGCCTTGGGACTTCTGAGCCCTTAATTTTATATTAAGTAGTAAAAAAAAAACCTGTGTATGTGGTTGAGCTTGCTTTGTTTTTATGAATTACTGATGTAAGTTTGTGCCATGATACATGCTGTTGGATTTTGATGATTTTGAAACAAGGCCAGTAAGGTTCTCTTCAATTACATTGATAATGTAGGAAACTAGGACTAAAATATCAGACGGTAATATTGATTGTAAAGTATTTCAAAAACTGTAAACTTCTTATTTGAAAAGTGTCATTCAATAGTCTTTGAAAGAGGCGTGTTTCATAGTAAATTGAGTTCTAGTAGAGACCTCATGGAAAATAATAGCCTTGAAGTTGCACTGACAGTGACTTTCTGCAATGGGAATCATAGATACTAGAAATCAACTCGTCAATATTTACGAGTTATCAGAATTGTCTTTGAGAACATGGAAACGCATTGTTTTTGTTTTTTGACGTCAGGGATGTTCTTCAGTGTACCATGATCACCCATCAGATTCTCTTGAGAGGGGCGGCTCAGTGCTACCTTCTTCAGACAGCCATGAATTTGGTAGACGTGGTAAGTTTGTCTTCTTTACTCACGATACTTCAATTTACAAGTCTTTCTCCATGAGCAGGTGTGCAGAAAAGTGTCAACATAGCAGGCCTGTGGTGCTGTCATTAGAAAGCCCTGCTCATAAGGTCAGCCCGGCCCTCGCTCATGGCTGGGAACTTGGATTTCAGGAGGTTTCCCCCTATCCTCACTGGTAAGAGCGATGTACTGTGCCTCAGGTGTTTACACACACAGTCGTCTATACTGAACACCTCCTCCTTCTTGGAGTCTGGGGTTTCGGTAGGTGCTCTGGAGAGATGGCTGTGTGATCAGCTCCCAGTAAAAACCCGGGGCCATAAGTCTCTTCCCTGGTAGACAACATTTCGCATGTTGTTACAGCTTGTTGCTGGAGTAATGGATTAAACCTGTTTCGGGTGATTTCACTGGGGGGAGAGGGGTTTCCTCTTCACATCTTCCTATAAATCCACCTTCAAGGAATGTAGGGTATCTTTGTTTTTTACAGAGCCACACCACTACGATTGCTAAAAATAGGGGTTAGCAAACTTTTCCCGTGAAGGGCCAGAAAAAGTCCCATTTTTTAAGGTTCTGTATGTATCTGTTACAACTTAAAAGCAGCCATAGACAGTTTATAAATAAAGGGACTCTGTACCACTAAAACTTTATTTACAAAACAGCTGCGAGTGGTTTTGCTGACTCCTGGCCTAGAGCAAGGTATCTTAATTCAAGATGTACAGTCTCAAGAGAATGAAAAGACTTAGGTGGTTTTCATAAGGCAGGGTGTCGTTTCATAAAGCAGGGCTTAGAAAAGGAAGCATCACTTTTCGACTTAAGTAATTTCTTATAGAATGTTTTTGTTTTGCTTTTAGACTGTGACCATCTTGTCTTTAAGGTAGTAGCCTTGACTGTAAGGAAAATAGATGTATAAAATAATCATTGACTTTATATAACGATGTAACGTTTGTAGTCAGTATCTTCATTTCTAAGGTTGAGTATTTTCTTTTTAAAAAGATAGCTTTCTTTTGATTTAGCTAGTAGTATTCTACTTTAAATAGTATGCTTTGCTTTTACAGTGATTTCATTTTATTTGATTAAAAATTTTTAAATGAGTGATTTTTTTTTTTTAACTGCCCTGACACCTTCTCCCTGACTCCCCCCTCCCCGCCATCTTATAGGAGAAGGTGTCACTCTCTGATATTTCAACTTTTCTCATGTGTCTGAGACAAGAGGAGTCCTTAGGACGAGGAACCTCATTGTGGACAGAGGTGAGATTGAAAATAATTTAATGATAAGGTCTTTGAAATGTTATAAAAATTTTGTTCTAATTCACTATTCACTACTAGTTTCTTACGTAACATACAGTGATGGCTTTGTTATCTACCAATAGAGGTTTCCTTTTTCTTTTTTTTTTAATGTTTTTTTTTGAGAGAGATAGAGTCCGAGTGGGGCAGGGTAGAGAGAGAGGGAGACACAGAATCTGAAGCAGGTTCCAGGCTCTGAGCTATCAGCCCAGAGCCTGACGCGGGACCCAAACCCACGGACCGTGAGATCATGACCTGAGCTGAAGTCGGTTGCTTAATTGACTGAGCCACCCAGGCGCCCCTACCAACAGAGCTTTTAAAAGATTGTATATTTGCTTTCAATGGACCTAACAGTGCAGCTAGGATTCTTATGGGGAGACAGGAGAATGTTGGGGATAGAGACAGACTTACTTAGAAGAGAAGGTAGGGCTCGTGGGCAGATCTCGACTCTGGATGAGATGTATTAGGAGTCACGATAATTCAAAAACAGGAACACAGACCTCCTCTTTTGGTTTTTGTTCTGTTCGTTAATGGCAGTTCCATCTACCCATTTGCCCAAGTCTCACATTTTGGTAATTCCTGATTCTTCCTGACTTTATGCATCGAACCCACCATGAAATCCTCAATGCCTTTCCTTTTCTGCCACCCTTGCTCTTGTGGAGACCCTCAACTAGTACTGCCTCACCCGCGACAGCCTTGGCAGCCTCGGGGTGCCACTGTGGCCTCACGGTGCTCCTTTTGTCCGTGCGGTCTTCATTGGTCTGTTTCCTCCTCTTTGCTTTGTCTGAAACCATGGGACTCCATCCACACTACTCACGTCAGCTCATATGATGGGTCTAGCTGGTTGAATTCTAATCTTATACAGTTCTGCAGTTGTTTTTTTTTAAATTTTTTTTTTTAACGTTTATTTATTTTTGAGACAGAGACAGAGACAGAGCATGAACAGAGGAGGAGCAGAGAGAGAGGGAGACACAGAATCTGAAACAGGCTCCAGGCTCTGAGCTGTCAGCACAGAGCCTGACGCGGGGCTCGAACTCACGGACCGTGAGATCATGACCTGAGCCGAAGTCAGACGCTTAACCGACGAGCCACCCAGGTGCCCCACAGTTCTGCAGTTTTTGAGGACAGGGAGCTTTTTATTTATTTATTTATTTTTCAACGTTTTTTATTTATTTTTGGGACAGAGAGAGACAGAGCATGAACGGGGGAGGGGCAGAGAGAGAGGGAGACACAGAATCGGAAACAGGCTCCAGGCTCCGAGCCATCAGCCCAGAGCCTGACGCGGGGCTCGAACTCACGGACCGCGAGATCGTGACCTGGCTGAAGTCGGGCGCTTAACCGACTGCGCCATCCAGGCGCCCCGGGAGCTTTTTAAAAAAAGAATTATATTTCTCCCAATTACTGAGATTACCGAGGGCAGGGATGTGATTAATTTATTTTAGAAAGCAAGTTTGTCTATGTATGCTCAGAAACAAGAGAAATCAACTTGAACCATGTTAAAATAATTTAGGTGTGAAATCACGAGGGCATAGAGTAGGGTAATGCAATGAAGAAGGAGGAGAAAATCGGGGCCTTTAAAAATTAGAATTTCATCGTATTTTCTTGATCACACTGCATCTAATTAGGTGGAATCTGAAAAATACAGAAGCATACAAAGAAAATAAAAATAACCTGTAATGCCTGCAACCAAATTAAATCCATAATTTTTGCCTTAATTATTAATGTTTTCAGTATATGTATTCTCAGTCTTGCTTTCTCACCTCATATACATATAATAACATAGTAGGGGCGCCTGGGTGGTTCAGTCGGTTAAGCGTCCGACTTGATCTCAGTTCAGGTCTTGATCCCAGTGTTGTGAGTTCAAGCCCTCACACTGGGTCCCATGCTGGGCATGCAGCCTACTTAAAAATAAAATAAGATAAAATAAATATTAATATGTGTGATTTTCTAAACAAAGTTACAATTATGCTGTTCCGAATTTTATTTTTCATCTTCACGTACATTTGAGCATTTTATTTTATTTTATTTATTTTTTTTTATTTTTTATTTTTTATTTTTTTTTATTTTTATTTTTTTTAATATATGAAATTTACTGTCAAATTGGTTTCCATACAACACCCAGTGCATTTGAGCATTTTAACATGTTGCTAAATAATCTTCCACCATGTGATATTTAAAATTTCAGGTGATTAAATCTTTTAGAATTTATTTAATCAGTTCTTTTTGTTGGACTTCTGTGTCAGATCTTATCATTTCCTCTAGAAGTATGTGCTGCTAAAAGATAAGACTTTAAAAGGGGCTAAATAGGGGCACCTCGATGGCTCAGTCGGTTAAGCGTCCGACTTTGGCTCAGGTCATGATGTCGTGGTTCATGGGTTCGAGCCCCGTGTCAAGGCTCTGTGCTGACAGCTCAGAACCTGGATCCTGCTTTGGATTCTGTGTTTCCCTCTCTCTCTGTCCCTACTTGACTCACACCCTGTTTCTCTCTCTCTCTCTCTCTCTCAAAAAATGAATAAATCATTAAAAAAAATTTTTTAAAAAAGGGCTGAAATAGGCTCTTATCATACCTAAAAATGTTCATGATAATTTCTTGATTTCAAATATTCGGTGTTTAAATTTCTCCAGATGCCCAGTAAGTGTGTCTGTACTTTGCTTTTTGTTTGTTCAAATATTCAGCTTTGTTCAGATATTCAAATGAGGTCACTTCATGATGTGTACAGTTTGTAAATTGTGGTGGATCCATCTGAAATTTACCTTGGGACACGGTATGAATGGTAAGGTTTCAGTGAGAAATGCTTGATCCACACTAAGTCTGACACACTCTACCATTTTTGTCCTTTCCCCTCTGACCGGCCGGATGCTTGTTTTATTTGTCAGCGAGGAGCCCCCCTTAGATTTCTTAATTAGTTCCACTTATTTTCTCCATTCTCTGAGTCATTCCTATGTCTTCATCTTTTTCCTTCTTTTTAACTTTCTTTTGGTCTGTTTGCTTATCCCTTAATGTCTTGGTTTACTGAAGACTCTCGTGTGCACACTTTGCACACACTGGACTCCGTGCTAAGTTTTGGGAATTCGTGGTCAGCAAGATACACATGGCCGCTGTCCTCACAAAGCTTACAGGCTGGTGGTTTATCTGAACCTGAACTTTAATTCTTTCTGTTTAAAAATAGAAGCAAATATGTATATATGTACCTTAGCTTAGTTCTGGCTATAGTGCATATGGGGTAGTGTCCTCACTGCAGTAGCAATCTCTATTATGTTGAATCACGTAAAATCATTGATATTCAGTCAGTTTTAACCTGTGGAAATGGCATTTCCCTATAGCTCAACCTAAGTAATTTTTAAAATTCAAGGGCAGTATTAGGTTCACAGAGAAACTGAACAGAAGGTGCAGAGAGGTCCCTACACCTCCTCACCAGTCCCCTCCTCCTCCCTCCCTATTATTAACATCTTGCGTTAATGGGATATATTTGTTATGATTGATGAGCCAGTATTGATACATGATTATTAATTAATGTCCATAGTTTACATTGGGGTTCACTCTTTCTTTTGTGTATTTCATGGACTTTGGGAAGTGTGTAATGACACGAATACCATTACCCTATCACACCGATGAGTCTCACTGCCCTAAAAATCCCCTGTGCTCCACCTACTTGTCCCTTTCTTCTCTCCCCCCAGCCCCAAACCCTGGGCAACCACTGATACTTTCTCTGCATCCAACGTTCTGCCTTTTCCGGAATGGCCTCTAACTGGAATCCTGTGCTGTGAAGCCTTTTCCGATTAGCGTCTTTCACTAAGAAATATGCATGTCTTTTCATGGCTTGATAGCTCGCATCTTCCTATCACTGAATAACATTCCATTGTCTGATATACCACTGCTCATTCATTCATTCACCTCCCGAAAGACACCTCGGTTGTTTTTAAATTCTGGCAATTACGAATAAAGCTGCTCTAAACATTAACATACAGGTTTTTATATGGACATAACGTTTTAACTCATTTGAGTGCATACCAAAAGGCACAGTTGCTGTGGATTATGTTAAGAGAATGTTCAGTTTTTTAAGGAGAGCCCAAATTGTCTTCCGAAGTGGGTGTACCATTTTGCATTCCCACGAGCGGCGAAGGAGACTTCTGTTGCCCCACATCCTTCTCAGCGTTTGGTGTTGTCAGTGGTTTGAACGTTAGCCATTCTGTGAGGCGTGTGGTGGTATCTTGTTTTTTAATTTGCAGTTCTCTAGTGATGTGATGCTGAACGTCTTTTCATATGCTGTTTGCTCTTTGTGTATCTTCTTTGATGAGGCGTTTGTTCAGATCTCTGCCTATTTGTAAAAATCGGGTTATTTGTTTTCGTAACGGTAAGTTCTTTGTCTATTTTGGATACCAATCCTTTACCAGAAATGTGTCTCTTGCACATAGTTTCCTCCCAGTCTGTGGCATCTTCTCATTTCCTTGACAGTATCCAAATAAACGTTTGAGACTTGTATTTTAATGGGAAATCAAGGGAACCTGTCTCCCAGAGACTGCTAGGTAGATGCCATTTTAAATCATAATTCTGACATGAAAACTCTTTGAAGAAGACAACATTCTGAGTCTTGTGACATTTGATGGAAGGAAGAAGCAGATATGAATTTGAGTTTACTTGTCTGTCGGTTATTTTGTCATAGTAGGATGCCGCTTGTGGGAAATGCAAGATTTGGAAAACCTCACACGTTTTACAGCAGTAATTAAGAAACGTAGCCTGACCAGTGTGAGAGGAATATAAAGAAAAAGTATATTCTGTTGAGAGATCGGTATCCTCGCTGGCCTCCCTGTGAGATTTTACAGTTCTCTGACTTGATAATAAAGACCTACACATTGGTGTTTCTGAACTGCTCATTCATTGGCACCTATGGGATGTTGGTTTTAGTCTTGACTGATTCATTCATTCATGAAGTTTGTCTTTGGTCAGGTGATGCATCACGGTCTCCTTGCATGTAATTTTGGATGACCTCAATAAGGAGAAAATTCTAAGAAAATTCTTATTTTTTAGAAAGACTTATTTCATAATGATTGACTTCGTATTTAAATTCGTATGTTGTGGGGCACCTGGTTGGTTCAGTCGGTTAAGTGTCTGACTTCGGCTCAGGTCACGATCTCACGGTCCGTGAGTTCGAGCCCCGCGTCGGGCTCTGTGCTGACAGCTCAGAGCCTGGAGCCCGTTTCAGATTCTGTGTCTCCCTCTCTCTCTGCCCCTCCCCTGTTCATGCTCTGTCTCTCTCTGTCTCAAAAATAAATAAACGTTAAAAAAAAAAATTAAAAAAAAATTCGTATGTTGAATGTGTACAGTAAGAGATGTGCTGTAAAAGGAAAACCTAGAACATAATTAGATTTCAAAACAGAATTCACAATTATGCGTGATCAAAGTTGAATTCTGTGACTTGTAGTTTTGTACATCTTCCAAAAGATGTAATGGGAAAGGACTAGTATTTCTCTTTTTAATTCATACAGTTCAAAAGGTACGTATGATAGAAAGTAGCCTTGTCAGGAAGGTGGGAACTTTAATTACAACTTAATACATTCTGCATTCTCTCAAACATATCTTTATTTTTGTATGTGAAGTTGGAATGAATTTTAAGGTTGTAATTTGTTTTACGTAATGTGTCACTTTTCACAGAGATGTTCTTTAGAAGGCCCTATCAAAATGTGGACTATATATTAGGTACTTAAAAAAAATTTTTTTTAAGTTTGTTTTGGGAGAGAGAGAGTGTGGGCGTGCCTGTTGGCCTGTGAGCGTGGGAGGGGCAGAGAGAGAGAGAGAGAGAGAGAGAGAGAGAGAGAGAGAGAGAGAGAGAAAATGAGAATGAATCCCAATTGGCTCCATGGTGTCAGCGTAGAGCCCTATGCGAGGCTCAGTCTTACAAGCCGTGAGATCACGACCCGAGCCAAGATCAAGAGTTGCACGCTTAACGCACCGAGCCGCCCAGGTGCCGCCGTTCTTTAAAAATTCTTGCCTGTTAATGAAGTTTACGCACTCTCTGAGGGAGGTTGAAACACCCACATGTGTATATACACAGATACCTACATATATATACATATACACATTTTTTTTTTTCTGTCTGCACTATTATCTGTAGAACTCCATCATGACTAAATATTTTATTACTTTGTTGTGTTCAGTTATTTAAATTCAGTTTATTGTGGAAGAAAGAAAATTGGCTTAGGGCAATTTGAAACCCTTTGTTCAGGTAGGTTTTTAAAATAAAATAATAACTATTTTTTCTTCCTAGCTCTGTGATTGGTTGCGTGTTAATGAAAACTGTTTTAGGAGAGCCTCAGATTGTAGTTGCGTTGGACTTCCTGAGACGTCCTCTCTAAATGCTTACGTGAAGAACCTAGTTCAAGAGTATATGAAGTCACCTGCTTTGGAAAGTAAGTCTGAAATCATTTATATGGATTGGTATCACCAAATTGTCTTCAAAGGACTTTTAACTAGGTTTTCAGATCAAGATACACGCTTAACGAAGAAATGCGTGATTTACTGGTATCCAACTCCTATTTTCAGCCAGATGTGAATAATGGAAAGTAAAAATACGTTTCCTACTTGTACTTTATCTGTTCTAGGACTTGAGGTTTTCAAACTATTTTTGTATGTTTTAAGAAACTCGTAGGTTGCCAAAGTAGGAATTGGACACAAATTTATTCTATAATTACTGAATCTTCACAGGCTCCATACCGCCTATGTGTTTTTAGAGCCTCTGTAAGTGGAAATATTTGTAGATAAATATGGGTAGCTTTTATGTGTTTGTTTTCAAGACATCACATGTAATATGAACTGATTTTGAAAAGTAGTTTTAGAGAAAAGTTATGTTTGAAAGGGTGGTTTTGTTAGTTTTTTTCTTTTTACCAGATACTTAGCCGATATCAATTTTCCAACTTCTTTGGGGAAACGTGTAAGACTACATAAGGGAAGAACTATTAGCAGATTCATTAATTAGGATTCTTCTTACATTTCTAATGCTTCTTCATTAAAGTCGTTAGGGATAATTTGGGTAAATTACATCTTTGAATTTAACGTGTCTCAGACTAAGTTGTGTTCATGTACTGATTTCTCTGACCATGGAATAGGTTTTAAACGATCAGATAATTATCCTTCCAAAATATGTGAGTTCATCTCTTCTTCCTTCGTAGAATATTTCTCTTTTGTATTTTATTCTATGTCTAATAATTCTGTGCTGTTACTTGGAGGATTCTTTTGTTAGGCCTACAAAAGTAAATACATTTTAGTTCCTACTGCAGGAAACACACGTTAAGCTCCCTGAAATATCTATAGAACTTGTTTTATAATTTAGAGTATATAACAGTGTCAGATCTGATTAGATACTCAAAATCGGATGAAACCATATTTTTAGAATTTCTTTAATATTTCTAGAACTTAAAATATACTATTTAATATATATAACATGCTATTTTAAGTTTTTTAAAAAATTAAAACTTGATTTCAAGTGCAAAGGAAGCATTTGTGTTTGTTTTAATATTTTTGTTTGTTTGATTTTTAATGCCCTTGGCTAAGTGCCTTTATGAAGTTTAATTGACAGTTACTGGGCAGTTCTGAGACCAAATGAATAAATTCCAAAGCAAACGATATTTATCTTGAGTTTCTGAACGTAAGATACATATAATATTCACATTCATTTTTATATAAAGACTCATTGGCCAAAACACTATTTTCAGTCAGGTTCTACATCTAAAGTAGCTTTTTCTTTGGCTTTTGGTATATAGTTAGTACAGGTAGCTTTCATACTATTGATTCAGCAAGCACATATCACTTGTTTTCTATGTGCCAGGCATCGGAATTACAGAGATAAAAGCTGTATCCCTTGCCCTCAGAAGGAGCATCATCTAGCAAGGAGGTTGATAAGTAAGCAGATAATCCTAGCACAGTGCCTTGAAAGCCATAAGCACTGGGATGGGGAGCCTGTACGAGCAGTTGTCTGTTTAGAACAGGTAGACCAGCAGAGGTAGAGGGACGTCACCAGGGGGGTGATGTCTGACGTGTGAATAGAAATTAAGGTGAAAAGAGGGAAGGAGCATCCCACAAGTCTTGGATGAACTTGCGTCCGGGGAGCAGAAAGTAGGCAGACAACTATCCATCTGTGTATTTGTATATCTGTGTATCTTTCATCTGTGTATTTATGACATGGAGCTCAAGAAAGAATGGGAAGAGGTAAGGATGGATATGAGGTACACACACACACACACACACACACACACACACACACGCTCTGTTGTTCACACGATACCTAAGACAATAGGACAAAGCAACAACAAAAACCACACAGAACCAGCATCACCTACAAACAAACAAAAATGTTAAAGAACTTTCAGAAATTACAGAAAGTGCAACAGTTTGGAAATAGCACCAAAGGCTTGTCAGAACTTGGATGTGCTAAGATTAACCAGAATGTGAAATACATTTGAAGAAATTTGTACTGAAATCAAGCGGTCCTCAGAAAGGATATTTGATAGGTGAAGATTTTGAGGTTAATGTACTACTTGAAATGTAACTAAGAGGTTAATGTACTACTTGAAATGTAACTAAGAGGGGTGCCTGGGTGGCTCAGTCGGTTAAGCGTCCAACTTCAGCTCAGGTCACGATCTCACGGTCTGTGGGTTCGAGCCCCGCGTCGGGCTCTGGGCTGATGGCTCAGAGCCTGGAGTCTGCTTCCGATTTTGTGTCTCCCTCTCTCTCTGCCCCTCCCCCGTTCATGCTCTGTCTCTCTCTGTCTCAAAAATAAACGTTAAAAAAAAAAAATTAAAAAAAAAAGAAATGTAACTAAGAAATGTAGAACTATGGAATAACCCCAAAGTAGTATATTATAGTTGTACAACAAATGATAAAAACAGCTTTGAGGTATAATTGATGTATGTTAAACTGCTCATACGTAAGCTGTAGGGTGTGATGGGTTTTGACCTATGTATATATGAAACCACCAGCATAGCAAGGTGTGACGAACATAACTGTCAGGCTCAAAAGTGTTTTCGCACCCCTTTATAATTCTTACCTCCTGCTTCTACCTCTTTCTCCTCCAAGCACAGACGATCCCTGATGTGCTCTCAAGACATTGGATTAGTTTGCATTTTCTAGAATTGCACTCCGTTTTTAAAATTCACGGTGGCAAGGTTTGACTGGTGATTCAGGGCTAAGTTGCATTAAGGTGATTAATAATAGCCAGCGATTCTTTTGTTTCCTTAAAACCACTGTTGCCTCCATTTTTCTAGCTCCAGGGAGAGAAAACGGAGCATAAATAGGAATTCTCTGCCAGTTGTTTGCAGAGTATGGTTTCCAGACCAGCCATGCCAACATCACCTGGCAACTGTTTCGAAATACAAATTCTCCAGCTCTATCCCAAACCTGTTGAATCAAACTCTGGGTAGGAGCTGACCCTCTGTATTAATAAAGTCTCCAGTTATTTTGAAGTTTGAGACCCACTGCACTGAAGCATGGATCTGCTTAGTATGGTGACAAAGTACTCAGGAAGCAACCTGCCGCAAAATTCCCTGCAAAGGTGTGCCTTCCTCTGGAGGAGTAAGGCGCCCAGTTATTACTGGCCTCGTACTGTGAATTCCTTGACAGCAGAAGGCACTAAAAATCCACTAAACTTCTCATTTACAACCTTCCCTTTTGGTATCCAAGGTGAAAAATTGCTCAAGATTTCAGACAGGGTCTGTGCTTCTAGAACTGTGCTCTTGGTATTTTGCCGGAGGAAGTGAGAACTGTCAGGGTAGCCACTTTGAGGACCCAGCATGTGCTGTTCATACCCAAACGTGTAGTATTTACATCCAAAGGCTTCCTGCTCACATGCTGTGTAAGTGGAGAAGATGCTTAAGGGCCACTGCGATTTGGAAAGGTTTCCTTCTTAAATAGCACCCCCACCCCTTCCACCTCCTGTGAGGTCAAGGGTATCTGATTATATAAATGCTCTTCAAAATAGAGGGAACTTAAAAAAAAAAAGCATAGAGGGAACTGAAGAGCATATTGGCATTTGATTTCATTTTAGTCTGTGTTTATAAATGAATTTTCAGTGTAAATGTGGGATGTAAAGCATTAATGAGAAAAAATGTTGCAGAGAATAAGTTTGAATAACTCATCTTTACACTGATAAATGTGGCTTACTTAATTTTTCTAGATAGCACCAACATTGGGATTTTTTTTAATAAATATGACCAGATTTTTTATTGACAGCAACTAAGTGCCATTTATAAGATTTTTTAAAATATCTAACAAAGTTTTTCCTTTTGTTGTATTTTTTAACTGAGTTCTCCTACATGCAAGCATGTTTTTACTGTTGTCCATCTTCTGTACTATTCCAATAAATTTGTATCAAAATAAATTATCCCCAAAATATATTAGAGTGTTTAAGAAAATGGTTTAAGTATTTAAACTCCTGGGCTGGAAAACTAGATCTCTTGCCAAAAACTTTCTTGGAAATTGAGGTGAAAAGTGTGACCTCACTATAGTAATATACCACGAATAAAGAAGAAATCTTCTCTTCATGCCTTATTTTAATTTAACTGGCTTTCAGAGATGGGAAATACTCATTTTATCTGTTAACCATGTTCTCTCTTCCAAAACTTATTCTAGAAACTTTGCATGTATTTTTATAATAAACCCAAGGAAAGTCTTATTTGTTAGCTTGATTTCATAGAAGGTGACCTAAACTTTTTTTTTTTTTTTTAAAGTGTAGTTGACACACAGTGTTAGGTTAGTTTCAGCATAGACCTAAGTTTTCTGAGAGGATAAGCAGTTAGTTATTCCAGGGTGCCACAGCTAACGAGCACAGGACTCGGGTTCAGATGCGGGTCTGAGGCTCCAGAGCCTTTGTGTCCATACCTATTCCATCCTCCTCCTGGTTGCATTTTAGGGAATTTTCTTCTCTCAACTGAAATACTAGAATTGTCTCTTAACCCATCCACTTGAATCTCCTCTTGCTTCCCCTACAGTCTGTCTCCCACATTGTGCCTGGAGAAATCTGTTCAAACTACTAATTTGGATCTACAGATGTTTCCTCCCTTTGTTTTATATGCCTTCACTTTAACCTCCAGTGGCTTCCCTTGCCTTTAGGGTCAAGACAGGAATTCTTTGCATGGCCTGCTCAGTCTTCTGGTCTCTTCCCTGGCTGTTTCTGCAACCTCATCTTTGGCACTCCTCGCACTTGTGAGTCCCTGCTGCATGGGCGCCCCTCTATCTCCTGGAGCATGGCTTGCTTCAGAGGACCCTTGATGTGCTCTTCCTAACTTGGGAAGGCCTTGCATCCCTTCAACTACTGTACTCTTTCCCAGCCTTTGTGCTCAGCCTACTCGTTCTTCAGGGGACTTTCTCTTTACTGCCCAGAGAGAGGAGGGCATAGCCTCCTAGTGTGCACTTCCCTCGTGACATTTTATACCAGTCACTACAGTTGTCATTTTACATTTCATTGTTCTTTGACGAATGTTTTTCTCCTCTAAGGCAACGTAGATTCCGTTAGCACAGGAGCCATTGTGTCTTCAGCACCTAGGTCAGCTCCTTTATCTGTGTGCTGCTGAAGGCATTGGTTTTGTTTTATTTATTTTTTAATGTTTATTTTTGAGAGAGAGAGAGAGAGAGAGAGAGCGCGAGCGTGAGCAGGAGAGGGGCAGAGAGAGAGAGAGAGGGAGACACAGAATCTGAAGCAGGCTCCAGGCTCTAAGCTGTCAGCACAGAGCCCGATGCAGGGCTCGAACACACGAACTGTGAGATCATGACCTGAGCTGAAGTGGGATGCTTAGCTCACTGAGCCACTCAGGTGCCCCTGTTTGTTTGTATTTAAACACGTATAACGATGAGCTATACTGTAAGGTGTTGTCCTGCATTTCATCTCAGCTCTTATAATCTGATATTGATAAGACATAATCATTTGGCTGTTTTGTTTTGAAACCTCATCTTTGAAGGATTTTGTTAACACTTTGCAAACCTTGACTATTATTATTCAAGCAGGAGAAAACTGCTTTATGCCTGACTGGTTTGAAGCCAAGCTTGTTGCAATGATGGTCTTGTTGGCTGTAGATGTGGAAGGAATGAAGTCTCAATACAGGTAAGTGTTTCCAAGCTAAAAAAAAAAAAAAGGCTAATCAAATTTATGGTACCTGTTCAGACTTTTCCATGATTATTTGTATGGAGTTGATCACAGGGTATTAAAAGAAGAAACTAGAGCATTGTCAGTACACTAAAGAAATGCCTAAAATTAACAATAAATTAATATGAATGGGGGCCTTATTAGGCTTTTAGGTTAGTAAGTTCAGCTGTTCGAGAAGGTCAGAAACACTATATACAGTAATCACTGGTTTTATATAAGAATATTAGAACAGATTTTAAGATTCTCACATATGATTGGGTAAAGAAATTTACTGGGTTGGTCAAACCCAACACATTTGTAAAACGTGTACTTTTTATTAATGTAATAAAGATAAAGCAGTCTCATTTATATTTTGAAAATGTGCACAGATCGGTTCTCACCAGATTATGATTGTTGCAGAAAGCAACTTCCACTTGCTAGTGTGTTTGCATGATATGCAGTTAATTCGATTAACATCAAATCTCTTTTCTAGACAAAGCTTTAGTACTAAAGTTGGTTATGATGTTTTTTTTTATAAATCCTTAATTCTTTGTATTTTTTGTTAACATCTCATTTCCTTGGCTAGCATATGTTTGTTTTGTTTTGTTTTTAAATTATTGTAGCAGGGTCTCAGCATGTTAATTTCCGAATGAATTGGGTGTAGGATTCCCTTTATACTTGTGCTTAAAGTTGAGTGTGGAACGTTCTTCCCTGTGCTTTCTTTGTGAGTGCAATGCTGTACTCCCTGAGAAAGCACAGACTGGAGAGGTCAGCGAAGAGGCCGGAGGGAGAGGTCAGTCCTAACAGGTGCTACGTGTCTGCATCATCTATAAGACTAATTCTGTCTAACTGAATCCATTAGTTATATAACCAGTTCCGCAAGTTATAGATGGAAACGAATTTCTTCATGGTTTTGAAATGCTTGATTTGGGCATGTCTTTTAATATCTAGTGAAAAGCGGAGAACACAGAATGTATTAAGGATATTCTTAGATCCTCTTCTGGAATCCCTTATGAAGTTGGGCACAAATGCCTACATGCCCTTGCTGAAAACTGACAGATGCCTGCAGTTGCTGGTGAAGTTATTGCACACTTGCATGTTGAAAGGTTCCAGTACCCAAGATGGTGAGGACAAATAGTTTCTGTTGGTGTCTTGCTTGGTATATTGTTGGTGTTTGGAATGAGAGGACATTCCTGCCTCTTTGAAATAAGAGGATTACTTTATGCATTCACCAGATATCGACTATTTCCCGGTGGTACTGGGGATCCAGCAGTGAAGGTACAAGCCCCCTGCCCTCATGGAGCTGAAACATAGCCTTTACATATGTGCCAGTTACTGTTGATTTTACAACCTGATCTTCTTTGCTTGTCTTTTTTTTTTTCCCATTTATGCTCAGTCATTGATTTCCAGACCATGAAAATGATCCCTATTTCATATATGTTACAGCAAGATCCCTTTCTCATGGCCACTATGATAGATGTTGCAGAAATTAAGCTAAAGCGTGAGAATGGTAGTCATTTTACAAAGAGTTGTTTTCAAATACGTTGGTCTTGACAGTACCTTTTCTTTTTTTTTAATCTTTATTTTTCAGAGAGAGAGAGAGAGAGCACGAGCAGGGACAGGGGGCAGAGAGAGAGGGAGACACAGAATCTGAAGCAGGCTCCAGGCTCTGAGCTGTCAGCACAGAGCCAAATGCAGGGCTTGAACCCATGAACCATGAAATCATGACCTGAGCCGAAGTCAGATGCTGAACTGACTGAGCCACCCAGGTGCCCCTCTAAGTACCTTTTTTTTTTTTTTTTTAATTTTTTTTTTTTTTAACATTTATTTTTGAGACAGAGAGAGACAGAGCATGAATGGGGGAGGGTCAGAGAGAGGGAGACACAGAATCCAAAGAGGCTCCAGGCTCTGAGCTGTCAGCACAGAGCCCGACGCGGGGCTCGAACTCACGGATGGCGAGATCATGACCTGAGCTGAAGTCGGCCGCTTAACCGACAGAGGCACGCAGGCGCCCCTCTAAGTACCTTTTAAGTAGAAAATAATTCATACAGAAAGTGTGGTGGTAATGGAAACGTTGAGTTCGTCTCTCCTTAAACAAAGATATATGCAGAACAGTAGCTGGAAACCACAGACACTAGAGACAAGAATATTCATGGATGAGCCTTGATTCCCAATCCGTTCTCACCATTTAGAAATTTTAGAAATTTGCTGTGTGAAAATCCTAGAGAAGCGCTGCTGTGAGGCTAAGCCTGAGGAAAACACTAATGGGATTATATTTTAACGTGTGCCTGTGAACTTTTAAAGCCAGTTTCCAAATTCTGATATTTTTGATACTGGCAGGAGAATCAGGTGCTGGACGCATGTAATGGTAACTTTTTATAAGCTTTTCAACTCGCTAAGGCCATAAATTTGGGTTCCTTTGACATGTGTTGACTGTTTGTACTAAGGTCAGTGCTTTCAAGTGCAGGACTGGGTCATAGGCACCATTTGGAAAACTGTGGTATTTGACACAGACACGAGTGTGTGATGTTATATGTAAGTTACGATGCCCGATAATCAAACACCTGTGAACTTACTACCCAAGCTAAGAACGATGTTACCTGTTACCCCCCAGTCCCCTCTGTTTGCCTCCTAATTTTGACTTTTGTCTTTATCACTTCCGTGCACTTTAAAAAATGGGTTTATTTCATCTGTAGATATTCCTCAACAACGTACTGTCCAGTTTTCCTGCTTTTGAGCTTTACAGAAATGTCACTTCACCGTAGGAAGTCTTCTGTAACTTTTGCCACTTCACGTGTTTCTAAGCTTCCTCCACATCCTTTGTTAGACTTCGTCACTTTCCCCGTTGTGTAATCTTTCGTATGATGGCACCACTATTTATGCGCTTTCCTAGTGCTGGACGTTGGAGTGTAGCTATGACTGTCACATGTGTGCTGCCACCAACACGTGTCTGCATGTCTTGTGGGCCTGGGTGTGTCTCTCTCCAGCGTTGTGTACTGGTTCCTAGGGTACGTGCACATTCAGCTTTATAAGGTCGTGAAAAGTGTCTTTCTTTCCAGCTTCGCGTCCCTAAATGTGTACACGCTTTATATTCTTTCCCGCAGAATGTCAGTGTTCCTGTTGTACCTCAGGCATATCTCTCTTTACGTCACCAAGGAAGAGCCAGGGAAATACTGTCTGATTTTGATAGCCGTTGGCTTCCATTTGACTGGTAAACCATATCAAGCTTCGTTAACTGTAACTAGACCTTAATCCTGAAAGATTTCGTTTATGAAGGAAGAGGAAAATAGAAAAGAGTTATTTCCATTTTATAAATGAGGAACCAGTCTGGGAATTAATTACCAGTACCAGGGGCAGTGAAGAAATAAGGGTAAAGTCAGAAATACCCAGGTAGACTTACTGTGAGCTGCTGGGATTGAGGCTTGGCAGTATGCTCTTTGGGGCAACTTTGACCGAATTGTGTTTTAAATCATTTATTTAAAGTTTGTTTATTTGTTGTGGAGAGAGGGAGAGCGAGCGCAAGTGGGGGAAGGGCAGAGAGAGAGGGAGAGAGAATCCCAAGCAGGCTCCTCAGTGCCAGTGTAGAGCCCAATGCGGGGCTCAATCTCATGACCCTGGGATCCTGACCTGAGCTGAAATCAAGGAATTGGACACCCAACTGACTGAGCACTGAGGTGCCCCGTGTTTAAAATTTTTTAAATTTGGGGCCCGTGGGTGGCTCAGTCAGTTAAGCATCAAGTGGAAGCAAGTGGGAGAGGGGCAGAGAGAGAAGGAGACAGAATCCCACGCAGGCTCCACGCTATCAGCACGGAGCCCGACGTGGGGCTCCAACTCAAAAACTGTGAGATCATGACCTGAGCCAAAATCCAAGAGTTGGACGCTCAACTAGCTGAGCCACCCAGGCGCCCCTGTTGATTTTTTTTTTTTTCCAATTTCCTTCCTGTTTTTTGTTTGCTTCTGTCTGCTTGCTTTTAGTTTATTTTGCCTATTTAAAAAAAAATTAAGGTGGAAGTTTAGGTTGTAGATTTTAGGTCTTTTTGAAAATGACCTCTCATGCTATGATTTTTTTTTTTTTTTAAGTTTTGCTTTAACTGCATCCCAAAACTTTTGGTGTGTTGTATTTCAGTGCAAAGTATTTTCTAACTTTTCTTGAGACTCTCTCTTTTACTCATGAATCACTTAGAAATGTGTTTGGAGGTTTTCTTATCATCTTTCTGTTATTTTTACTCTATTCTAGGCAGCGAGCATACTTTGTACGCTTTTCAGTTTTTACAACTTCATTAAGGTTTGTTTTATGATCTAGGGTGTGGTCTGTCTTAGCTACTGTTCCACGTGTACCTGGAAAAAATGTGTATTCTGCCGTTGGTGGGTGGAGTGTCCTATAAATGTCAGATCCAAGACTTATGTGGTGCATCTCAATTTTATATACTTGATGTGTCTGTTTCCTCTGTTACTGAGAGGGGAGTGCTGGAGTCCTCAGGTCTGAGTTTGAGTTTGCCTCTTTTCCTTTCTAGTTCTGTTGGTTTGGCGTCCTGTATTTTGCAGTTCTGTTGTTAGGTGCCTATGTGTTCATGTTGAGAAGAGTGTGTTTTCTTGGTGAGTTGACTCTTTCCTCAATATGTAATACCCCTTTTTATCCCTGGTTATTTCCTCTACTCTGAAGTCTAGTTTGCCTGGTAGTGATATAACCACTCCTACTTCCTTCGGATTAGAATTTGCATAGTATTATTCCCTGGCTTTTTTACTTTTATTCTATTCACATCCTTAGATTTGAAGTGAATTTCTTACAGACAGCATATGTCATGATTTTTTGGCCATTCAGACACTGTCTTTTAGTTGGTGTAGACTATTCGCATTTAATGTAATTACATATATGTTTGGGTTTAGGTCTGTCATTTTATTTTTTGTGTTCTGTTTATTCCCGTTTTTCATTTCCGTCTTTCCCTCTTTTGGCTTGTTTTGGGCAGTTTGAACATTACTTCATATTCCATTTTAATTTACCCATTGTGTTTTTTACTAAACATCTAAAGCTTTGTGTGTGTGTTTGTGTGTGATTGCTATAGGGATTACAGTGTGCATACCTAACACTCTGTTTAGAATTAATGTTTTACTGCTTGAAATGAATGTAGAAACTTGACCACCGTATGGACTCCCTTTGCCCCTTTCTCCCCCATGTATTATAGCTGTCTTCTATCTGCATTTACTGAAAACTGCCAGACAATGTTAGAATTTTTGCTTTTAACCATCAAAGAGATTTTAAAGATTTCATGAGTGTAGCCTATTGTATTTACCTAGATGTTTGTGGTTTCTTTTGCTTTTCTTTCATCCCTGATGCCCCGTGTTTTCCTGGGGCATCATATACTTTGTGTTTGAAAAACAGCTTTTAGCATTTCTTTTGGAACAGGTTTGCTGCCAGTGAATTCTTAGTTTTTTTTTTTTTTCATCTGAGAGTGTCTTTATTTCACCTTTTGAGGAATATTTTACTGGATATAAAATTCTGGTTTGACGGGTCTTTTAGCAATTTAAAAATACTGCATTTGCTTCTGGCTGCCATTAGAATTCTCTGGTAATTCCAAGTGTTCTTTGCGTAGGTAGTAACACTGTTTTTCTCTGCTTTCAAGGTTGTTTCTTTGTCTTCAGTTTTTAAGCAGTTTGGTTATACTCTATCATATTGCATATGATTTATTTTATTTTGTTGGTCTGTTTTCAAGTTCACAAACTCTTTTTTCTTGCATCTCCTTTCTGTTATTGTTCCCATGCAGTGAGTTTTTAAAATTACAGTAATTGTACTTTTCAACTACAAAATTCCTATTTGGTTTTTGTGTATATCTTACATTTCTTTGCTGAGACTTTCTATTTTCCCATAAGTTTCCAGAGGGTGTATTGATTGATTGTTGAAGCATTTTATCATTAGCTGCTTGGGAGTCTTTGTCAGATTATTCTAGAGTCTGCATCATCTTGTTGGCTTTTGTAGATTGTCTTTTCCCTCGTGGGGTAGGAACTTCCTGATGCTTCATGTGCCCTCTTGTTTTGGATCGTATCCTAGAGATTTTGAATATCGTGTTAGGAGACTCTGGGTCTTGTTTACATCCTGTGGAGAACGTTGATATTCTTGTGTCGATGACAATCAGCTTCAGGTTCAGCCCCAATTCCTGATGTCCCATCTTCTGTGCACGTTCGTTCTGCTGTCACTTTTGTTTTCCGATCCTTTGTCGTGTGGTCTTGACCTTGACATGTGATCCTCCCAGTGGCCAGTCTGGGACGTGGGCAGCTGTCTCTCTGTTAGTTGAGTTCCGAAAGTCTTTGGGATGCTGCTTAGTAGCCGGTCCATGCAGGGCAGCTCGGGGGGAGCCCAGCAGTTCACAGACCACTTTCTGGGGCTATTTACCTGAGTACCTCTCTCTCAGGAATCTCCTAAGGACTCATTGTCTGCTCCTCTGGGGTTCCCCCCTTTTCATTCTCTGATGAGAAAGTTAGGGCCCATCAGGCTGCCTGCTTTCTTGACTGCTCCTGCACGTGGTTCCAGTCTGCAGGAAGACCAAGGTCACTGTGTGTGGTGTTACTGCTTTCTGAATCCCTCCACTACTTTCTGCCTTGTAGAGTCTCCACATAGCTGCTCAGTTATTCAGTCTGGGTTTTATAGTGAGAGAGGCTGGTGTGTCCCTGTTCCATCTTATCCAGAACTAAAACTCCTAAATGAGTTTTAAGGTGAATTAAAGATTTCCCCATAATACTAATGACTGTTGTTTTATTGGAATTCAGTTTTGGTTAGTGATTCACTCACGTGCTTAACATAGATGTACTTTTACTAGAAAATCTGGCATTTTTCTTGTACCGAGGAACTTAACATCTGTCATTCAGCTGCACACTTTTTTTCCTGTACAGATGAGGTGTCTACTCTTCTTCAGAACTTTGTCATGTCTACTGCAGAGAGCATTTCTGAATTTATTCTCCGACGGCTTACCATGAATGAACTGAGTAGTGTAAGTATTCCTAGGAGTCACTTTTCATTCTTTTCGTCAATATTTGAGTGATTACTTACTGGCAGGCATTGTATTAAATCGAGAAAACTAATGTGATAGTTTCTGGAGAAGACACCTTAGGAAGCAGAAAAAAACACAAGCTTCGGAGTCTCCTCCTTACTTTCATTCCATCTGAGTCATAACCAAGTCCTTGGGAAAGTTATGTAGCTTTTCTGAGCCTTAGTTTCCTCATCTGCAAGATGGAGATAATACATCTACTTCCCAGGGGCTAGGGAGTTTTGCATGGTGTAACATATCTGGAATATTTAGCATATTCGATGTGTATTTGGTTTGTAGGATCCAGAGATTCTGATTTGGGATGTTTGGGGTGGGACCAGGTAATAGTCCATGTATGTTTCCAAAGCTCTGCAAGTGATTCTGAAACACAGAGTAGAAAGCAGTCAGTTCTGAGGTAAGCGTCCTCCTTACCTGCTCTGTCTCTATTCTCCACAGACTGTTCCTTCTAGGACAGCTGAGAAAAATAACACCCGAAACTAATATAACACTGTATGTTAACTATGCTGGAATTAAAAAAAAGGAAAGAAAGTAATTTCCCTTTTTCTTCAAGAATATTTTGAAAATGCCAATTCATGTAGGAATGCTTATTCTTCATTTTTTTTTTTTTTTTGGTTGAAATCTCTAGGGATGAATGTTAAGGGTTTAGAATCAATAGATTGTGAACAAAGCATGAAAATATGCTTATTTCACCTTTTCTTTAGAATACTCACTTAAGTACATTTGAAAGCCTCATGGGCAAGTGTGAAAATACAAAAAAGGCAAGTTTTATGCTGCAAGACCTGAATTGTTACGACAGGAAGGCAAAGATATATGGAGAAAAAGCCCCTTGGAGTGGGGGCGGGGGGGTGTTTAGCTTTCTTCTTATTAAGCAGTTGCTCATAGTGGCATTGCTACACATATGTTCCGAAGAGGGCGGTTCATAAAGAAGTAACTCTTTGGGTTTGTTTTGCATCAATATCACTTTATTACCACCAGTATTACATTATCTTTCTATTAGGGAAATTTTCAGACATACACAAAAGAAGTATAATGAGCCTCCATATACCCGTTACAGAACATAACTGTTTTGGTTTGTTTGGAATTTAAAGCTAAAAATAGCTTTGAAAGGGGAAGGACTAGGGGCGCCCGGGTGGCTCAGTTGGTTAAGCATCAGACTCTTGATTTCCACTCAGGTCACGATCTTGTGGTTTCATGAGTTCAAGCCCTAAGTCGGGCTCTGGGCTGTCAGCACAAAGCCCACTTGGGATTCTCTCTCTCTCTCGCTCTCGCTCTCGCTCTCGCTCTTGAGGTCTCTCTTGCTCTCTCTGCCCCTCCCCCACTTGCATTGTCTCTGTCTCTCAGAATAAACAAACTTTTAAAAGAAAAAGGGGGAAGGATTAATGTGATTTTATTTAACAACCGGCTTTCAGGGAAAAAAAAGACAGGTTCGTAGTATCACATCAGTTTCCATGGCTGATTTCGAGTTGCCTACGTGAGGCCGTGGAATCGGAGCGAGGGAGGACCCTCGCTCGGCTGCAGGCTGCTCCGGCGCACTGCCCCCCCTCAGGCACACTGCACCCCCCCCGGGGAACGCTGCATCCCCCCAACGTGGGACCAGCAGCTGCCACACCTGAACCCATCTCCCGCCTTCCTGGGTTCCTGTAGAGCACAGCGGTCTGCACTGTTCCATCCGTTCAAGAACCTTACGGTTGTCCATCCCCTCTCTCCCTCCCTCCCTCTCGCTCTCTCCCCTCCCTCCCTCCTCTCTCTGTCTGTCTCTCTGTCTCTGTCTCTCTGTCTCTCTCTCTCTCTCTCTCTCTCTCTCGTTCCTCTCTCCCTCCCTCCCTCTCGCTCTCTCCCCTCCCTCCCTCCTCTCTCTGTCTGTCTCTCTGTCTCTGTCTCTGTCTCTCTCTCTCTCTCTCTCGTCCCTCTCTCCCTCCCTCCCTCTCGCTCTCTCCCCTCCCTCCCTCCTCTCTCTGTCTCTCTGTCTCTGTCTCTCTGTCTCTCTGTCTCTCTCTCTCTCTCTCTCTCTCGTATTTTCAGCCTCTCCTTGTCTCTTGGATTTTTTTTTTCATGAGCACTGAAACAACTTAAGAGCCCCTCATCTTAAAGACCCTCTCAATTCCACGGTCCCTTCAGTTTTCCTCTCTTCGTCAGCTTGTTTATAAACACGACCTGCCACTCTGTTCTCTGATTTCTGCCTCTTCTGTCACACGGAAACAGCTGTCTCTAAAGTTGTCATAAACCAAATGGGTGCTTTTCAAGTCCCAGTTTCCTTGACTCCTCAGCCCTGCTGGACACATCAACCACTCCCCCCTGGAAACACCAGGCGTCCTCAGCGTCTGTGACACCTTCCTGTCCTGGTTGTGGCCCCATCGCTCTGCCATCTCCCCCACTTCTGTTTGAACGTCCGTTCTCTACTACGTAGACTTGAACGTCAGCACTTTTAGCGTTTTTTGTTTTGTTCTGTTTTGTTTTGAGAGAGAGAGAGCGAGAGAGAGCACGAGTGGGGGAGGGGCAGAGAGACACACACACACACACACACACACACAGAATCCGAAGCAGGCTCCAGGCTCTGAGCTGTCAGCACAGAGCCCGACACAGGGCTTGAACCTGTGAACCATGAGATCATGACCTGAGCTGAAGTCGGACGCTCAACCCACTGAGCCACCCCGGCACCCCGAACGTCGGCGCTTTTGTAAGGGTGACCCGGGCCCTTATTTTCTCAGTCTCCTCTGTTGAGGGAGGCCCTCTAGGCTGCACCCCCAGCTTTGGTGGTGCCAGGGACCCTACCTCTCTGTCTTCACCGCCAGCTGCTTTCCCCAGCCTACCGCCCCGTCAGCCTAGAGCTCTTTGATGGCCCAGTTGCATCTGTCACACTTAAGCCATTCAGAACTGAAGCCCTCACCATTCCCTTCTCAGTGAATGTACCACCATCCGGCCAGTTTCTAAGAATCCTCCCTGGCACTCTGTCCCTCAGTCTCACCCCAGTGTCCGGTCTCCACCAGCTCCTGCAGCTGTTCCTTCCTGTCTGCCCGGGGGCCCGGCCCTTGGAGTGCCTCACATGTGGTGGTTGCTCAGTAAAAACTGATTAAATGGATGAATTCTGTGCTTCCTGGTGTGGTGGAAGGCCTCCGAGGATATCATCCGTAAAGAGCACGGTAGTAATCATCAGGCCCGCCATTCGGGGCTCCTCCACTTAGCATACTTTCAGTTGTTTCAGAACCCCCGTGACGGGTGGACGTTACCCTCCGCATTTTGTGGATGAGGGATCAGGCCTGCGGAGGTTAGATCACGGGGCCGGTGGGTGGTAGAGCTGGACTGAAGCACGTGTCTACGAGTCTCAGATACAAGGCGTTCAGTTCCACCTCTCCTACACACCAGCCCTGAGATGCTGGGTGAGCCGTGTGTCCTCTCTGAAACTCAGTCATCGTCTTAGGGAGGTGGGACCGCAGCCTTCCTAGTAAGAACAGAGTGTCGCAATCTGCCTGAAACAAAGGCAGTTTCCTTGTTCTAGTTGTCATTATTTATGACGTGTTGGCCCTGGGACGCAAGAGTTGGTAGGACACAGTCTCTGCCTTCCAGGGTCTCGTGATCAGAGCGCCAGCAAGAGGAGTAAATGGTGACGTGTGCTGCAGTTGCGTTGAGTGCAGTCGCTGTGTCAGCACAGGGAAGGAAGTCTTCAGCTCTGCTCGGGGAGATTATGGAGGGCCTCTTGGAGGAGATGGCTTGTTTTCTCTTATTAGTATCTTGTTTTACTGCATTTAAATAAGGTAATTTATTTTCTGTCTGAACTCTCACAGGTTGATGAAAACCACGAGCCCTGCGTGTTAACGTGTTTTGTTGTCTGTCTTAGGTTTCCGATCTGGACCGTTGCCATTTATACCTGACGGTATTAACTGAGCTTATAAATCTCCATTCGAAGGTTGGGTGGAAACGAGGCAACCCCATTTGGAGAGTTATTTCTCCTTTGAAAAATGCATCCATTCGGCATCTTCAAGAGATGGACCATGGACAGGTAATCCTTGATTCAGGGTGTATAGTTCGGTTGAATGAGGCGTATGTAGAATACGTATTTGATTATCATACAATATTCTGACATGAAAAGTGTCTGCTGAAATTTAACTTTAACATAGTATCCTTTGTTCATAATATTTGATGAAGACTGGGACTCCTGTCCTAATATTAGGTATATAACAAAGGCGTGGTGACTTCAGTCTTAAGACCATTTAGAGGGGCGCCTGGGTGGCTCAGTCGGTTAAGCGTCCGACTTCGGCTCAGGTCACGATCTCGCGGTCCGCGGGTTCGAGCCCCACGTCGGGCTCTGGGCTGATGGCTCAGAGCCTGGAGCCTGCTTCCGATTCTGTGTTTCCCTCTCTCTCTGCCCCTCCCCCATTCATGCTGTGTCTCTCTCTGTCTGAAAAATAAATAAACGTTAAAAAAAAAAAAATTAAAAAAAAAAGACCATTTAGATACAGATTGTGGATTTGCACTGAGTCTTTGCCTCCATACCAACCAGTAAGGGACACGTTAATGTGTCTCAATGTATACAATATATGGGATGTGACATATACATAATATCTGATATATGACATATAACGTGTACTAACACATCCAGCATCCCCCATCCTTGCCTCTCGACCCCATTGTCTGCCCTGGTCTTACACTGTTCCCCCTCTACTCCTCCCCCAACCAGTACCATTTTGCTGTAGTCACGCTAGGCCACCTCGTAGAGCTTCACGGACGACAAGCACATGCCACATCCTTCCCCATCTAGGCTTTCTGTCCGCTCCTTCCACTGACAATGCTTGTCAGTAATCTGCTCGGTCCTTATAGGGCCCAACTTGGGTCAGTGACTCATTTATTTACCTATTCTTTATGCCTCCATTGTAGTATTTGTCTTTCTTGTTTTGGGAATAACTTATGTGTATGTGTATTTTCCTCTAGATTTTAGTACCTATAAGTTTTTCTTAAACATGGCATAAAACTGATTCAATTTCTTCACTGGTTATGGGTCTGTTCAAGCTTTCTATTTCTTCCTGTTTGAGTTTTGGAAGTGTGTGGGTGTTTAGGAATTTGTCCATTTCTTCCAGGTGGTCTAGTTTGTTGGCATATAATTTTTCATAGTATCCCCTGATAATTGCTTGTATTTCTGAGGGATTGGTTATAATAATCCCATTTTCATTCATGATTTTATCTATTTGGGTCATCTCCCTTTTCTTTTTGAGAAGCCTGGCTAGAGGCTTATCAATTTTGTTTATTTTTACAAAAAACCAACTCTTGGTTTCATTGATCTGCTCTAGTTTTTTAGATTCTATATTGTTTATTTCTGCTCTGATCTTTATTATTTCTCTTCTTCTGCTGGGTTTGGGGTGTCTTTGCTGTCCTGTTTCTGTTTCCTTTAGGTGTGCTGTTAGATTTTGTATTTGGGATTTTTCTTGTATCTTGAGATAGGCCTGGATTGCAATGTATTTTCCTCTCAGGACTGCCTTCGCTGCATCCCAAAGCGTTTGGATTGTTGTATTTTCATTTTCGTTTGTTTCCATATATATTTTAATTTCTTCTCTAATTGCCTGGTTGACCCATTCATTCTTTAGTAGGGTGTTCTTTAACCTCCAATCTTTTGGAGGTTTTCCAGACTTTTTCTTGTGGTTGATTTCAAGCTTCATTGCATTGTGGTCTGAAAGTATGCATGGTATGATCTCAATTCTTGTATACTTATGAAGGGCTGTTTTGTGACCCAGTATGTGATCTATCTTGGAGAAGGTTCCATGTGCACTCGAGAAGAAAGTATATTCTGTTGCTTTGTGATGCAGAGTTCTGAATATATCTATCAAGTGCATCTGATCCAGTGTATCATTCAGGGCCCTTGTTTCTTTATTGATCCTGTGTCTAGATGATCTATCCAATGTTGTAAGCGGTGTATTAAAGTCCCCTGCAATTACCGTATTCTTATCAGTCCAGGACCAGATGGCTTCCCAGGGGAATTCTACCAGACATTTAAAGCAGAGATAATACCTATCCTTCTCAAGCTATTCCAAAAAATAGAAAGGGAAGGAAAACTTCCAGACTTATTCTATGAAGCCAGCATTACTTTGATTCCTAAACCAGAGACCCAGTAAAAAAAGAGAATATCCCTGGCCAATATCCCTGATGAATACCTCAATAAGATACTAGCAAATCGAATTCAAAAGCATATAAAAAGAATCATTCACCATGATCAAGTGGGATTCATTCTTGGGCTGCAGGGCTGGTTCAACATTTGCAAATCAATCAGTGTGATACATCACATTAATAAAAGAAAAGATAAGAACCATATGATCCTGTCAATCGATGCAGAAAAAGCATTTGACAAAATTCAGCATCCTTTCTTAATGAAAACCCTCAAGAAAGTCGGGATAGAAGGAACATACTTAAACATCATAAGTAGGCATTATGAAAAGCCCACAGCTAATATCATCCTCAATGGGGAAAAACTGAGAGCTTGCTCCCTGAGATCAGGAACACGACAGGGATGTCCACTCTCACCGCTGTTGTTTAACACAGTATTGAAGGTTCTAGCATCAGCAATCAGACAACAAAAGGAAATCAAAGGCATCAAAATTGGCAAAGATGAAGTTAAGCTTTCACTTTTTGCAGATGTCATGATATTATACATGGAAAATCCGATAGACTTGGCAAAGATGAAGTTAAGCTTTCACTTTTTGCAGATGTCATGATATTATACATGGAAAATCCGATAGACTCCACCAAAAGTCTGCCAGAACTGATACATGAATTCAGCAAAGTCACAGGATACAAAATCAATGTACAGAAATCAGTTGCATTCTTATACACTAATAATGAAGCAACAGAAAGACAAATAAAGAAACTGATCCCATTCACAATTGCACCAAGAATCATAAAATACCTAGGAATAAAGCTGACCAAAGATGTAAAAGATCTGTATGCTGAAAACTATAGAAAGCTTATGAGGGAAATTGAAGAAGATATAAAGAAACGGAAAAACATTCCGTGCTCATGGGTTGGAAGAATAAATATTGTTAAAATGTCAATACTACCCAAAGCTATCTACACATTCAGTGCAATCCCAATCAAAATTGCACCAGCATTCTTCTCGAAGCTAGAACAAGCAATCCTAAAATTCATATGGAACCACAAAAGCCCCCGAATAGCCAAAGTAATTTTAAAGAAGAAGACCAAAGCAGGAGGCATCACAATCCCAGACTTTAGCCTCTACTACAAAGCTGTAACCATCAAGACAGCATGATATTGGCACAAAAACAGACACATAGACCAATGGAATAGAATAGAAACCCCAGAACTAGACCCACAAATGTATGGCCAACTAATCTTTGACAAAGCAGGAAAGAATATCCAATGGAAAAAAGACAATCTCTTTAACAAATGGTGCTGGGAGAACTGGACAGCAATATGCAGAAGGATGAAACTAGACCACTTTCTTACATCATTCACAAAAATAAATTCAAAATGGATAAAGGATCTAAATGTGAGACAGGAAACCATCAAAACCCTAGAGGACAAAGCAGGAAAAAACCTCTCTGACCTCAGCCGCAGCAATTTCTTACTTGGCACATCCCCGAAGGCAAGGGAATTAAAAGCCAAAATGAACTATTGGGACCTCATGAAGATAAAAAGCTTCTGCACAGCAAACAATCAACAAAACTAAAAGGCAACCAACAGAATGGGAAAAGATATTTGCAAATGACATATTGGACAAAGGGCTAGTATCCAAAATCTATAAAGAGCTCACCAAACTCCACACCTGAAAAACAAATAATCCAGTGAAGAAATGGGCAGAAAACATGAATAGACACTTCTCTAAAGAAGACATCCAGATGGCCAACAGGCACATTAAAAGATGCTCGATGTCACTCCTCATCAGGGAAATACAAATCAAAACCACGCTCAGATATCCCCTCACGCCAGTCAGAGTGGCTAAAATGAACAAAACAGGAGACTAAGATGCTGGAGAGGATGTAGAGAAACGGGAACCCTCTTGCACTGTTGGTGGGAATGCAAACTGGTACAGCCGCTTTGGAAAAGTGTGGAGGGTCCTCAAAAAATTAAAAATAGACCTACCCTATGACCCAGCAGTAGCACTGCTAGGAATTTACCCAAGGGATACAGGAGTACTGATGCATAGTACTGATGCACTTGTACCCCAATGTTTATAGCAGCACTCTCAACAATAGCCAAATTATGGAAAGAGCCTAAATGTCCATCAACTGATGAATGGATAAAGAAATTGTGGTTTATATACACAATGGAGTACTACGTGGCAATGAGAAAGAATGAAATATGGCCTTTTGTAGCAACGTGGATGGAACTGGAGAGTGTGATGCTAAGTGAAATAAGTCATACAGAGAAGGACAGATTCCATATGTTTTCATTCCTATGTGGATCCTGAGAAACTTAACAGAAGACCATGGGGGAGGGGAAGAAAAAAAAATGGTTAGAGAGGGAGGGAGCCAAAACATAAGAGACTCCTAAAAACTGAGAACAAACTGAGGGTTTATGGGAGGTGGGAGGGAGGGGTGGATGGGTGATGGGTTTGAGGGCACCTGTTGGGATGAGCACTGAGTGTTGTATGGAAACCAATTTGACAATAAATTTCATTAAAAAAAAAAAAAGCCAACATGGCATAAAAAGGCGTAGTGGTTATGAGCACAGGCTTTGGGGTTAGACTTCCTAGATGTGGATCCTGTGTTTAACCTTGCTAGCTGTGTGACCTTGAGGAAGTTACTTAACGTCTCTGTGCCTCATTTACCACCACTGCAAAATGAGGGTTACAGAGTTGATCATGAGAGTTAAAGTGAGCTCATACATGCTAAGACTTTTGAACAGCGTCTGGCACACAGAAAGTCCAGGCTGCTAATTAAAACAGAGAATGTACATGATTGCTTTAATAATGTAGTTTTTAAAGTTGTTTTTAAGAACTGTCCCAAAAGAAAATGATAAGGAAGCCTGATTAGTACTTCCACATCTTGTCCGGTATGTATTAATGCATTCGCACCGTGAGAGGACTTTGTGAGCTTTGAATGTAGACCAAAACCATGAACCCTATCACAGTGATTCTTAAAAGATGGCTTGTTTTAGTAATTCACTGAACTATGTTAAGGTTAACAGGGACCATACTGACTAAAAGTAACACTGAATTTTACTTCTTGTGGTGACAGTGTCGCTACGCACAATTTATCCGTAGAGATAGTGGATTTATTTTACGGGGGGTTGGGGGGGGGAGGAACGGAATGAGTAGCAGAGAGGTCCTCTCGGGCTGGTAGTATTGGGGAGCCCTCTTTCAGACTCTCGATGCAGCTGTTTTCCGTGTGTTGGGTTCTGGCCTGCACTCCTGGCTTCTGTGGTGGTGGTAGTAATGGGTTTCCCGTCTCAGTGCGACGCCAGGCCGTGTTGGTTTCCTTCCTTTGCGCTCCTGCCTGTAGAGCATCAAGTGCTACCCGTGAAATCCTCCCATCTGTTTAACTGTCACAGTAACACTGAAGGGTGGATTCTATTATTGTCCCCATTTTACAGGTGAGAAAGCTAAGGTGTGCCGTGTCCACAGGCAGGCCGGTATTGAGTTCAGAGCCGGGATTCAGACCTCTTCCCCGTGGTTCATGAGTAGCTCCTGGTCGCTGTGCCGTGTCCCCTCTCCCGAGGCAGCTAACAGCTGAGCGGAGGAATTATTTGCATGTACGCCTGGAGCCTTGTTTCCCTTCACACACTCCAGCCAGACAGTGAAAGCGAGACTCCCCCGTAGAAATGTGTCCGAATGCGTACGTGGGTAGGAAAAAGATGGAGAAGTGCTGCTTCACGTATACTCGCGGGCTCTGTGTGCGGCTCATCCGTCATGGGACTGCTTCCAGGGACCCACCCCCCAAATCGAAGCGATCCAGTTGTCTTCTTAGTCGGAACTGCTGAATTTTTATTGCCACCTTACATTTGTTCACCGCCCATGTGTACGGAAGTGGCGAAGCGAACGGACCGAACCTGACGGGCGGTGTCGGGTTCCCCCTTGTTCTCACTGATGGGCGGTCGCCGGGAGGGGGACGGGAGGGTGTGAGGCGTCCGTAGGCTGGGCTCTCGGGTCCTGCCTGGGTGGGACTGGCCTACGTGAAATAAGATTGTTCCGTTTCCCCCTCAGGAGCCCACGCTGGGCACGCAGGTCCAGAGGGTCATTAGCATGGCTGCCTTGGCCACGGTGTGTGAGGCCACCGACCGGACGCCGGAAGTGCAGCTCGGCTCTCTGGAGGCTGGGCCCACGGAGAGGTGCCTCTCCGCTCTCCCGCTCAATCACACGCTGCAGAAGCCCCACGCAGAGGAGGAGAGCAGGTAGGCGTGTGCACCCTGGAGGACAGCTGCTACACGAAGGGCGTCTTTCTGCTCCCGTTTACAGTTTCAGTTTTGTTTTTAGTCATTGAGATAATGAGCGATGGCCCAACCTTATTTATCGGGGATGGGGATTTGGAGATGAGCTGAGGATAGTGCACTACATGCAGGAGAAGCCGACACAGACTGGCGGAGGCCTGGGGCAGTGACTTGATCTTTTGTTTCAGTCTTTGCGAAGAATCCTCGTCTTCCCAAGGATGGGGGAAAATAGTTGCACAATATCTCCATGATCAGTGGGTCTGCCTCTCTTTCTTGCTGAAGAAATATCACACCCTGATACCAACCTCAGAGGGTGAAGTTCTGGAACCCATCCTACCTGCCGTCCAAATGCCAGTAAGGACCCTGCAGGCCGCTCTCGAAGCCCTCACGGTCCTGCCTTCGGATCAGGTCCTGCCTGTGTTCCACTGCATGAAAATTTTGGTTCCCAAGGTGAGAGAAAGTGAGACCTGAAGTGAAGAATAACTACAGAACAGAGATCAGTTTCTGAAATTAAGAGATAATTACGTATTTCTTTTTTTTCTTTCTTTCTTTTTTTTTTTCCTACCAGCTTTTGACCTCCTCTGAATCACTCTGTGTGGAGTCCTTTGACATGGCTTGGAAAATTATATCTGCTTTAAGCAACACTCAGCTGATATTCTGGTCTAATTTAAAAGCTTTTGTTCAATTTGTTTTTGATACCAAAGTTCTTACCACTGCTGCAAAAATCAAGGGCCAGGCATACTTCAAAATAAAAGAGGTAACTTTTTTTACATTGGGGTAAAAATGCATAATGTAAAATGTACCTTCTTACATTTTTCGAGTTCAGTAGAGTTAAGTATGGTCATGTTGGAACAGGTCTCCAGAACTTTTTGAACTTGAACTGGAACTCTGTACTCATTAAACAGCTCCCCTTCTCTCCCTCCCCTGGCAACCACCGTTCTACTTTGTTTCTATGAATTTGACTACTTTAGGTTAAAAGGAGGTAACTTTTTGTTTTTTTAATTTGTGTGACCTGTAGCACGTGAGGAAGAAGAGAGTTCTATTTGTGATTACGTATTAGATTTGCTGTTATGTATTCATTCAGTCAGTATGTATTTTTGAACCTTCTTCAGTGTCATGAGTAAGAACAGAACCTGTTAAATGGAAGAGATGTGCAAAAGGGTAGCCTGTGAACCACACGTGCCACAGAAACTTACTTTGATTCATATAATGCTTAAAAAGTTTTTTTAATTAGTTGCCAACTTTTAAGAATTAGGCAATTTGCATGAAAGTCTGTTTCCCTTCTCTTGGAATGCTGGAGAATTGGATGACCTGGCCACTCCTAGGAGCTGCCCGTCCAGATAGGGCACGCCCCTTGCATTTCTCCACAACCAGTCCTTGACCATCCTGGAGACCAATGGCAGACGGCAGGTGCCCTCTGTCACCACATTTATGCTGTTGCTTTTCTTGTATAAAGGAACAAGTCTCTGAATATAACCGTAATCAAAAGGTCTTCCTGGTTCCTGAAGGCATTGGCGTTTCCAACCACTGATACATGGTAGGGGACGTATCGTGGTGGAAGGACGTCATGTCTAGGAACTCGTGTAGACCTTGTTATCCAGGGGGGAAATGGAAAATGAAGTCCTTTTATGATGCTGCTGTCCCTGCACTGCCTCTCTGTCCTTGCCTGTCCCACAGCACACACCTAGAGACCAGGGTCTTTGCTGCCTCAGAGAAGGGAGGGAGGCGGTGACAAAATGCAAAGGAAACTGAAAATATAAAGGGTGAGAGATTTTTCTCCCTTCCATTCTATTACTTTGGGCAGTTTTTTCTTTTGGAGAGTCTGGGGAGAATATCACTATCAGTGAAATTGCATTTAGTTTTATTACCGAGGAATGAAAAATAAGCATTCTGTGATTATCAATCATCTTGCAAAACTTTTAACGATAAAGAATTTTTAACTTTTTATCCTCTGTGGTTAGGTTGAAACTGTCATTGGAAGCCATCAAAC
Source organism: Panthera leo (assembly GCF_018350215.1). Classification (NCBI taxonomy): domain Eukaryota; kingdom Metazoa; phylum Chordata; class Mammalia; order Carnivora; family Felidae; genus Panthera; species Panthera leo. The sequence continues at coordinate 13,989,989 of NC_056689.1, forward strand.
AAGTTGTTTTAGCAACACTTTTTTTTTTAACCTAAATGGGTCAAAGAATAAAATGACCATTGTATTTCATTCCAGATTATGTACAAGATAATTGAAATGTCTGCTATAAAAACTGGAGTCTTCAATACACTGATAAGTTATTGCTGCAAATCTTGGATAGTTTCTGCTTCAAATGTGTCCCAAGTGTCTTTATCAACTGCTAAAAATTACAGCGAACTTGTCCTTGAGGCCTGTATATTTGGAACTGTGTTTAGGCGTGATCAAAGGTAAAAGACACCATTTTCAACCTGTCTTCATTTCTATTAAGTACCTACTTGAGTAGGATTATGTCTTTATCTTGAGGATTTCAAATTTTTATTTTATTTATTTTTTAAGTTTATTTTCAGAGAGTGAGAGAGGGGGAGGGGCAGAGAGAGAGAGAGAGAGAGAGAGAGAGAATATCTCAAGCAGGCTCCACACTGTCAACATGGAGCCTGATGTGGGGCTCGAACTCATGAACCGTGAGCTCATGACCTGAGCTAAAATCAAGAGTCAGACGCTCAACTGACAGAGCCACCCAGGTGCCCCTACTTTGAGGCTTTCAATTAGACAGATATAAAGTATTAGTTAACTTTAAATTTGGGGTTTTAATATTTTCCTGTCTAAAACCTGTTCTTTGTCAAATATTTTTTATGGGAAGACTTATTCAGGATGTGCAGACCTACATAGAAAATCTTGGCCATGATTGTGCAGCCAACACCGTTATAGAAAAGTAAGTATGGTGGATTTTCCATGTCTTGATATAAATGGAATATTCAAAATTTAACATCAGATGAGAGACATCTTGTGTTTGTTACATTTAATGTTTCCCAGTGATATCTATAAGATAGTGAAAGAGCCTTCAAAAGCATGTTAGAAATTACATTCCCTAGCTAATATATTTTCTCTAAATGTAAAACTTTTTACTAAAATTTGATAAGCTCAAAAAATGTTTTGAAGATGAAGAAAAAGTGAGAAGAAATTATAACAAATGACATTAGAAGACATCTTTTTACAATGTTATCACATTCTTTTTTTTTTTAATTTTTTTTTTTAATGTTTATTTTTGAGAGAGACACAGCATGAGTGGGGGTGGGACAAACAGAAGGAGACACAGAATCTGAAGCAGGCTCCAGGCTCTGAGTTGCCAGCACAGAGCCCGACGCGGGGCTTGAACCCACGAACCATGAGATCATGACCTGAGCCGAAGTCGGATGCTTAACTGACTGAACCACCCACGTGCCCCAATATCACATTCTTGACGGGAATAAATGAGAATTTTCTTGGAGAAAAACACATTTTACTGCAAAGTCCAGTATAAATAAGAAAGTGACTACGGGGATCACAAAACCCCAATCCCTTTTCTTTTTTAGGTGGAGGGGTGGTCATCAACATACACATAGTATTCTCTTAGTTTTGGTCACAACTTACCATTTAACAAGTCAACATACTACACATAAAAATAAAATTACTTCTGGAATAGGCCCTAAAGTTTTGATTTCTAGGGTAAGACCGTTCTTATCTAACCTCTGAATTAATTTTTTTAGAGCTTGTCAAGTAGCCTTTTAAAAAATTTTTTTTCACGTAATTTTCAAAAATGTGTGTTTAGATGTTCATAAAAAATGCACAAATGATAATTGCATATAGGTATCACAGTGTTAATTATTCCAAAAGTTATAGCTGTTTTTTAAATCACTTGCCACTCTTATACTTAATACATTTTTCATTGTTAATTGATTAACTGATTTTTTGTTTTCTTGGCTGGTTGAAAGTAGCAATAAAAGTGAAATTTTTTATTTGATGGTTTCAAATACTTTGGTCTCTACTAGACGAATGTTTTGTTGTTAAAGTGACATTTGCCGACGTTATAACAGCTCTAATGAGCTTTGGAAACATGTATTGACAATGTCACTTAACTGATCTTCCCACATGTGGATACTGAACATACAGGTTGCTCAGAGCGTGCACTGCTCCCGAGTCTGCCCAGCACTCGGAGAACGTGCATACACTGTGTGCACAGTAAAGACAAGTGATCGGGTGTTTGATGTGCGTTCATGGCCCCCAGCAAACAGGTGTCCGTGGTCGTCTTTAAGGAACCATTTCATGAGCTGTGATCTGTTCTGTCCACAGAGATCTGACTGACCCAGGATGGGTGGTGTGTGCACTGTTTTACCAGAAGTCTGGGTGAATTTGTGCTCATTCGGACCTTCAGTACAGGCTCTCTTTTTGATATATCCATTTGTCATCTTGCATTATCCTAAACTACAAAAAAGCATTGTCATCAAGTACGGAGCTCCTTAATTTTAGAAATCTTTGGAAGGTTTTGATATTTTGAAACGAATACGTGACCTATTTTTCTGTTTTGAAAATGTATTAACATAGTTTGTCATTTTACGTTTTTTTAGTACTAAGAGAGAAGACCATTATGTGAGAATTTGTGCTGTCAAATTCCTGTGTTTATTAGATGGCTCAAATATGTCTCATAAGTTGTTTGTGGAAGATCTTGCAATCAAGCTATTAGATAAAGTAAATATGCCTTATTTTATACTTTAAATCTTTGTTCTTGATAGCTAACTATGTCAACACGGTAGTATTCTGAATATTTTTTATCAAGAAAAAAACACGTTTTTAGTTAAACATTAGCGATTGTCCAATTGTTTGGTTTTAGAGAAGAAGAATATTTTCCCTGTACTGTCTACACTTTGCTCAGTGTATTTCCTAGTACCAGTCAAAAGCGGTTATGTTTAGAGTCATATATCCATACATTGCTTTATATAAGAAATGGAATAAAAAGGTAAAAAATTTAGGAAGTGGCGTGATTTGAAGAACTGATTTTTTTGTTGTTTGCCAAATCATTTATAAATCTAGGAAGAAGATAAAAGGAGTAAAGTTAAATCTAATGCTCTCTTCTGAATTTGAGGCTGAGATAGATGGAGTCCCGGTCTGCTTTGTCACCTCTGGGCCAAGCTGGGTTATAACTGATGGCCATAGCACCCACTTAAGCCACTTGTACTGAAATAACAGTGTTCATCATGCATTTATGTTCCGCACATAGCAGATCAGCGTCAGGTACAATCTAGGAAGTGGGGCTTTTTTAATGTAAAAATTCCCTTCTTTGCACTGTTGGAATCGGTGGGCATGTCTCTGAGGAAATAGTGTTTTACTGGTTTCCTGAAGGATGAGTAGACTTTAGAGTTGCAGGATACTCCGTCAGATAGAACACACAGATGTATCATAGTGAACACTGATACGTGATATGAGATATAAGAGTGTTTCAAAGAAAAGCAGAATAAGGACAAGGGACAGCTATTTGGAGGGTCAGAGAGGGTCTCTCTGATAGGTGACATTGGACGGAACTCTGGGTGCATTGTCAGTGAGGCTGGAGGACTCCGGGAGAGGCTGGGGTCCCCAGGCCACACGAGGGAAGTGCTGGCTGGAGGCGTGGAGGGACACGAGGATGCCCGTCGTCCGTGGGATTCGGCAAGAAGGCCGTCATTGGCCGCCTCTCCAAAGACCTTTGACTGGGATGGTGAGAATAAGAAGCCTCGATGGAAGGGCTGAGAAGAAAATGGTTGTGGAGCCAGTGGAGATGAGCAGAGGCACTCTTGAGTTCGCTCTGATGAGAGGGGGTAACGGGATGGTGTCTGGAGGAGGGCGTGGGTCAGGGGTTGTTTGTATGTTGAAGGAAATGATCGGGGTGGGGGGCGGGCGGATGATAGTAGTGGAGAGGCCAGGGTGGTCACACAGGTGAAGTCCTCGAGTAGCCTCTTCGCATCCACCAGGCTGGCTCTTAGAAGGTTCACGTTGGTGGACCTTGAAGTCGTTGTCCTAGGTGAAAAGAAGCCCCTCATAAAGGGCCACATACCGTGCGATTCCATTTATATGAAGTGTCCAGGATGGGGAAAACTGTAGGGACAGAATAGATGAGTGGCTGCAGGGTCAGGGTGAGAGATCGGGAAGCGAATGCTAATGGGCACAGGACTTCTCTTCAGAGTGATGAGAATGTTCTGGAATAAACAGTGGTGATGGTTGCACAGCTTTGTGAATACACACAAACCCACTGAATTGGACACTTTAAAATGGTGATTTTTATGGCACACGAACTATATTTTTAAAAAAATCCTTGAATAGTCTAGTCTGTTGGCCCTAATGTCCAACAGAAGGATTAGCTTTATTTAAGAGCTGGAAAGGTAAAGACAAAAAAGTTATGTTAGACACTTGCTCAGGCCCAGGAGTTGTTTTTCGAAGGTGAAGAAAACTGAGCAGAGCAAATAATACATGAAAAAGGTAATTTGAAAATAAAAAATGAAAGAATAATCCTAGAGACAGTGGAAAAGGATCGTACTCAGACCGGGGTGGGCTGGGTAGCTGTAGTCCGGAGGGACACCGCGTCCTCCGAGCTGGGGAACGGAGCAGGGGGACGGCGCTGAGTCTGTGTGAAAGGAGGGAACGCCTGACGCGCTTGTGTTCTGAGCCAGGAGGCAGGGTCGTTTCTAGAGGGAAGACGCAGAAACACGGTTGGCGTTTGAAAACCGAGGTGGAGGTTGAAGTTGTAGCGAAGATCTCGGTTAGAATTAATACACGGTCGTGGTTAAAGTGCCGGAGCCACAGAGGGTGGAATTCCACACCGCCGTGTCACTGCTTAGACAACCGTGTGTCTAACGTGTCATCGTAGGTGACACGCACGTGTGTGGACACGCACATAGTTTCGAGTGCATGGACGGATAGAGTGAACCAGAGCAAGAGGACGTGGTGGCCGCCTGGGCAGATCTTCAAGGGCCGCCTGGCGCCACGGAAGACCTGCTTTGGAAAGAGGCGCCGTGAGTGCGTCGGGCCCCCGCTGCCTGGCTCCAGGCTCACGGCGGCCTGGCCACCCCGTGGGCAAGCGGCTACTGAGCGCCTGGCCTTTGCAGCCCGCTCGCTCTTCTTCTAGTTCTTTAGGCTTTACTGAGGCCTGTGTGCATAGCTCTCTGCTTACCTTTTACTGGGAACTTGCAAAGATTTTGTCAAAGTAGCTTCCAAAGTGATCAGTTCCTGGCCCAGTTATCAGCGATGGACAGTCTTGTCCGGTCTGACATTCCCCCCAGCACACATCATTTTGAAGCCAATCCCAGACGTGAGTTTCATTTCTAAATATTTCAGTATGTATCTCAAAAAGATGAGAATTCTTTTTTTAGCCACACCCACAATACCATTTTCACACCTGAATTCATAATTCCTTAGTATTATCAAATAATCCAGTCAGTGTTTAAATCTACCTGATTGCTTTACATTTTTGTCAGTTTGGTTGAAACATGACCCCAAATAAGGTCCGTTCCTTCGGTTGGTTGAGATGTCTCTAATGTCCTTTCATCTACAGATACCCCTCCTCATTCTTTTTAAACTTGAATGTATTTTTGGCAGAAAGCGGATTGTTTTCATTGTAGAGACTTCCACAAACTGGATTTTGCTGTTTGAATTTCTGTGGTGCCATTTACGATGTTTTTCTGATCGCTTCATACAAGATGGTATTGAGATCTAGAGCCTTGATCAGATTTAGGTTTGATTTTCCTTTTGGGGGTAGAGGTGGAGCAGAGTGTACATCCATCAGGAAGCTTAGAGTATTTGGCTGTCTCTTCTTTTGGGATGTTAGTCATTGATGAATTGTCTCATTCCATTAATTCTTTCAAAATGGTGATACTCTAAATTTTTTTTTTTTAACGTTTATTTATTTTTGAGACAGGGAGAGACAGCTCATGAACGGGGGAGGGTCAGAGAGAGGGAGACACAGAATCTGAAACAGGCTCCAGGCTCTGAGCTGTCAGCACAGAGCCCGACGCGGGGCTTGAACTCACGGACCAGGAGATCATGACCTGAGCCGAAGTCGGCCGCTTAACCGGCTGAGCCACCCAGACGCCCCAAAATGGTGATACTCTAATTATTTTATTCCTTTTTCATTTATTGGCTGAAGTTCCTGTGACCCAAATATGAAGTATTTAGATACCCTGAGGTATGTTTCCTATAGGAAAGGCAGGATAAACGCTTGCTTTTTTCCTGTTACTTACCAGTTTTCAAAATAATGAATTAAATTAGCTTCCTAGTGTATTCTAGTTTCTTCTAATGGTGATCAGTGATGTTTTTTGTTTTGTTTTGTTTTTTATTATTATTTTTTTTTAACTTAAACATATTGATGTGTTTCAGTCCCTTATCCCAATTTCGGTCAGGTGAACGAGAAAATCTGAGAATGTAACTTAGTGTTGGGTATATGACATTTGAGTTGCGTTGGGGCCTCCATGTGAAATTACCCAGTAACAGACAGGAGTATGATATTTAGGAAAGAGATGGAAGCCATCCTACCTGGTGATAGCTGAAACTTTGAAGACAAGAACGTCTAGGAGGAGGCTAAAAATGGGAATTTAGAAAACACTGACATTTGAAGTATGTTGATAGGAAAAAGAACCAGAGAAAGATCATGAAAAAGAGGTCTGAGAAAGGAGAACAGAAGCAGAATTAGATGGTGCTGGCCTGGTGCTGCTAGTGTTCTTGACTGATCTCATTTAAAACTCTTGTCTACAGGGGGCGTCTGGGTGGGTCAGTTGGTTAAACGTTGACTTCAGCTCAGGTCAGGATCTCAAGGTTCGTGAGTTTAAGCCCTGCATCGTGCTCACTGCTGTCAGCTCAGAGCCCGCTTCAGGTCCTCTGTGCCTCCTCTCTCCGTACCCCTCCCCCTCCTGCTTTGTCTCTCTCTCTCTCTCAAAAATAAACATTAGAAAAAAGAAAAACCTCATCTGTAGAAAATTTGGCATAGAAACCTCTATGAATTTGTCCATGATTATAACCTTTAATCTCAGAGCACGAGTTCAAACTCAGAGCCTCTTCTTTTCCACCACAAGCTGTGTCTAGGGGCTGTTACCAGTGGCATCCACCGTAGCTGAGAGCAGGTCGGGCGCCGAGGAGAGAAGCTGGGAGGCATTTCTGAGATTTCGGAAGCCCACTGGGTAGGGCCGGTCTGCAGTAGAGTGAAGGGGTAGCGGACATGCACAAAACGCAAGAATTGTACTTTTAAAAAACTGATTTGATGAATCTCGGAAGGAAACCCAAAGACCTTTCTTCCTCGCATACGAGAAGATGAAGGCTGGAGACAGAAAGTTGAGTGAGGAAGGTTGAAGGAGGATTGTTGAAGTGGGAAAGATCACATGGTCAGAGTAAAAAAACCGGACCGGGTTCAAGGCTTTGGGAAAGTAGGAAAGATTTTAACTTGTTTTTGTGGAAATAGGAATGGGACGAGACTTGAGAAAAGCAAAATGATGGTCGAACACAGTAATTCTTTCTTAATTGGGTGTAGTTGGCACAATGTTAGATTAGCGTCAGGTGTACAACTTAGTGATTGGATAGGTTTCTACGTTATGCTGTGTTCACAAGTGTAGCTGTGACCTGTCCTGCTCCATCACTCTTACCATGTCATTGGCTATTCTTATGGTCTGCTTCTTATTCCACAACTTATGCCATAACTGGAAGCCTGTATTTCCCTCTCCCCTTCACCCGTTTCACCAAGCCCCCCACCCCCATTCCCTCTGGGAGCCATCAGTTCTCTGTATTTGGAGTTCTCATTCTGCTGTTTGTTTGTTTGTTTTGGTTTGGTTTTTTTCGATTCCATTTATGAGTGGAATCATTCTGAAAGTGTGTTCTCTGGACTGGCAGCTTTAATCACCAGGGAACATGTTAGAAATGCAGATTCCAGGGCTCCATCCGCCTTCTGCTGAATCAGAAGCTCTGGGGGTGGGCCAGCAGTCTGTTCGAAGGAGCCCTCAAGGTGATCCTGAAACTCTGTAGACTTGGAGACCACCGGTCTAGTGGCGGTCAGGGCCCAGAATACATGCTTTCGATGAAGTCGGTTGGAGCAGATGATTTTTCTTTTCTTCAGCAGTGCCTGGCAACTTGAAAGTAGGATCAGATTACATAAGACCACTGGGTTGTTTCAAAAGTAGGGAATTTGCAAATGGGTTTGAGGGTGTAGTGAAAGAAATTGAATGTGCTCTTGAAGATAGCGTAGAGATTGTTCTTGGGCCCAGGGTGGGTCAGGAGGTGCAAGAAACTAGAGAGATTGACGGACTGGCAGAGAAAAGAAAAGTGTTTTTGAATAAAAGAGTTCATTGAGTGGAACAAGTGAAAGGACAGGAAATTTTGAGCCGAAGAGGGAATGTTAGCACTTCCAAGTGAGGACGGTGACTCCAGTGAGGCCCCGGTGGCAAGTGTACTGGGCCAGTGATGCTCCAGCGTGCTGTGTGATCGCCCTAGTGATGGTTCCATTCTTAGCTGCATCCGGGCTGAGTAGGACGTGAAACCTGAATCACCTCTTTCAGAAGAAAACGTCCCCAAAGAAATCATGGCAAGAGAGGAGGCTGTGAGATCTTAACCGTCGTCAGGAGACATTAAACTCTACGTTAACTTAGCTATTGTCATGAAATTGTGTACATATTGACATGCATAGGATGGGATCAGTGAAGAAAGATCACAGAATTTATCAAGTAGATGAGGATTGTCTACATTCGATGACTGGGTTTGGAGATAGCAGATGACCTACTTTTTCATTGCTAGGACATTTGAAAATGTTATCACACTTTTTAAAAAAATTTTTTAATGTTTATTCTTGAGAGAGACAGAGTGTGAGCAGGAAAGGGGCAGAGAGAGAGGGGGCTCTGAGCCGTCAGCACAGAGCCCTACACGGGGCTCGAACCCACAAACTGTGAGATTATGACCTGAGCTAAGTCGGACGCTTAACCGACTGAGCCACCCAGGTGCCCCATGAAAATGTTAGCACGCTCTTTATTGCAATCATAACTCAGCAGCTAAGCACTAGTAGTTGTAGAACAAAAGTCAGCCTGGCAGTTGGCTGAATTTAGACAGCACGGACCATCACAAGCAAGAAATGGAAGAGTCCCCCTGCTGCCATTCTCTGGTGTCTGCTGAAGGCGTGGACCGCACTGCCCTCCCTTGATGGTGTTCACATCAAATTGCAGATACCATTACCGCAAACTTCCACAGGACACCGAGGCAGCAGCTGAGAAGCGCGTATATTGGTACATCGTAAAACATGTCAACTGTCTCCATCTCTCCTCACCCCCGTGACCCCGTATCTCCACATTAAAGTGGCCACAAAGGCACAGACAGATATTTCCAAATACTTTTTGTGCCAACTGCAGTTTTATGATCTCTTTTCTAACTTGAAAAGCAGATAAATTAACAAAAGCAACTAAACTCATGGCGTTGAAGGGAAATCAAGTGTTCATAAGAAAGCGTCTTTACTTACCTTCCTTTCTGCCTTTGGGGAGGGGTCATGAGCGCCTCTGCACTGTTGACACCTTTTAAATTTGAAGTTGTCATTGGTTTTGTTCTCACTGATCACAAATTCCGTGGGTAATGTGATCCTTGTCCTCTCCCCACCCCAGGATGAGTTGGTGTCCAAGTCCAGAACCCGATACTATGTGAATTCTCAACAGCACAGAGTGAAGAACCGAATATGGCAGGCGCTACTGGTGATTTTCCCCAGGTTTGATCAGGTATAATTTGTATTCCATCGGTACCTTTAAGCATGATATTTTGATACGGAACAAAAAATAGTAAAAACTGTCATGTGCTGTTTTAATACTGAGAAAGTAATCTTAAAATTTATTCTTCAGTTCTTAAAATTGAAGTTATTCATTTGTTTTATTTTGTTTTTGTTTCTGTTTTTGTTTAGTGGAAAGAATCCTAAGGCAATTAGGCATCGTAGAAATAAATTGGAAACTAGTTTACATGGCACTACTTAATGTTTTTTCTTCTTTTTTTCTTACCTAATGTAAATAACATCGTAACTGTTTAATGTCTGGTGTGCCATTTGATTAGAAAATATAGGTCCGCTCACTTCTCGTTTCCCACAGCTAAGTTACTTTGGAGTGCTGTTGTTTTGGATGAGATAGTCATTTCCCATGGCTGATTTTCCCCCCTTAATTTCATGAATTCTGTGATCATATAAACCAGCTAAGGCAAGGCCAAGATCTTAATCTATTACAACAGTCTTCGTCCAGTTACTTTTCTCTTCCCTGAGGAAGAGTGAATGGAATCTGATTTCTCTGATCATCTTTGCTTAGGATTCCTGTTAAGAAAATAGATCATTATTGGAAAGTTAGGTATATCTCACACAATTTTAAAAAGCATTTTTGAATGCAAAAAGTTTTCCTCTGATCTCAGAGTTTACTGTTCTTCCCTCCTAAGGTCTTTTTTTTTTTTTTTTTTTTTATGTTTATTTATTTTTGAGTGAGTGAGAGAGAGACAGAATGCAAGCAGGGGAGGGGCAGAGAGAGAGGGAGACACAGAATCTGAAGCAGGTTCCAGGCTCTGAGCTGTCAACACAGAGCCCGATAATGGGGCTCAAACCCACGGACCGCGAGATCATGACCTGAGCCGAAGTTGGATGCTTAACCCACTGAGCCACCAGACACCCCGTCTTCCCTCCTAAAGTCTTTTAAATGTTTCAGAGAGTTTTAAAAACATAGCAAACTCCTTTTTAATACAACTTATGAAGCCTTCTATCTGTGAGAGATAAACACTTAAGTAACTATAAGTACAGAAGTATGTCCAAGTAAATTGTTTGGATAAATGTAAGAGGAAATGGCTAAAAGTGTCCTTTCTGGGGAGGAATCTTAGCAGATGTGTGGGGGCTGCTGATTTTCATCATAGGCCTCTTCATGTTATTTGATTTTTAAAATACCGTACATATTATAAACACTAAAATGCATTTAAAAAGAAACACTAGAAAAGTTTGACTAGGTTAACTGAGAATGTTTTTTTTTTGTCTTGGCACAGAAGGGCCCCGAGGATGAGGGGAGTGTTGGGGAGAGATGGGGGGCACGACAGAGCAGGTGGGCTTGTCAGGAAGAACTTCAGCATGTCTGCGAGGGAGCAGCCACTGCTGAGAATTTTAAATTCTTGTACCTTGTGGTTGCACTTAACTTTCACACCCATCGTGCAAGGCAGGCCACGTGTGTGCCCCTGTTGCCTAGCAGGGCCCTGGAGTTCAGGGAGGCGGGTGACCTGCCTGCACGATAACGCGGCGGCTGAATGATGGGGGTGGAATTTCACAGCCGGCTCTACCCGACTCCAAGCCGGATTTTACGGAGCTGTCTCAGGGCCCACAAATGAGCTTGTCTGCTCCTCTTCTGCCAATTAGAAATGTTTTGAAGATAGATTCTTCTTTAAAATAAAGAAGTATACATCATAAATGTGTTTATATGTTACAGAAGTATGTATGTGTACATATTTTTACCTGCTACTTAGGTATGGTCCCTTACCCAAATGGAAGTATAATTTTGAAAAGAAGGCTGGGGCGAGCGAGGATGATGTGGGAGCTCAAGGTCTTGGCCAGAAGAACTGGGGAGGCTGTAAGGGCAGGTGATGTGCAGTCCAAAGGGAGAAAGGAGCCCCCGGACCTGCTTCTCCTGGGTCTCGTTTACCTCCTGCGGACTCTGGCATCAGTCCTTCCTGTTCCAAGTTTTAAGCCCATGACATCTTGATGGATGCTGGTTTGAATCTGAATTCTGCCACCTGCCAGGTTTTGAAAAAATATTTAACTTTTCTGAATCTTTTCTTTTCCCTATGAAAATACAGAGCAATAACCTTCCTCATGGACTTTATGTCCAAGCAAATTATAAAGTACCCAGGAAAGTACCTTATCATTATGATTCAGTAAACAGTTTTTAGGTTTGCTGTTTAGAGAGTTGTAGATCTGATAATTACTTAAAATTTTAAGCTGTTTCAGGGTTCTAGTCGGTAAAGCATGCAGCCCTTTTTATTTTTATTTTTTATTTGTTTTTTTAAGTTTATTTATTCATTTTGAGAGAGAACATGCATGCAGAGGCAGGGGAGGGTCAGAGAGAAGAAGAGACAGAATCCCAAGCAGTCTCTGTGACATCACCACAGAGCTCAACGCGGGGCTCAAACTCACACCCACCTCCCTGAACTCCAGGGCCCCTCTGGGCAACAGGGGAATACACGTGGCCTGCCTTGCACGGTGGGTGTGAAAGTTAAGTGCAACCACAAGGTACAAGAATTTAAAAATCTGAGCCCTGGCTGCTCCCTCACAGACATGCTGGAGTTCTTCCTGACAAGCCCACCTGCTCTGTCGTGCCCCCCACCTCTCCCCGACACTCCCCTCGTCCTCGGGGCCCTTCTGTGCCAAGACAAAAAAAACATTCTCAGTTAACCTAGTCAAACATTTCTAGTGTTTCTTTTTAAATGCATTTTAGTGTTGAGCTGTAATATGTACAGTATTCTAAACAGGCTCAGACTCCTGTTCCTGTGAGATCCTGACCTGAGCCGAGATCAAGAGTCGGATGTTCAACCGACTGAGCCATCCAGGTGCCCCAACATGCGACTCCTTTTAAATGTTTAGTTATTCATTTTTGAGAGAGAGAAAGAAAGCACAAGCTGTGGAGGGGCAGAGAGAGAGGGACACAGAATCCAAAGCAGGCTGCAGGCTCTGAGCTGTCAGCACAAAGCCTGACGTGGGGCTTGAACTCACGAACTATGAGATGGCCTGAGCCGAAGTCAGACGCTTAACTGACTGAGCCACCCAGGCTCCCCAGGCATGCAACTCTTGATCTCAGGGTTGTGAGTTCAAGCCCCCACATTGGGTGTAGAGCTTAATTTAAAAAACAAAAACAAAAAAAACCCTTGAAGTTATTTTTTTTTAATGGTGACTATTTAAGTTCGAATTAATAGCCTTTTTCTTTTTAAATTTTTTTTTAATGTTTATTTATTTTTGAAGGAGAGAGAGAGAGAGAGAGAGAGAGAGCTTGAGCTGGGGAGGGGCAGAGACAGGGGGAGACGCAGAATCTGAAGCAGGCCCCGGGCTCTGAGCTGTCAGCACAGAGCCTGATGCAGGGCTTGAACTCACGAGCTATGAGATCATGACCTGAGCCAAAGTCAGACGCTTAACTGACTGAGCCACCCAGGTGCCCCAATAGCCATTTTGGAAGTTGCTACAAGACTGTATCTTAATTGTTCCCGCCTTGGTCATGCCGTGGTGGCAATCATATTGCAGTTCATGAGTGTATCAAATCAACATGATGTACACTTTAAACTTGAGTGTTATGTATCAATTATATCTCAGTAAAATAAAACAGTTAATCACCATAACATAACCATTTAATTTATGAACTTTATTTTTCTCAGAATTTCTTGAATAGAATTATTGACAAGATTTTCCATGCTGGTTTCATCAATAATCAAGCATCCATAAAATATTTTATAGAATGGATTATTATATTGATTCTTCATAAATTTCCTCAGTTTCTTTCGAAGTTCTGGGATTGTTTTTCTTATGTAAGTAAAAGGGATTTTTTCATAATTTTTGAAATTCAAATATTTTGGCTATGCTGGGAGATTTGTTTCATTTTAATAGTTGTGTTTTTGCCTGTCAGTTGTCCTGTGCCTGATGTATTGACTTCCTGTGTTCTGTTTTGCAAAATCTGAATTAAATGAAGAGACAGAGATCCCTGGCATTCCTCCTGAGTTATCAGTCTTCTGTTCCCACAAAGTAAAGATGGAAAAGGCTTATGTTACTGGGAAGTCAAGAGAAGGTGCCTTCTCTATCCTTATTCACCAAGCAATGTCTGTGTTTGTTTTTAGAAATAAGAACAGTGAGGGGTGCCTGGGTGGCTCAGTCAGTTGAGCGTCTGACTTCGGCTCAGGTCACGATCTCACAATTCCTGAGTTCGAGGCCCATGTTGGGCTCTGTGCTGACAGCTTGGAGCCTGGAGCCTGTTTTGGACTCTGTGTCTCCCTCTCTGTCTCTGCCCCTCCCCCACTCATGCTCTGTCTCTCTCTTTCTCTCTCTCAAAAATAAACAAACATAAAAAAAAATAAGAACATAGAGGAATTAAATGCAGTCTTTACATTTTAAAAGTTTTTTAGTAGGGAAATTCCACACAAGCCAAGTGGAGAGAGTGGGAGGGAGCCCCCTCACCAGCTGAGAACAAATATCCGCTGATTTCCATTCTTACTTCACCTCTACCCTCATCCCCCACCCCCACCCCATTCCTCTCGGCCTGACATTTCTTGTATCTTGCAAATCATTTTTAAGGCACGGATAAGTGATAGGGTTTACAATTGCAGTCTCCTGGCAAATAATGAACTCTTTCTAAACATCAATTCTAAATACTTGCCCTGAATGGTTTTCGTTGGTTCCCCAAAGCAACTTCCTTTTCTTTTTTTTTTTTTTTTTTTTTTTTTTTTTTTTAATTTTTTTTTTCAACGTTTTTTATTTATTTTTGGGACAGAGAGAGACAGAGCATGAACGGGGGAGGGGCAGAGAGAGAGGGAGACACAGAATCGGAAACAGGCTCCAGGCTCCGAGCCATCAGCCCAGAGCCTGACGCGGGGCTCGAACTCACGGACCGCGAGATCGTGACCTGGCTGAAGTCGGACGCTTAACCGACTGCGCCACCCAGGCGCCCGCAACTTCCTTTTCTTAATACAAATGACCTTGCTTTCTGCTTTGTGTGAAAATGGAGATACCTTCCTTCCTCAATGTATCTTTCTGTCTCTTCCTTTCTGTTTCTTTTTTTTTGGGAGGTGGGGGGAGAGACCACATTCATATAACTTTTATTACAGTCCAGTTATAATTGTTCTATTTTATTTATTTATTTATTTATTTATTTATTTATTTAATATGAAATTTATTGTCAAATTGGTTTCCATACAACACCCAGTGCTCATCCCAACAGGTGCCCTCTTCAGTGCCCATCACCCACCCTCCCCTCCCTTCCACCCCCCATCAACCCTCAGTTTGTTCTCAGTTCTTAAGAGTCTCTTATGTTTTGGCTCCCTCTCTCTCTAACCTTTTTTTTTTTTCCTTCCCCTCCCCCATGGTCTTCTGTTAAGTTTCTCAGGATCCGCTTAGAGTGAAAACATATGGTATCTGTTTTTCTCTGTATGACTTATTTCACTTAGCATAACACTCTCCAGTTCCATCCATGTTGCTACAAAAGGCCATATTTCATTCCTTCTCATTGCCACGTAGTACTCCATTGTGTATATAAACCACAACTTCTCTATCCATTCATCAGTTGACAGACATTTAGGCTCTTTCCATAATTTGGCCACTGTTGAAAATGCTGCTATAAACATTGGGGTACAAGTGCCCCTATGCATCAGCACTCCTGGATCCCTTGGGTAAGTTCTTAGCAGTGCTACTGCTGGGTCATAGGGTAGATCTATTTTTAATTTTTACAGTGTGGAGGTTCCTCAAAAAATTAAAAATAGATCTACCCTATGACTCTTACTTTCTGTTTCAGGGGAAGAAATTGTTATCTTTGTCACATCTGTCCCCATCCTTATTTGTATTTCAGGGGGACTTCATTCTTCATTCTTCTTCTGTTGACTTTTCTTCTGTCCAGCCATTGTCTTAGTGCCATCTTTCCCTTACTGCAGCCACCCCTCATTTTGTTGTGATTTGCTTTGTTACGTTGCACAGACACCGCGATCCAGACAAACGCAAGGTTTGTGGTAACCCTGCATCCAGCACGTCTCCTGGTGCCATTTTTCCAACAGCACTTAGTCACAGTGGGGCTCTGTGTTTGCATTTTGGTAATCCTCACCATATTTTAGACTTTTTCATTATCACATTTATTATGGTGATCTATGGTGATTTTTGGCTTTCGCCGAAAGCCCAGGTGATGGTTAGCATTTTTCAGCAGTGAAGTATTTTTTTTTTAATTTTTTTTTAACGTTTATTTATTTTTGAGACAGAGAGAGACAGTGCATGAACGGGGGAGGGGCAGAGAGAGAGGGAGACACAGAATCGGAAGCAGGCTCTAGGCTCTGAGCCGTCAGTCCAGAGCTCGACGCGGGGCTCAAACTCATGGACCGCGAGATCGTGACCTGAGTTGAAGTCAGACGCTTAACCAACTGAGCCACCCAGGCGCCCCAGCAGTGAAGTATTTTTTAATTAAAGTATGCACATTGCATTTTTAGGCATAATGGCTACCAAACACTTCATAGTCTACTATAGTCTGGTGTAGATGGAGTCTAGTAAATGTCACCTTTATATGCACTGGGGAACCAAAAAAGTTGCTTGACCCCTGTTATTGTGATACTTGCTTTGTTGGGATGGTCCAGAACCAAGCCTGAAGCCTGTGGTGTTTCCCAGGCATGCCTGAATTACACTTTCGGATGTGTGAACTTTGCCCTCCTCTCTTCCTTTACGTAAACGACTGTGGTCAGCGACGTTTTCAGAAATCCTATACTGAGGATTTCATTCGCAGCTCCAGACCGCCTTTTTCTCTGTCTCCGTCTTCCTTACGTTTCGTGCTGGCACCTGCTTTCTCTACAGCTGACGTCCGCTGCAGTGAACCATGTGGCCCCTTCCCTGTCAGGTTGATGGACGGCTTCCCTGTTTCTTTGATGTGTTCCCTTTCCTTCCCTCAACCCTCACGCTTGGTTTTATCTTAAGAATCCTACACTCGTGGTGAGCAAAGCATAATGTATAAACACGTGGAGTCACTAGGAACTTTAATCCCTGAAACTAATGTAATGTGATGTGTCAGCTGTACTCAAATACAAACATTTGTTAATAAAGAAGAGAAGAGATCCGTACAAGAACGCCCCGTCCACATTGTTTGGAATAAACTGAAATCTCTCAGTATGAGAACAAGAAGAATCCTTATTCAGCCCCTGGTGCTTCTCTTTCTGCACCCTGCTCTCTAAACCCACGTGTGTGGCTCCCTGCCCCTCCAGCCACCGGCCGGGCTTTCTCACAGGGTCACTTCCGATCCACGTGTAAACCTGGCCTGATGATAGCACCTTTCCCTGATATCGATCTCCTTTCTCTCGTTCTTTTCTCCCAGTCTCCTCGCTTGAAACCCACGTGTCCCTAAAGCCAGGGGCTCCTTCATCCTGCTCCTTCAGCCTGAAAGATCTGTCGGGCTTTTCTTTTCTTTTCTTTTCTTTTTTTTTTTTGTTTTGTTTCTTTTTCTTACAATTTACTTAGGAAGACACTGAAGTTTAGAGAGATTGACTTGTCACACCAGTAAGAAATGACACAGCTTTAATTCAAACTCCATTTAATTTCTGAAGCTGCGTTCTTTTTCGCTGTTGTGAGATTCCCCGTCTGGCTCCGCCTTCCCCTTTTCGTGTACGTGGAACTAAGAAAAACACTCCATCATTTTCCCTTGAATTGCTTCCCCTGTCTGCTGCTTTATTAATGTCGTCTACTTTGTCTGCTCTCCGGTGGGGAGGCTCTGCCTCAGGAAGTCTCAGGAAAGGCAGGTTGGCTCTGGTGTCCTTCTGAGACATCCTGTCTCTCCTGTAGCCCCAGCAATGCCAGCAGTTCTGTGACGTTTTTCCACTTAGTTCAGTCTCTCTCTTCATAAAGAGCTTTCAGACCTTGTATCTTGTCTTCAGGTCTCTTTCTCTGGATATCAGTCAGGGGTATTCCTTGTAAGCAAATAAAACAACTTTTGATTGAATCAGGAAGGGACTTTGGGCACCTGGGTGGTTCAGTTGGTTAAGCATCTGACTCTTGATTTTGGTTGAGGTCATCATCTTACGGTTCATGAGATTGAGCCCTGCATTGGGATCTGTGCTGGGCTTGGAGCCTACTTGGGATTCTCTCTCTCCCTCTCTCCATGCCCCACCCCCACTGTCTTGTGCATGCACGTGCTCGCTCGCTCTCAAAAAAGAAGCGGGGGGGTGGGGACTTAAGCAGAGGAGGAGCAGGGAGTCAGGAGGTATGCAGAATGCCCAGAAAGCTGGAAAATAAGAATAAAGGAGGTTGAACGGCCCACAGCTGCACCATAGCCATGCCATGGAGCTGGTCCATTGGCGGACGTTGGTTTACCCCACCGGAGGTGACGTGCCATCTAACCTGTTGTACGCCTATTGCCTCCATGGGCTTTGCCCCTATAGGTTAAGAGTTCTCGATTCAGAGTTCAGGGTGGATGCTTCTGGATCCAAGTCTCAGGTACCTTCTCTTTAGCTGCCAAGAGGCTGGGAAGAGGAATGTATGAGGCATTTTTCGCTTCCCACAAGACCTATAAGGTGGGAGAATTTCCTAAACTCGGAAGGGGATTCAGGATAGATACCCAAATTCAGATAGATAGAAGGCAAATATCCACTACACCCTTTTCTTCCTTCATTGGAAGCCAAGGACCTCAACTTTTATTTTTTAGAGAAAACAGAAGTCTTCACACAGGATACCTTTACCTTCTCCACAGCGGTACACATTTGCCTGTGTCCGTATCCATCTGAGACTTCTTCCCTCCTTGTATCATAAAGGACCTGAATCTTTGTTGAAGATCATTCTTCTGCTTTTTCTCTGGCTCCTCTTCCCCTGCCTTCTCAGGAACCTTCTGTTTTCAGTCTGTCTTCTGTACTCAGTCTCTCCTTCTTAACCAAATGGTTTCCATTGCTTTCCATGTTCTCACGTCTCCTCCATTGTTTATGGATGTCTGCACTGCACCACCCGCCCCTCCCCTGTGGTCCCCCTGTCTCACTCCTGTGTTGTAGTCAGACCTCCTGCAGGGGGCATCCGTATTCCACAGCTGGGTTTCCCACTTCCTCCCACTGACCCTGCAGTCCAGCGCTGTCGCTTTGCAGAGGACACTGTCCAGAGTCTGTCGTCACCCTGCTCTTTCTTCTTTTGGCCCCATCCACGCTCTTGATGACTTCCTTGGTTTCGGTTCATTGACACGCTCTCCAGGTTCCTCTCGTCCCTCTGTTTCCTCTTTCCTGTGTCCTTTCCAGCCTTTCCCTTCCCATGCAACCATTAAATGTCTGTGCTTCTCAAGGCTGGGCCTTTTTTTTTTTTTTTAACCCCCCTTCATTTTTCCTTGTTTTCTAGTTTCAGGTGTATCTAAGGTACAGTTTCACTTATCTGATGTAATGGCTAATTTGTATTGATTCCAGACACCTTCCCATAAGTGCTAAATCAGGGGTTGGCAAACTACAGCCAAGTTCGGCCTCATGGTTTTACTGGAACACAGCCTTGCCCATTTATTTACATACTGTCTCTGGCCACATTTGTGCCAAATGACAGAGTTCAGCGGTTGTAACAGAGTCTGTGCGGCCCACAAAACCACGTTTTTAGGACCACTGTTTGGTCCTTTACAGAAGAAGTCAGCCCACCCTGCTCCAGACATTCTCCTTGAATGTTTGTAGATCATCTGGAACTTGGATATCTGACACCATGTGCCTCAAATTTTCCCCACACTTGATCTTCCAACTATGTGAACAGCACTACCCTCCATAGAGTTGCACAGAACAGAAACCTTGATCCATGACCAGCTCCTATGGCCCTTCCGTCCCAAGGGTTTCTCCTTTGCCTCCCTTCTGTCTCTAGCATTCTGTCTCGGTCCAGGCCGCCGTGACCCAGTGCAGTGCTTCTTTCACTGGGCCACCTGCGTCCATTCTTGCCTCCGTTTGAATCCATTCTCCATGCTGAAGCCAGAGCAGGCTTTTCAGAATGAAAATTTGGTCAGGTTACCCACTTGCTTCAAACATTGCTCTTGGAATAAAGACCAAGAGTCTTCAGAATGGCCTGTGGGTCTCAGGTGCTCTTACACTTCTACTGACAGTCTCCCGTTTTCTGTTGCTGGAACAGTCCAGAACACATGAGTGTAGGCAACAGTGTTTTATTTTTCACGATTCTGGGTCACATGGGCCTGGCTGGGCACTTCTGCTCCATGTGGTGCCTGCTGCGGCTAGAACTTCTAACGGGCTTCTTCTGACCGGCAAGGGTGGCTGGACCTCTTTCTGTGGTGGCTCAGGGCTCCCGGAACGAGCAACCCAGGAGGACGTGTCGTGGCGTGCATGTGCTTCCCCAGCTTCTGCTTGCATCCTGCTCGCTGATGATGCACAGGCCAAAGCAGATGGTGCGACCGAGCCTCAGACGGTGGGCGGGGCCTGCATTAGGGCATGGGCACAGGGGAGCCGGGGTCACTGGCAGCTACAGATGGGACCGAGTGTCACTCTGACCTTTTCTGTCACATGTCCTTTGGCTCTCAGGCTATTTGCATGAGCTGTGCCCTCTACCTGAACTGCCCTTTCTCGTCTTCATCTACAGAACTGTTTCTCTTCCTTCTTAAAGGAAGAGTGGTTTGGAGATCCCCTGATTAGAGGTCTTTGTAGCACATAAATAGTGCTTGTTATAATGGGGATTTTACTTTATTGGGTGATTTTGTCCTTCTTCCCCAATAGACGAAGGTCCCTGAAGGCAGGAACCTTATCTAATTTTGCTTCCCCTGATTTCTGGCATTATCCCTGGCACACGGAAGACCAGTAACTGCCAGGTGCATAAAGAGGTTAATCATCTTGTTTGCCTTTGGAGCAATTTCTGGACTGTAGGGTCTGTAGTCTCTTTCCTTTCCAGTCTGTCTGGGGTTCATCAGCTTATTATCACTGGAATGTTGTGTTCTTCCAAATCCCTGTTATTGGGAAGGTTTCTGAACCCCAGTTGAACACTCTTATGTAGCTTTTTGTCCTGGCTCTAAAGTCATCTGCAAGGTCCTGTCTTACTTTTGAGCCTGTTGCTACCATCCACCCCCCTCCCCCCATCTCTCTGCCTCACCACCTCTGCCTCCCCATCACCTCAGACTTAGTGCATCATGTTTACTTCTCACAAGTTCTTTTTCCTTCCTGCCCTCCCCGTGCTGCCCACGTCTCTTCTGAGGTGAGTGTGTCCTTGGCCATACCGCTTACTTCACAGTTAAATTCCTTTTAACCTTGTGGTGTCTGCTGAGTGTTGTGTTGGCATTCGGCTCTAGGAAGCTATTTCCTTTCATCCTAGATCCCCACCCAGGCCCGGCCACCTCACATCCCGCCTCTGTTCTGGGCCCCACAACGCCACGGTGAGCCTTGAATGACTATTTTATTTATCTGACTTTTTTCCAGGGTGAAGAAAATCTTAAAACAAGCATTTGTACATTTTTATCAGTTTTGTCACATTTGGACATCATTACGCAAAATGTTCCAGAAAAGGTGAGTTTAAATGTGCCTGTAAGAGGAGTTTGAGCAGTCTATCAAAATAGAATTGTATAGATTTGGACTAATTTTTAAAAATATTTTTAATGTTTATTTATTTTTGAGAGAGAGCAAGCGAGCAGGGGAGGGGTAGAGAGAGGGGGACAGAGGATCCAAAGGTGGCTCTGTGCTGAGAGCAGTGAGCCCAGTGCAGGGCTCGAACTCACGAACCGTGAGATCATGACCTGAGCCCAAACCGGACGCTAAACTGACTGAGCCACCCAGGCACCCTGTACTATTTTTTTTTAACGTAAGTATTTCTTGTGATTTTTGCTACTTCTCTCCCCTTGTACTACTCCGTTAGTGTGCACATGTATGACACAGATACGCAGGCAGGTGTTACCCACCTGCACACATACACACCGAGGGATGCCTGAGCCTGTATTAAATCTGCAGACAAGTAATGGGCAATTTCTAGTGATAGGTCATCAATTTTATGCCGATATTTACATACTATTATTTAGGTAGGAATTCTCTTATTGCATCTTTAACTGTTCCTTGACTGACATAGTTATCGAGCATGTGCTCGTGCAGGGAGCTTGCATGAAGGCTGTTGAGCTGTGGTCATCATCGTTGGGAGCGTGAGGCCAGTCTTTCGTCTTTCTCAGGCTTTGAGCCGTCTCTGTAGCGCTGTACCCCACAGACCAGTAGAGATCGTCGCTAATTCTGGTTAATCAATTTGGCAACGCCGGTAAGAATTCAGGAAAACCTGCCAGTAAGATTTAGAGCAAGATTCTGCATTAATGAACCCACAGGAAAGAGCACACTGAGATGTGAACTCGAGGAGAAAACTGAGTATGTCGAAGAAGGAGTATTGTTTGGTGTTAAAAGTGGAAGAAAAGTACGGGGGAAAAGGGTTTCCTAGAATTTCTCAGAGTGTTCTTGTGTTCCTGTCTTTACACTGCTTACACAGTGGTAGCAATCAAATTCAGTTGTTAACCTGTGTCATCAGTTCTAAGACTGACATCCTTTTCCCCCACCACATTTTAACTCCTCAGATCATGATGATCTTAAAATTGCTCGTGTCTTACAGTGTCTGTCAGCCAGATGGCAGTGTGTGAGTTACAGTTACGTAAAAACTCATGTTAACACCTTCTGGAGAGATCAGGCAAGCTCGAGCATCGAATAACATCACATGTTATCTTTCTATTTTAAATATGTGCAGGAAAGAGATGTGCTTGCAATCTACCACGAGAGGTAAGACAGACAAGGGACTGTCCTGTGGCAGGGTGGCTGGAATAGCTCAAGAATCGTTCAGGCAAGTTCTGAAAACGAATTCATCTTAGAAGATCTCCTGCTAGGTCTGTTATAAATAACAGGCTATTTTTCCACCCAGCCCTGTTTGCACCAGGTGTATATTACATGTTTTAGGTTTATTTTTTACTTTTAAGCATCCAAAAGAAGGAATGCTGATTAGCAGACTAGAATAATCATTTCGGGCGCCTGGGTGGCTCAGTTGGTTGACCGTTCAACTTTTGATTTTTGGCCCAGGTCACGATCCCAGGGTCATGGGATCAAGCTCCATGTCGGGCTCTGTGCTGGGTGTGGAGCCTGCTTGGATTCTTTCTCTCCCTCTGCCCCTCTCCCCTGCTTGTGCTCTCTCTCTATTAAAAAAAAAAAAAATCTAAATTGAAACATCTAAGTAAAGACCAGACTAGTTTACTTTTGTTAGTCTGTTTCCACACCCCTCACAGTGTCTGTTGTAAAGTCCATTTTTAATTGGCAGATGTGTTTTTGTTTAAAGACCTCTTGGAAACAGTCTCAAAACTTCCCATTTTCTGCAAGGTATGGAAACATGTGCACTTAACCTTATGGGTCTGTGCTAAGTAGTCCGAGAAGATTCGGAACTACCATCAAACAGGACAGAGGTCAGAACCCTAAATGTTCTATGGAAATTAAAAGCAGAGGGGGGAAAAATAAAAAACCCCTTTCTCCAGTACACACATCGTTGTGTCGTCCTGTCTTCTTGTGCGGTGTGTCCAAACCTCGTCGGCTAATACGAGGTGGCGTTGCTGGTGTTCCAGTGTGAACGGTGTGTAGCTCAGTCTTGGCCAAGGCAAATGGTCACAGGCAATGCCAGTGGATCTTGAGCAGTGTTCATAAAAGCATTCCTTTCCCTGTTGAGAATTCTACTGGATTTTTGTTTCGCACTCACGAGTAATCTGTACCTCACTCCCAGATCTTGGTTTCTAGTATCATTGTCTCACACAAGGAACCAGGGCTTCTTGGAGAAACCGCTGATTCTAGAACTGGGGCAGACAATACACAAGGCAAATCTGGAGCATCTTGTAGTACCAGAAAAGAAGTGCTTGCCACACACACTGACACGGGGTGGGTCTGCAGAGGGGCACAGGCGCTCCCAGTTGCTAACACTGAGATCAGCAACACAGTAGAGTCATACTGGATTACAACCAAAACATAAACTAAATACCTATGAGTTCATACTGATACAAATAAATGACTGACTAAATAAACAAATGGGAAAGACAGATGTGTAGAGTCCAGACACCGCAAGGAGGGGGCGCATAACCCGCCCAGTCCTTAAGCGCGGGCTGCCCTGGTGATGCCCTTCCGAAGACTAGAGCGTGGAAGGGAAAGTGACCTTGCAGCGGGGGCACCCACGACAGCGGTCCGTCGTACGACAGTCTGTGCCCTTGATAGGATGGGATGAAAATGGCCTCTGTGGTTTTCCTCCCAAAACACCATGACCCTGGCCTCATCATGAGGTTTTAAGAACATCCCCCAAAGCCCAGCCGAGCAACATTCCACAAAATCCCTGCCCACTGCTCCTCAGAACTGACAAGATCGTCAAAAACCAGCAAAGTTTGGGAAGCTGTCACAGCCCAGAGGAGGGAGGAGGGTAAGGGGACACGACCACTAGATGTACCGTGGTGTCTGGGGTGCAGTCGGGATCAGGACAGGCACATCAGTGAAGACTAAGGGAATCTGAACAAAGCCTGGAGTGAGGATTAAGGTTATAGAGGAGCCGTAAGAAACTGGGAAGGGAAGGCAGGCGTTTGGACTCGATCCCTTCGGGTTTCCTATTAGGTAAAGTGGACACAGTACTATCTACTTGGCGGGATGTTTGTGAGGATTAAATAACACAGAAGGTACTTTCTCTCCTGTCATGGTTGTCCTTAGTCCTTCCTGATTCCTGTCAGAGTTTGGGATCAAGGCTTCCGTTTTTCTCATTCATTCATTCATTCATTCATTCATTCATTCAGAATATGTTTTAGTGCTTCTTGTAACGAAGCACAACACTAGACCGTGGAGGTTTGGGGAGGCAAGACGCAGATCTGTGCAGACCAGCGCGGCGTGCACGAGACTGCGGGGTGCGGGCGAGACCTCCCAAGTCTCGTAGCTGAGCGCAGAGGTCTGCACGGCAGGGAGGGGAACAGGCTAGTGCAGGGGAGCCTGGTGCAGTCGGGATCTGGAAGACACTGGCTGGGGTGGAGGTGGAGGTGGGGCTGCAGGGGGGGCAGGGCCCAGCACGGAAGGGCCCTTGTCAGGCAGGTGGAGGAGGTGAGCCCAGTGCTTGAGTGAATGGGCCCTGTGATTGGATCTTGGCTCCACCTCCTATGTGGTGTGTGAACTCGGTCAAGTAACTCAACGGTGGTGTAGACGTACAGTAAATACTCCGTATGGGAGGAATTTGGACTTTATCCAGAGGGCACTGGGGAGATGCTGCTGAACTTCCAGCAGAAACGTGACATGAGCAGACTTGGTGTTGTGAGTGTGGTGTGTAGGATTGGTTCGGTCACGGGGGTAAAACCGGAAACCTCTGGGAAGCTACCTTCATGCTTCGAGCGGTGCTGGGATGTGGCATGGAGGTCGCGGGTGGATAGACGTGACGGGTACGTGCTAGCGAGAAACGCCAGAGTTTGGAGGATGGCTTTGGTGGAGGGAAGCAGGGAAGTGACCTGGGCTGGCAGGGGTGGTGGTGACTTTCACTGGAACAGGGCAGTAGTAGGAGAGTAGACCAGGATGGGGGGAGGGTGGCGATGAGTGGATGGGATTATGAGTGTGTCACCCGCAGGGTGTCCCATAGGCATGGCAGGCAGCAGCCGCGTGTAGGTCTCTGAATAGGAACTACAGCTCAGAAGCTGTCACTGGCTTTGGGACCACAGCTGCGAGACCAGGAGGGGCGGTGTGTCAGATAGATGGGTGCTGTTGCCAGTGTATCTCGGAGGGTGTTGAGGGGCTGCAGGTGAACCGGGGTGCCCTAGTGTCCCTGCTGAAGATACGGGGAGCCGTGGGCTGGGGTTCACCACATTCTGTGTCTGGTGAGCCCTGGGCTGTAGCGCCCGAAACACAAAAACCTCTATTTTGAAACCGTCCTGTAGCCAGGGCTCCAGGTAACCCCCAGCTTAGTGGTGCAGCAGAGAGCGGAGCGCCCATTTCTTCAGTGCCTCAGTGATTCCGTGGTGAAGACCCATTTCTGCCAAACTGGCCGCCAGAAGCTCACCTCGGACAGATTAAAATGCAAATACATATTTTTTAATGTGTGTTTTTGAGAGAACGCAAGTTGGGGAAGGGCACCGAGAGGGAGACAGAGGATCTGAAGCGGGCTCTGCGGCGACAGCACAGAGCCCGATGTGGGGCTCAACCTCACGAACCAGGAGATCATGAGCTGAGCCGAAGTGGGACACTGAACCACCCAGGCGCCCCCGAATTCAAATAGTTTTCGAAACCCTGTGCCAGTTGTATAAAAAATGGGTGTGGGGAGAGGAGCGTGGGAAGGAGGCGGGTGGTTACAAAAGGACAACAGGAGGGATCCTTGCACATCGGAACCGTTGAGTATCGTGACCGTGATGGTGGATGTGAACCCACACGTGTGATAAAATGGTGTGGGACTGAACACAGACACACCACACACACAAACGAATTCCAGTAAAACTGAGGAGATCCAGGTTACATTCATGGGTGATGTCAGTGACGGCATCCTGGCTGTGACACCGTACTTTGATTTGCCACATGTTACCAGGAGGGGGAGCTGGGCAAAGCGTACGGGGCACAGAGGGTCTCTCTATCATTTCTTATGACTGCACGTGCATCTACAGTGATCTCAGGAACGTGTCGGTTAAAAGAAGAAAAGGAGCTGTGACTCACAAGCTTGGGAACCGTGAATGGACTGAAGCCATGGAAACAAATGCAGACTGTGTGTGTGTGTAGCCTGAGAAAATGAGGAAGCCGAGCACAGAGCCCAGAGGTGCACCAGCATTTACGGGACAGGAGAGGAAGAGATTGAGAAGAAACAGGAAGAGGACGAGGGGGGCAGCCTTAAGAATGGGGTGTTCTAAGGGTCATAGGAAGAGGTCTTCTCAAGAAGAGAAAGGTCAAGAGAGTGGGGTGCCCTGGAAAGGTCAGGAAAGATAAGGGCTTTATCCATAGTGTTCAGCGGCAAGGAGGTTGTGACTCAGATGAATTCCATGAGTACAGGAGGCAAAGAGGTGCGGTGGCCAGGAGAGAGACTGCAGACAGGTGCTTTGGGTCAGCGGTAGGAATACCTGATTTTCAGATTTTAGAAAAGAGAACAGTTACAGGTTCTCTGTGACAAGGTGTGGGCCGTGGCTCTGGGTAGAAAAAGCCGGGGCTTTTTCTTTGACGTTGGAGAAGTGACGGTCCAGAAGTCACGCTGAGGATTGGAACAGGCGCAGACTTTCTCATGACTTAGGGAGGTGGGAGAGAAAGGTTAGTGAGGGGCTGGAGGCCATGCCTGGGAGGAGGGCTTGGAAGCTGCAGGGGAAGAAGGGATGAGAGGGGAGGGGAGAAAACTCTGAGGGAGCCGGGAGAAGCCAGACCTTGGAGTAGGGGTGTATAGTGCAGGCAGCTGGCCGCAGGCCCCGTCAGAGGGGTACTTTGGAGCAATTCTTCCTCCCCTCCCCCCTCCAGTGTTTGTCCTGTGCCTTCTATGTGTCCTGGTGGGTTGTTCCAGGCCCTGGGGATTCTGCAGTGAACAGAACCATCTCTACCATCATTCTGGTGCGGGGAGAGATGACAAATAGACATGATACTGTCAGGTGGTGACACAGGCTTTGAAGAAAAAAGCAGAACAAGGGGCTGAAGATTGGGTGTCTGGGGCAGGATGGCTATTTCAGGAGGTGGGTTCAGGGGAGACCTGCCCAAGGAGGTGATCCTGAACGTGTACCCAAAAGCAGTGAGTGAGCAAGCCACACGAGGGTCTGGGACACTTTCCAGGACAAGGGAACAAACAGCAGGTGCGGGCCGTAGGTGAGTGGTCTCGTCCTCCCTGGGAGGTCACAGCAATTGGCATGGAATAAGGGAGGCGGCGTGGAGGCAGTAGGACCCCACATAGGTTGTGGGAGAAGTCAGGAGTTCGGTGTTGGACGTGTCGTGTCTGGGATGCCGGGCCTTGTGCTGATGCTGTTCTGGTACACGTCATCTTCACACGAGTTGTCTGACCTGGAGCTCGTGGATAGTAAGACCCACGTTTGAAGCTGCGCGTGTTACAAACACCAGCAGTTACAAACACCGGGGTTACGTAACACCAGCAGTAGTGTTCATGGTTAGGCGCTCACGCGTGTATGCTTCGTAAAATTGTAAAGGACTGTAATATATTAGTAATTAATAATCAACATTCTCTTTCCCCTCTTTTAATTTTTAAATTCACTCCTCATGGTGTTCCGGTTGTCTTGGATAACCTGCCTTGGTTTTCAACTTGTAAAATACAACTAAATACCCAATCATGTATCATTTGGAAGTTGCCTCTTTCCTTTGGTGCCCAGATACTTCTCTTCATCTTCCTCCTGGCCAAGTAAATATATTTTCTCTGCACCGCATGTCCTGGTTTTCTCGGCTGTACATGTGGTGTGCCCCTCAGCTCCCTTGCTTCTCTTCTTAAAACTCGTTCTTCCTTGGGGTGCCTGGGTGGCTCAGTCGGTTAAGCATCCAACTCTTGATCTCAGCTCAGGTCTTGATCTCAGGGTCGTGAGTTCAAGCGCCGTGTTGGGGAACCTACATGATGCCTTTTTGCTGGACCCCATCTGACTAGTTACCGCACTTTGCTCTACGTAAACATGGTCTTTGTTGGTTGCTCATCACACAGAGAGGGTCGTTTACGTATTACGGTTTCTTGTGTGTGTACTTTCACATATCCCAACAGTGTCCATGTGATGCTGGCAGTACAGTGACCTTTGATAGCTGTTGACCATATTTTGAATAAAGGAATGAAATAAGAGGATCATATATATCTGTATTTTGTCCTTCTCTGAGGAGCTTTGGGAAATTGAAGTGAGCTGTTAACCATGCCCGCGTATTGGTAAAAGTCTTCTGTGAGCACAGTTGTTTCAGTAGAAACCTCAGGACTCTTGGCTAGGTGCAGCTTTGCAAACATTTACAGATGACCCACATGGTAGAAGCAGCGAGGTAGCTCCTGACATTTTATAAAAAGTTTCAGTCCATCTGGTTTCCACGTTAATCTACGTCGCTTCTGTGGCCTTTCGATATCTGTGGAACTGTGTGGTTTTGGAAATCAGGGACTGGCATTGCATGAAGTCTGCAGGCTGTGAAGATAGAACAGTCTGTGAATTCACAGGAAAAGACTACAGGGAAGTTTAAACTGCTTTGTTACATTTCTCCCCACCTTTTAATTTTCCTGCCACCACTCAGTGCCACATGAGTCCAACAGTACCATTGGGGAAACAGTCATTCACATCAAAGACGAGGAGGAAAAGAACGTTGTGTGAGATGCCTTGCTCTAGAAGCACTTTGGAGTGCACCGGAAGTGGGGCTCTTAGAGAACATTCTGACTTTTCCAGCCCAGGGAAAGGTCATACGTGATGGGGGCTGTCGTTCACCCATTGTGGGAAAGCAAGGGTTGGCGTGGAGGTGCTGTCCACAGTACCTCAGGTGCTGGAGTGTGGGGAGGATGTATTGTGGGAAAGTAAGGGTTGGCGTGGAAGTGCTGTCCATGGTACCGCTGGTGCTGGAGTGCGGGGAGAATGTACCGCAGCCGCGTTGTAAGCAGAACCTGGAGCTGTGAGGAAATTCTCCCTCGAGGAGACCCGAACCCCAGCATTCTGGGTGTGTCTGAGGAGCCCCGCTAATGCAGAACCGGCAAAATCAGATCATCTTCTGTCTGCTTTGTGGTTCTACAGTCAAGGGCCCGGGTTTACATTTGAAGAATCTTTGCCTTTTCTTTTCAGAAACCAATTCTGAAGCAAGCCTTTATCATCGTCCTGCAGTGGTGCTTCAGTCACAATTTTAGTATCCGCCTGTACGCATTAGTGGCCCTTAAGAAAATCTGGAGCATGTGTAAGACATGGCACGTTGAAGAATTTGACGCTTTGACTTCTGTTATTGAGTCCAGTCTTAGTCAAGTGGAAAACATGCCTGGAGCAGGGTAAGCAGACCCCCTCCCCTTCACTTTACTTCCACTAGAGCAGAGGGGATGAGGAGGTGCCTCTGTCCCGTTAACCTGTCATCACTCCGTGCGTGGATATCGGAGCTCGGATAAGGTGAGGCGTGGGCAGAGCACTGTGGGATGCCTCGTTTCGTCACACTTCTCAATGTGGTCAGCTCCATCTCAACCTTTTTTGTCGTTGTTGTTTTCTTATCCTCGATCCTTTATTTTACAGTAATGTTTTACATACCTTTAGATATTCCTTTTCAGTAGAGCTGAATGTCCCCATCCTCTGTTGTCAAAGAAGCTCTGGGAAGCAGAACGATCTGGCTTTAAAGACGTGCTCCCAACTGCCCAAGTGTACTAATTAAAGATGGAAGCTTTTCTCTTTTCCTTTTTTTAAGCGAGTGTCTCTATTTCCCAAACAAAATCCTGCACAGAGGCTCAGTATCGAACAGATAAAATGCCACTGGTACAGGATGGGGGAGGGGGGCCACCCGGCTCAGTATTCTATACAGGCCGCTTCTCCCACACCCAGCCCTGTTCAATTCAGTGCACAAAGGCAGGCTCGAGTATCCTGTCTCCTGGTATCTGAACTTGTTTCCCCGGCTCTAAGGGAGTGTTGTTGTTTTATTGTTTCCTCATTATCATTGATTATCATTGATTATCACTATCCAAGAACGCCAGGATTTTTATAACTTCCAGAGACCCAGGCAATATCAGTCAATACATAAAAAGTTTCTTTCAGAAGCTCAAAAATAGTCACAAATTCTTATAAACAGACAGATAAAGGTTTGAGGCAGCATGTTAAGCACATGAAATAGTGTTTGGAAAACCAGTAACATATGGGGGGGGGGGTCTTTGACCATCAAGCTAACAGATGGTGTAAATAAGACTGAGTCCTTACGAAGCTTCGTGTGGGGCCAGGACTGAGGTACTCCTGCGGCCGCAAAGTACCCGATAGCCCTTCTGCCTGCTTTTACTTCCCATACATTGGTTGAAAAGAGGCATTTAGGTGATTGAGTGGGTGAGGGAGCTTTTGGCGTCTCAGGAGGAAGACACTCAATTCAGCAAATACAAATACTAAAATATAATTGCGTGAGACACAACAGGGAAAAACCAGAAGAGAAAATTAGGTTGGGGACACAGGGCAGGTTCATAGGTGAGGGACAAAAGTGCAAAGGAAGGCACTGGTCACCTCTGACACATTGTACACAGTTCGTTGTATAGAAATTCTGGTCACAACAAAGACTGATCATTAAAATTAGTAGCTGACCAAGCAGTGCTTAGAGTTCCTACCTTTCCAGGTATGTTGTGGCAGCTGGAATCCCTCCTCTTTCTCAGGCAGTCCTGCAGGTCTCCTTTCCCCTCGGTGGGTGGGTGGGTGGGAGCACACCACCTTCCCCTAGCGGAAGGAAGTTTGAGGGAAATGAATACATTTTACGTGCGGATAGGCATTTGTCCATTTACGGTTTTCTCTATGATGAAACCAGGGCTTTATCATTTGCTCTTGGGATGTTTGGGTTGGTGGTTGATCTTGGTCAGAGTTCCTGGGCAGCTGTGTTTTGATTTCTAAAAACAGTTGGGTCGGCTCCTTTCTTAAGCAGTAAAACACTCTTCTACAAAGTAACTTAATTCTGGGGCGCCTGGGTGGCTCAGTCGGTTAAGCAGCCGACTTCGGCTCAGGTCATGATCTCACGGTCCATGAGTTCGAGCCCTGCGTCGGGCTCTGTGCTGACAGCTCAGAGCCTGGAGCCTGTTTCAGATTCTGTGTCTCCCTCTCTCTCTGACCCTTCCCTGTTCATGCTCCGTCTCTCCCTGTCTCAAAAATAAATAAAATGTTAAAAAAAATTAAAAAAAAAAACAAAGTAACTTAATTCTTTTTAAAATCCTCGTACCAGGTAGGAGATTTAACCAATAAAAATAAGGAACCCTTGGCATCGGACCATCTCTGCTCTTCTGATACATGGCAGAATCGGTTCTGTGACCGATGCAGGCTGAGTTGTGGGGCATCAGCGGCAGGCCAGGTGGACACAGTTCTCATCTCCGTGTGGCTCCCAGTCAGGTGGATGGGACATCAAGTAAACACTCATACAAATAATAAATTAAATCATGGCAGGTATTCCAGTGGAAAAGGAAGGATCGTGATGAGAAAATGCGGCCTCTCCAGGCTGGGTGGGTGAGGGGAGGCCTTTCTAAGTCACATGATGTTTCCATTACCATCTGATGGGATGGGCAGGGACTGGGCAGATGAGGAATGGAGGACGGTGAAGTCTGGGCGGCCCCGAAGCTGGTGTGCCGGTGTGCACGGTGCACTCAGAGCCCTGAACAGGGCTGGTCTGCCCAAAGGCAGTGCGTGCAGGGAGCGAGGGGCAGAGGCCAGGCCAGTTGGGCTTCTGTTGAGTGAATTATTTAAACTCAGGAATGACATCACTGGGTTTGCTTTTGCATTTTTTAAAGTGTGAAGAACAGATCAGGGGACTGCAGGAGAGAATGGGAGGAGAGGCACCTGGGTGGCTCCGTCGGTTAAGTGTCTGACTCTTGATTCGGGCCCAGGTCAAGATCCCAGGGCCGTGGGATTGAGCCCCATGTCGGGCTCTGCGCGGACAGCGCGGAGCCTGCTTGGGATTCTCTCTCTCCCTCTCTTTGCCCCTCTCCTGCTCATGTTCTGTCTCTCTCTCTCTCTCCCACAATAAATAAACTAGAAGAAAAAAAAAAAAAGAATGGGAGGAAGTCATGTGTTAGGTTACTGGGGGGTAGAGAAATGGACAGGTTTGAGGTAAGTTAAATGAGAGCCTAAAAGCACCTGCTGGATTTAGGGGGAGCCATTTCAGTAGCCTTATTGGTGGGGCAGAAACCAAATTAAAGTGGATTAGGAGTGGTTAGGACAATATATTATGTTAAATCCGGTGATGGGCTCATTGCTGCC
This sequence comes from Panthera leo, assembly GCF_018350215.1. NCBI lineage: Eukaryota > Metazoa > Chordata > Mammalia > Carnivora > Felidae > Panthera > Panthera leo. Next base: position 14,022,334 of record NC_056689.1, read on the forward strand.
TATTAGCTTAGTTTCTTCACTTGCATATTTGAAATACATCATGTCTTTAAAAGACAATGAGGAAGGTAAAAACACAGCCATGTTGAGGGGATAATTCTCTCCCAAAACTCTTCTGTGAACTGTCATAGAACAGCTGTAGAGGATGTGGTGTCAAGGAGGGCTTGTATTTTATCTTTGGTAACATCAGTTTTTTTATTAAAAAAAAATTAATGTTTATATTTGAGAGAGACAGAGAGTGCAAGCAGGGGAGGGGCAGAGAGAGAGGGAGACACAGAATCGGAAGCAAGCAGGCTCTGGCTCTAAGCTGTCAGCACAGAGCCAGATGACGGGCTCGAACTCACCAGCTGTGAGATCATGACCCGAGCCGAAATTGGACGCTTAACCGACTGACCCACCCAGGTGCCCCACTTTAGTTGTTTTTAAATAAGGATTTGTGGTTAGGAAGCTGAACAGTGCAGAAAGGTGTCAGATAAAGGCAAGACCGTCTCCTTCTCCCCGTCCCGGCCCCCTGCCCCCCAAAGGAATCCCCTTGTGCGTGGGTGTCCCCTTATGTGGTGGGCCTCAGGCTAGCTCTCCAGCCCCACCTGATGGCGCTTCAGTATGGTTCTTTTTTTAAGATAAGACACGGAGCCCTTTGACCAGGCTAGAGGAGCCGGGAGGGGACAGTTCAGGGGCCCGGGTCTAGGAGACTCCTGGGGTGGGGAGCCAAGCTGGCAGGTGGTAGGAGGTGCGGGATGTGAGAACTCTCTCCTCTCCCCGCAGTGCCCGGAGGCTCGGCTGTCAGAGCGGGTGGCGGGGTGGGGGTCTGAGGGGTAAGGAAGGCACACCGGCCAGGCCAGCGTGGGAGCCTCGAAACTACTTGGCTTATGGGCTGTTGATCACGAATTCACACTGCAACCTGCCACCAGCTGGGTTATGAGTTCTATCCCTACCCCTTTGCCTTTGAAAACGTGGCAGATGTGTTAAGACTTTAAAACCTTCCCTATTCTGTCTGTGTGGTTTAGGAGCTCCAGTGGTTTGGCATGCGTTGTGAATCTTCGCGGTAGAAAAAGCGCTTACTGCCAGGTGGGGACTTGGGGACTGTCCTCTTTAAGGACAGTTTCTCACACGGTTCCCTTTTAGAGCTCTTTTGCCCCGAGCACGTAAGTGCTACATGTCACAGGCTGCTCCTGTGAGGGCTCCCCATCACTGCCAACCGACAGCCATTTCCGCATCCCATCAGCGTTGATGGAGCGCAGGCCTCTGCACCGTCTATGGGAGTGATCCCTGTATTTTTAAGCGCGGAGACCTGGCTTCGGGTCCTGTTGAGTCATTGTTGTGGGACTGTGAAACAGTCATTTCTTTGACTTTCATTTCAAAATGTCAAATTCAGTGTCAGTTTGTGTGACGTACGTTGATCTGGGAGGTAGGCAGGGGGTGTATAAATCTTAGGATAAAATTCCCAAGATTTTCCGCGCATTCTAACCTCTGCACTCCCTAGGATTATCTGACTGATTCCCCCTCCCCGCCCCCCACCAGAGTTCTCTCACTTGTCTGGACCTCACACCGTATCTTTACTCCTTAGGAATGCCAAGAAGAACTGGCAACGCATCCAAGAGCATTTCTTTTTTGAAACATTTCACCCGCTTAAGGATTATTGTCTGGAGGTGAGTGGAGAGTGTCGTTTGTAAATTCCCTACCGTGTCTTTAATCCTGGCGCTCCCTTTCTGCCACAGTTCCTGGAGGGTGAGGTGAATTTTTCCCCCTTACAGCATCACCCTCATGGCGTAAAGTCCTAAGTTTAACTTTGCCACTTTGTGTAGATGACTCTCGCTCGCATTTCGCTCATAGGCAGTGAAAATTGGCCAGTCACCGTCACTTTCTATTTCTCAGGCTTGTAAATACTGGAAGGGGGAATATTTAACTGTAAACAGAAATCTGTTCTGACATTAAAAGGAGATGGGTGAGAACGTTTGTGCAGGTGAGATTTTGCTGTGATGAAGCTGTTTGTGAAAGCGAAAAGATCTGTCCCTTTGTCACTCGCATTTTCCCGATGCTGGGTGACTAGCACACACACACCCCTGCATTCGTTGTATCCAAAGGTGTTCACTTAATTTTAAGAATCATAAAACACGTTTATTACAATTAGCATGTGAGTGAACTTAATATACAGATTATTAAAATGTGTGTAATACAATCGTGTCACTTTCTCCAGTGTTCTGCCTTTGAATTTAAAACAGGTGACCTAGGGTTTTTCCACAGTAACTTGAGCTGCTGTGCATATGCAGTTGGGGGGATCGGTTACTAATAAGCTGGCCTTTAAAAGAATATTAATCTTTATATTGTGAGATATTCGCTCCAGAATATTAACGTGCGCTTCTGTTGCTTCGTCGCAAAAAATGTAGGATTTTTCAATTATTTTAACATGCTCTGTTCTGTGTTCTTTAGTGCCCAGAATGCTTTGTTTGACATCTTTCTGAAGGACTCTTACTAGCTCTCTAGTGTTAAGTCAGCACTCTCTATTCAGTTCTGCACCAGGAGTAAGTCCCTCTTCCCTCTTTCCTTCCTCCCTGTCCGACTCCTCACCGCCTCCTTTCTGTGTATTCTGTACCCCGTGAACGATAGGAGCTGTACTTGTATGTGTAAATAACACAGCGGCTCACAAATTCCGCCTCTTTCTGCATTTGGACTGTACTTGGTTTCTACTCCGTGGACACCGTGGGACGGTCCTCACGCCAGTTTAAATTCGTACAAGTAGGGCCAGCATGAAGGCTTCGCGTTGTTAGGTGTTCGTCATTTCATTTTTACATTGCCTGTTACTCGTGCTTCTGTTTTGTGTGTGCCTTTTCTCCTTTGATGATTCTCTGGTCCTGTTTCTTTTTGTAGGTAAAGAAAGGAAAGGGGGATGGTTTATGTAATGACTAAATAATTACCATGTTCAGTGGTGTCATAACGTGCAGTTTATAGACACCTCGATGTGCCATTTGAACCTGATTTTATCCTCATTTTACAAATGAGGAAGTTGAAGCCAAGAAAGCCTAAGTGGTTTGCCTAACGTCACAGCCAATCTACGGCCAATGCAAAGTTTAGATTCCAAATTTGTCTCGTGGTAACAAGAGTAAAGATTTGGCATCAAGAGAGCTTGACTTTGACCGCTTATGGAGGTGTTCGGTTATCAATAAATAGCACTTATCTAAATGTTGCCACCATGAGTATTGCTCAATCCTACCGAACACTTTTTGCTTTTATCAAGCACAGAGTGGTTTATTACACAGAAGTACCAGGGTGGAAGATGTGCCTGCCCTCAAGGCTTTCCTAAATGAATCCCCTGATTCTTTAGAGTAGATGAGAAATATGTCGAGAGCGTTGCTACAAGAGAAAATGTACATGAAAGTACATAATAGGATCGTTGTGGTAGTTTGGGAGAATACATCAGTGAGAGTAAGTAAAAGTTGTATTGTAGACATGTTACCATGTATTCCTTTGTTATTTTTGAAGGAAAAAAATTTGAGATTTTACCATTCTCTTTTCAGACCATATTTTACATCCTTCCACGCCTCTCAGGCCTTGTTGAAGATGAATGGATTGCCATTGGTAAATTTGCCAGATTCACGGACATTCCTTTAGACTCAGGATTTCAGTGGTATCTTTCTCCAACTCAGCTTTGTGAACGGAAACCAGGTGACTGGGCTCAGCAGGACATAGGTAAAAAAAAATTTTATTTTTCCCTCCCCTTGTTGACTTGGTTCAGCTTACTCAGTTCAGTTACTGAGAACACATAGTTGATAAGACCACTTTTCACTGAAGTGAACTCTGCCTGATGGCTTAGAGAAAAGACTGTGAAAAAACGTGGTATAACTAACTAGCAATTTTAATTTGTTAGCTTTGCTCTAAAAAGCCAAGAGAGCCTGATTGCGTTATTATATCAGGCTAGTAGCTTTTCTTTTTTTTTGAAATATTATTACTGTTTATCACTCTCCCATTATATATATTCCTGTAAAAGTATAGATTTTAGAAAGGGCCAAATTATGAAATCTCACTTCTTGGCCCATTTAGGAGTAAAGCAGAGCCCTTGATTCTAGTCCCTTGTGGGGACTGGTTGGACCTCACCCGTTTGTTCGGCCTTCTTTCTCCTGTCTCCCCAACTTTCTGTTACACTTACTGCTTCCCTGGGGCCTTTTTCTCATTTCCTTCATTGCTCATCTCCTCCTCTTCCTCCCATCCAAGGACCAATGCCACCTCTTCTTAAACCACAGCTGATCTGAGTGACTGGAGCCAAGGTCCACTGTCCCCACGCTTGTCACAGTGCCGCTGCTTGCTCTGGCCCTCCCTGACCCACGACCACTGAAGCTTCTTTCAGAAAATCAGAAGTGGTCTTTTCGCCTCCTCCACAAAGTCTAAGGACTGCCCTTTATGGGGCATCTATTTGCTAGCGTCTTGCTATGATTTTCCTCCTCAGTCTGACTCTTTGAGCCCCTTCAGGAGCTCCCCTCTTTGTCCCTTAGATCTGTACTTCTCTAAAATGCTAATGTTTTCAAGAATCCCTTGGATAGCCTGTTAAAGTACAGATACTGGGGGGCCACCCTTAGATTTTAAGTCACTATGCCTGGAGAATTTTTTTATCTAGATGGTTCGTGAATACATTTTTCGACCTACCACCTTAAGTTTATTTATTCCTTCAACAGAGATTTAGCGATTGCCTCCTGTGTGCTAGATATAGACCAAGTCCCTGCCCTCGAGGAGCTTACGTTCCTATGAAAACAGTACCATGAGAGCAGAGCAGATAGAGATAGTGACAGAGGATCAAGGAGACGTTTCTCAGGAGTTGACAATGAGCAGAGACCCATGTGAAGGGAGAGCAGGTCGAGCAGAGATCTGGAGGAAGGGCTTTCCCAAAGCAGGACATCAGTCAGGGAGATTTGGGGGCAAAAGATGGCATCAAAAGCTAGTTCATCCGTGTAGTGGGGACGGCCCCGCCAGGGCAGGCTGAGCAGAGACAGAGGAGAGACAAGGACGACGTATGTGGGCAGCTGATTTGAGCTGGGCCACAGAGCGGAGCTGAGAAATCAGGTGTTGTTTGGTTGGAAAAAGGCTGAGGAGGTCTGTGTCTGTTTTGTTTGGTGTGTGGTAAGGAGAAGGGTATCACAGTGCGGTATTTGTGGCAGGACTAGGTGTTCGTATCCCCTGAATGTTTTCATGGGCCTGGTCTCCTTATTCTGCACGCTCTCCCTGAACATTTTTATTAATTTCCACAATGCAGAACCACTGCCAGTTAGCAGAACTTCTAATCTGTATCTCTCTGTGGCCTCTTTCCTGAGCCTGCTGGACATTTACACCCAGATACACCATAAACTCTTTAAACTCAGCATACACAAATTGGATTTCCCTCTTTGCCCAATCTTGCCTCCTCTATAAACGCTTTCTATTACGGGTGTCACTGGATCATCACAGGGGTCATTCTTTTCCCTCGTGCCAGCCACATTGATCTGTTACTGAATCGTGGTAATTCTGCCTCCCAGATCTGGCTGCTTCTGCTCTTGCCTTAATTTAGACTGTCTCTGTCTTTGCCTGGATTGGTACAAAGGCTCCAGCTGATCTTCCACCTCACTTTTATGAGGGGTTTTTCCTAAAACACAAAACCAGTACTGTTCTCCCCCTTCTTAACAGCCTCTAATGGCTCCTACCTGTAAATTCTTTATCATTGTCTACATGCTTTTCATGCTCTTCGCATGGTCTGAGCCACCTCGTTCCATCCTGGCAGGCTGTGAGCTTATACCAAAGTCCTGCCACTGCCCGTCATCTTCGTTCCACGTCCTGTGCCCATGCACACGCCGTCCCCACAGTCAGTGCTGCCCTTCCCCCTCTCTGTTTGCAAACTCTTATTTCCCTTGAGTCTTCCTGGGTCTCTGCGCCTCCCTCCCTCCCCCAGCAGACATTACCTACCCTCACTGTCGTACCGTATTCTAGTATTTGTGTGTCTCTTCCATCCCCGTGAGCTAAGTGCTCCTTGATGGTTCAGTGAACACTGTTGAGTGGAGCAGTTGAGGAAGAGCCTGGAAGGATAGTCTCAGTCCTGCACTACAGCTCACAACACTGCATGAGAGAGGTCAACAACATTCTGTGTACTCGGTGCATCGCTTCGGAGAATATCCTTTGTTTTAGAAAAGTTCGCCCAAGTACTTGTCCAATAATTTAAGATAAAGACTATTTGTTTTCAGGAATACACTATTTCTACAGAAAATTCCATACTAATACTCTGTTGTTTTTAAGATACACCATTATTTTATGGACCTCTAAGAAAAAATGTGAAAATCTTACCAAACTATGAGACCCTGTGGATACTAATATGCTTCCTAAGTTTGCATATGCTAAAACGTAAACAACAGTGCATCTTAAATTTTCATGAAATGTAGTATTGGTTGTTAGAGCTGAATTGGAACATTTAAAATTACTATTGAAAATGGCAGTTGTGTCCCAATCCAAGTAAAGTTCTTTAGTTAATGAATCTCATCCTAAACTATCATTTTAAACTCTTAAAAAAAAAAGTGTGTATTTAAATAAATAGATTTTTAGATACGGGATTATTTTCTTTTTCCCTCCCAGGTTCTAACTCAGGTGAAGCAGATGACCAGTCAGAGTGGACTGATGTTCAGAAGAAAATTATCCCGTGGAAAAATAACGTTCCAGATTTAGATCTGGAGCTCGTGTTTCAGGATCGTGTTGCCAAACTTGGAAAGTCGATTAGCAGACTGATTGTAGTGGCCTCACTCATCGATAAGCCAACTAATTTAGGAGGTAAAATTAGTTTTCCAGGGGGGTTGCTTAAAATCTCTGGATCCTGAAAACCTACAGTCAGTCCCATGCCACTTGGCCTGGCTTTTCCACATTTAACCGTCCTTGGGAGCTTTGGAGGGATATGTGGGCCACAGTGAGCGCGGCACCGTGCGAAACAGTAATGCGGCCCGTTCTGCAGGACTGTGCCGCACCTGCGAGGTGTTCGGGGCCTCGGCGCTCACAGTAGGCAGCCTGCAGTGCACCCGAGACAAGCAGTTTCAGTGCCTGAGTGTTTCGGCCGAGCAGTGGCTTCCTTTAGTGGAGGTGGGTAGAAAGTAACTTATGATTAAAATGTTTCTTCACTAAAATCTTTCATAGCCCTCTATCTTCAGGGGTCCATCCTTTTGGAGTATTTTACAGTTGTCCGGCCTTCAACAGCTTAAAATAAACTTAATATACAGCCCCCTCTGTTCTCCTAGTCCAAATTATCTTTCACATTGTGGTATTTTTAGAGATCCTCAATAACATAGAATTCTTTTCAGTAACATATGTCCTGTGAGTTGCAACTCACTCTTAGGAATACTTTTATAAATATATATGATGCTGGGGAGAATTCTTTTCTATGGCGTATAATTCCTTTTCCTCGTAAAAAGACTTAAGAGTTTCAAAAAAACTTTTATGAAATTGATTTTACTCCAGACAAGGCTATAAATGAATAATTTACTACTCTTCTGTTTTAAAACTCACTTTAAGGTAAGACCACCTCAGCTAATCGATTTTCTGCAACAGAAGAAAGCGGAAGGTTACACCGTCATCGGTGTGGAACAAACCGCCAGAAGTGTAGACCTAACCCAGTACAGCTTTCCTGAGCGGTCTCTGCTCCTGTTGGGGTAAGAAGATGCGTTGCAGTCAGTCTGGAAAATGCTTCGGAAATCTTAGGATTCACCGAGACTCCTGATGTTATACCCACATCAGGACTTCTCACGTGTCCTGCTTATGGAAAGACCTCTGGTTTTTGTTTTCTGTCACCTGTTTGGGATGGTCAGGTGAACAGAGATCAACCCTAAAATGTCCGTGTTGTTGCCCGGGGCCACAGACTTCGTTTTGTTAATCTGGCTCTGTGCTGACGTTCATGACCGCTAAGAAAAAATTAGTGTCTTACACAAAAACTAACCTTTCTTCTCTCATTTTTCTTCATCAGAAACGAGCGTGAAGGAATTCCAGCAAACCTGATCCAGCAGCTGGATGTTTGCGTGGAAATCCCTCAGCAGGGTATTATCCGCTCACTCAACGTCCACGTGAGTGGGGCGCTGCTGATCTGGGAGTATACCAGACAGCAGCTGCTCAAGCATGGGGACACCGAGTCATGAAGCTTGTGCCTTATCAGGGATGGATTACTGGTGCTCTTGAAACATTTTCTAAAAACTACGTGTGCTAATGTAATAGAGTCTGAAATTTACTGGGGTAATTTGTATTCCTTTTCTTGCAACTTAATGCCAAAACTTCTTCATGTGCCTTAAATACATTACTATATATCGTCCCCTTTAATAAATATTTTTAGCTAAATTGCATTGTTTTTAATAAAATATTTTAAGCAATTGTGGAAATAAAACAACGCGTCTTAAGATTTATTTCTTTCCTAGGGGCTAGCATTGTCGGAAATGTGGACAGTGATGGGACTAAGGCAGAATGACAGCGGCTCTTATCTGTGAACACCACCCCTGAACGTCCCCGGGAAGCACGGTGGGGTGGAGGCCAAGGTCCTGCACGGGAGAGGAGTCCTGAGCCTCTGTTTGCTGCTTTTTTGTCGCCTTATTCCCAGGGAGGGAACCTGCTCGGCAGGATGTTGAGCCAGCTCCCCTCCTGAATGCGTAATACTCAGATAATAGGCCATTATCATTCATAGGAAGTTCTGGGAAATTTTTCATATACTACTTCTGGTCACAGAGTTCACAGTATTCTGGGGCGCCTGGGTGGCTCAGTTGGTGAAGCATGTGACTCTTGATTTCAGCTCAGGTCATGATCTCACAGTTCTTGAGTTTGAGGCCCCGCATTGGGCTCTGCACTGGCAGCACGGAGCCTGCTTAGGATTCTCTCTCTCTGCCCCGCCCTCCTTCCTCTCTCTCTGCCCCTCCCCACTCTCTCCACCCAAAGACCGTGAATTTTTCATGCACATCATCACCAAGAGTGAGAATGGAGCCCAAGAAGGCTGATTTTCTCTCTCTCTTGTTCTGATCTCTCTCTTGTTTGATACTGCAATTACCTCAGTATTTAATGGTGATCATTTATCACCATCCAGCAATGAACTTCAGTCATGTCTGGGTCCTTTTTAATAATATCTAAATTTCAGAATCTGTTACCAGTATATATGTTTCCTTCTGTAGGTTTATTAAAATAATTTTTGTTTTGCAGAAAAGTTGCAAAGAAAGTACACAGTTTCCATATGCCCTTCGCCCAGATGCCTGTAGTAGAATCTTCTCCAACTGTGGACATTTATCCAAACTAGGAAATTAACTTTGGTAACGGTGCCGTTCACTAGCTGCAGACTACAAATCTGACCTATATTCAGATTTCTTACTTGCCCACTGACGTCTCTTTTCTGTCCCAGGAGCCACTCCAGGACGCTACATCGCTTTAGGGTTTCAAGTCTCCTTAGTGTCTTGTGATCTGTGATGGGGTCTCCATCTTTCCTTGTCTTTCCTGACCTTGACACTTTTGAGGAGTACTGGTCAGGTATTTTGTAAATGTCTCATAATTTGGGTTTGTCTAGCGTCTTCTCATGGACTGAGGCGTCTGGGGTTTCAGGAAGGACACCGCAGGGATGACGTGCCCTCGTCCTCACATCGCAGCACGACCATCACCTTGGTCATTTGTTGAAGGCAACGTTTGCCGTGTTCTCCTCAGTGAAGTTGCTGTTTTTTGCTTCCCGTGGTCTCTTTGTTAGAAGTGGGGTCACTAAGCCTAGCCTATGCTCAAAGGTAGAAGATAAGCTTCAACCTCTGCTGGGGGCACCTATTAAAACGACCATGGTAATTAATACTGTGGGAGAGATACCTGGGAGGCTATGCTGATAGGTGGCTCCTGAGTGTGTTGCCCACTCATTTTAGTACTTGTCAGTGGGTACTGCCTGCCGTGTTCTCACGGCGAGAGTCCGTCTCCCTCATTTCTTCTACATCCATGACCTGGGATTCTGCTATAAGGAAGACTAGTCCTTTCTTATGCAGTCATTTGTTTAGATCAGCGTGGATGGCTGGCTCCTGTCCTTTTGCCCTGTTCCCATTCTTCCATTCTTTTTTCTTTTCTTAAACCTTCCTTACTCTCTGGCAGTACACAGTGCTCCAGGCTCTTTTATTTCTCCACCCTGGTTCTAGAATCAGACATTTCTCCAAGGACCACTGGTTCCAGATGTGCCCGTTGCTGCCCGAGTATCCCTGCAGGCCCTGCCGGCGGCTGGAGCTAAGGAATCTAGGCGTTTGCAACACATGTGCACAGAAATACAACATCTACGTCTGAATGTAAACATGAATTCTTGGAGCTCTCGGACACCAGTCCAGCTCTACAAGGTTAATTCTGACACAGCTTATTTTTAACTGCTTTTTCTGACTTGCACATGCTTCTCATTATTGTACTTTGAGAGTCGCTAACCTGGAACCTGTGAAATTTCGCAATTTCTGTAAGTTCTTTTTGTCTTGAGCCTTACAGGATCCAGTCAGATCACCATTTTTCAAAGTCACATGGGTCAGCTCCTCTCTTAGCCATCCCTTCCAGTGAGTATATGGCATATGTTTCTAATACGAGTAGACTCATTTGTCATTATCTACCTTCCAAACCGGAATCCCTCCAAAACCTGGCTGATTTTAATGTGCATACAGAGTCACTTTTTAGTGTGTACAGTTCTTTGGGCTTTGACGAGTGCATACTCACGAATCCCCCACCACAGGGCCAGAGAAGACCCTTTTCCCCATTCCCAACCACTCATCCGTTTTCTGTGCTAATTTTAACCTTTCCCAGAATCCTGTAAATGGAAGCATATAACACATAGCCTTTTGGGTCTGGCTTTTTACCCATAGAAAAATGCATGGAAGGTTCGTGCCTGTTGCTGTGAGACTCAGAAGTTCAGTCCTTCTTATGGCTGAGTGGTATACCTGTTTTTCTGCTCTGTTCTAGGAATCTGGGTTGTTTCCAGTTTTGGGCAATTATAAGTGAAGCTGCTATAAACACAGGTTTTGTTTTCAGTTCATTTGGTGAACTACCTAGGAGTGTGATTGGTGGCTCATAAGGTAAGCAGATGCTTAACTTTATAAGAAATTCCAAACTTTTCCAGAGGGGTTTTATTGTTTTGCATTCCCCTCAGCAGTGACTACGAGTTTCTGTTCGGTCGTGTCATCTGCACTTGATACCATCAGCTTTTTAATTTTAAGCCATTCTAATAGGTGTGAGAGATCATCCTCATTTTAATTTGCATTACTCTACTAACATGGAGCTTCTTTTCCTAATGTTATATTCAACACTATGAGTAGATATGCAACAATATTCACATAATCTGCCCATTTTTTAAAGCTTGGGTGGGTGATTTTTGTCAAGAGTTGGAAAACTTCTTTATTCTGTGTACAGATTTTTTGTGTGATTTGTAGATATTTTTTTCCCCAGTCTGTAATTTTATCTTTTTGTTTTCTTAATAGTATCTTTCACGCAGCATTTTTAGTTTTCATACAGTTTCAGCTTTTACAAAACTTTTGTCCTTTTCCAGATTGTGATGTCATTACATAAAAATGAAAATGCAGAATTCCTCTGTATTTTCTTCTAGGAATTCTGTAGTTTTGTATCTTACATTTAGGTCTATGATCCATTTTGAGTTTGTTTTTAGTAAGATGTGTGGTGTCAAGGTTCGCTTTGTTGTGTGTGGGAGGACATTCTCCAGCACCACATGTTGAAATTCTTCTTTCTCCACTGAACTGCCTTGTACCTTTGCTCAAATTCAGTTCACTTTATTTGTGTGGGTGTCTTTCTGGACTCTTCTGTTCCACTGAGCTCAGTGGGATTCCTTTGCCAATACCAGTTTTGATTACCGTACCTTTATAATAAGCCTTGAAATCACGTAACATGAATCATCCAACTTTTTGTTCTTCTCAAAATTACTTTGGCTATCTTAGGTCCTTTGCCTTTCCATGCGAATTTTAGTATCAGCTTTTGTCAATAATTACACAAAAAAGCTTGGGATTTTGATTAGGGTTGTGTTGAACAAATTGGGAGGATTTAAGAGTATTGAGAAAATTAAGACGAGTTTTCTAAATCTTGACTACAGTATATCTAATTAGATCTTCTCTGACTTCAAATATTTTGGGCTTTGTAGTTCTCAGATACAGTCCTATACGCAGATTTATGTCAAGTATTTTAATTTTTTTAGTGCTACTATAAATGGTGTTTTTTATTTTAACTTCCAATTATTCATTGTTGGTCTACAGGAATAGGATTTTCTTGCGTATACTGACCTTGTTTCTTGCCGTCTAAGATTTGCTCGGTTCTAGGAGCTTTTTGGTCAGTGCTTTGAGACTTTCTACAGAGACACCATCATTGCCACAAACTGAAGTTTGTGTTCAGCAGGACTTTAGGCATCGTATTTCCAATGCTCTGGTTCACTTTGTGTCTGTCACGTTTTTGTAATTCTTGTAATATTTCAGACTTTCTCATTATAGTATTTATTACGGTGATCTGCAATCCGTGATCTTCGCCATCACTATTGAAATTGTCTTGGGGAGCAGTTAAGCATGCCCACGTAAGACGGTGAACTTACCACATTTGTCAGTTGTGTCTTAGGTTCGTAGAGCCGGTTTCATTTCTTCCTTCCCAATTTGTATGCTTTCTCTTTCTTTTTTGTCTTTGAAGCAGCTAGGAATCCAGCACAATGTGGAACAGACATGAGAAGGGACTTCCTTACCCTACGGCTGATTTTAGGGAAGAAGCATGTATTATCTTCCTACATTAAGTATGATATTAGCTGTAGGGTTTTTTTTAATAGATGGTCTTTGTTATTTTACCTCTATGTTTTAAGTTCGACTTTTTTCTTCCAGTCTTCATTTTTTTTTGTGCCTATATTAAAATGCTTATTCCCAGGACACACACCAGCCGACTTTCTTCACTATCTTAACTATAGAGGTATACTTCGTTCTATTGCACTTTTCAGGTACTGCATTTTTTTAGACATTGGAGGTTTATGGCAACTCTGTTGAGCAAGTCTATTGATGTCACGTTGCCAACACCATTGATTCCATGTCTCTGTGTCACATTTTAGTAATTCTCATAGTATTTCAAACGTTTCCATTATTATATTTGTTACGGTGATCCGTGATCTTTGGCGCTACTATTGTAATTGTTCTGGGGCACCATGAGGGTGTCCATAGAAGGTGGCAAACTTAAAGCTGTGTGTGTTCTGACTGTTCCACTGACTGGCTATTAAGAACGAACGAACAACACTGAAATTAGGCCAGTTAATAACCCTACAGTGTCTCCCAGCGAAAGGAAGAATCCTACATCTCACCTTAAATCAGAAATGATTGGGCCTGGTGAGGAAGACAGGCCAAAAGCTGGGTCTCTTTTGCCAAACAGCCAAGTCGTGACTGCAAAGAGCAACCCTTGAAGGAAGTTAAAAAGTGCTGCTCCAGTGAACACATGGATAAGAAAGCGAAACAGCCTTACCGCTGATACGGAGGAAATCTGAGCGGTGTGCAGGGAATATCAAACCAGCTACGACGTTCCCTGAAACTGAAGCCTAATGCAGAACAAGGCCCTAATTCTTCCGTATTATGAAGGCCAAGAGAGGTGAGGAAGCTGCAAAGGAAAAGTTTGAAGCGCGCAGAGGCTGGTTCATGCGGTTGAAGGAGAGAAGCCATCTCTATAACCTCAAAGTATAAAGTGAGGGAGCAAGTTATCCAGACCTACCAAGATCATCAGTGAAGGCGGCTACACTCAACGACAGATTGTCAGTGTAGGCAGAACTGCCTAACTTCTATTGGAAGAGGCCATCTACGATTTCTCTAGCTAGGGAGCAGGAATCAGTGCCTGGCTTCAAAGCACAGGCTGCTTGTCTCGTTCGGGGCTAACGCAGCTTTAAACGCAGTGCCTTTAACTAAAAGCCTGTGCTGGGGCGCCTGGGTGGCTCAGTCGGTTGAGCATCTGACTTTTGATTTCAGCTCAGGTCATGGTCCCAGGGTTATGGGATCAGCCTCTGTGCTGAGCCTGGAGCCTGCTTGGGATTCTCTCTCTCCCTCTCCCCCACTCTCTAAAATCAAATAAAGTAAAAAAAAAATAATAAAATAAAGGCCTGTGCTGTATAAATGGAACAGAGCCTGGATGACAACACATCTGTCTACAACATGGTTTTACTGCAGGTTTTAAACCTACTCAAAAAGTTTCCTTTCACAATATTACTAATTGGCAATACACCGGGTCACCTATGAGCTCTGGAGATGCACCCAGATCGTGGTTTTCATGCCTGCTAACACAGCATCCATTCTGTAGCCCGTGGATCACGAAATTTCAGCTCCCAAATCTTATTAAGAAATACACTAGAGCTGCCGGAAATAGTGAACCCCTCTGACAGATTTGGGCAAAGCACACCTGGAAGAGGACTCACCCCTCTAGGTGCCATGAAGAATATTCATGACTCATGGGAAGAGGTGAACATCATTAACGGAGTTTAGAAGAAGTTGACTCCAGCCCTCCCGGATGACTGTGAGGGGTTCAGGACTTCAGGGGAGGGCGTTGCTGCAGATGTGGTGGAGACAGCGAGAGAACGAAAATCAGAAGCGGAGCCGGAAGGCGGGACTGAACGAACGGCTGCAATCTCATGTTAAAACTTGATAGAAGAAGCAGGTGCTTCTTACGGACGAGCCAAGTGGCTTCGTGAGGCGGAATCCACCCGTGGTGAAGATGCTGTCAAGTTTCTTGAAATGCTAACAAACAGCAATAGAATATTACAGAAACTTAGTTGATAAAGGGGCTTGAGAGGATGGACACCCAACGTGGAAGAAGCGGTACTGTGTGTAAGATGCTATCAAACAGCATTAAGATATTACGGGAAATCGCTTATAAAAGGAAGAGTCAACCCGGGGCAAACTTCATTACTTTTAAGAGAATGCCACCACCCTGATCAGCCGTCCACATTAAGACCAGCCCCTCCACCAGCAGGGAAAAAAAAAGTACAGCCCGCTGAAAGCTCAAATGATGGTTATCTTTTTTAAAGTACATGCATTGTTTTTTTAGACATAATGCTCTTGTACACTTGAGACTTCAGTATAGTGTAAACGTAACTTTTATGTACCCTGAGCAATCATTCGTCTGACTTGCTTAGTTGTGCTCTTTGCCTTATCGAATGGTCTGGAACCGAACGTGCGCCATCTCCAAGGTCTGCCTGTATTTGTGTCTGTCATATTTGCCTACTACTGACGCTCCAACCAAAACAAACAAGAGTACATGGGTTTTTATAATAGGCTTTAATTTTTCTTAAAATATAGATTTCTGACTACATTAAAACTAAGCATACTTCATACCATTTCGACTCTTCATAGTGTGAATGATGGAATCTGTTACTTGACCATTTGCGTGTGGAACAAGTACTGATGGTGAGTCCCATCATTGCCGCGGTCAGCGGAGCCTTGGAGAGAGAATCGTTTCAACCCTTCTGACAAGTTCAGGAATAGCCTAGGACTTCACAGTAGGTTTTGAAGGCTGGAATTGTCCTGCTTCAAATTTTTCTTTGAACTTTAAGTAGTCTCTTCTTTTATCAAAATATTTTATCTGTTGAGGAAAAAAAAGTGAAGTTAAGGGAAACTTTTGCAGTTTAGAAGAAACAAACGCACAGATTTAGTTGAGTAAGTGGTATAAGTGATTTGCATTCTAGAATCATTTTGAATCCATGCATATGATATATGAGTCTCCAAAGAGGATGTAAACCAGTGAGCCCTGACCCCTTTTGAGTTATAGATTCTGTTGAGACTTCAAAGAACCCACGAATCTTCTCGAAAAATGCCCCTGTGCCTGGATGTATGAATCTTGCCATGCAGGCTGAGAGAGTTCATAGGTCATAACACTCATGATTTAAAGACATTGTACAAGTTTTTATCAACTGTAGTTTCAATAAATTTTGTAGTTCACCAACCATATTTTTAGCAAGGTGATCTCATCCAGAAACACATGGTTAAAAATTATACTTATAAATTTTACTTATAAACTAATTTATTGAAATTTTACCATCCAAAGACGTCCTCTTATTTACATCCTCCTCTTGCCTAGGGAATTTGAAGTATCTTAAAGCCCCATATCCTGAAACAGTAAAATTCCAGCAGAAAATCAAGGTCAACCACAAAACTCTCCGTGTCTATATCTGAGCTGCTCTGCAGACCAGGCAAAGGCAGAATACTACACGTCTTCACTGTCAGAATAAACAACACTAGTTCTTTTGATAAAAGCCCTCCTTAGGCTCCACTAAATAATTTAAGAATTAAATCCTAAGTGAAAATCAGACTGAGAATGTAAACCTATCTCCAGCTGGAATGAGAGACACAGACCATTTCTCCCCAGGACACCGCAGCCACAGAACGTCCTGACAGACCCCGCTAAGGGACTACTGCTTTCTGCCTCACCAAGAAACCTTGTCCTCTGCAACCAGAGACTATCAGAAATTTGCTGTTAGTGGTTCTATCAATAACAGTGAAACCTTTTACCTTTGCCTGGAGGATCTAAAGCAATCTAACACAAAGCAGCAGCCTTCATTTCCAACCCAGGGGCAGGATCTCAAGGGATTTCTGAACACGATGTTCATCTTTAAGAAAACAGGACCCTTGGTCCCCTTCTCAGTCCGGAGCTGACAATGACCTGTTTAGATGCAGCCCTGTTTCATTTCAATTTTGCCTGTATCCCATCCTGCCCCTATGCCTGGGGAGGACTCCTTTCCTCCGGTTGGTGAGGTGCCCACAGTTCCTCTGATATGTGGCCTCCCTCCCCAGTTATGTGTTAATATATCTGTCAGACTACAGATTCACCCCTGGTGGCTGGGACGGGTGTTCTTTATTAAAGATCCCACAGGAAGAAGTGGACAGGGTCTGGACATCTGAGGCAAGTTAACAGATCTTTGTAACATCTGTCACATTGCCGACCACTTAACCGACAATTGCACGTAGACGTCCTACTAACACCTCGGTCCCAGCCGCCGCTTCAAACGCGTCTGTCCTCTAACACTTCAGTGGATGCGCCCGTACGCACCCCCACACTTCGATCCCGCCCCCTCCTCGTCGCTACAGCACAGGCCCTCCCTTCTAGCTCGGATTGTCCCAACAGCTCCCGAACTGGGTTCTTGACCCTCCTTGATCCGTCTGTCGTGCTGCTGCCAGGCATGATCTCTCCCCAGCCCACAGCTGGTCCCATCCCTTGCTAGAAGGTCTTTCCGGGTATCCCTGCGCTTAAAGGTCCACCTCCAAACTCCTCAGCAAGACAGACAAGGCCATTCGTGGCTTGGTCTCTGTCCTCCCTGAATGTGCCACCAGTCCCGGAAATGCCGGCCCAACAGAGCCCCTCCAGCTCCTAGACGCGCTTCTTTCTTGCGCACTCTACTTCCAGGCCTCTGTGCTCCACCCTCTGCCCGAACCGCTCTCTTCCCAGGCCTTCCCCTCCTCGGTTCACAGTCCAGGATCCTCGACACGGCGCACGCGCTCTCTTTCTCCAAGCCAGTAAGCCAACGAGCAGTTACCGAGGACCGTGTACGTGAAATGCTAGCATCCTCTAAGCCACTACATGAGATAGGGGACAGCAGTGCGAACGCCAACGCTCTGGAATTTCTACAACGTATCAAAGGTTTATACGAAAAAGACAGTATCTGAAATTGATAATGGGATCGGGTCTCTCGGATGATGCCAGAATGATGGATCTCATCCCTGCTCCTTCCTCTGCTGAACCGACAGGAGACTTTACACGGGCCTGTTACACACGTTAGGCTGACGAGCGCCATTAAAAGCCACAAAGCAAGAGGGAAGAGTAATTCGTTGTGGTGACAGCATTTCAGCTGTTTGCCACGCTTCTTAGGTAACAAAGGTCCTTTTCGTACTTGACCTCAGCTGATCTTGGACAAGTCACTTCACCTTTCTAAGCCTTAGGTCCTACCGTGTAAAACAGACACACAAGTACTCACGAGACTGAATGAAAAATAAAGCTCATAAAAAAAATGTCTCACCCAGGATGGACCCAAACGATACTTGCATTTCTGACCCCTCCCTGCCCACGTACCCCCCCTGCCTTCTCACACACCGCTCCGGAAAACATCTTTCCGTTTCTAGACTCTGGCTACTGGGGTAAGGCTGCAACAGCTGATACCTGCACAGAGCGCTCCGGTGAGGCGGGAGGTGGCTGAGAAAGAGCACCGCACTGCAGAATCAGACCGTTTTAACCAGGAAAGTGGCCACCACGGTCAAAGGCTGCAGAAGTCAATTCCAATATTTTGCTGCACTACCCACCACCCTCCTGCATTGGGGTTGGCTTTGCAGGCTACGCTCATTCTCTCCACCAACACTCCCGTCCTAATGCTGGGGGGGGGGGGGGGGGGGGGGGCAGCGTCTGCGAGGTCAGTCCTTCCGTGGCCCAGGCCTCCCGGCTCCTTGACCTCATCCGTGACCTTGTCCCCCAACCTTCCTCCCAGGACCAAAGTGTAGGCCTCGGCCTTCCCAATAAATCCAGCTTTTCCGCAGTCCCAATTCTGAGCATCCTGCTCTCCAACCACCAGCTCTTCCCTTTCTCTGTGAGACCCAGACGCCAATAACCCACTCGCCACCTTGTCACTGGCTCCCTCTCCCTTCCTCATGCCGCCTCACTGCCAAACTCCAAGCTTTCCAACGGCTTCTCGCAGCACTCAGAGTAAATGCCACGGCCCCTGGCCTCCGGTCACCTCTCCGACCCTGACCTCCGCTACTCCCTCCTTGCTGTTCCTTAAACAGCAGGGCCGTTGTGTTGTCCCGCTGCCCTCCTGAGGATGCTCCTTCAGTACGCCCCGCAGTGAAGGCTGACGCCCCGCTCTCCGGGCCTGTGTCGATGCAGGTGGCCATCACCGAGGTGAGGGGCACGGGAGGAGAGGCCTGCTGGGTACAGGATGGGGACGAGTTCAGTCCTGTGTACGCAGAGGGCAAGGTTGGTGCTTGTGAACATCTAACTAGACCGCTCGACAGGTGCCTCCAGAGCTGGAGCTACAGATCGGGCACCAACTAAGACCAGCCTGCCCCGGGAGAGCGGGCACACCTTAACACGCGTAGGCAGGCGTTCCAAAAGGCGTGGCTGCTACACACGCAGGGGGAACTAGGGCAGTGAACCCTAAAGGCGCCCAGGGAGAAGGGGCTCTTGCGTTTCAACGGACCGGAAACTTAGGACTGAGGTTCAAGAACAGCAGGAGGCTCGTGCAGGCTACTTTCAGGCATCTCGGTGTCGCGGGGCAAGCACAAGCGGCAGCGTGTGGAGAAGGGGAAAGCGTGGGGTCTGGACTCAGACTCCTGGGCTCAAATCCAGGCTCCGCGCTTACAGGTGATTTCCTTTCAATGTGCCCGGGGTCCCTGTCTGCAAAACTAGGTGACAGCTGCTAGGAGGAACACATCCGAGATGCTCAGAGCCCGTCCTCAGTAAATAAGAGGCGTGACCGGGACACAGGAACCTGGGGAGAGGGCTGGCCCTCGGGCTGCAACATTCAGCCAGGGTCAGAATGGAAGGGACACAGAATGAAGAAGCAACTGGCTGGCAGTAAAAACAAACGAAAACCAAAAACCAAAACAAAACCCGTTATGATGCAGAGAACAGAAGGTGCCCTGAAGGTAGGGGAGGGAGAGGGTCTGCCAAACCCTGGGTTGGAGAGAAAGCAGTGGGTTTCCATGGAGAAAGGATAAAAATAGGACTGTAGTGCGACTTTGCCAGGGGGACCGTGATTCCCAAGGGTGGTTACTGTCAGAATCACCTGTAGAACCACAGCCAGTCTGAAAAGCTCAGGTTCTATTTCCAGACATTCAGCAAATCGGAGGTGAGGTCTGGGACATGGCTGTTCAGCAAACGTCCACATGATTAAGACGTAATCTGAGTGGAAAATCAGGGCAACACTTGTCAAAAGACCGGTCTAGTGACAAAATTCTCCTGAGAAAATGCGGGGGTGGGGCGAGAACGGAACCAACACCCCAGTTGTGACCCGCCTGGGTGGGGGGAGGGCTAGTCCTGCCCTGTTCTCAGCAACCCCTTGTGACCGCGGGGCGGAGGGCCCAGTGGGAAGGGGGCAGCACAGGCAGCAAAGGGATCAGGGCCTTCCAGGAATCGGGTTTGATCAGCCCAAACTCCCACCTGCTAGTTAAACCAGGGAGTTCACAGTGCATTCGGCTAGTGGGCAAACCAGGGAGGTATAACATTTTTTTTTTTTTTTTTGCCTAAATCATGATGCAATCTGATCACAAAGCCCCACATTTATCAGGTTTCTGTTTCTGTGTCAAGTTAGACATCGACTCTCCATGGGAATCCCATGAGGTACATGGCATGATGCTGATCTGACCAGGAGCTCATCTAAAGCAGGTTCTCGGACTGCCTCACTCCCTGCCCAGCCCTCCGGTAGGACCCCCCCCAACCCCCGCCACCCTCCACCTGGTCTCCAGCACGCCTCCTGCTCCTCATCTAAAAATGTGGCAAAGACCCTAAAAGCACATCTCATCTCTAGGATGATCTGTTCGCACGCTACCTAGCACACTCTGCAGCAGCACGATGGGAGTGAAAAAGCACAGACAAATTCAGGTTCAAATCTGCCATGGGCCAGCGGAGCCTGACTTCGAACTGCAGTTCTGCCACTGACGGACGAATAGAGTAAGTTATTTCAATACCCCAAACTTCAGATGCCTCCTCTGGACACATTGCAAACCGCCCATCTGAAAGGATGCGGATACAGGAGTGCCCACCACTTAGGACCATTTGCTGAGCTCAATGTTAGTTCCCCTCTCCACCCACTCCCAGAAGGGCAGGCAGTACAGAGCAGGGAAAGGCCTGTCAGGGAGGCATCTGGGGCGGAGGGTGGCAGAAGCCATCATAAGGGCATCCTCTTCTATTTTCTAAACCATTCTCAGAGCATTTTGGGTTTATGGCCCTATGATTTGGGGTGGGCGACAGGGAATGCTTTATTTCCGACAGTAGCTCTAGGCCCATGAATTAGCAAACCCTTGCCCAAGATTCAAGACTCTTTAAGATTCTGGAGAAACCTACCCATGTAGTGGGTGGCAATTTTTGGTTACTGTCTGTATGTTTGTTTTCAGTGATCTTTAAAGCGTCAGGTAACATCTCCCAAATGCCTCCCTGATGTAAGTGCACAAAACACGCCTGGATTACCAGAGGTCTCTCTGCTGCTCACAGAAACTAGACGTGACACGCCTCGGACAGGGCTTCATTTGTCATCGACCACTCACCCTGTAAGCTCTATGCATTTTAACAGCGGAGAGAAACGCATCCGAGTGTGCCTTACCCACTGTTGGGGACAACTCGATTCAAAAGAGCTTCTTAACTTCTTGCACTGAGAAGCGTCCTCTGTGTTCTCATCTAAACACTTCCAGTACTCATCCCGGGCTCCCCAGCAAGCCTGCCTTTCTTTCATAGAAGGGGCCGCCATTCCCAGTGGGCTCCAGCTGTCGGCCGAAATAACATGTGACATTAACGAGGAACTGGTCAATTCACAGATAACGCCGCAGTTCCCTCCCACCTCCTCTTTTTAATGATGCAACTGACATCAATCAGTTCTAAATTAACGATCCCATGAGAACACCTGCTTTTGAAGCTTAGCTCCTACTCCATGGAACCGCATCCACTGCTGGGTGACAGCCTGGTCTCGGGAAGCCCGAGTTAGAAGTACGGCTCTGGCACGGGGCTGTCACTTAGGGGAGATCATTTATCCTCTAGGACCTGCTGCCCATCTGTGAAACGGGGTAGCAGTGCCTAGTTTACAAGGTTGCCGATGGAACCAAACTTCTGCACAAACAAGTGCACGGGGACAAAATCACCCCGCAAGGGCCAGGAGTGCTACCCAGGCCTGCAGAAGAGGAGCGCGAGGAGCGCGGAGTCGGTGACTGCCGCGTCCTCGTTCCACGCTCGCTCGCCCGCCCGGACCCAACCACGCGCTGACCTCTCACCCGCCCAGAACCAGGTTCCCTTCGGCACCGACGGGGGTGTGGGGGGAGGCAGGGGTCATGCAGCCCAACAAACTGGGGGAAGAAGGCGCGGTGCCGAGTCCTGGCGCCGGAGGGTCGCCTCGCCCGCTGGGGCTCGAGCGGCGTCAGAACACCCCACCCTGAGAAAGCAACTCACGCGGTGAATCCGCCCTCCAGCTTGGAATGACCCTTACGGGATCCCGTTCAGGGTTCGAGGAAGGCGGGACTTCCGGCTCCGCTCTCTCGTACTGCAGCTACTTCCTTCCGGATCTCCGGTGTTGTGGGAGGCGGTGCCTGGGGGTGTGGAGGTGGAGGCTGGGTGTGACTCTGTCACCGCTCAGAGAGGCCTGAACCTTACTGGTGTGTAAAGCCACCCCCCCCCCCCCCACCCCTCAGCTTTTAGAAGTTGTGAGGAATTGTGCTCCTTTCGTAAATATCAATGGCTATGTATATTTCCTCTAGCGCTGCCTGGAAGGCTGGACTCGCCAGCCCTGCGGGAGAAGGCAGTTTGGGGTGGAAATTTGCCCCTGAGGGATAAGAGCTAGACAAAGTGTTACAGATGAAAAGCCTGACTCATCGCTTCCTAGAGAGAGATACGTAGAGAGACAGAGATGGAGATGATAGAGGGAGGGAGGGAGGGAGAGAGAGAGAGAGAGAGAGAAAGAGAAAGATGGGAGGGGAGGTGGGGGAGAGGAAAGAGGGGAAGAGAGATGGGTAGAGAGGGAAAGGGACACGACCCAGAAGACTTGGCAAAAAGTGCATCAAGCTGCGAACCCTAGGCTTTGAGCTCCTAGCCCCCTGGTTGAGATTTCATCCTGGTACATTTCTCAACATCACCAGCTTGCCTTGAACCCTTGAGGCTTGCTTCTGTGCAAAGAAAATGTCTTTTTAGTTGGTATTTGGAGACATCTAGTGAAAGAATGTGAAAGCAAAGTGTCGTTCGGCTGAGATGTGATAGTTAAAATGTGAGCCTTAAAATGTGAGATTATAGTTTACAGATAGGATCTGTGGACTTGGATATAAAATTTGTGGAAAGGTGGCACAAATTGGTCAGGAGAATGGAGAAAATCAATATCTGTAATATTGATTTAGTCTTGTGGCTTTTTACTCCCCAAACGCCAAGGTATCTTAAAACAGAATGAAAAGAGCTGCTCCAGATATTTCAAAAGTATGCTTTTTCTAATAAACAAGTTAATATCTCTGAGCAGAATCTTTAAAAGCATGTTTATGGATAAAGATCAGTCAGTCATCTGCTGTCTGGTTCTCTTAACATATTCCACCTGCATCATCTAATCCTGTTCTGAAGTGCTTACAAAACTCATAAACAATGTACAGTTCTGCATTCGATGCAGGTGTTTGATATTTTCCAAATTAAATATATGCAGATTTTCAGGGCAGCTATGTGAAGCTAAGTACTACCAAACATATGTTCTACAATATGGGAAGTATTTCTGTAATAGTTAATGGGCTCAGATGATAGTGGAACGCTTTATCTTTACCGCAGCCACTCATTTCTTTTACACTATGTCTATCAAAGATAGTTTATATAAAGATAATATCTTCTAAGTATGACTGATGAAATATAAAAAGGATGAAAAGAAAAAAGAATGGGTCTTGGATGACGTGTGAGTTGAAAAAAAATACATTTAAATTTTTAAAAAATTTAAGGTTATTTGCACTTAATAATAAATATATAAAAGTGAAACTTGACTGAATTACAAAGAAAAAATATTAAGTCCTATTAGGTTATTTTAATAAGCCTTTCTCAGTGATTTTTAAGACAAGACAAGTAAAAGAAAAGTCAATAAGGATATAGAAAATTTGAATAACATGATTAATAAACTTGACTTAATGAATATACACTGAACACAACCAAAATCAGAATGTACATTTTTTCCAAAGTAAACATGGCATGATTCCCAAATCAACCACATACTTAGCTGTAAAGCAACTCTCATCAAATTTTAAAGATTGAAATCATTTGGTATGTGTTTCTTGACCATGACACAATTAGGCTAGAAATCAATAAAGAGCTATAACAAGTCCAGGGTCACCTGGGTGGCTCAGTCGGTTAAGCATCCGACTTCGGCTCAGGTCATGATCTCATGGTTTGTGAGTTCCAGCCCTGCATCAGACTCTATGCTGACAGCTCAGAGCCTGGAGCCTTCTTCAGATTCTGTGTCTCCCTCTCTCTCTGCCCCTCCCCTACTTGCACTCTCTCTCTCCCTCAAAAATAAGTAAACATGAAAAAAAATTTTTTTAAAGAACTGTAACAAGTCCATATAAAACCTAGTTAAATAAAGAGTCACAATGGTAATTAGAAAATATTTTGAGCTGAACAATAAAATACAACAGCAATGCCTGTGGAGTGAGGCTAAAACAGAACTTAGAGGAAAATTTGTAGCCTTAAGTATATTAGGAAAAAGGCTAAAAGGTTTTTAGCTAAACACCCCTTTTCAAGAGTTAGAAAAAGGAGAGAAAATTTAAAGTAAAAGGACAAAAAATTAAAGTAAAGGACCAATAATTTTAAGAGCAGGAATAAATGAAATGGGAAACAAAAGTAGTGTGCTAGAGACAGTTGGTACTGACTCAGGAGAGCAAATTGTGCACACCTCTCTCCAGCTCCATGGTCACTAACATCAAGTTAGTGGTTTGAAATTGCCCATGATGGTAATATTCACACAATAAAAGACTAATAAAATTGACAAATATCTGAAAGCATTGAACAATAAAAGAAGGGATGTTAACCGGTATCAGTAATGAAAACTATAGACATCCAAAAAGTTAGGACATCTTATAAACAATTTAATGCAAATAAAATTTAGATAAATGCGCAAATCCAAGCAAAACACAGCTGGCTGATTCAAGAGTGGAAAATATGAATCTGCCTAAACCATAATTTGAATCAGTAGTAAAAAATTTTCACACACAAATTCCAGGTCCACAGCTCCACCAGTAAGTTCCTCTAAACTCTGAAATAATTACATTCTTCCTGTATGAGGCTACCATAACTTTTGTGCTAATTACAAAATCCCCCACTTCTGAAACACCAAAGTATTTGGAACTCATTAGGTGAAAATGTGACTTAGTGACATGAGGCTCTTTATAGTCCTATATAGGCTCTTTATGTACTTAGGTGATTACATGTTTGGCTGCAGAAATAGTAATGTTTGAATATTGGTTATTGACTATAGGTGCTCTCCCAGTTCCTGCTGAGAGTGTTACATAAATAATATATATTGTATTTTCCACAGTACCTTTCCAATGTCCAAAAAGTCTGTATTCCAAAACACATCCAGCTCCAAGAATTTCAGATAAAATGCATAGGCCTGTATGGAAAAATGTTTTTATGACTTAGGGGTCAAGACGTATTTTTAGCCATAAAAGAAAAGATCAATAAATTTGTATTAAAATGAAGAATTTTTGTTTACCAAACAATACCATAAAGCAAGTGGAACAGACAAAACCACAGTGTGGGAGAAGTTTGTAAAACAAAGAATTGGTGCCCAGCATATATAAAGAACACTTAGAAATCAATAAGAAAGAGACAATGTAGTTTTTAAAATAGGCCAAAGCTTACATAAGCACAGAACGCAAGAGGAAATACACATGACCGATAAAATAAAATACCCATATCCTTGTTAGTAACCACGGACTTGAACTTTCAAATCACAATGCAATGCTGTTAGACACCAACCAGACCAAAGAGTGATTAGTTAGAGAATCTGACAGTAACAAGTTTAGGAAGAATGAAGCAAAAAGGATCCTCATACACAGATGGTTATATAAATCGATGCCATCACTTTGGACAACAGTGTGGCATCATCTAGTGAAGTTCAAGATACACATTCACTATGGCTCAGCACTTCTACAGACTGACTTACACACGCACATGTCTGTTATAGCTAGAGACCATATACAACCTAAACTTATATCAACAATAGAATGGATAAAGTGTGGGATAGTCATACTATGACACATGATGCAGCAATGAAAGGAGCATTTATAGTCCACTTACAATAACAGGATGTATCTCGTATTGAGAAGCAAGTCAACCAAAGAATAGATACCTACCTAAGGTTCAAAAACCGGCAAAACTGAGCTATGTTTGGGACACATAGACGAGTAGTAAAACTATTAACGAAAGGAAGAGGTGAACAGGGGCCTTCTGAAGGGCTGACAAAGTTTTATTTCTGGACTTGGGTGCTTGCTTTCTAATTATTCTTTAAATAAATGGTACAAGTATGTTTTATTCACTCTTCTGTATGAATGATATATGCCACAATTTTTAGTTTTTATTTCTTAATTTTTAAAAATGTTTATTTAGTTTTGAGAGATAGAGACAGAGTGTGAGCAGGCGAGGTGTAGAGAAAGAGGGAGACACAGAATCTGAAGCAGGCTCCAGGTTCTGAGCTGTCAACACAGAGTCCGACGCAGGGCTCGATCCCACAACCGTGAGTTAGTGACCTGAGCCGATATCAAGAGTCAGACACTGAAGTGACTGAGCACCACCCCCCCCCCCAGGCGCCCCCAGTCAGGAAAGTATTACTAAAGAGGTTCAATGAACTAAAGTAATGGTCCCCACCCTTACCTCCAAGGAGGTCCGTGGTTCACCAACAGAGAAAGCCCAATTTATCCAACAGAGCACAAAACAACTAGGAAAGAGACACTTTGAGAGGCTGACAAGACAAGCCAAAAATGACACAGGCTAAGAACTGCAAAAGCCAGACTCGCCTCATAAAATCTGGAAGGCTGTGGGCAAGGAAGAGAACGGGGCTGCCAAAAGATGATTTCACATGTGTTGTCCTGCCACGAAGGGAGTGTCGTCTCCCCGCGTGTATGGAGGAGAGAGGGGGCGAAGAGAGGTCCGCGTGAACAGGTGGAAGAGAGCTGTGCTGGCTGTTGCCATCCGGAGGAAACTTCGTGTGGGTGTATCTCTAGTCTGAGCTAAGTCGATCCCCAAAGCACGGCTGGGCAGGGCCAGACAGACCCCGGAGCACGGAAAGCGTATGTGTTGTTTCTCTGTTGCTGCCCACAGACTTTTATTTATAATCTGCACTGTTGTACCAACCAGTGTCACGGACACCTACGCAGGCACACAAACAGGAGAAAGCCTCCCTTGACTTGAGTGTTGCTGCAGAGATCCTTGAGAATTTCCCGGCGATCTCTGCGCCAGCCCCTGGTCTCTCTCCTCCCGTGAACTACAGATCTGCTCTCCAAGGCGCTGGCCTTCTTCCTTCTTCATTTTTTCCTGTGCTTGCATTTTCTTTGCTCTGTTTTCCTTGGCGAGCTGATTCACTCTTATCAGAAAGACCTGTTGAGCCTACAGTTTCATCCTAAGGGAACCTCTGTGCCACTTTTCTCTTTCCAAGTCCCTACTGGACATCCCCACTTGTATGTCCTTCCATTAGTCCAGTAAGCTCAAAACTGGACCCATGGTGTCTTCTCTCCAGAACAGTTTTTCCCTTTTCATTGGTTCCACAAGTCTTTTGTCTGCTAGTCAGGGACCTATGAATCCTCTGTCATGCTTCCTGCTCTGTACTCACGCAGCCAGTTTATTTCATAGACATTAGGCACCTGCTCAGTGCCAGGCACAGTGCCAGGCTGTGGGGGGAAAAGATGAACGAGGACAGGTCTCAGCCCTCGAGAAGCTCAGTCTCAGTCTAGTGGGGGACGGGGGGCACGTTGTCCTCTAACACACGGGAGTGAGAGCTATGGTAGAGGCATGCCTGTGCCCAGGACAGTGGGAGCTCACATAGGAGTTCTCCCAAAGACATCCAGAAAGGAAATATAGGCTGTAGTAGAGGCAGCAAAGTGTAGATTCTGGAGCCAAGATGGCTTGAATCCTGCCTCCCCCGAAGACAAGCTACGTGACCTTCGGCAGGTTACTGGAACTTTGCCTATGTTGGTCTCCTCAACGGAGAATGTGAATGGTAGTCCTACTTACCTTAGGTTGCTTGTAAATGTTACATGAAATTATCCCGGCAAAGCACTCAGAACAGTGCCCGACACACAAAAGGATTTCACTCGTCTGCTTATTCTGTGTGTGCCAGGCGCTGGTCTAGGGGCTTGCGAGACATCAGGGAACGATACAGATGAGCACTCCTGCCCTCGTGGAATGTGCATTCTAACAGGGAGACAACGAACAACAAACATAAGAAAGAAATTTTATAGGTAGTACTATAGAGAAGTATTACAGGACAAAGAAAAAGGTAAGTGTAAGTTATTAATGTTGTATTTGAGGTCACTTGACCTTGGACTTCAAGGAAGAGAAGTCCTTTGAAGAGAATACCATGTTTCACCAAATCAAAGATGCATTCATTATAAATAATTTGCACCGTTATTTTATGTTCCACTAAGAAAAGAAAAAGCATTCCCAATTAAACCGTAATGCAATTCCTTTTTCTTAACTAGGGTTCTAATCTTAAATTTAGTAAACTTATTTAGGCATATTTATGTATGAATTTTTAAAAATCATATCACATACACACATAAGAAGGAAAACAAAAGCAGAAATTGACTAAGGTATTGTATTCCTAAAGCTTCTTTATATTGAGAGCTCTAGTCCCTGGAGTCCCTCTCTGACCTAGTCACCAATGTGTTTTTCCACCAATCTCACCACCTATGCTTTTAAGCACTTTGAGCAAGTCCTCATCTTCTCCCCTTCCCTTCTCTTGGCCCTTAAAAGTTTTTTTGTGTGTTTGCTGTTTTTTTAGAGAGAGAGAAAGAGAGAGAGAATGGGGGAGGGACAGAAAGAAAGGAGAGAGAGAGAATCTTAAGCTGATTCTCTCTGGGGAAGCCTCCCAACACGGGGCTCAAGCTCACGACTGTGAGATCACGACCTGAGCAGAAGTCAAGACTCAGACACTTAACCCACTGAGCCACCCAGGCGCCCCGCCTCCCTGGGCTGTGAAAACTTTTCAGAGCCACAAAAGGGTGATGAACAATGCTGCCCACTTTGTAAGTAGGTATGAGGCGCCCAGTTTTCATTCCTATTTTGGGGATGTTGCTCAACAAGCTGGAGTTGCCCTCTGCCCACCCCCTTCCCTTAACATTTTGATTGGTAGAGGTTAAGAGCGCCCCCTTCAGATCTCCCAGATTTTCGTCTAAGCCACTGATGCCGCAAGTTTGGATGGCTAAGGGTAGGCAGTCGGTGACGACTATGTTTTATAACTGGGATCTGGGGACTCTACTGTCAACTGTAGGACACATCCAAGTGTCCAAGAGGCAGAAATGCGGGAACAAAAATGGGAGTAGTAGAGTCCATGAAATACTGCAGTAATAACGTGGTGATCTCTTTTCTGAGCATTTGCTCAGGCAAACATTTGTCAGGCACTGGGCTAAACATTTCTGAGCATTTGTCAGGCACTGGGCTAAACATTTCATAATTATGATCCCATTTAATCTCTCTATAAGCACCCCCTGAAGTAGGAGCTCCATTATCCCCCTTTCATAGGGCTGCAACTTTACAATTTCTAGTAGCCACATTAACACAGTACAATAGGAAGAGACGAAAATAATTGCAGTAATATATTTCCTTTAACCCAATATATTTAAAATATTATCATTTTATCCTGTAATTAATCAGGTAGTTTACTTTTCTTTCATACTAAGTCTTCTTTTTTTTTATTATTTGAGAGAGAGAGAGAGAGAGAGAGAGAGAGAGCACGAGCAGGGGAGGGGCAGAGGGAGAGAAAATCTCAAGCAGGCTCCACGCTCAGCACAGAGCCTGACATGGGGCTCGAACCCACAACCCTGGGATCATGACCTGAGCCGAAATCAAGAGTCAGATGCTCAACAGAGCCACCCAGGTGCCCTTCATACTAAGTCTTCTAAATCTAGCATGTATTTTAGCTTAAACACATCTTTAAAAAATTTTTTTTTCGATGTTTATTTATTTTTGAGAGAGAGACAGAGCACAGCTGAGGGAGGGGCAGAGAGAGAGAGAGAGGGAGACACAGAATCCCAAGCAGGCTCCAGGCTCTGAGCTGTCAGCACAGAGCCCAACGCGGGGCTGGAACTCATGGACTGTGAGATCACGACCTGAGCCGAAGTCGGACGCTTAACCACCTGAGCCACCCAGGCGCCCATTAACTTAAACACATCTTAACTTGGACTAGTCACATTTCAAATGCCCGATAGCCACACACGGCCAGCAGCTGGACAGCAAAGTTACAGACGGCAGGTGTAAATTGTAAGACTCACATTAAGTATGGGGCAGAGTTGTGCTTGACAAAAGGTTGTGCTTCTGGCCTGCCTCCTACAGGAGGGAAGAACCTTCTAGGCAGAGCAAGAGGGGATACAATTGTTCAGAGTTGGGGCAAAGCAGGTCTCTTAAAATTGTAAATAGCTGGCTTTGGCTGGGACATTGGATATGAGGTCCCCTCCATCACTGGAGCCCATCTCAACTCTTTCTGGCCCAAATTCTGACCCTTTCGGTCACCCACTCACATATCAGCAGACATCTCTTCAACCGTGCCACCGGTCTGGGGTTGCTTCAGTGACGCAAACGTAGTCCTGGCCTCAGGTTGCCTCCCTGATGCCATTCTCCTCCCCGCTCAGCAGCCTATCCCATACATTCTGCCAGACTTAGCTGACAGAGATCCTTCCAGAAGCCTGGGGGATAGGACACCACATTCATTTTGTGCTGTCAGTTAACCCTCGCCACTCCTTTCACGTCTGTCCTTTGATCCTCCCAGCTCTACCCAGAGCAGAGGTTGATTAGCTCCCGGTTATTCCGCATGGCACAGAGACCTTGCCACTGCCCGCAGAAGGCACTTAGGAGCACACTTGCCACTTGCACGCAAGACAGGAAACAAGTAGCCGAAAGAGGACTTGCATCGCTTAGTACAGGACGTCCCTTGCTTGATCCACAAACACTTCCTTAAGGTCTCAGGTACCAAGCCTGACCTATGGGGAAGCAGAGCTGAGTCCTTACCTTTCCTTTGTTCCTAGTTTGGAGGTGGGAGTCAGGCATGAAATCCACAAGCTACAAGGTGATCAATGCAAATACCGAGCTACGTACGGGCCAAGTGCTGGGAGCGCAAAGGACAGAGGGACACATCCTTCCCGGGAGAGCTGGGGACCTTCGCTGAGGACGTAAACTTTGAGCTCAGCTTAAAGTGTGCGTGGACATTTTCCAGATATGAATGGGAAAGAGGGCATTTGCAGCAGAGAGACCCACACGTGAAAGGCCCGGAGCTGTCTGTCAAAGGGATTTACGGACCATCTTATGGTTCTTCAAACTCCCTAAGCACTTCCCTGCTTTAGAGCCCTTGTGCCGGCTGGCCCCTGGAGTCCCTCTGCCTGGAACATTTCCTCCCAACCACCTGTTTTCCTCCAAGTCTTTGCTCACCAGATCCTATCAGATCTCCCCAAATGGAAATCTGCGCCCACCTCCTTCATTCCATTGTCCTATACCAGTATGAACATTCCATTCTTGCTGCATTGATTTAAGATCTCAAATGAATCCATGGGTGTTTGTAATATTTATAGCCTCTGCGGGGTAAATCCATCACTCTATCTACTATATATGTATACATGTATCTATTTATATATCTATGAATCTATTATCTATTATCTAAGCTTACACTATGTTGTTCACTCAAACCCCATGCATTTCTGTTGTTATGAATTATTTGTTGATTCCTTGGAGAAGTATATTAAAGTATGTCACTATAATTATGTATTTATCTATTTCTCTTTTTTGTATTCCTAAACCATTTTAATAGCTCACAGTTGTCTTGTTAGGTGTATAGAATTCTATATTCCACAAATATGAAGTCCCTATTTACTTGTTTAACATTTCTGGCCTTGAATGATATTACATTATCTGATATTATCTCATCTTTCTTTTTTGTGGCATTTCCTCAGTACATATATTGTTCAATCCTTTATTTTTACCTTTTTTCCCTAAGATTTTGTGTTCATTTTACCTACTATGCCCAGCCTACAGTGACATTTTAAAATCTCATCTGAGAATCTGTTTTTAAATGGGCGATTGCAATATGTTTTCATTCACAAGGATTATGAATATGTTGCACATTATTGCAGCCTATCCTGGCCTGTTTTTAGGAATTTGGAACAAATGGGAGCCCGTGTTCATATGGCTAGTAAAGATTATGAATCAAGCTGAAAACAAAATATGTTCTATCCTTTACCTTGATAAGTATGGCTTCATCATGGCAACATTACACAGTACATTTAAAGGTATACTTTTTATATGACTAAAAGTTGCAAAAAGTCAAAGATGGATGAATTAAAATCTTGCGTATCTGCGAGTCCTATTGGTGGGTATCTGTTCAGACTGCTATAAGAAAACGCCACAGACTAGGTGGCTTATAGACTACAGAAATCATTTCTCATAGTTGTGGAGGCTGGAAGTCTGAGGTCAGGGTGCCTGCAGGGTCAGGTAAGGGTCCTCATCCAGGTCAGACTTCTCCTGTACCCCCACATGGCAGAAGGAGCTAGGAGCTCTGTGGGATCTCTTTTATAAGGGCACGAATAGTATTCAGGAAGGCTCCTCCCTTGTGACCTAATCACCTCCCAGAGGCCCTACCTCCTGAGGGGTTAGGATTTCAACATACGAATTGGGGGGGGGGGGGACACAAATATTTAGACCTTAGAAATGGGTTAGTGGTATTTGACTAACTTATACAAAAGTATATATTTATTTTACAAAATGTGTTTTCTTGCCTTCATTTCAGCAAAATTATGTTGCTAAATAAGTATTTTCATGAGAGATGGAGGAGGATGGCAGAGGAGAATCCTGAGCTGACCTCATCCCACAGACACACCGAGCTAACGGCCACATTTGTGCAACAAACTCTGGAAATGACCCAAAGACCCAACAGACTGGAAAGTGTGTTAAGACCTTCCACAGTGAATCGTGGAGATGAGGCCACATTGAAAAGGGTAGCAGGGGAGAAGCAGCTGGGAACCAAACCCCAGGTAAGAGACCACAAGCCGAGAGAGCAGAGGGTCAGACCCCACATCGGCACCCTAGGCACTGGAGATCTGCTCTGGGAAGGTGAGTCCCCATAACTTCTGGCTTTGAAAACCAGCGGGTCTTATCTCTGGGTACTTTAAAAATCAGCAGGCTTAACTCGAAAAGAGTCAGAGTGAGGTAGGAAATGGAATCTATGTCCTTAAAGAGCCAGCATATGTAACCACCTGGCCTGAAACACAGCACTGAAGCAGCAACTTGAAAAGCACCTGGGGTATACGTATACATGAAGACCTATTTACTAATCTCAAAGCATGTGCTGGAGGGGCAGGGATTGTTAGGGGACTTCTCCAAGAACAAAAATGCTGGTAGGTGCCTTTTCTCTTCCCCTCCCCCAGCCTAGGTAGCAAGATGCTGGAGCATCTGGTTCTGGTGACTAGGGGGCATTGTGCTCAGGGAACCACAGTACCTCTTTTATACAAGGCCACTACTTTCAAGACCAAGAGACAAAGCTGGCCTCCCTAATACAGAGAATCACACAGAGAGTTAGACAAAATGAGGATATGGAGGAATATGTCCCAAATGAAAGAGCAGGACAAAATCACAGCAAACAGCTAAGTGAAAGGAAGATAAGCAATATGTCTAATAAAGAATTCAAAGTGATGATCATAAAGACACTTACTGGACTTGAGAAGAGTGGAGTTCTTGGACTTCAACAAAGAGATAGAAAACATAAAACAGAACAAGTCAGAGATGAAGAATTCAATAACCAGGCAGTTGCCTCCCTCCTCTTTCCTTTCAGCATGACAGATGCTGCTGTATCCTTCATTGCCAAGGACTTCCTGGTGGCTGAATTGGCCGTGGCCATCTCGAAGACCACGATAGTTCCCATCAAGCAGGTCAAGCTGCTGCTGCAGGTGCAGCATGCCAGTAGGCAAATCACCACAGATAAGCAATACAAGGGCACTATAGACTGCATGGCTCATATCCCTAAGGAGCAGGCAGCCCTGTCCTGGTGTGGTAACTTGGCCAATGTCATCAGATAATTTCCTACCCAGGCTCTCAACTTTGCCTTCAAAGATAAACACAAGCAGACCTTCCTGGGTGGTGTGGACAAGAGAACCCAGTTTGGGTGCTACTTTGCAGGGAATCTGGCATCAGGTAGTGCTGCTGGGGTTATATATCCTTGTGTTCTGTGTATCCTCTTAATTTTGCCCATATGCGTTTAGCAGCTGATGTGGCAAAGCTGGAGCTAAAGGGGAATTCAGAGGCCTCAGTGGCTGCCTGGTTAAGATCTACAAATCTCATGGGATTAAGGGCCTGTGCCAAGCATTTAGTGTGTCTTTGTAGGGTATCATCACCTACCAAGTTGCCTACTTCGGTATCTATTGACACTGCAAAGGGAATGCTTCCAGATCCCAACAATACTCACATCTTCATCAGCTGGATGATCACAAATTCTGTCACAGTGGCTGCTGGGTTGACATTCTATCTGTTTGACACTGTTTGCCGTCATATGATGATGTAGTCAGGGTGCAAATGAACTGACATCATGTATGCAGGCTCACTTGACTGCTGGAGGAAGATTGCTTGGGATGAAGGAGCCAAAGCTTTTGTCAACTGTGCACAGTCCAATGTTCTCAGAGACATAGGTGGTGCTTTTGTTCTGGTCTTGTATGATGAAATCAATAAGTTCACATAGGTTATTTCCTAGCTTATCCCCCGTGTGAACAGGCATGCAATATTATATAACATATCTTGAGCATTCTTGACACATTGTTGGCTATTTATCAATAGCAACTATTTACTGGTCGAAAATGGGAGGGAATGATATTCATCTGGCCAGTTTTCTCTTAAAGCCATTTCCATGATGATGGGACGCAAGTACAGTTTTTATTTCAGTTACTCCTGATAAATAAACTTGAAGAAGTAAAAAATTACCTGAAATTTAAAAAAAAGAATTCAATAACAAAAATAAGAAAAAACACTGGAGGGAATCAATAGCAGATTAGAGGAGGTAGAAGAATGGATCAGTGATCTGGAAGACAGGTTAATGGAAAGCAACCAAGCTGAACAGCAAAAAGAAAAAAAAAAGAATAAAAATAAATGAGAATAGGTTAAGGGAAGTCAGCGACATCATCAAACACAATAACATTCACATTAAAAGGATCCCAGAAGGAGAAGAGAAAGAGAAGGGGGGCAGAAAACTTATCTGAAGAAATAATATCTGAAAACTTCCCTAATCTAGGGAAGGAAACAGATA
The DNA here is from genome assembly GCF_018350215.1 of Panthera leo. NCBI lineage: Eukaryota > Metazoa > Chordata > Mammalia > Carnivora > Felidae > Panthera > Panthera leo. The sequence continues at coordinate 14,057,489 of NC_056689.1, forward strand.
TTTAGATCCAGGAACCATAGAGAGCCCCTACCAATATTAATCCAGGGAGTTCTATACCAGCACACATGATAATTAAAATGGCAAAAAGTAATGATAAAGAGAGAATTCTTAAAGCAGCAAGAGAAAAGAAAATAGTTACATACAAAAGAAATCCCATAAGGATATCAGCTGATTTTTCAGCAGAAACTTTGCAGGCCAGAAGGAATGACATAATATATTCCAAGTGCTAAAAGGAAAAAACCTACAACCAAGAATACTCTACCCAGGAAGGTTATCATTCAGAATAGAAGGAGAGATAAAGAGTTTCCCAGAAAACAAAAATTAAGGGAATTCATGACCACTAAGCCAGCCTTACAAGAAATGTTAGAGAACTGATTTGAAAGAAAAGACCATAACTGGAAGAACATTAATGAAAGTTTAAAAATTCATAGGTAAAAGCAAACATAAATAAAGGTAGTAGATTAATCACATATAAAGCCAGTATGAAGGTTACAACACAAATGTAGTAAAATCAATTATATCTACAAAAATCAATCAAGGGATATATAAAATAAAAAGAGGTAAAACATGCCATCTTATACATAAATGTGAAAGTCGGTTAAATTTTAGTGCTTTTAGGATGTGTTCAAAATTAAGTAATCATCAACTTAATATAGACTGCTATACACATAAGATGTTATATATGAACCTAATCGTAACCACACATTAAAAATCTGTAATTGATATGCAAAAAATAAAGAGAAAGGAATCCAAATATAACACTAAATAAAGCCATCAAGTAAGAGAAAGCAAGATAAAAAGAAAGGAACAGAGAACTACAAAAACAACTGGAAAACAACTAACAAAATGTCAGTGTATATATATATATATATATATATATATATATATATATATATATATATATATATACACATATATCTATCTATCAACAATTACCTTAAATGTAAATGGACTAAATGTTCTAATAAAGAAACACAGGGTGACTCAGCTATGTGATGCTTAGAAGACACTCGCTTTACACCTAAAGACATGTACAGACTGAAAATGAAGGGCTGGAAAAAGCATACCATGCAAATGGAAGAAAAAAGAAGCTGGGGTAATAATACTTACTTTAGACAAAAGACTTTAAAACAAAGACTGCAGTAAGAGACAAAGGGCACTACATAGTGATAAAAGGAAAAATTCGACAAGATGATATAACAATTGTAAATATCTATACACCCAACATAAAGCACTTTAACATGTAAAACAATTATTAACAGACATAAAGGAGAAACTAACAATAATACAATAATAGTAGAGGAGTTTAACACCTCACTTATATCAATGGATAGATTATCCAGCCAGAAAATCAACAAGGAAACAATGGCTTTTAATGACACATTAAATCAGATGGACCTAGCAGATACATACAAAACACTTTATCCAAAACAGAATACAGATTCTTTACATTTGCATACGAAACATTCTCCAAAATAGATCACATGTTAGGCCACAAAAAAGTCTCAATAAACTTGAGAAAACTGAAATCACATCAAGTTTCTTTTCTGACCACACCCACATGAAACTAGGAATCAATTATAAGAAAAAAAAATCTGGAAAGAACACAAACACATGGAAGATAAACAATATGCTAGTAAACAATGAATGGGTCAACCAAGAAATCAAAGAGGAAATTTTAAAATATGTGGCGACAAATAAAAATGAAAACACAATGGTCCAAAGTCTTTGGGATGCATCAAAAGCAGCTCTAAGAGGGAGGTATATAGCAACACAGGCCTACCCCGAGAAATAAGAAAAATCTCAAATAAATAAACTAATATTACAACTAAAAGAGCTAGCAAAAGAACAAGTCCAAAGCTAGCAAAAAGAAGAAAATAATAAAGATTAGAGCAGAAATAAGTGAAATAGAGGTTAAAAAACAACAGAAAGGATCTATGAAACCATGACTTGGTTCTTTGAAAAGAGTGACAAAAGTGATAAACTTTTAGACAAACTTATCAAGAAAAAGAGAGAGAGGACTCAAATAAGTAAAGTAAATATAAAAGAAATGAAAATAAAGTAAAATGAAAAAGGTGCAGTAACCAGCAATATCACAAAAATAAAAGGGATTATAAGGCAGTACCACAAAAAATTATATGCCAACAAATTGGACAACCTAGAAGAAATGGATAAACTCCTAGAAACACAATCTTCCAAGACTGAATCAAGAAGAAACAGCAAATCTGAACAGACTTATTACTAGTAATGAAATTGAATTGGCAAAAAAAAAAAAAAAAAAAAAAAAAAAAAATCCCAACAAATAGAAGTCTAGGACTAGATGACTTCACAGGTGAATTCTACCAAATATTTAAAGAAGAGTTAATACCTATCCTTCTCGAACCATTCCAAAAAATAGAAGAGGAAGGAAAACTTCCAAATCCACTGTATGAGGTCAGCATTACCCTGATACCAAAACTATAAAGACACCTAAAAGGAAAAAAAAAAAAAAAAAAAAAAAAAAACCAACTACAGGTTAAATATCCCTGAGGAATATAGATGCAAAAATCCCCAACAAAATATTAGGAAGCTGAATTCAACAATACATTAAAAAGATTCACCATGGTCAAGTGGGATTTATTCCAAGAATGCAAGAATAGTTAAATATCCTCAAATTAATCAACAGACTACACCACATTAACAAAATGAAAGATAAAAACCATATGATCATCTCAATAGATGCAGAAAAAGCATCTGACAAAATTCAACATCTGTTCATGATAAAAACTCTCAAGTAAGTGAATTTAGAGAAAACATATCTCAACATCATATATGACAAAGCCACAGCTAGCGTCATTCTCAACTGTGAAAAGCGGAATGTTTTTCCTCTAAGATCAGGACCAATACAAGGATACCACTCTCACCACTTTTATTCAACACAGTACTGAAGGCCCAGAGCAAAATAGAGAGCTTGGCAATAAACCCACAATTATATGGTCAATTAATCTATGACAAAGGAGGCAAGAATATACAATGAGGAAAAGGCAGTCTCTTCAATGAATGGTGTTGGGAAACCTGGATAGCCACACACAAAAGAATGAAACTGGACCACTTTCTTACACCATACACAAAAAATAAATTCATAATGAATTAAAGACCTAAATGTGAGACCTGAAACCATAAAAAAATCCTAGAAGCAAATATTGGCAATAATCTTTTAGACATTAGCCTTAGCAACATTTTTCTGATATGTCTCCTCAGGCAAAGGAAACAAAAGCTAAAATAAAATACTGGAATTAAATCAAACTAAAAAGGATTTGCATAGCAAAGGAAACCATCAACAAAATGAAAAGGCAACCTACTGAGTGGCAGAAGATATTTTCTTTTTTTTTTTTTAAAGAAGCACTTCTTTTAAAGTTTATTTACTTATTTTGAGAGAGAGAGAGAGAGAGAACCACAGACAGAATCCCAAGGAGGCCCTGCACTGGCAGCACAGAGCCTAATGCAGGGCTCAAATTCATGAACTGTGAGATCAAGACCTGAGCAGAGATCAAGAGTCAGATGCTTACTTAACTGACTGAGCCAACCCAAGAAGATATTTTAAGATCACATATATGATAAGGGGTTAATATCCAATACATAAACAACTCAGACAACTCAACACCGAAAGATCCTGAAATAATCCAGTTAAAAATTGGCCAAAGACCTGAATACTCATTTTTCCAAAGAAGACATATAGATGACCAACAGATATGTGAAAAGATGCCCAACATCACTAACCATCGGGGAAATGCAAAACAAAATCACAGAAAAATATCAGCTCAAACCAGTCAGACTGGCTATTATCAAAAAGGCAAGAAATAACAAGCGTTGGCAAGGATGTGGGAAACGAACTCTCATGTGCTACGGGTGGGAGTGTAAAGGGTGCAGCCACTATGGAAACCAGTATGGAGTTTCCTCAAAAAAAATTAAAAAATAGAAATACCATATGATCCACTGATTCCGCTGCTGGATATTTACCAAAGAAACCAAAAACACTAATTTGGAAAGATATATGCACCCTCACCTTTATTGCAGCATTATTTACAACAGACAAGATAGGGAGCAAACTAAAGTCTACTGATAGATGAATGGATAAAGAAGATGTGCACACACACACACACACTGGAATATTACTCAGCCATAAAAAAGAATGAAATCTTGCCATGTGTGACAGCATGGATGGGCCTACAGGGTTTTATGCTAAGTGAAAATAGTCAGGTTAGAGAAAGGCAAATCCCATATGATTTCACTCATGTGGGGAATTAAAAAAAAATAAATGAATAATCAAACAAAACTGGAAATAGACTCAAATACGATGAACTAGTGATTGCCAGAGGAGAGGGGGAGGGGGGATGGGCAAAATAGGTGAAGGGATTAAGAGATACAAACCTCCAGTAATAAAACACGCAAGGCACAGGGGTGAAAAGTATGGCATAGGGAAGGCCGTCGCTAATATAGTAATCACTTTGTATGGCGACAGATGGTAAGGACATTATAAATGGTAAGTTTGTGTGGTGACAGGTGATGGGGATGGTGTAAAGATAGAATTGTCCAATCACTATCTCAGACATCTGAAACAACTATACTTCAATGTTAAAAAGTAAACGTAATTTATTCAAAGTGTACAAAATTTAAATACACATTTGCAACAATGTAGCTTGAAATCCATGTAAAGAAGTGAAAATTAAAATTATTTTTAAGTACATTCATAGTAAAGTTATCCTAAAATACTCAAACTTATCTATTAAAGTTGAAAAGGTGAAGCAAATGATAATCAATGGCTATGAAACAAAAAACTGTCATGAAAAGAGTTACATTGTATTTAATTTCCCAAAAATTTAAATATTTATCAAAAAAACTTTTTAGTGTTTATTTTTTTTTGAGAGAGAGAGAGAGAGAGAGAGAGAGAGAGAGAGAGCACAAGCAGGGAAGAGGCAGAGAGAGAGAGAGGGAGACACAGAATCCAAAGCAGGCTCCAGGTTCTGAGCTGTCAGCACAGAGCGAACTCACGAGCGGTGAGATCATGACCTGAGCCAAAGTCAGATGCTTAACCAACTGAGCCACCCAGGTGCCTGTCAAATGTTTTTATGATACTATAGCTTTTTGCAAGTTTAGCGTCCAAATTTCACCCCGCTGCCAATGTAACAAGTTGGTATCATGTTTCACTCGTGTTAAATCTAGACCACTATGCATATACCTGTGAATATTATCAATTGCCTAACATTGAAAATGTTCTTTGGTCACCAAGCGCAACTGTTATGAATATTACGCTAAATTGTGAGTGTCTTCAAAATCATGAATTGGGAATAAATGGGCTTTCCCCGCTCCTGGGAAAAGACATTTTGTAATACAAGAATTTATTGCATTTATGGTACCTCACAAGAAGGAGTTGACAATTTATTTTTTTCTCGCACCTAAGCGCTTCTGCCCTGCAGGTCCTCCCCGCCCAGCAAAGCATCTACATGCTGATATCAACAGTGGCACAACACAAAGCTTTCATAACATTCGGATACGGCTTCGGATCATATTTGGATCTGTTTCAAGGACGTGGACCCAGTCACAAGAGATGATGTTTAGGGTTGCATCCCAAAGTCAAAGGCTGGATCCCGTGACTGACCAACCCATTGTTATTTTATGCGATCCTCTGAAAATACTAGTCCTGCTTTGTTTTAAAAAGACTTCCTATGTTCATTCGATAGATTCTTTTTCTGCGAATGTCCTTCTGACCTCTGGGTTTCATGACTTCAGTGTCGCGTTTGCTTAAATAAATGCTCGGTGAACCTTGTACTCTATCTGTTTGTGTTTGTCATTGCTAAATTATGGTTTAGCCCGTGCCCTGGCTCTTTAGATTGGGGGGATTCTGCATGTGGGATCAGAACTTCTCCTACAGGGAGTAATCACTGTGTGTCTGAGATATCTGCATCATTTCTATTTCTGCTTCAACTTGTCAGGGTTGAGGGGGCCCTGTTAGCTCACCTTAGCTCTGCTCCCGTCACCATCTCAAACCAATATAGTTTTTCCCTGCTAGGTTAATCCCTCAGGTTAGCAAGCATTCTAGGACTTACCCCTAGGGGCACATGCCATGACTGCCTGCCTTCCTCTGGCCCAGCTGTTTGCCTTAGGAGGCATTGCCTAGTTTTCATCCTAGTGTGGTATTTCTCTGGAGCTACATAGGAGCGATGGCTTCTATGCTTGACTATATTTTCTCTGGAGTGTGTTTTGAGTTGCAGTTTTATTTGCTTAGTTTTCTTTCCATAAGTAAAATCCCATCTTGTTTCTATTCTCAAGAATTCTTCCACACTCCTGACCCTCCATTTTCAGGACTTGGGATGGGAGAGGAAGTATGGTTCAGCCTAATCTCTTTCCTTGTTGGAGAGGGGAGAGGGGAGGGGAGGGGAGGGGAGGGGAGGGGAGGGGAGGGGAGGGGAGAGGAGGGGAGAGGAGGGGAGAGGAGGGGAGAGGAGGGGAGAGGAGGGGAGAGGGGAGAGGGGAGAGGGGAGAGGGGAGAGGGGAGAGGGGAGAGGGGAGAGGGGAGAGGGGAGAGGAGGGGAGAGGGGAGAGGAGGGGAGAGGGGAGAGGAGGGGAGAGGGGAGAGGAGGGGAGAGGGGAGAGGAGGGGAGAGGGGAGAGGAGGGGAGAGGGGAGAGGAGGGGAGAGGGGAGGGGAGGGGAGAGAGGGGAGGGGAGGGGAGAGGGGAGGGGAGGGGAGAGGAGGGGAGAGGAGGGGAGAGAGGAGGGGAGAGGAGGGGAGAGGAGGGGAGAGGAGGGGAGAGGAGGGGAGAGGAGGGGAGAGGAGGGGAGAGGAGGGGAGAGGGGAGAGGAGGGGAGAGGGGAGAGGAGGGGAGAGGGGAGAGGAGGGGAGAGGGGAGAGGGGAGAGGAGGGGAGAGGGGAGAGGGGGAGAGGAGGGGAGAGGGGAGAGGGGAGAGGAGGGGAGAGGGAGAGAGGGGAGAGGAGGGGAGAGGGGAGAGGAGGGGAGAGGGGAGAGGAGGGGAGAGGGGAGAGGAGGGGAGAGGGGAGAGGAGGGGAGGGGAGAGGGGAGGGGAGAGGAGGGGAGAGGGGAGGGGAGAGGGGAGGGGAGAGGAAGGGAGAGGGGAGAGGAAGGGAGAGGGGAGAGGAAGGGAGAGGGGAGAGGAAGGGAGAGGGGAGAGGGGAGGGGAGAGGAAGGGAGAGGGGAGAGGGGAGAGGGGAGAGGAGGGGAGAGGGGAGAGGAGGGGAGAGGGGAGGGGAGAGGAGGGGAGAGGGGAGGGGAGAGGAAGGGAGAGGGGAGAGGAAGGGAGAGGGGAGAGGGGAAGGGAGAGGGGAGAGGGGAGGGGAGAGGGGAGGAGAGAGGGGAGGGGAGAGGGGAGGGGAGAGAGGGGAGGGGAGAGACTTTTTTCAGAGCAGTTTCAGGTTCTCAGCAAAATTGAGAGGAAGGTACAGAGATTTCCCATTTACACCCTGCCCCCACACATGCCCAGCCTCTCCCATTATCAACATCACTAACCAGAGTGGTGCTTTGGTTACGACTGATGACATAATGATCATTCAAGGTCCACAATTTACTTTAGGGTTCAATCTTGGTTTTCTACATTCTATGGGTGTGGGTAAACACATGACATGTATCGATCATTATAAAATCATACAGAATATTTCCACTACCCTAGCAATCCTCCTTGCTCTGCCTATGCATCCCTCTCTCCCCCAACCCCTGGCAGCCACTGATCTTTTTACTGCCTCCACAGTTTTGTCTACTCTACAATGTCACACAATTGAAATCATATAGTATGTAGCCTTTTAAGATTGGCTTCCTTCTCTTGATAATAATATCCATTTAAGGCCCATGTCTTTTCATGCTTAATAGCTCATTTCTTTAAAATTTTTTTTAACGTTTATTTATTTTTGAGAGACAGAGAGAGACAGAGCACGAGCAGTGGAGGGGCAGAGAGACAGGAAGATACAGAATCCGAAGCAGGCTCCAGGCTCTGAGCACAGAGCCTGATGTGGGGCTCGGAATCACGAACTGTGAGATCATGACCTGAGCTGAAGTCTGTCGCTTAACCGACTGAGCCCCCCAGGCACCCCAATAGCTCATTTCTTTTTAGTGCTGAATAATACCGTGTGGATGGACCATAGTTTGCTTACCCATTGACCTACCGAACAGCATCTTGGCTGCTTCCATGTTCTGGCCATTACAAATAAAGCCAATACAAATGTCCATGTGCAGGTTTTTGTGTGGACACACAGTTTCAACTTTCGACTGTCTGGTACTTACCCAAAGAGCACAATGACTGGATGATAAGGTAAGCCTTATGTTCAGCTTTGTAAGAAACTGTGGAACTATGTTCCAAAGCGGCTATACCATTTTGCATTCCCACTAGCCATTGATGAGAGTTCCCATTGCTCTACCTTCTCACCAACATTTGATGTTGTCAGTATTCCAGATCTTGGCCATTCTAATAGCCATGTTGTGGTATCTCACTGTTGTTTGAATTTGCATTTCCCTGATGACATATGATATGGAGCATCTTTTCGTATGCTTATTTGCCACTGTATATCTTCTTTTGTGAGGTATATATGAAAACCTTTGAGTCCTTTTAGTTTTTTTTTTTTAAGTGAGTTTTAGGAGTTCTTTGTATATTTTGGGTAACAATCCTTTATCAGATGTGTCTGGTACAATTATTATATCCCAATTCATTGCTTGTCTTCCAGTTCTTTGACATTGTCTTTTGCAGATAAGTTCTTAAATTTAATGAAATCGAGATTATCAATTATTTATTTTACAGATTGTACTTTTGGTATTTAAAAATTCATTACCATACCCGAGGTTATCTAGATTTTTTTCATATATTATCTCCTAGGAGTTTTATAGTTTTGCATTTTACATTTAGATCTATGATCCATTTTGAGTTAATTTTTGTGTAAAGTCTGTAACTAGATTTATTTTTTTTGCCTATGGATGTCCAGTCGTTCCTACACTATTTGTTGAAAAGACTATTTTTGCTCCATTGTATTGCCTTTGGTCCTTGACAAAAATCAGCTGACTGTATTTCTATAAATAAATCTATTTCTGAGCTCTCTATTCTGTTCCATTGATCTTCTTGTCTACCCTTTTGCCAATGCCACGTGATCTTGTAGCTTTGTAGTTAAGTCTTAAAATCAAGTACTATCAGCCCTCCAACTTCGTTTTTCTCCTTCAATATTGTGTCATCTATTTTGGGTTTTTTGCCTCTCCATGTAAACTTTAGAATCAGTTTGCCAACATCTACGACATGACTTGCTGGGATTCTGGTTGCAATTAGATTGACTCTATAGATCAAGTTGAGAAGAACTGATGACTTGATAATATTGAGTCTTCCTACCCTATGAACATGAAATATATCTCCATTTATTAAGTTCTTTGATTTCACTCATCTGAGTTTTGTAGTTTTCCTTATGTAGATCTTGTCCATATTTTATTAGATTTATACCTAAGTATTAAATTTTGGGAGATGCTAATATCAATGGCATTATGTTAGGGGTTTTTTTGTGAAAAAAAAATTTTAATGTGTATTTTTGAGAAAGAGCATGAGAGGGGGAGGGGCAAAGAGAGAGGGGGGAACAGAATCCAAAGCAGGCTCCAGGCTCTGAGCTGTCAGCACAGAGCCCAACATGGGGCTTGAACTTACACACTGCAAGATCATGACATGAGCCAAAGTCAGATGCCCAGCCAACTGAGCCACCCAGGAGCCCCATAAATGGCATTATGTTTTAATTTCACATTCCACTTGTTTACTGCTGGTATATAGGAAAACAATTGTTTTTTGTCTATTAACTTATATCCTGCAATTTTACTATAATTATGTATTAGTATTCCAGTGGTGTTTGTTTGTCAATTCTTTTGGATTTTCTACATAAACAATCATGTTGTCTACGAACAGAGTTTTAGGTCTTCCTTACCAATGTGTACATCATGTAGTTCCTTTTCTTGTCTTACTGCATTACCAAGGACTTCCAGTACAATGTTGAAAAGGAGTAGTTGGGACATCTTTGCCTTGTACCTGATCTTAGTGGCAAAATTTGAATTTATCACCATTAAGTATAATGTTAGCTGTATGATTTTTTTCTTTTATCAAGTTGAGAAAATTCCCCTCTATTCCTAGTCTACTATTCTTATCATAAATAGTTGTTAGATTTTGTCAAATAATTTTCTGCATCTATTGATATGACTATATGCTTTTTCTTTTTTCAGACAGTTGATGTAATGGATTACATTGATTGATTTTCAAACATTGAATATGTTTTTGCATACTTAGGATAAATCCTTCTTGGTCATGGTGCATAATTCTTTTTATACATTGTTGGATTCAATTTCCTAATATTTTGTTAAGGATGTTTGAGGCTATGTTCATGAAAGATTTTGGTCTGTAGCCTTCTTATGTCTTCACCTGGTTTGGGTATTAGGAGTAATAATATTGACCTCACAGCGAGTTGGAAAGTATTTATCCTCCAAAACAGATTGTAGAGAATTGGTATCATTTCTTTCTTAAATGTTTGGTAGAATTCACTAGTGAACCCATCTGGGCATGGTGCTTTCTGGTTTGGATGGTTATTAATTATCATTTCAGTGCCTTTAATATGTATAGGCATATTCAGATTCTCTATTTCTTTGCATGTGCGTTTTGGCAGATTGTGTGTTTTGAGAAATTGGTCCATTTTCCTCCAGATTACCAAATTTGTGGGCAGGGTTGTTCATAGTATTCCTTTATTGTAATTTTAAATTTCCAGGGAATCTGTGACAATATCCCCTTTTTTATTGCTGATGATAGTAATTAGTGTCCTAATTCTTTTTCTTAGTTAGCCTGGCTAGAGGTTTATTTACTTATCTTTTTTAAAAGCCATATTTTTGTTTTGTTGATTTTCTATTTTCAATTTTATTGATCTCTACTCTAATTCTTTTTCTTTCTGCTTATTTTAATTTGCTCTTATTTTTCTACTTTCCTAAGGTGAAAACTTAGATCACTGATTTTAGATCGTGCTTCTTTTCAGTATTTGCATTATGATATTTTCCCTCTATGCACTGCTTTTGCTGCATTCCATAAATTTTGCTCAATTCTGTTTTCATGTTCATTTAATATAAAATATTTTAAAATTTCTTCTGAGATTTCTTCTTTGATCCATGTATCATTTACAAGTGTTTTGTTTAATCTCCACATATTAAGAGATTTTCCAGTTTTCTTACTGTTACTGATTTCTAGTCTAATTCCATTGTGGTCCAACTACAGGCATTGGATGATTCATATTCTTTTAAATTTGTTTGGGTATGTTTCATGGTCCAGATGAGGCTTATCTCAGCAAATGCTTCATGTGAGCTTGAAAAGAATATGTATTCTGCTGTTGTTGGATGAAGTAGTCTATAGATGTCAATTGATTGATGGTATTGTTGAGTTCAACTATGTCCTTACTGATTTTCTCCCTGTTGGATATGACCATTTCTTGTTGTGGGTCACCTGAGCATAAGAATCTCTCAACTTACTTAAAAGCAACAAGAAAAAAAACAACTTGCTACATAAAAGGGAACCCCCAAAAGGCTATGAGCAGACGTTTCAGCAGAAACTCTGTAGATCAGTAGGTTGGCACTATACACTCAAAATGCTGAAATAAAAATAACTTTCAACCAAGAATATTCTACCAGGCAAAATTATCATTCAGAAATGAAGGAGAAAGAAAGAGCTTTCCAGACAAGCAAAAGTGAAAGGAGCTCATCACCACTAAACCAGCCTTACAGGAAATGCCAAAGGGACTTCTTTAAGCTGAAAAGAAAGGGTGCTATTTGGTAATAAGAAAACATATGAAAGTGGGGCGCCTGGTGGCTCAGTGAGTTAAGCATCCGACTTTGACTCAGGTCATGATCTTACCCTTCCTGAGTTCGAGCCCTGTGTCAGGCTCTGTGCTGACAGCGCGGAGCCTGGAGCCTGCTTCAGATTCTGTGTCTCCCTTTCTCTCTGCCCCTCCCCCACTCATACTCTGTCTCTCTCTCTCTCAAAAATAAATAAACATTAACAGATGAACATAAGGAAAGGGAAGCAAAAATAATATGAAAACAGGGAAGGGGGAAAAAACGTAAGAGACTCTTAAATATGGAGGGTCACTGGGGATGACAGAGGGTTACTGGAGGGGTTGTGGGAGGCGGGATGGGCTAAATGGGTAAGGGGCATTAAGTAATCTACTCCTGAAATCATTGTTGCCACTATATGCTAACTAACTTGGATGTAAATTAAATAAATTAAATAAAAATTTAAAAAATAAATACATAAATAAACTGGAGAAAAACAACAAAAAGAAAACATGAAAGTATAAATATCACTGGTAAACGTAAATAGTAGTAAAGATAGTGCATTAATGATTTATAAATCTAGTATAAAGATTAAAAGAAAAAAACAGTAAAAACAGATGTAACTATAACAATTAGTTAAGGGATACCCAAGATAAAAAGATGCAAGATGTGACATCAAAATTATAAAATATGGGGAGAAAGAGAATAAAAGTTTAGAGCTTTAGAATGCATTAAAACTTAAGTTATTATCAACTGAAAACAGACTCTTATAAGTGTTACATGTCTCATGATAACCACAAAACAAAAACCTACAGTAGATAAAGAAAATGGAATCTAAACATAACATTAAAAAGGGGAGACCACAAAGGAAGAGAGCAAGAGAAATAGGAAGAAACAGAGAGGAACTATAAAACAGCCAGAAAACAATTAACAAAATGACAATAATTACATACCTATCAATAATTACTTTATTTTTTTAATGTTTATTTTTGGGAGAGAGAGAGAGAGTGTATGTGTGTGTGTGTGTGTGAGCAGGAATGGGGGACAGGCAGAGAGAAGGGGACAGAGAGTCTGATGTGGGCTCTGTGCTGATAACCCAATGTGGGGCTTGAACTCATGAACTGTGAGATCATGACCTGGACCAAAGTAAGACATTTAACTGACTGAGCTACCCAGGAGTGCTTCAATAATCACTTTAAATGTAAATGGATTAAATTCTCTAATCAAAAGACATAGAGTGGCTGAATGGATTTAAAAAAAAAAAGACACATGTACATGCTGCCTATAAGAGAGACACACAGACTGAAAGTGAAGGTATGAAAAAAGATACTTTGTGAAAGTGGAAACCAAAAGAAAACTGGGTTAGCTATATTGATATAAGACTTTAAAACAAAGACTGTAAATAACAGACAAATGAGGCCATTACATAATGATACAGGGATTAAACAGGAGAATTTAACATTTGGAATTATTTATGTACCCAACATAAGAGTACCTAAATATATAAAACAAATATTAACAGATGTAAAAGAAGGAAAAGACAGCAATACTTTAGTAGGCGACTTTAATACCCCACTTACTTCAATCCATCCACACAGAAAATCAGTAAGGAAACATCAGCCATAAATGACACCTTAGAACAGATGTCCTTAATAGATATATACAGAACATTCCATCCAAAAGCAACAGAGTATACATCTTCTCAAGTACATATGGGACATTTTCTGGGATAGATGACATGTTAGACCACAAAATAAGTCTTAAAAATTTTAAGAAGACTGAAATCGTATCAGGCATCTCTTCTAACCACAATGGTATGAAACTAGAAATCAATTACAATAAGACTGGGAAATTCACAAGTATGTGGAGAAAAACAACATGCTACTGGATAACCAACGGACCAAGAAATCAATCAAAAGAGAAGTCAAAAAATACTTTGAGATAAATGAAATTGGAAATACAACACCAAACTTTTGGCAGTTCTAAGAGGAGTTTATAGTGATAAATACCTACATCAAGAAACAAAACAAGGGAGCTTAGGAAGATGGTGGAGTAGGAGGGTCCTAAGCTCACCTTGTCATATGTTTACAACTAGGTATCACTTAGGTTCATGTAAATAAACCAGAAAGTGATCTGATGACTGGCACAACAAACTCCACAACTAAAGAGAGAGAAGAAGCCACGTCTGACAGGTTAGGAAGGGCAGAGACAGTAGTTGGGCACTTCCCTTAGAAGGGACGGAGCTGTGGGCATGAAGAGGGGAAAGAAATGGTCCCTCACACCAGGGAGCCCATACGGGGAAGACGAGCCCCCATAATGTCTGCCTTTGAAAACCAGAGGGGCTGAACTCCGAGTTTTACAACCAGTGGACTTGGAGCCTGGAGCTTTAAAAGTCAGCTGACTCAGCACTGGGCAAGACAGGAGGGTGAGTGATAGCTGGGTCCCCAACTTTAAGAAGAAAGCAGCCTGTGGGGAGGCAACAATTTGCCTCTGGAAAGGAGTATGGAGGTTCCTCAAAAAGTGAAAAATAGAACTACCCTACAACCCAGCTGTTGCACCACTATTTATCCAAAGTATACAAAAATACTGATTTGAAGGGGCACATGCACCCAACGTTTATAGCAATACTATTGACAATAGCCAAATTATGGAAAGAGCCCAGATGAAGAATGGACAAAGAAGATGTGCTATATGTATACACACACACACACACACACACACACACACACACACACACACACACCGGAATATTACTCAGCCATCAAAAGGAATGAAATCTTGCCCTTTGCAATGACGTGGATGGAACTAGAGTGTATGATGCTAAGTGAAATAAGTCAGTCAGAGAAACAAATACCATCTGATTTCACTCATACGTGGAATTTAAGAAACAAAACATATGAGCATAGGGAAAGGGAAGAAAAAATAAAATAAGACAAAAACAGAGAGGGAAGCAAACCATAAGAGACTCTTTTTCATGTTTATTTATTTATTTTGAGAGGGAGCGAGTGTGTGAGTTGGGGGGAGAGGCAGAGAGGAGAGAGAGAGAGAGAGAGAGAGAGAGAGAGAGAGAGAGAGAGAGAGAGAGAATAACAAGCAGACTCCATATTGTCAGTGTGACATCCAACATGGGGCTTGACCCCACACACCCTGAGATTATGACCTGAGCCGAAATCAAGAGCTGGACACTTAACCAACTGAGCCCCCAGGCACCCCATGAGACCCTTAACTATAGAAAACAAACAGGATTGCTGAAGGGGAGGTGGGTGAGGGAATGGGCCAGATGGGTGATGGGCATTAAGGAGAACACTTGTGATGGGCCCGGGGTGTTATATGTAAGTGATGAATCACTAAATTCTACTCCTGAAACCAACACTACACTATGTGATAACTAACTTGTATTTAAATAAAATCTTGGAAGAAAGAAAAAAGTGACAGTTTGCACAACACCTGGGGCAAATAAGAGGCAGATCTGTTTGTACCGATTTCAGAGCGTGTTGGTGGACTTCTGTGGGAACAAAGGAGCTAGCAGACCCCATGTTCCTCCCCCACCCCCAGCCTAAACACAGAGCCCCTTGCTGGAGGCAGTGCTGCACAGACACTTGCTACCCAGCCTGTTAGCAGTGCACCCCACCGATGCTGAGGACCCATCCACTCTCAGCCTGCTGGCGTTGGGCCTGGGCTCGGTGCAGATCTTGTTAAAGCCATGCATGCACCCTGTTCAGCTGCCAGGCACAGATGCTGCACATCATGCCCCCAGGGGCCACCGCAACTCAGGCGATCTGGCAAATTTAATGACGTTTGCTAACATTGCCACCCTGCCTCTGAGCCCTCCTGTAGTCACATCCTTCAGAGCCGGCCTGCCTGGGTCTCACTAACAACACAGAGCGCAAGCACAGGCAGAGGGCCAGTGCGGGTTATCTGGAGGAAAAGTAACTGAAAGGAAAAGCAACGCAGGCACGACAGCAGGATGTAAGCAACACATTCCCTGAAGCGCCAGGTTCAGGGGAACAGGCGACACTGCACCGCAGGGCACTACAGGACCTCTTCTTCCCAAGGCCACTAGTTTCAAGAGCAGAAGACATAGGTGACTTTCCTGACACACAGAAACAGATATAGAGAGGCAGGCAAAATGAGGAGACAGAGGAATATATCTCAATGAAAGAAGAGGAAAAAATCACAGTAGGAAACCTAGGCAAAATAGGAATAAGTAATACACCTGATAGAGAATTTAAAGCAATGGACATAAAGGTTCTCAGTGGGCTTCAGAAAAGGGTGGAGGATATCAGTGAGACCCTTGACAAAGAGATAAATAACATTTCAGAGATTAACAACTCAATAAATGAAATAAAAAATATAATAGATGGAATAAATAGTAGGCTACAGGAAGCAATGACCTGGAGAATAGAATCAACCTGAACAGGTTAGAGACAAACAAATACTGCATTATGAGAATATACTTAGAGAACTCAGTGACATCATCAAGCATAATAACATTTGCATTATAGGGATCCCAGAAGAAGAAGACAGAGAAGGCAGGAGTCAGAAAATGTATTTGAAGAAATAATAGATGAAAACTTTCTGAATCTGGGGAGGGAAACAGAGATTCAGATTCAGGAGGCACAGAGATACCCCAACAAATTCAGCCCCAGGAGGTTTACATAAAGGCAATAGTTTTTTAAATGGACAAAAATAATGGCAAAGAAAGAATTTTAAGGGCTGTGGGAGAAAATAAGAAAGTTACATATAAAGGAAACCCCATAAGGTTATTAGAGGACTTTTCAGCCATCACTTTGCATGCCAGAAAGGAGTGGCACAATATATTCAAAGTGTTGAATATATTCAAAGTATTAATGGCCACTAAACCGGCCCTGTAAGAAATGTTGAAGGAGACTCTATGAATGGAAAACAAAAATCGTAAGTAAAAGTAAGAAAAATAGGCATCATAAAAGGGGGAAGAAAGGTATACTTGTAAAAATCAGTCAAGAGAAGCACAAAATTGAAGGATGTAAAATATGATACCTGAAACATGGAGAGGAGAGGAGTAAAGAATGAGCTCAAAATTAAGTGACCATCAGTTTAATATAGACTGCTATATGGAGAAGATGTTATATATAAAACAAATGGAAACCACAAATCAAACCACATTATAGATATGCAAAAAATAAAGAGTAAGGAATCCAAGTATATCTCTAAAGAACACCAGGAAAAGATGAAAGAGAGAAAGAGAAGAAAGGACCAGAGGAAAACTACTAAAACAATCACAAAACAAGTAACAAAATAGCAATAAATACATATTTGTCAGTAATTATTTTGAAAGTAAATGGACTAAATGTTCCAATCAAAAGACATAGGGTAGGGCACCTGGGTGTCTCAGTCAGTTAGGTGTCTGACTTCAGCTCTGGTCATGATCTCGCGGTTTGTGAGTTTGAGTCCTGTGTCGGGCTCTGTGCTGACAGCTCGGAGCCTGGAGCCTGGAGCCTGCTTTGGATTCTGTGTCTCCCTCTCTCTCTGCCCTTCCCCTGCTCATACTCTGTCTCTCTCTATCCCTCAAGAATCAATAACATTAACAAAACTAAAAAAGAAAGACATAGGGTGACAGAGTGGATCAAAAAACAACACCCATCTATATGCTGCCTATAAGAGACTAATTTCAGACCTAAAGTCACCTGCAGGTTGACAGTGAATGGATGGGGAAACATTTATCATGAACACAGATGTCAAAAGAAAGCTGGAGTAGACAAAATCAACTTTAAAACAAAGTCTGTAAAAAGAAACAAAGAAGTACACTATATAATAATAAAGGAATATATAACAAGAGGATATAACAATTGTAAATATTTATGCACCCAATACAGAAGCATTCACATACATAAAACAGTTAACAAATATAAAGAAACTAATCAATAATAATACAATAACGGTGGGGCACCTTAACACCACACTTATGCTGATGGACAGATCATCCAAACAGAAAATCAATAAGAAAACATGGCTTTGAATGACACACTGGACCAGATGGATTTAACAGATATATTCAGAACATTCCATCCTGAAACAGCAGAATCCACATTCTTTTCAAGAGTACATAGAACATCCTTTTGAATAGATCACATATTCCCATCAACAGTACAAGAGGGTTCCCATTTCTTCACATCCCTGCCATTATCTGTTGTTTCCTGAGTTGTTAATTTTAGCCACACTGACCAGTGTGAGGTGGTATCTCAATGTGGTTTGATTTGTATTTCCCTCGTGCAAACTGGTGCAGCTGCTCTGGAAAACAGTGTGGAGGGTCCTCAAAAAATTAAAAATAGAACTACCCTATGACCCAGCAGCAGCACTACTAGGAATTTATCCAAAGGATACAGGAGTGCTGATTTATAAGGGCACTTGTACCCCAGTGTTTATAGCAGAGCTTTCAATAATAGCCAAATTATAGAAAGAGCTTAAATGTCCATCAACTGATGAATGGTTAAAGAAGATGTGGTTTATATATACAATGGAATACTACTTGGCAATGAGAAAGAATGAAATCCTGCCATTTTCAACAACGTGGATGGAACTGGAGTGTATTATGCTAAGTGAAATAAGTCAGAGAAAGATACCATATGTTTTTACTCATATGTGGAACTTGAGAAAATTAACAGGAAGGGAAGGGAGATAATAGTTTCAAACAGAGAGGGAAGCAAACCCATAAGAGACCCTTAAATACAGAGAACAAACTGAGGGGTGATGGGAGGGTGGTGGGTGAGAGGGGAAAATGGGTGACGGGCATTGAGGAGGGCACTTGTTGGGATGGGCACTGGGAAGCAATGAATCATGGGAATCTACCCCGAAACCAAGAGCACACTGTATACAATGTATATTAGTTAATATATTGACTTGACAATAAATTATATTAAAAAATTAATAGATGGCCATAAAACAAGCCTCAACAAATTAAAAAAGATGCATCTTTTCTGACCACAATGCTATGAAACTGGAAGTTAACCACAGGAAAGGATCTGGAAAGAGCACAAATAGATTGAGGTTAAATAATATGCTACTAAACAAGAATGGGCCAACCAAGAAATCAAATAAGAAATAAAAAAGCACATGGAAACAAATGAAAATGAAAATACAGTGGTACAAAACTTTTGGGATGCCACAAAAGTGGTTCTAAGAGGGAAGTTTATAGCAGTACATGTGTACCTCAAGAAGCAAGAAAAATCTCAAACAATCTAACCTTACACCTAAAGGAGCTAGAAAAAGAACAACAAACAAAACTCTAATCCAGCAGATGGAAGGAAATCATAAAGATTAGAGCAGAAATAAACGATATAGAAACTAAAAAAACCAATAGAACAGATCAATGAAACTAGGATCTGGTTCTTTGAAAAGCTTAATAAAATTGATAAACCTCTAGCTAGATTTAGGAGAGAGAGAGAGAGAGAGAGAGAGAGAGAGAGAGAGAGAGAGAGAAAGGACTCAAACAAAATCACAAATGAAAGAGGAGAAATAACAACCGACACCACAGAAATACAAATAATTGTAAGAGAACATTATGAAAAACTATATGCCAACAAATTAGTCAACCTAGAAGAAATGGATAAATTCCTAGAAACATGTAATCAACCAAAACGGAATCAGGAAGAAATAGAAAATCTGAACAGACCGATTACCAGCAAGGAGATTGAATCACTATGGACTGACTAAATGGGTGATGAGTATTAAGGAGGGCACTTGTGATGAGCACTGGCTGTTATATGTAAGTGAGGAATCACTAAATTCTACTCCTGAAACCAGTATTACACTACATGTTAACTAACTAGAATTTAAATAAAAACTTAAAAAAAAAAATCTCCCAACAACAATAGTCCAGGACCAGATGGCTTCACAGGCAAATTCTACCAAATACTTTAAAGAGGAGTTAATACCTATTCTTCTCAAACTATTCCAAAAAAAAAATCGAAGAAGAAGAAAAAACTTCCAAATTCATTTTATGAGGCCAGTATCACCCTGATACCAACACCAGATAAAAACACTCCGAATAAAGAGAACTACAGACCAATATCTCTGATGAACATGGATGAAAAAATCCTCAACAAAATACTAGCAGACAGAATCAAACAATACGTTACAAAAAGCATTCACCACTATTAAGTGGGATTTATTCCCAGGAGGCAAGGGTGGTTCAATATTTGCAAATCAATCAATGTGATACATTATATACATAAGAGAAAGGACAAAAAAATCATATGATCATTTCAATAGACACAGAAAAAGCATTTGACAAAGCACAACATCCATTCATGATAAAATCCCTAAACAAAGTAGGTTTAAAACCTACCTCAACATAATAAAGTCCATGTATGTAAACCCCACAGTGAACATCATACTCAGTGGGGAAGAACTGAGAGCTTTCCCCCTAAAGTCAGGAACAAGACAAAGATGTCCACTCTCACCACTTTTATTCACTATGGTACTGGAAATCCTAACCACAGCAATCAGACAACAAAAAGAAATAAACAGCACCCAAATTGGTAAGGAAGAAGTAAAACCTTCACTATTTTCAGATGACATGATACTCTAGATAGAAAACCTGGAAGACTCTACCAAAACACTGCTAGAACTGATAAATGAGTTCAGTAAAGTCAGAGGATCCAAAGTCAATGTGCAGAAATTCATTGCATTTCTACACACTAACAATGAAGCAGCAGAAAGAGAAATTAAGAAAACAATTCCATTTACAACTGCACCAAAAATAATAAGATACCTAGAAATAAACCTAACCAATGAGATGAAAGACCTGTACTCTGAAAACTTATTATAAATCACTGATGAAAGAAATTGAAGATGACAGAAAGAAATAGAAAGACATTCCATGCTCATGGATTGGAAGAAAAAATATTGTTGAAGTGTCTACACTACCCAAAGCAATCTACACATTTAATGCAATCCCTATCAAAATACCAACAGCACTTTTTCACAAAACTAGAACAAACCATTCTAATATTTATATGGAAACAATAAATAGCCAAAGCAATCTTGAAAACGAAAGGCAAAGCTGGACATATCACAATTCCAGATTTCAAGTTCTATTACAGAGCTGTAGTAATCAAAACAGTATGGTACTGGCACAAAAACAGACACATAGACCAGTGGAACAAAATAGAAAGCCCAGAAATAAACACACAATTGTATGGTCAATTAATCTTTGACAAAGCAGGAAAGAATATCCAGTGAGAGAGAGTTTAACAAATGGTGTTGGGAAAAACTGGTCAGCTACATGCAAAAAAAAAAAAAAAAAAAAAAAAAAAAAAAAAAGAAAGAAAGAAAGAAGGAAACTGAACCACTTTCTTACATCATACATAAAAATAAATTCAAAATGGATTAAAGACCTAAATGTGAGACATGAAACCATAAAAATCCTAAAAGAGAGCACAGGCAGTAACATCTCTGACATTGGCCATAGCAACATTTTTCTAGCTATGTCTCTGGAGGCAAGAGAAACAAAAGCAAAGTAAACTATTGGGATTACATCAAAATAAAAAGCTTCTGTACAGTGAAGAAAACAGTCAACAAAACTAAAAGGCAACCTACTGAATGGGAGAAGATATTTGCAAATGACATATCCAATAAAAGGTTAGTATCAAAAATATATAAAGAACTGACATAACTCAACAAATAACAAATAACTCAATTTAAATAACAAGTGGAAGACATGAACAGCCATTTCTCCAAAGAAGACATCCAGATGGCCAACAGACACATGAAAAGATGCTCAACATCACTGATCATCAGGGAAATATAAATCAAAACTACAATGAGATATCACCTCACACCTGTCAGAATGGCTAAAACCAACAACATAAAAAGCAGCAAGTATTGGTGAGGATGTGGAGAAAAAGGAACCCTTGTGCACTGTTGGTGGGAATGCAAACTGGTGCAGCCACTGTGGAAAACGGTATGGAGGTTCCTTACAAGTTAAAAATAGAACTACTCTATGATCCATTAATCACACTACTGGGTATTTACCCCCAAAATACAAAAATACTCATTCAAAGGGATACATGCACCCTTATGTTTATTGCAGCAGTATTTACAATAAGCAAATTATGGAAGCAGCCCGAGTCCATCAGTTGATGAACGGATAGAGATGATGTGAAAGAAAACTACCATATGATTTCACTCATAAGTGGAATTTAAGAAACAAAGCACAAGAGCAAAGGAAAAAAACAAAAGAGAGACAAACAGATTCATAACAAGAGAGATCAAACTGATGGTTAACACAAGGGAGGTGGATAGGGGAAATAGGTGATGGTGATTAAGGGTGCCCTAGCCGTGATGAGCAGTAGGTGATGTATGGAATTATTGAATCACTATATTGTATGCCTGGAGATAATATACACTGTATGTTAACTATACTGGAATTAAGATAAAAAAAAAACAAGAAAAATCTCAAACAACCTAATTTTACATCTCAAGAAACTAGAGAAAGAAGAACAAATGAAGCTCAAAATTAGTAAAATGAAATAAATAACAAAGATCAGAGAAGAAATAAATAATATAGAGGCAAAAAAGAAAATAGGAAAGATCAATGAAACCAAGAGCTGGTTCTTTGTAAAGACAAAACTGAAAAATCTTTAGCTCACCAAGAAAAAAAGAGGACTCAAATAAATAAAATAAAAAATGAAAGAGCCGATGATATAATACCACAGAAATACAAAGGATCATAAGAGTTCTAAGAACAATTATACATCAACAAATTAAGCAATGTGGAAGAAATGAATGAATTCCTAGAAATATACAACTTACCAAGGCTGAATTATGAAGAAATTGAAATCTTAAAAGTTTACATTTTATTTATTTATTTTGAGAGAGAGAGAGAGCAGGGAAGAGGCAGAGAGAGAATCCCAAGTAGGCTCTCCATCATCAGTGCAGAATCCAACGCGGGGCTCAAACTCACAAACCATGATGATATCGTGACCTGAGCCGAAATCAAGAGTCAGACACTTAACCGACTGAGCCACCCAGGTGCCCCAGAAAGTGAAATCTTAATAGACCAATTACTAGTAAGGAGATTGAATGAGTCATTAAAAATCTCCCAACAAACAAAAATCCAGGACCAGATGGCTTCCCTGGTGAATTCTACCAAACATTCAGACTGAATTAATACTAATCCTTTTCCTTCTTCAAAACAAAACAACCCCCCCTCCAAAACCCAAAACTGAAAACCACCAAGTAGAGGGAATACTTCCAAACTCATTTTATGAGGCCAACATTATCCTGATACTGAAACCTGACAAGGACACCACAAGAAAGGAAACCACAGGCCAATATCCCTGATGAACATGTGCAAAAATCATCAACAAAATATTAGCAAACTGAACTCAACAATATATTAAAAGGACCACACACCATGATCAAGTGCTATTTACTCTAGGGATGCAAAAATGGTTCAACAGCTGCAAAGCAACCAATGTGATACACCACATCAACAAAATGAAGAATAAAAATCACATGGTCCTCTCACAAGATGCAGAAAAAGCATATGGCAAAGTTCAACATCTATTTATGACCCAAACTCTCAACAAAATGGCTTTAAAGGGATTGCACTTCAACAAAACAAAAGCCATCCATGACAAACCCACAGCTAACATCATACACAACTGCGAAAGCTGAAAGCTTTTCCTCTAAGATCAGGAAAAAGACAAGGATGCCCACCCTCAACGCGGTATTGGAGTAGGTAAGAAAAGGAAATAAAAGGCATCCAAACTGGAAAGGAAGAAGGAAAACTGTCACTATTTGCAGAGGACATGATAGTATATGCAGAAAATCCTATAGATTCCACCAAACCAAACCAAACAGAATAAATGAATTCAGTAAATTTGTGGGATATAAAAATCAATATACAGAAACCTGTTATGTTTTTAGACACTAATAATGAACTATCAGAAAGAGAAAATAAGAAAAGAATCCCATTTACATTTGGATGAAAAAGAATCAAATATCCAGAAAGAAATCTAACCAAGGAGGTGAAAGACCTGTACGTTGAAAATTATAAGACACTGATGAAAGAAATTAAAGGTAACACCAATAAATGAAAAGATACTCCATGCTCATGGATTGGAACAATTCATATTGTTAAAATGTTCATACCACTCAAAGAAATCTACATAGTGCAATTTCTAGCAAAATTCCAATGGCATTTTCACAGAAATTGCACAAACGATCCTACAATTTGTATAAAACCACAAAAAATCCAGAATAGCCAAAGAGATCTTGAGAAAGAACAACAAAACTGGAGGCATCACACTCCCTGCTTTCAAACTATCTTACAAAGCTATAGTAATTGAAACACTGGCATTAAAACAGACACATAGATCACTGAAACAGAACAAAGAGCCCGGAAATAAACCCACGGGTAGATGGTCAATTAGTCTACAACCAAGGAGGCAAGAATATACAAGGGGGAAAGGACAGTCTCTTTGATTAATGGTGTTGGGGAAACTGGACAGCCACATACAAAAGAATGAAACTGGACCACTTTCTGACACGATACACAAAATTTAACTCAAAAATGGATTAAAGTCTTGAATGTAAAATCAGACACCATTAAACTCCTCCAAGAAAACAGGCAGTGAGCTCCTTGGCATAGGTCTTGGTGAAGATTTCTTAGATTTGACACCAAAAGTAAAGGAAACAAAAGAAAACAAATGAGTGGAACCACATCAAACTGAAAAGCTTCTGTGCAGCCAAGGAAACCATCAAAAAGATGAAAAGGCAATCTCCTGAATAGGAGAAAATACTTGTGAATCATATATCTGATCATGGATTAGTAACAAAATATATAAAGAACTCCTACAACTCAATAGCAAAGAGCCAAACTGATTTAAAAAATGGGCAGAGGACGTTTCCCAAAGAAGATGCATAGATGGCCAACAGGTGCATGAAAAGATGGTCAATGTTAACTCATCATCAGAAGACGTGCAAATCAAAACTATAATGAGATCTCTCTCTCTCTCTCTCTCTCTCTCTCTCTCTCTCTCTCTCACACACACACACACACACACACACGCACACACACGAAATTAAGTGTTGGTGAGGATGTGGAGGAAAGGGAATCCTTTTGTATTGTTGGTGGAAATGTAAATTGGTGCAGGCACTATGCAAAATAATATGGAAGTTTCTCAAAAAAATTAAAAATAGAACTACCTTTTGATGCAGCAATTCCACTTCTGGGTACTTATCCAAAGAATACAAAAATGCTAACTCAGAAAGATATATGCACCCCCATGTTCACTGCAGCATTATTTACAACAGCCAAGATACAGAAACAACATTAAGTGTCTGTTGACAAATGAAAGGATAAAGAAAATGGTGTGTGTGTGTGTGTGTGTGTGTGTGTGTACAGTGAAATATTGTTCAGCCATAATAAAGAATAAAATCTTGCCTTTGCAACAACATGGATGAACTTTGAAGGCATTATGCTAAGTGAAATAAGACAGAGAGAGACAAACTCTGTATGATCTCACTTATATATGGAATTAAAAAAAACAAACAAAAGCAATCATAGATACAGAGAATAGATTGGTGGTTATCAGAGGTTAAAGTTGGAGGGTGTGGGCAAAATGGGTGAAAGGGGTCAAAAGGTACAAACTTCCAATTATGATAAATAAGTCACGGTGATGTAACATAAAACATGGTGACTATGATAAATTATACTGTAATTGTATATATGAAAGTTGCTAAGAGTAAATCTTAAAAAGTTGTCATCACAAGAAAAACATTCTATAACCATGGATGGTGATGAGTGCTAACTGTGGTGATCATCTGGCAATATATACAAATACCAAATCATTCTGTAAATAAAATCACTCCACACTAAGCAAACACATCCAGAGTCTGCCTGCACATCACAGCCGCTCACGTCATGCCTTTGGCCAAAGTAGACTTGTGGCCAAGTTCAAAGTCAGCGTCAAAGGCAAATATCCCCTGCCCCAAGTGGACGGGGGTGGTGAGTGGATACTTGGACAATATGTGAGTACTTCACAGTTTTGGGGTGGGAAAGGAAGAAAGAAAGTACTAAAGCATGGATCCTTAACTCATGGAGGGTGGAGGCTTATACCTATTTTGAAGGAGGATTCTGGGTAACTGAGGGCCAGCATAAAGGTATCTGGTGTCCAGATGCCTATTCACACCAAGTGTGCTCTCTCATGGCCTTAAAATGTCGCAGAGGAATAAAAAAAACCATCCAATACTCACTATTGAATAGAGAGGTAACCGCTACAAAAATCAGGCTCTGCTTTTGCAGCATAAATTGCTGTGTTCACACACTTGGCTAGGAAGGCCACTGATTAGAGACATAACTGTCAGATTTATAGCCCTGTCCCTGACTGCTCTCCTAAATTCCAAAGTCCCG
This sequence comes from Panthera leo, assembly GCF_018350215.1. Lineage (NCBI taxonomy): Eukaryota > Metazoa > Chordata > Mammalia > Carnivora > Felidae > Panthera > Panthera leo. The sequence goes on from NC_056689.1 coordinate 14,083,701, forward strand.
AGTGACTAATAGCATTCCCACAGGACAGGTACCTCATACTAACAGGTCCAAAGCCGTACTCTCCATTTCCCCCCCCGAATCTGTTATTCCCACACCTTCCCCATCTTAGAAAATGCAACTCTGTTCATCCAGTTGCTCAGTACAAAAGCCTTAACAGCAGCAAACAGGTTGTCAGAAAATTTAGTTTCCTGGAAATTAAGGCGATAAGTCCAGCAAGGGGTTTCTGGAGATGGCTGAAGAAATTCCTCTGCTAATGGAAATCTCTTGAAAACAGGAAAGAGGGAGAGAAGTGGGGAGGTGGGGATGGGGGAGAACACAGAACACCATCTGGCCCCTGGTGGAGGTAAGCTTGGAGGGAAGAAGTCACTGGACAGTCTCACCTGAGCCCTCCAGCCTATGACAGCCTTTGAGGCTAGAATATGAAACATCTATTTGCAAGGCAAATGCTCTCTTTAGCTACAGTCCATGCGAACACTGTCTCAGTAGGCTACTCTTTGATCCCCCCCTTACAAGAATCCCCTGCCTGTGAAGATAAACCAGGAAGTAAGTTTCTTTCCCATTAAACGGAATGAAAATAATAGACCTTCGGGCGCTTCTGGGAATGAGATTCTGTGTTATAGAAACCAATGTTAATTAAATAGCCAGTTCTAATTCACTGCATACCTTTAAGTAGGAGACCTAACGGGTTGCTTCTAACTTCATTATATAAACAGTCCTATGACCTAACCTTGGTGTTGATTTTCTTTCCAGGCACTAGCATAAATGAGGTTGTGCTTTAGTGAGAAGTTCTTAAACCATGGCTAGACGTTGTAAGTTGACAATTTTTCTATTCTAATGTTTCTATTTAGAATATATAAATAAGCAGGAGAGACGCTCAGGTTTTATTAAACTATGAATATTCTTTAGTGTTTTACAGTTTAAAGAACGCTTTTCAGATGCGTTGCCTCATTAAATGTGTACAACGATCCTATGAGGTGCTGATTTTATTCTGGCATTAAATAAAGAGTAGGTCCCAGAGAGATTAAATAACTTGCTCGTGGCCACAAAGTGGGCACATAGCAGAGTCAAGATGTAAACACAGGTCTTTCAGACTCCATTTTCCTACCCCACACTGTCTCTCAACTTTCTTCCCCCAATCCCCCACCCCCTACAAATGGTGGTGGACCCCTGGCTGGACAGCGTTCCTTAAAGGAAGGCTCTAAGGTTGTCCTCTTTAATCAGAAGGAAAATAAAACAGCATTAGGTGTTCAAGAGCATCCTCTGGTTTCCTGTCGCCCAGGAACTATAAAGAACCGAGCAAAGGGAAAGTGCCTGCAGGGAGGGGCCTCAGTGAGCGGCAAGTCCCTGATTCTTGGGACCCTAAGGCTGTGTGCTGGGGCACCAGCACCAGGGGCCAGGACAGAGGGACATAAGCAGTGGCCATGAAAGCCCAGTGCAGGCCAAAGGGAGAGCCCTGTCGGAAGAGTTTTAAACTTCTACATGTGGAAAGTAGTAATGGAATGGAAAACTCACTGAAATAGAGTTGGGAGGTTTTCGGGGCTGGGGACGGGGCTCTCACGCTTTACCAGTCATAATCAATTGCAGACCCAACAGGAAGAGCCAGACTTAGCCAGACCTTGCATGTGGACTTGACCTTGCATGTAGGTACCACTCACCCAGCTGGAGGAAGAGACATTTTCCTTATCTCCACTGCCAAGGGCTCAGCCAATGAGAAGCCACCAACCTTGGAGCTCCCAGTTGACTCCAGTGGACTTTTAGTTCGCAACAGTCTTCCCAACTTAACCCCTTTTCTCCTTAAAAAAGCATGCCTCTCTCGTGTTCCCTGACTTGCCAGCGGTTTTTTGCTGCAGCTTGTTTCTTCTGGATTGCAATTCTCTTTTATTCTTGAATAAACCCATCTTATACTGGCAACATAACAGGCAGTGTTTATTTTTAAGGTTAACTAATAATGTATACATATTACATAATATATGCATATATATGCATACACACATATATATACTTCACCTCAGCACTATTACTCTTTTTTTTATACGTTTATTTATTTATTTTGACAGAGAGAGAGCACGAGTGGGGGAGAGGCAGAGAAAGAGGGAGAGAGAGAATCCCAAGTAGGCTCCTTGCTCTGTGCTGTGCCTGACATGGGGCTCAATCTCACGACTGTGAGATCATGACCTGAATCAAAATCAAGAGTCAGGCACTTAGCTGACTGAGCCACCCAGGAGCCCCATTTCTGACTATTTAATGAACACTGTATTCCACCTGGAAGATAATTCAGATAACTCCCAGTTATAGTCATCCTCTGATGTATACGGATTCTATTATGCCTGTTCTTTTCAACAGTACCTTTGTTATCAGAATCACCAGATTTCAGCAGAGTTCCTGACTACCCCCCCCACCCCCACCCAACCCCATGCTCCTGCACAGTTTTAAACAATAGGCTTGAACTAAATGACAGTCCGGGGGCCATAAAGGCAAAGTAACTTGGGTTCTGTCATTCTATGTGACAATTTGGACTTCTGGTATTTAAAGTTAAACAGAGAAAATTGCAAGGGGCAATGCTTTTGTTTGGTAAGTATACATTTTGGTTTCTATGTGAAACATTTTACTGATATTTGAATACATTTAATACGAAAATGCATCTTTTAATTGTCGATCGCCTTAAAACCAAAGAGGGAATCAAGAATTCCAATAGGAATCACCTATTTGGGCAAAATAGGTGATGGGGATTAAGGAGGGCACTTGTGATGACCATCAGGTGATGTATGGAGGGGTTGAATCACTGTATTGTACACCTGAAACTAATATTACACTGTATATTCAAAGAAAAAGAACAGAAAATATTATTTCAGAGATATAACTTAGTAGTTTTTTGTGGGTTTTTTTGGTGTGGACTTTTAGAAAGGGTTAATCAGGCACAAAAACATTTGCAAACATTCAGATTCAGGCTTAAACAATGGGCAATAAAACATAATTTAAAATTGTTCCTTGAAAATCTGTGCGTAAAATTTGTGGCGAAGGTCAGTATCTGTGTAGTAACATAAGGTGAGGAAAACTGATACGCGCACGGAAGAAAGAATCACATTTCAGAGAAATGCAAGGATGAGTTACAAAAGCAGCTGGGCATATGTGGCCAGAGGAAATCACAAGGGCAATGTTTGAAAACCTTGACCATTTCTACCAAGAGCGGAGTATCCAGTCTACGGCAATACCATGATGTCAATGTTTGTTGTAAGTCAGTGGTATTCTCTATTTTTTGCAGAAGAAAACCTTCAGAAGTTTTAACAAATAGAAATTTATGATGGATTTCCAGAAGGAGACAGTCTAGTGGGAATCTTTTGACTGCAGAGGTATTTGAAAGCTACAAGAATTGAGCCCCTCAAAACCAAAAATGTGGAGACTATTGCAATTTCTGGAATTCATTGTGAAATTTTTTTTTTTATGAATATCTGCCAAACTTACACTTAAGACTTTTCTAAACATTTATAAATCTTCTCTTTGTAGGAGGAAAATTTTAAATAAACATAATAATATGTGGTTTAAAACATTTAAAAAGTGTTTTTTAATTTTTGAGAGAGAGAGAGAGAGAGAGAGAGACAGAGTGCAAGCAGGGGAGGGGCAGAGAGTGAGGGAGACACAGAATCCAAAGCAAGCTCCAGGCTCTGAGCTGTCAGCACAGAGCCTGATGTGGGGCTCGAACTGAAGAACTGTGAGATCATGACCTGACCCAAAGCTGGACACTTAACCAACTGAGCAAGCCAGGTGCCCTAATACTATTTGGTTTTGATCAACTATAATTGAAGATAAATAGACTTACCTAGCTATAACTATCTAAAGAACATGAATACATAAAGGAGATACATTTTGACAAAGTCACTGAAAAATTTGCCCAAGTTAAGGGTTGAAAACATAGTTATGTTGTATATTCATTCCTATGACAGATCCATATGTAGGGATACACGCGTTTGTTTTCCAAAAAATATATTCATGGAGTAAAAGCATTATCTAGTATTTTTTTTCCTTTTTTCGTGCCATAATATTTATATTACTTTGATTTTATTGTATATATAAAGCTCAATAAAAGAAAATGTTCACTATGTTTCTTTTCTAGTCATTATTGTTTCATTTTATGCTTATTACCGAAAATAATTTTGTTGTGTGTGGGGGGAGGAGTATTTAAAATATGATCAAGGGGTGCCTGGTGGCTCAGTCCATTAAGTGACTGACTCTTGGTTCGGCTCAGGTCATGATCTCACGGTTTGTGGCTCATGAGATCGAGCCCCTAGTCGGGCTCAGCCCTGACAGTGCAGAGCTTGCTTGGGATTCTCTCTCGCCTCTCTCTCCGCCCCTCTTCCCACTCTCTCACACACACACACACACACACACACACACACACACACACACTCTCTCTCTCTCTCTCTCTCTCTCTCTCAAAATAAATAAAATCAAATAAAAACAATACAATAAAATATGGTCAAGACCTAGCTGACTCAGAAGAGCATGCAATTCTTAATCTTGGTGTCATGAGTTCAAGCCCTAGGTTGGGTGTAGAGATTACTTAAATAAGTAAATAAAAAAACATGACTAAGTCTGGGTGTGACTATGTTAGATATGGCACTGGGTGAGGCACAGGGCTGGAAATGTGGTTGGGGGAGAGGATGGAATTCTCAAAACAAGGACTTAGAGACTCGGCTCCCTTCCCTGGTACACACAGTCCCTGCTCTTCACAGGCTCACACTCACTCTGGGCTTTTGCACCACTGTTCCCTCTCTCTAGAACCCAATCCCATTAAATATTTGCAGGACTTCCTTCCTTTCTTCCTTTAGGTCTCCCATTAGAAAGGCTTTCCACATCTACAAAAATAGCACCCTCTGTCACTCTCTATCGCCTTTATCTTATTGTGTTCTTACTGGGACCTATTATATATTTGTTGATTTCATTTCCTTCCATCTCCTCCAAGGAGAATCTAAGCTCACAAGATCAGGGACTTTGGCTCACTGCCTATTCTCCACATTGTGGACAGCACTTGGCATATGAAAATCAACCATTTTGGAATGAATTAATGAATTCCCTCCAGAAACTGATTCTGAGAAACTCCGACCTTGACGATATGACAGAAGGCAGGAACAAGACATAGATCTACACATGTGATAATTAAATGGAAGTCTATCTACTCAACCGTGTTACCTTCAGCTCCATTCTCATGGAGGTACAGATTTCTTAACCCCTCTACTATGCTTTAGGCAAGGGAGTGAAAAATACAATTGCAAAGAAACGGAGGTGCTCCAGAGAAGAGAATTTGAGGTACTGATATGCAGAGATTCCTCAGAAAGCCTAGCTTGCTCCTTGGCCATTGCATATGGCAGCCCACCAGCCACTGTTTCCGCTCACCTGACAGAACGAGAAATCAACTGTTCAATCCCCGACTCTTCACGCCCAGCCAAGAATCACCTAACATTTCAAAAAGATTTCCAAAATGAAGAAAGGGACTAGAATAAACAAAGTATGAAGAACTAGAAGGAAACAGATGACACAGAGAGGAGAAAATAATAAAAAAGCATTTGTCACCTCAGAGATTAAAAAGGAAATGTGCATCCAAAAAAGCAAGAGAGAATGTTATTTATATAAAGGCCACAATCAAGGGATAACAAAAACTTTAGAAACTCAGAGCAGGGTAAACAGCTTTTTCAAGTCAACAGTCTTTACCTATGTGACACAAATGGCATTCACTGAAAAGAAAAAAAAATGAGAAAGTGGACTCCACGAAAATTAAACACGGATACTCATTAATGACATTGCTGAGAAAAGAAAAGGCAAGGCACAGATTTTGGGGAAAAGAAACATTTGTGGTACATATATCTAGCAAAGGACTTAGACAAAATACAAAAAAAGCACTTGTGCAAATCAACAAGAAAAATAAAAAGAACTCAACTTTTTTTTTAATCGGCAAAAGACTCAAATAGATACTTTACAAATAAATATAAAAGAAAAAGATCCAAAAAGCGCATAAAAAGGACCTCACTGTCATTAGTCATTAGAAAAAATAGAGGGGTGTCTGGGTGGCTCAGTCAGTTAAGCGTCGGACTTCAGCTCAGGTCATGATCTCACAGTTCATGGGTTCAAGCCCTGCGTTGGGCTCTGTGCTGACAGCTCAGTTCTGGAGCCTGTTTCAGATTCTGTGTCTCCCTCTCTCTCTGCCCCTTCCCCACTCACACTCCATCTGTCTCTCTCAAAAATAAACATGAAAAAAATTTACAAAAAAGAAAATCATTAAAAAAAATGTTCGTAGATATTTAATTCATAACTAAAAACTGGAAACAATCTAGTTTCAACAGCACAATCTAGTTAACAATCTAGTTAACAACAGCACAGAAAGACATATTATGGTATATCCGCACAATGAAATTCAATAAGCCATAAAAAATAACCATTGACATGTGCAACAGCATAGATGAATTTCCTAAAACTCATGATGAACAGACATCAGACACAAAATAGTACATATTGGATAATTCCATTTATATGACAATTGAACAGCCTGAACTAATCTATGTGGGTAGGAGTCAGAATAGTGATTCCTTCTCTTGGGAGGAGGGTACTGATGGACCAAGGGGCTACGGCAGCTTTCTGGGGGTGACGGATAGGTTTTATATCATGATCTGGGGGATGGTCACATGGAAAGAGTTATCAGGCTGTGTACTTGCTATTATTTTTGCTTTATATGCATAAATCACGTCTCAATAAAGTACCGTAAAGAACAATTTACCTCCAGTTTCAGAGCAACCCGCTTGTTGCAAACAACCAGAGGAGCACCCAGTACCGTGAGAACTTTCCCAGAGAGAAGAGACTCACTGAGGAATGAATCTCGTGTTTGTCACTTTTTTCCTGAAGGCATTTGCCAATCGACCACTCAGAGGCTGAGAAGATGAACAGGAGACTGACCAATTGACAGGGCTGGGGGGAACAAAAATTAAAATTCAGACCCCACTAATGAAAAGCAGTCCTGCTACAAACCCAGGGTTTCATTGGGGCTCCAAAGATCTATACTGTAGTATCTAGAGTCCAGAAGTCCAAAATTAAGGCACCAGCGGGACCACAGACTCTCCCAAGACTCTGGGAGAGGATCCATTCCTTTTCTCTTACAGCTGCTGGTAGTTGCAACATTCCTGGATTTATGGCCTCGACACTTCAATTTCTACGTTTGTGGCCACATTGCCTCCTTTCCTTCTTTGTGTGTCAAATCTTCCTCTGCCTCCCTCTTATAAGGATACCTGGGGTTGCACTTAGGGCCCACTAAGATCATCTCTCCATCTCAAGATCATTAACTTATTAACATCTACAAAGTCCTCTCTCTCTCTCTTGCTGTAAAAGATAAGATTCACAGGTTCCAAGGACTAGGAGGTGGATCTCTTGGGGGCGTGGGTTGGTCACTATTCGGCCAACCATACCTCACCAGAATTAAAACCTAGATCTGAATAAATATCATCTCTGATTGGATTAAGGTAAGCTGCCCTAGTTTAATTGCTAGACAGAAGCCAAAAGTAAGTCCTCTCTGGAGAAAAACAACATCACCCAGAGGCTTAAATTATATCTACAAGTTTTCCTACACAATACTTGAAATATCAAAAATAATCAGGCATAAAAAAGAAAATGCCAGATGAAAACCAAGAGGAGAATACAGACAGTACAAATAGATCCACAGAAGATACAAATGTTGGAGTTATCAGATGCAGACTTTAAAACAAATAATTAATATGTTCAAGAAATTAAATGACAGAGTGGAGATTTTTGGCCAAGAACTAGACATTTTTAAAAAACAAACATATCGTGAACGTGACGAACAGTTTTACTGAAATTATGAGTATAATCTGCTAGTTTAGACATGGCTGGGAAAAAAAAACATTTTGATTGGAAGATGCATCAGAAGAAAATACTGAGATTAAAGCATGGAAAATATAAGAAGGAGAATAAGAAATATGGGATGCACACTGAAAAGTCTCAGCATACGCATGATTAGATTTCTGAAGGAGAGAAGGGATGGAACGGAGTGTGTGCAATACTTATGCAACTATTGGCTGTGGGTTTTCCAAAACTAAATACATCGTACTTATGCAACTATTGGCTGTGGGTTTTCCAAAACTAAATACATCGTACTTAGGCAACTATTGGCTGTGGGTTTTCCAAAACTAAATACATCAAGCACGGGTTTAGAAAACATTATTAAACCCAAGCTCTGTGAGCATCTAGCCCAGATTTAAGACTATGAACCACAACTAAGCACACAGTAAAACTAGTGAAAACCAAAGATAAAGAGAAAAATCTTTAACGCTGACAGAGACCAAAAAATAGATAAATAAGACATCTCATCTTCAAGGACCAATCATTATTGACTTCCTAACAGGAAGGAGACTTGAAAAGCTTATTGTGAAGTGAGAATGAGATCTTCAAAAAGAAGAGAGAAAAAGAACTATACTAAAAAATGTATACTTCGTGGGACGCCTGGATGGCTCAGTCCAAAGCGGCCCCTCTCGATTTTGGCTCAGGTCATGATCTCATGGTCTGTGAGTTCGAGCACCGCATTGGGCTCTGCACCAATAGCAAGGAGCCTGCTTGGGATTCTCTCACCCTCTCTCTCCCTGCCCCTGCCCCACTTGCTCTCTATCTCTCAAAAGAAGTAAAAATAAACCTTAAAAAAAAAGGTACATAACTCAAGAGAGGAGGAGGAGATAGATATATACTGGATTTGTGTAACTGAAATAGTAAATTTGCGAGCACACCTAAATAAGGGTGTAAAATGTTAATTGAAATGTCTTGTGGGGTTTGAATACATATATTGATATCTAAAATTAAATAATGTAATGATTAATAAATTTTATATTTATATTTATTAATACATTATACCATATATAATGCATATTTACATATTTGTACATATATAATTTATTATGTATAACACACATAAATATATTATGTATCTTTAAATAAATATATATTTAAAATGTTATATTTTATCATAGATATTTATTGTATATTTATAGACTTGTATATGTTTTATAATACATTATAATACTTATAAACAATTTAATATTTGTATATTATATATATTTTTTATAGATAGACAAAATTTACAGTAGTGCAAAAAATTAGCACATGGTATGTGAAAGAAAAGTGTTGTAAGGTTCCAAGATTGTCTAAAAAATAATAAAAGTTCTAGGTTATAGTAGACTTTAATGACTCAGAGATGAATATTGTAATCTCTAGGGTGAGTAGCTAATAAAAAATGGCAAAAGAATGTAACTACATATAAGAATGGAGAAATAGAATAAATTCTTGATTAATAAAAAAGACAAAAATAATAATACAGTGTGGGGTTTATAACATATTTAATAGTAAGATGTGTAGCAACAATAGGGCAAAGAACGGTGGGAAAGAAATGGAAGTATAATTGTGAAGTCCTTAATCTCTATGTGAAGTGGTGTAATACCAGTTAAAGGCAGAATGTGACAACTTTTCAATGTGTACTATATAAACCCTAATGCAACCACTGACATTTTTTTATTTGTTATTTTTTATTATTTTATTTTTTTATTTTAGAGAGAAGGGGAGAGAGAGCAAGAGGGGGAGAGGGGCAGAGGGCAAGCAAGAGAGAATCTTAAGCAGGCTCCATACTCAGTGCAGAGCCCGACACAGGGCTTGATCCCATGACCGTGGGATCATGACCTGAGCCGAAATCAAGAGTCTGACGCTCAACCAACCGAGCAGCCCAGGTGCCCCCTGAAGTGTTTTTTAAAAAGAGATAGAGCTAGTAAATCAACCAAGATATCTTTGAATCATCAAAATATTCAATTAATCCAAAATAAGACAGAAACGAGATTAAAATTAAAAAGAACAAGTAAGACAAATGAAAACCAAATTTTAAAATGACAGATATAAACCTAACCATCGTTGATAAGCACATAAAGTGTAAATAGTCTAAATATCCCCAATTAAAAGGCAGAGATTTTCAGGTTGGGTTCAAAAGCACCCCCAATTATACTCTGTCTACAAGAAATGCATTTGAAATGCGCAAGCAGGTTGAAGTGAAAAGATCAAAAAAGATATAGAGTGGCAACACTAAAGAAGCCTGGAGCGGCTTCATTAATATCAGACCAAATAGATTTCAAAGTAGAAAGTACTGCCACAGAAAAGATCATTCCAGAGTGATAAAGGGGTTGATCAAATCCTAAACACTTATGCTCCTAAAAATAGTTTCAAAATCCATGAAGCAAAAACAAAAACAAAAAAACCCCAAAAAACAAAACAACAGGATTGCAAAGAGAAATACACACAAGTCAGAGATTTCAGTATCACTCTGTCAACAACTGAGAAAATAAGTAGACAGAAAATAAGCAAAGATATAGATGACTTGGACAACACTATCAACCAACTTGACTAAATTCATATTTTTAGAACACTTTTTCCAACAACAGCAGAATAAACCATTCTTTTTAGATGTACGTGAAACAGTTATTAAGATAGACCATCTTCTGAGCTATAAAACAGAATTCAAGCCATCCACAATTAAATTTAATTGTAAATCAATAACACAGATCTCTGGAGAATTCCCAAATACTTGAAAACTACTAACACACTTCTAAACAAGCCACGCACCAAAGAAGAAATCAGAACAGAAGTTAAAAAGTATTTTAGTTAAATGAAAACTACAACATATCAGAATTTGAGGGATACAATTAAAACATTACTTAGAAATTTTAGCACTAAACGCATAGATCAGAAAAGAAAGGTTGCAAACCAATGACCACAGCTTCCATTTTAAGACACTAGGAAAAAAGAAGAAATGAAACCTTAAGTAACAAAATAGGGAAATAATAAAGATCTAAGTGGAAATAAGAGAAAACAGAAAAATGATATAAAAATGCACTTAAACCAGTTCATTGAGAAGGTCCATAAAATTGATAACTCTCCAGCCAGAGTAATCAGGAAAAAAAGGGGAAAAATACAAATGACCAATATCACTACTGAGAGAAGTGACCTCACTACATAGTCCACAGATATTAAAAGAATGGTAAGAGAATACTATGAGCAATTTTATGCCAAGACATTTGACAACAGATATGAAATAGACAAATTCCTTGAAGGACACACACTCCAAAGCTCACCTAAGAAGGTAACCTGAATAGCACTTTTATCTACGAAAGAAATGAGATTTGTAGTTGAAAACGTTCCAGGTCCAGATGACCTCGCCAGCAAATTATGCCAAATATTTAGGAAAGAATAGTAATTTGACACAAACTCTTCAAGAAAAGCGAGAAGCAGGAACTCATAATAAGGCTAGCATTGTCCTAATACCAAACCAGGCAAAGACATTCCAAGAAAATAAAACTACAAAATGATATTCCCATTAAAGTAGGTGTAAAAATTCCAAAGAATTTTTTTTTAGCAAATTGAATCTAACAATACTTTAAAAAGATAATATATCCTGAATTACTGGGGTTGCTCTCAGAAATGCAAGGTTGGTTTAACATTGGAAAAAATTAAATCAGCATAATTCACTCTATTACCAAACTTAAAGAGAAAACATATGATCATTCAAAAGACACAGAAAAAACATTTGACAAAAAATAACATCCACTTCTGATAAAATGTCTCAGAAAAAATAAGAACAGAAGGGTTCAACCTAATAAAAGCCATCTGCCAAGATCCTACAGCTAACAAGATAGTTAATGGTGAAAGGCTGAATACTTTCCACAAAAGATCAAGAACGATAACTGGGAACTCTCACTTCATGTCTTCCTGTTAGACATTGTGCTGGAGGTTTTAGCCAGTGCAATAAACAAGGGAAAAAAAGAAAAAGCATCCAGACTGCAAGAAAGAAAGACAACTATCTTTATTCTTCGCTTGCGTGGTTATCTACGTAGACGATACGACAGTTGACTAAATCAACAAGAAATGGCGGTTCCAATATGTATCCTTATCTTCTTCCAAATAATCCTCCTTACGGTTTTTGCTAAGGGCCTGGCCATTCAAAATACCGGCGACATTTTCCAGGCTCCTTGCAGCTGGATGTGGCTATGTGAACTAATTCTTGACATGTGAGTAAAAATACTTTTTTGCTGACTTATGGAAACTTTCACACGAAAAAATAACTGGCATGCCCCATAAGGCAAACTTGGCGATAGACGGAAGCTGACGGACCCCTTCACGGAATAGAGCTCTCATACCAACAATGGGCAGCCTATCTCTGGCCCTTGGCATAAGAGAGTTGTTTTTTTTTTTTAAATATAATTTATGGTCAAATTGGTTTCCATACACCATAAGAGAGTTATTTACACCCTCTTGCGAAAGGTATAACTTTAGGTTTTTGTTATTTGCAGTTGAAGAAACGGAAAGAATTTGATCAAATCTTTCTGAAAGATAAACAAGATCAGAAGAGATGGAATATAAGAATAGAGAAAGAAAATTAGTGGATCAGTCCAGTAAATCCAATATCCTACTAATAGTCCAAGAAGGTGAACCGAGAAAAGAGGGTGGAGAGGGGGATCTCCCAGAACCAAGGGACATAAGACTCTAGACTGAGATGCTTCACTAAGTGCATAGCAAAAGGTGTGAAAGAGACTCATATTGAGGCATGCTACTGTGAAATGGCAGCACACCAAAGAAGATCCTGGAAACTTCCAGAGAACTAGAGACTACTTACACATTATCAGCAAAGCAGAATGGATTCATCTTTCTCAGTAGTGGCATCAGAAGCCAGAGGACAACAAATCGAATGTCATCAAAATTCTGAGAGGAAATTATCTGCAACTTAGAATTCTAGAGCCAGCTAAATTATCACGCAAATGTGGGGGGAGGATAAAGACATTTTCAGACATGCAAAGACTTAAATACCTCCCCTATACTCTCCTGTAAGAGGCTATAGAGAATACCTTCCGCCAAATCAAGGAAATTAAGACGAAAAGATGGATCCGGGACAAAGGATCTCTTACACAAAGGGAAGTTCCACAATGAAATCTTTGCATAGAGCAACCAATATGTATTGTAGCAGGATGAATGAGTTTCTAGGAAATAAACACATGCAGCTGTTACTTTGCATATGGCAGAAACATACTTTTATGGAGACAAAAATTAACAACAGGTAGATAGAAAGGCCCTCAGAAAGGGCTAGTATCAACCCTAGGATAGTAACACTTTTTACCTTAGATACGGTAGGGGTAAAATGAATGAGGGTGTGTGTGTGTGTGTGTGTGTGTGTGTGTGTTATATAATGTAAGTATATAAAATGTACTGATAAGAATGCTTGGCACAAAGTTAATAATCAATAAATGTTTATTATGATTTCATATCATTGTTAACATGGTAGGAAGGCCATATATATTCTCTAACCTTTCTGATTTAAAAATATGGAGATGAGAAAAATAGAAGAGGTGAGGGTAAGGGGAGGAGCAGAGTACTGAGCCGTGCATATAATCCTCTCTGATTTAATAAGGGATATTGCCCATAGACTGTTAGGATAACAGTAAAACTTAATTCCAAACAAGTTGGCTGTGGTCCCCAAAGCATTCTGTCTCTTGGAAGGTAGTCGAATGAGCCTTGAAATGAGCCCATCCTGCTGTCTTCCAATAGTGAAACTCTCCTTCTCCAACTCAATTCCTCACAAAGCCTAAACACCTTTGCTTACTCTGATGCCTGTCACTTAAAGCACAGCTACATTAGACAGCAAACTGAAGCCAGACATGATAGATAAAACCCCTAGGAAGTCAACATGGTCTCTCCCCAGAGTCTCACTCAAGTCAGTGTCTCCCATTTTCTATAACAGACTTCAGGGGTTCAAATCCTGAATCTGCTATTTAGTAGCTACATGAATTTTACCAAGCCATTCATCTCTCTGCTTATTGGCCGTGAGTTGTAGCAAGGAAATCTATAGGTGATGCTCTACTCCCTTGTGGGTTAGCTTTTAAGGAATGGTCATCAATGTAATGTTGGACACGCTTTCAATGAATAGGTGTTTCCTGAACATCCTCTAAACAGGGAGCAGGGCAGGCTGAAAACTCAATCTATAAAACGGAAAACATATTCTGAAACAGATTCCCTGCCCCCTTGGTCCTTCATTACGTTCTTAGTCTCATGTACTTAGAAGAAGAGAGATCACAGGATGACAGTCTGGCTATGGACCCATTTACTAATCTCATTGGTGAGAATTGGTAAGAAAAATATAACGCATCACACTTAATGCAAAAGTATAAAATGATTAGGAAACAACCCTTTTCTTTGTCTACAGTAAAGGTCAAAACGCATGTGGAGACTGAACCTCTGTAGTGTAGAGAGGTAAAATGAAACAGAGTATTAGCTATCACAACTGTTTGCACATCTAACGGTTATTTTCCTGGTGAAAACAACCACCATTATTAACAGATATGAGCATCAAAGGCTCACAGTCACTACCAAGAAAGTCACAGTTAGCAATCAATAGTTGGTATTTCTTAGATGATACTCTTCTATGCCATTAAAATTCAAGGCATTTCTTTGGTACAGACCCATGGGTTTCCATGGAAACCTGCTTTATTACCCAGGCAACTAAAGGCTCATGCCGGCAGCGTTAGATTATTTTAAATTTTTCAGCAAATTCAGGTCTACTTAGATAAAAATCATCCTTTTTGGCTAAGTTAAAACTCTATTTGACTATTCCCCTGTGCCAGATTTAAAACTTTTTATTTAGCCCCTATGAACACAAAAATGAAGTTTCTAATTCATCTTGTGAGTTCTAGGACTCTTTATATTAACCAGATAGACATTAAAGGAGTTGCAGTTGCCTGAAGGTCTTTTGAGGAATCTAATTGATAAAAATCCATATTTTCTTTGGGGAATCGATAGAAAACCAAGTGATGGAACTGAGATTCAAGTGTCTGGAAAAGGGAAGATGTTGCAGTTTAAAGAAATGCAGGGTGTCAACAGCCTCAACTGATAGGGTTGGTGAAAGGTTTAAATAAGGTAATACATGCAAATCAAGTGTATTGATATAAGCGATCAATAATATCTGCCATTATTGAGAACGGTGGACTGGATGCTTTTATACGTGGGTATTACGTGTTTGAATAAGCATAGCTCAAAGAATTGAGTAATCATCAGCCTAGAGGGAGGTCATACTTTGAGGGCTATGACCAGGGCTATGCCTTCTGTACATTTTGAAGTCAAATTAGAGAAGCATGTTTAAGATGCTTATCAAACCTTCAGGGAATCTGGGGCTGGAGGAGATAGTTCATAGTTTTAATGACAAATTCAAGATCGAAATGATCCAAAGGCCTCGTGTGGTGGGCTGGAATAAACAAGATAATATTTAATCATGCTACTGTTCACTTAATCACTTCTAGTGACTTTCTATTACTAATAAGTGACCCAATGTCTCAGCATGACACTGGAGACCCTCACATTGGGACTTGCCCTGTTTTCTGATTTTGTCTCCTACCACTCTTCTACAGATGCCTATCTCTTTTTCTGAGCTATTTGCTGTTCCCAGATCCTATCCCTAACATGCTGTCTCTCTCTCTGTTTTGTGTTCATCCAAACTGCCTCGTCATCCATCTGTTTCTAAAAATCCTATTCATCCTGTTAGGCTCAACTCAACAAGTTATTTCCTTCATGAAGTAGTTCCCAATCCCTCCAGATTGGAACGGCACAGCCTAACACTGAGAGTCAATTGTCTCATGTCAAGGTCTTGGTGACCTTGATCAGTCTGCTCATTAATTTCTAAGTTTCTTAAAGATAGGAGCTCTTTCAATTACACAAATTCCCTTTTTAGAAGTATTTATGGAACAGATAAATAAATGCTAAGTGTGAAATCCTGTTCGTGTCTGAAACTCAACAACTTTGGTTGAATAGGATGGAATGAACATCTAAGTAAATCTATGGGGTCTTAGTTGCCTCTAAGTATAATAAGTAATAAATACTATGGGGACCAAAAGCTAATGTAAACATACACTACACAATCCAGATGACAGATAAACTCTTGTGAGTAATTATTCTGTATGGACTCTATCAAATGCTTAAAGGGTTGCTATACAGTAAGCTAATGGTTGAAGGGAAAGGGCTTCACCTGTAGGGTGGTTTCTTATCATTTGCCTTGCCAGTAACAACACATTCCTTACCCTGGAATCAGATGAAATCTCTACACATTCTTGGACCTACAGGGACCAAGGAGTTGGAATCCTATGTCCCTGGTGATGGCTGCAAAGGGGACACATGGCTAAAAAGGGTTGGGCTCATCTTACGTTGGGAAATAAAAATGTTGGTGGCTGTGAGGGACAGTCTGAGGACAATGAATTGGGATGGGAGCACAAGAGGGGTGACCTCCATGGGAGTCAGGCTGAAGACCTGGAGGTCAAACAAGAGCCACTGGAGGTCAAACAAGAGGTGGCTACTGAAGGAGGCAGAGGAACAGCCCGAAGCCTATGGGGCACAGCAGCCCTGTCACTGAAGAGTCAGAGGGGCAAAGGGGAGAAGCATCTACATTGGTGTAATTTGTGTTTTCTGTAGTCATTTCTGTTTTGCCTCACCTTGGTATTTCTTAAAGGATTTTTCCTGGAAAAGTAAGGAAAAACCCTCTGATTTCCAGTTCTGCATGTAAGGAGCTTGGAAGTCACTATCCCCTCCTAACAACAAGTAAAAAGCTAAACAGGCTAAAAAAAAAAACAAAAAACAAAAAACAAAACAAAAAAAAACACCCAACTATCCTAAGATCTGTAAGAGAAGTAAGGACACAGGGCAAACCACTGCCCCTAAGGGTGGAGAGACAGACAGACAAATACAGAGAAAACCCAGGAGCAGAGACCAACAAGCAGAAATGGCCACCGGCACCAGTGCCGGGGTAGGAAAACCAGAACCGAATCGACAAGTTGCTGGAGCCTCAGGGCAGACAACTCTGAGAGTTAAAAACTCCAGGGGACCCTGTCATGGGGCGGGGGGCCCACAATATTGTGACATTTACCTCCAGGATCCTGACCAGGTTCTCACAGTAAATATCAGAGAAATTTTCCTTCGTGCTTCCCGCAGCAGGAGGTCACGGTGAAGGAACCATTTTGAAATACATCAGGGCGCTCCGTTCTTAAGAAGGCTTTCCCTCAGGTGGAACTAGTTAACAGAGCCTAACCTGCCGGGCTGTCTTCGGGGCCTAACCAGGAGGAAGGGAACTAGCCAATTGCAGCCAGCTGTAGCCTGCCACAAAGGGAGATAAATACTCAACTCCAGCCATGCTAGCCACCCTCTCCTACCTAAGAGAGGGGAAAAAACTAAGACCCATTTCCCAAACTGGAAAGCAAAGAAAACAAAACCCAGAACGGAAAACAAAACCCAGAACAGAATATCCAAGGACTGTAGGATCACTGCAGAAGTTGTAACATAGGGGCGCCTGGGTGGCTCAGTCAATTGAGTGTCCAACTTCAGCTCCGGTCATGGTGTCATGGTTCATGGGTTCGAGCCCCGCATCAGGCTCTGCTGACAAGCTTGGAGCCTGGAGCCTGCTTCAGATTCTGTGTCTCCCTCTCTCTTTGCCCCTCCCCTGCTTGTGCTCTCTCTCTCTCTCTCTCTCTCTCTCTCTCAAAAATAAATATTAAAAAAAAAAAAAGAAGGCGTAACATATACCTACTGGGAATACCAGGAGAAGAAAGAGAGAAAGGAAGAAAAGAAATATTTGAACCAATGACTTAGAATTTCCCCCAATTTAATGTTGGAAACCTAACCACAGATCTGGGAAGCTCAGAGAACACCAAGTGGGACAAATGCCAACAAAACAAAGCAAAACAAACAAAAACTGTACCTTGGCATTTCATTTTTAAACTATAGAAAATCAAAGATGAAGAAAAAAAATCTTGAAAGAAGCTGGAGGAACCTTGCCTTTAGAGAAACAAAGGATTACATCCAACGTCTCTTCAAAACCATGCAATCAAGGGAGGAGAGAAACATCTGAAGTGTTGAGAGAAAAAACCCACCAATCTAGAATTCTGTATCCCACAGATTTATCCCTTAAAAATGGAGCAATAAATAAATAAAAATTGGGGGAAGTCGTTGCTAATTGGCTTGCCTTGCAAGAAATGTTAAGGGTTCTATAGAGAGAAGGAAAATAAAATAGGTCAGAAACTTAGATCTACATGAAGAAAGGAAGAACATGGAAAAAGGAATAAGTGAAGATAGTTTTCTCATTCCTAACTGACCTAACAGATTAACAGTTTGCTCAACATAATAACAGCAACAATGCATTTGATGATGTATAGATATTATGTTTTTTATTTTTTTAAATTTTATTTATTTACTTTGAGAGAGAGCGAGGGAGCACAAGTGGGTGAGGGGCAGAGAGAAGGAGAGACAAAATCCCAAGCAGGCTTTGTGCCATTAACGCGGAGGCCGATGTTGGGCTTGAACTCATGAACCGTGAGACCATGACCTGAGTGGAGATCAGGAGTCGGAGGCTTAACTGACTGAGCCACCCAGGTGCCCCTAGATGTTATGGTTATATGTGTCTTTATATGCTTATGTATACTTATCTATAAATGAAATGAATGACAGAGATGATACAAGGGATGGGGAAAGAATTAGGATTATTTTATTATTATAAGGTACTCACATTACATATGACATGGATTACTTGGAATTAGTTGGATTAGTTGTAAATGCAAACTCTAGGGCAATCAGCAAAAAAAAAAAAAGTTTTGAAATAAATATAACTGATATACTAAGAAAGGAGAGAAAATGGAATCATATAAAATGCTCAATTAAAACCATAAAACCAAAACCACAAAGAACAAGGGCAGAGACATACAGGGAACAGAGCTGAGCATCTTCAAAAGGTGACACCGGCCATCAGCCTGTGGCCACGTGACTCCGCTGAGCCAAATCTAAGCCAGCCAAAGTGCAATCCCCTGCAGATTGGTGAGCGCGGGCAGAGACTTGCTTGTTACAGGCCACTGAGTGCAAGGTGGATTTTTTTAAATGTTTATTTTTGAGAGAGAGAGAGAGAGACAGTGTGGGTGGAGGAGGGGCAGAGAGCGAGAGGGAGACGCAGAACCCCAAGCAGGCTCCAGGCTCTGAGCTGTCAGCACAGAGCCCGACGTGGGGCTCGAACTCACCAACCGGTGAGATCTGACCTGAGAGGAAGTCGGACGCTTAACCGACTGAGCCACCCATGTGTCCTGTGAGGTGGAGTTTTAACACAGCACTACTGCGGCAATGCCCGATTAAAGAAAAAAGCCTACCTGCCCTACATCCCGTTCTTTCAGGGGCGTATTAGGTGACTTCGTGGATGGTCATTGACACAGATTCTGGTTAAGTAAATCGGGCTGTGTGAGCTCAATGAGAGCGCTTTCCAGGTACTGATTGTAAATTTCAAAAAGGCTCTTCTGGAGCCGGTGAGCTATGTCTCGAAAGAGATACACTCCGTCAGGTGGGTCTAAAGAATCTTTTCTATCTCCCCAATTCAGAGGGCTGCTCAGAGGCTTGGTGGAGACCGGATTGAAAAGGGCAAGACAACGGAATAATAGAAACTGTAGCTATTTCTTATTGTTGCTATAAACTGGAACTGTACGGTATACTGAGTTGCATTACTAAAACCTGAAAAGTAATCCATTGTAGCAAGATATCACAGATGATTAAGACATTTAGTTTCTGGTCTGTGGTATTAAAGGTTTAGAACCCTTCCCAGATTCATATTTGAGGGTAACAGACGGGTACAGATGGATATATGGAGTGCTTAACACGCTCATTCATAGATAAGAGAATTTTTAGAATGGGTTTCTCATAAGTGACGTCTAAAATAACCTGGCAACAGCTGAAGGGTCTTGGGGCTCCCTATGGTTGGACTGTTTGGAAATGTGTAGCATTTCCTGCAAACATCTATTATTAATTCTAATGTTAATAAAGCCATCCATATGGCATATACTTCCGAGTTCCCATAAAAGTTGAAAGAGTTTCTATTTTTAGTTTCGACTTTGCAGCTCGATTGCTTTTCATCGAAATCCACACTGAGCCCTCTCTGCCAGACCTTGGCCAGGACACTGAAGTGCCCTCCTTATTGATTCCTCGCTGTTTGTGTTGTTGCTTGCTGGATTGATCCAGTCACATCTTGTATTGAAAGCAGCCCGCTGTCAGTTCCATTAGCTAATTTTATGAGTGTTGGCGCCCATGTGCAGTCCCAGATGGGATTCTAGGGCCTGTCTGCTTCCACCTGCTCTGATAGCATGACATGGCTCCTGCTTCGGCTGCCTGCTCTCTCCTGGAGTTGTATCATGGTGCTTTCTGAAGAAGGGACATCTCAGCAGTGGGATGTTTGGCTTAAATTTCTTTTAGCCACAGTCTATGTATTAGTCAGAAAACTGTGGGTATTTGAAGGGATTCTTCATGATTTGGGCTCTACCTGTCTCTGCAGCCTTATCTTCTGCCAGAGATATTAATGGACACCCACACTGATGCACTGTTTGTATATGTGTCTTTGTATGCCTCATCTGTATTTACCTAGCTATCTGTCTAATGCAGTTATGGCCCCAAACTCCATACGGCATCAGTAGTTATCTCTAAGGCCCACAGAGCCCAGGTTAATAGCTCAAATGAGCAAAGGCCAGCACAAGTACACACGCAAATACTCACGAATGATCTGGCTGAAGGGTGTAGCCCCAAGTGGGGCTGGCTGATTTTTGCTGTGAAATGCAGGTGCAGTATTGCTGGAAGTTTCTTTCAAGAGAAGTTATTTAAGGGAAATCAGAAATCCACATCTTTTCCAAATTTTTAAAATTTATTTATTTATTTTTGAGAGAGAAAGAGAGACAGAGAGAGAGAGAGAGAGAGAGAGGAGAGAGAGAGAGAAAGCGAGAGCACAAGTGGGAGAGGGGCAGAGAGAGAGAGGGAGACATAGAATCAAGAGCAGGCTCCAGGCTCTGAGCTGTCAGTGGGGCTCGAACCCATGAATCGTGAGATTGTAGAAATCCACATTTTAATGTGAAATCTCCTAATTTAAAAATGTTGGCTCAAATGCCTTCATGGTAGTAAATGCGGGGCATGTGAATTGGTGCAGCCACTGTGGAAAACAGTATGGGGCATGGTCCTCAAAAAATTAAAAATAGAACTACCATATGAGCTTGTTTCCACTGGATCCACTGGATTCTACTTCTAGGTATATATCCAAAGGAAGCGAAATCAGTATCTTGATGAGATAGCTACACTTGCAAATTCATTGCAGGACTATTACAGCCGAAACATGTAAACAGCAGAAGGGTCCACTGATGAATGACTGGATAAAGAAGATGTGATATATACATATGTATCACAGACAGATATAAATATCGATGTAGATAAGATATATCCATATAGATAAGACAAATACTGTACGATTTCACTTATTTGGCTAAAAAAAGCCAAATTCACAGAAACAGAACAGATTGGTGGTTGCCAGAGGCGGGACATGGGGGTTTGGGGGGAAATGGGTGGAGAGGGTCAAAAGGTACAAACTTCCAGTTATAAGATAAATAAGTTCTGGGGATGTCATGTACAGTATGGCGGCTAAAGTTAACACTATCTGAAAGTTGCTAAGACAGGAGATTCCAAAAGTTCTCATAACAACAACAACAACAACATGTAACTATGTGTGAAGTGATGGATGCTAGCTAAATTATTGCGACATTCATTTCACAACATACAAATATATCAAGTCGCTTCATCGTACACTTTAAACTAATGTAATGTTATATGTCAATTATAGCTCAATAAAAACCAGGAAAAAGAGAACACATTCTGAATGATACAGAAAAGGGTGCAATCAAATAAGACAGCTACGTATGTTACCAGTGTGTATAAAAGACAATTCGGACGTCACTAGCTCTCAACTTTTGGGCTTACTGTTCTTACCTTCTTATTTCTGTGCATGCTACTTCCTGTGTTGTTAGCCTGCTCCCCCTCTATTTACCTTCAAAATGCTCACTCAGGTGGTACCTCCTCTGTAGAAGTATTTCTGGTCTCTCTCTCGGAGGCCAGCGGTCAGTTTGAGCCCCGCCCCATCTACCCTGTATATATAACCATCGTGGTACTTATCACACCGCCTTGTTATTTATTTATTTATTTATTTATTTGCTTATTTATTTATTCATTCAGTTATTTAGTTATTTAGTTATTGAGAGAGAATCTTAAGCAGGCTACACACTGACACTGTGATTTTTGGCTGAAAGTTGGACATTTTTATATTCTAATATGTAACTTCGGAACTAGTACTCTGTCCCTTACCTTTTCTGTTTTGTTCTGTGTTTGTGTTGTGGTTTTGGCTGTTGAAGGCTGTAGTAGTCCATTTGGTGACTTTCCCAAACGACTATTGCAAAGACTGTATTCCTTGCCATGTGTGGTCACTGAAATGTGTTCCTTACCTTTTGGGGGGGCTAGTATTTGACAGAGATTTCTTTGGATGCCAGCAGCTGAAAACAAAAACAACAAAAACGCACCTAGCAATCAAGCATGCAAAAGGAGAGACAGAAAAAAGGCACCTCTTACAGTCTTTGTAGATTGGGTCTGTCAGTGCCCTCCTTCAGCATTTAGCCAGGTTTGTGCTGAGATCAGGGATCAACACGAGGCTGAAGGTTCAGGGTCCCATTGAAAAGACTCAAAACGAAAGCTTAGGGTCTTTTCTGAGCATGTGTTTTGTCCTTGGAAGGCATAGGGGGCTTTCTAAATCCCCCAGTATACATGGATGCTTTTGAGTGTCCTAATTTCCCAAAGAAACTCGCCTCAACTTTTGCTTAGGCAGTCTAATACGGGTTTCAGCTATAATCTTTTGCCTCAGACATCTGAGGACTGTTAGTTCAGCCTCCAGTGTTTTCAGCAATGCTCATCACTTTTTTGGCCTGAGTTCTGAGGTAGGCAAAGCAGACATGAGTGCCTTCCGTCAGTCCTTCAGGTACCCACCAGGCAGGTTAGAACACATATACACAGTGTAGACACAGCAGTCTGCTAAGGCTGCCATAACAAAATACCACGGACTGAATGGAGAGTAACCAACAGAAGTTTGTTTCCTCACAGTTCTGGAAGCTAGAAGTCCAAGATCCAGGTGCTATCAGGGCGGGTTTCTGGTAAAGCTTCACTTCCTGGCTTACGACGGCTGTTGTCTTGCTGTGTCCTCAGATAGCCTCTCCTTGTGTGTGAACTCTCATGTGTCTTTTCTTCTTATAAGGACACCCACCCTACTGGATGAGGATCTCACCCTTGTGACCTCAATTCTTCTTAATTATTTCCCTTAAGGTCCTTTCTCCAATACTGTCACATCGGGGGTTAAGGCTTCAACATATGAATCTTGAGGGGGCACGATTCAGTCCGTAACACACAGTAGCTTGTGAATAAGGTCTTCACTCCTTCCTCCGGAGCCAGGGACCAGGGTTCCCTTCCAGAAACGTGGACTGCTGATGCTTAAAGACCAAAACTGCCTAAAGGGCACAGGGGAAAGGCAAATAAAATGACCACAGAGCTTTCCTACCATTTTGAAATTCCCTTTTCTTCAGTCAGCGTTCATTTGGTTGCTGTAAACTTTTGACTGTTTTTACAGAATTCTGGTAAGAGTTGGTACTCATGGTTCCCGCTTGTTTTTGTGTTTCTGGGGAGGGAGCTATCAAGAACTTGGAGCTGCAGACTCCACCAATTTGCTGATGTCAATCTAGCCCATGCTTCTTAAAAGTTGAACTTTTGTAGTCCCTTTATTCCCAGAAAAGAGCACAATGTTTGGTATGAGAGAAGAGTTAAATCAATATTGAATACACATGTCAATCTCGGTGAGCATCTAGGCTGATGCGGTGCATGGGCGAGAGTCTAAAGCCTTCACGGGAAAGCTTCAAGGAAATTCAAGGCTCTGGAAGGAGGTTGGAGGTTGGAGAACCTGGGGGCTGGTATAGACCAAAGTCTGCGGGAAACAGAGCACCAAGAGCCACCTATGTCCAAAGCCAGAAAGTTCCGTGGAAACATGTTTTGCTATATTTATTATATTATATTATATTATTATATTATATATTAAATTTATTTTATTTTTGAAAAATGTTTACTTATTTTTGAGAAAAAGACAGTGTGAGCGGGGTAGGGACAGAGAGAGCGGGAGACACAGAATCCAAAGCAGGCTCCAGGCTCTGAGCTGTTAGCACAGAGCCCAATGTGGGGCTGGCTCAAACTCACAAGCCACTAGATCATGACCTGAGCCAAAGTCGGATGCTTACCTGACAGAGCCCCCCAGGCGGCTCCATGCTATGTTATATTTATGACGATTCATTTTCAAATGCTTCAGGATGATATGTAAATGTGGGAAGATGAGTTTACCCTATGTTATCAATATCTTAGGATTGTTTAAATTATCACTGCAAGTGGCAGAAGTACTTTGATAGAACAATTCAATTTTTATTCTTTGGCTAAATAAGGCATAAAATTGTCAAGCCCAACAGACTACACAAGGAGTCAGCAAAGTATGACCCATGGGCCAAATGTGGTCTGATGTAAGTTTTTGTAAAAAAAAAAAAAAGTTGAATTGGAACACAGCTATTCTACTATCTATATATTGTCTTTGGCACCTGTTGTGCTACAACAACAGAGCTGAATTGTTGTGAAAGACCATATAGTCTTCAAAACCTAAATTTATTTTATTTTATTTTATTTTTTTAACATTTTTTAAAAATTGTTTTATTTATTTTTAGACAG
Organism: Panthera leo; assembly: GCF_018350215.1. Taxonomy (NCBI): domain Eukaryota; kingdom Metazoa; phylum Chordata; class Mammalia; order Carnivora; family Felidae; genus Panthera; species Panthera leo. The sequence continues at coordinate 14,108,394 of NC_056689.1, forward strand.
AGAGAGACAGAGCATGGGCAGGGGAGGGGCAGAGAGAGAGGGAGACACAGAATCTGAAGCAAGTTCCAGGCTCCGAGCCATCAGGACAGAGCCCGATGCGGGGCTGGAACTCACAAACTGTGAGATCATGACCTGATCAAAAGTCAGAAGCCCAACTGACTGAGCCACCCAGGTGCCCCCCAAACCTAAATTTTACTATATGTTCTTTTACAGCAAAAATTTGCTAACTGTTGTTCTACAGCCTGATATTTGAAGGCCACTTTGGCAGGATATAACATCCTGGGTTCACACTTTTCTTCCCTTCAATTTTCAGAAAATATTTCTCCATTGCTATCTTGCTTTTTGTGTAATTATTGAGACATCTAATGCCAACCTGATTTTTTTAAAGCTTTGTGAGTCAGCTGGTCTTTGCTGGAATTCCAGCATTTTTTTCCCCTTAAAGTCTAAAGGTTTTACCAGAAATATATTTTGAGAATGATCATTCTGGGTCAATTGTCTCAGGTATACATTTTTCCCCTATATATGTCCAGATCTTCTTTTATTTTCACAAAATTTTCTTGAATTTACTAATTTAAATATAACCATCCATTGTTTTGTTTTCCTTTTAGGGGACTTCAATCATTCACATATTGTAAATGGGTTTTATTTGTTGATTTTATGTATCTATAGCTTTTGCCAGATCCTTTTGCTTCTATTTATTGATTTATTGTGTTTTACTCTTCTTGATTTTTATAATTCTTCTACTCAGGTTTCAATATTTTCAGCAAATCTATTATCTCTAGGTATTTTATAAGGTCTTTATTTTTGAGATGATTTTTTTCTTTATTTCTTGAGTTTGGTTAATTAACTATTTCACATTTTCGTATTTTTGTCCATTTCTCTTCTGATTAGACTTCTTATTCAAGGCATTCTCTTACACCTGAACATGCATTGATATGTTAAATATCAATGATATTTAATTTGTGTGGCAGGTCAAAGACTTGGGGACGAACGACAGATACTCAGGGCAGGAGTGGCTGAAGAAGCCTAGGCTCAGAATGGTTAAAGGAAATTTTGCCAAGACTCAACTGAGTTCATTGTGGAGGGGAGCTTTGAGCTTTCAGCAGGAGTTTGGCTTAGAGGCTTGGACACTGAGAGGTCAGAAGTCAGATGAGTTTCCACTATGCAGGCATTTTTTGATAAAGCTTCAATGTCTTTATTGGGGGGAACAATGGGAATGACTCAAAAAGATCTGAAGGAAATTAACAAAATCCAACCCATTCCCAGCACCTGAAGGTTGGATTGCATCAGTAGCCAAGCAATCCCTCCGATTTAGGAAGGATCATTTTAGATTCAGTCTTTCCTGTGCCATCATTAAGGGTTGCTGGTATAAACTCAAGCACCGATTAGACCCCTTTCCAATATTCAGTATAGACACTAAGGACTAGCATGATAAGGATTCCCATAGAAATGGGGAAACTGAACCCTGTGTGCACTAGTTATTGGAAGTCCAGAGGACACACAGCTCACATTGAATAAGAAGAGGCTTAACGCTGCCCACCATGTGCCCACATGTTCATGAACCTTAGGATGATAGGGAAAACACTGATATTATTTTGGATGAAATAGGTAACCCTAATCATTATTTGACAGGATCCTGGGAGAATTCTATGATGTTGACTATGGGATATATAAGATGACTGAGATGTTCACCCTGTACTGTCCAAGGGGAATTGACGTAATTGTTATAAATCATGTCTAATTATTTTAAAAGCTTATAAAAAAGAGCCAATTCAATAAACACATCCTATTGTTTATGTGGGACCCTGCTGGGTGCAAAGGACAAAAATTAAGGAACACAGATTTTTTTTTTTTGTCCCCTAGGAATATTAATACTGTAAGAGAGAGAAGTTGTGACTATAATGTGTGGCACAGGAGATAGAGAAATTTCTGTGCAGGCCACAAAGTAGGCGTATTAGCTGTCATGGGGTAAATGAGGAGTTTCATTAAGGAGGAAACATTGGAATTAGACATGTAAGAACATGTAAGATTTGGCCAGGCAGAAAGAGGGAGAGGGAGGAGGAATTCTATGCAGAATTAACAGTGGTACCAAGACAAGAGAAAATACGGTATCTCTGAGAAATAGTAAATAGTCTAGTATGGTTGAAGGGCAGGAGATGTTGGTGATTGTAGTGGCAGGTGAGTTTGGAAAGATTAGTTACTGCCAAATTGCGGTGGGTCTTGAATTCAGGCTCAGGATTAACAGCTCATTTAATAAAGCATTTAATAACGGTTTATTTAATAAAGACCCTGAAGATGTTTGTGCAAGACAGTGAACCCCAGCTTTACAGGACAGATCAGACGACTTGGGACTCCCTGGGTGATACATACTAGGAAATGGGGCGCCTGGGTGGCTTGGTCGGTTAAGTGTCCAACTTCAGCTCAGGTCATGATCTCATGGTCCGTGAGTTCGAGCCCCGCGTCGGGCTCTGTGCTGACAGCTCAGAGCCTGGAGCCTGTTTCAGATTCTGTGTCTCCCTCTCCCTCTGCCCCTCCCCTGTTCATTCTCTGTCTCTCTCTGTCTCAAAAATAAATAAACGTTAAAAAAAATTAATGAAGTAGGGTAGTAGCGGTGGGGTGGGTGGCAGGGGAGGGTTCTACACCTGATTTGGAGTTACAACACCACCGACTTGGATGTGAATCATACAGTGATTGCTAGTGTAAGAGTAAGGAAGAAGTTAAAGGTAGTATTAAGATTTTATGCACTGTTACAAGATCATAGTGATGCCAATTAACACCAATAGAAGGAGGAATGGTTTTCCGGGTGAGAAAATAGAATGTATAGTTTGGGACATGTTAACATTGAGGGGCTGCTAGGACACATCGGGAGAAATGTCTGGGACATGGTTAAAAACTCAGATTTGTAGATGGCAGAGATTTGGAAGTGATTTTCAAGGAGGTGAAAATTAGAGACACAAAACTGGATGAAATGGGAGGCAAGGTGGCCTTGGATGGAAAAGGCCATGGGCTGGAATGCTCTTCAAAGGAAATGATTGCTCAAGCTTGGAAGATGTGCTCTGGTGGTGGTGGTGGTGGTGATGATGTTGATGCTATCGTTTATTGAGTACCTACTTATGTCTAGAAATAGTGCTTAGCTTTCATACATAGTGTTCTGTTTTACCTTGATGATCTTCTAAGTTAGACTGTTTTTATTCTTATTTGGCAGGTGAGAAAACTGAGACTCAGTCGTGTCAAGTGACTTGCCCAAGGTCACAAAACTATAAATCGTAGAGCTGGGATTTGAATCCAGTTCTGTCTGTCCCTAAATTCCATGTTATTAACCACTGCACTCTTCTATAGCTCTGCCGTGAACCTTGTGAGATTTCTATTTTTAGGAATTCGAAGACAAAGCATATCAGCTAAGGGAAAGAGAGTAAGGACTAGAGACACAGAGATAGCAAAGTAGCATCAGTGTGTGCTGAATTCATCCAGGTATAAGAGGAAATGATACATTTTTGGTGCAAATTCAATCTTCCAAACAAACACACTCTTCATTCGGGGCAATGTAGGGATTATGAATGGATCATCAAATCTCCATTTCTGAGGGTTCCGAGCAAAGTGGATTGAGTGTACTACTTTCCAACCCAGGATTCAGAAGTATAAACAAGTGGCCATGTCCCATAGGCAGGGCTGTAGAGGGAGAGAGGTCGGTCAGTGAGGTCCCAGAAGATCTGTGGGGACCGTGCCTGGGTGTGTGAACACACTCATGAGAAGTGCTTGGTAAGTTGCAAACACGTACAAATACTGATTCTTGTCGTTGTTGTTTCGGGGTGGTGGTGCTGGTGGTGTTAGTTGCATGCAAAGGAAAGTACAGTCAGTGGAGCAGAAGCGGAAGATCTGGTGGAGGAAACAACTGCGAGTTGAAGGGAAAGGGAAGGACTAGTAGAATCAGGTCCAAGGTGGCTGAGAAGTTGACAAGAGAAGTAGGGGATGGGTAGCCTGGTCATTTTGCTGGGGTGACAAAAAACCTACCATTGACTTCAGTTAGACATCGATACCAGAAAGGAACTTATGGGCACGGTGTCATTTGTAGAAAATACCCAGCCTTTACAGAGCTTTAATGCTAACCGAGATCTTCCTAAGTCCCAGGAGACCATCTGTCATGCTTCTAGGAAGGCCCTTGATAAAATCACTCAGCAGAGAAGCTTGTCCTTAGAGCCTTTCCCTCTGTGTGGTCGCCCCACAAACCAAAGAGTGGGGCTCTGGGAGGGGGGTGGTCAATGAAGGCAGCCTGCTTTGCCTCTCCTAGCCACATGGCCTTGTGGCAAGTCCCTTGATAATCACTTATTAGAGTCATAGAACATTCTGCAGCTTTTAAGTTGCTTTCACAAACATATCCCTGACAACCCTGGGGACCAGAGTTTCATAGCATTTCCTGGTATTTTGATTTATCTTAGCAGTTGACATTTTAGAAGCAGACGTCCTTCTTACTGTCTCTGCCTTCAAAACCTTTTCATTCATCTTGCGCTCAGAAGTCTTGCTCAAATTTTTTTAAAGCTACCTTTCAGCATCTAAAATTCTTTAAATTTTTTAAATGTTTATTTAGTTTTGAAAGAGAGAAAGTGAGTGAGTGGGCAATGGTAGAGAGACAGGGAGACACAGAATCTGAAGCAGGTTCCAGGCTCTGAGCTGTCAGCACAGAGCCTGACGTGGGGCTTGAACTCACCAACCGTGAGATCTTGACCTGAGCTGAAGTTGGACGCTTAACTAACTGAGCCACCGAGGCACCCCTCAGCATCTAAAATTCTAATAGCATTTTTATGCAGGCTAAAGATAACAGAACTTGGATTATTTTCTAATTTCTTAGAAACACCAAGCCAAACACTCTGCAACAGATAAAATCAAAAAACCGAAAACACAAACTTACAATTTAGGAGAAGTCTAGAAGTCCAGCAATCCAAAAGTAACCCGTAAAGCCTTTTGATGCAATAATGCCCGCAGGTGAGCCAGATCTGCAGAGAGTTAAATATCCCAATGTGCTTTGGACTTTAAATTGGTGTTAACAGTAAGATCTGACTTAAAAAAAATTAAGCTTTGAAGAAAAATACCGGGATCTCTATAGATGATCATTGCTTGCTAAAGGGATTTAAGAAAGTTACCAGGTAGCAGCTGGATGAATCAATACCCAGCCCCAAATGGTATCATTTATTTAAAAAAATTGTAATTTCTAGTTAGTGATTAGCTTTCATGGATGATTTAAACAAAATTTTAAAAAAATGGAAGCAGCCTATTTGGTCAAAATATGTACTAAGAGCTCACAGTAAATGTAGCAAATGCACATGCATGGGTACACCCACACCCACACCCACACAAGGTCCTTGATGAAATCCAACGTCTGTGCATTACCACTCAGCAGGGCTACCTACTGGGCACAGATATTTGCAAAATCCTAGAAAAGTGGTGAAACCACCAGCATCCCCATGAGGCTGCCTGCTCAATATATTTCAGATGATAAAAGAAGGTGTTCCACGTATTCAATGGGGATGAAATCAGAGAACAGGGAGAGAGGGAACTACATCTAGTTGGCGTAACTGAGTTGACAGTTCTCATAAATGGAGGGGCCAGAGAAGGATGGTTGGGGATGAAAAAAACCAAACTCTAATCCCTGAAAGAGGTGTAAATTGAAAAAAGAACACCGCTAGTTTTGCTTTCCTTATACCCAAATCTCCCCCTTCGTTGCGTGCAGAGACTGACCCGGAGGTCCATCAAATTGACTCATTTCCTGAACTCTGAGCAGAAGTGAGATGAGCTACTTTCAGGCCTCTCCTCTCTAGCCTGTGGATGAGTGTCGCCATCTTGAAGTTGCATGTTGAAGATGAAGAGCCATAGCGAAGGGGTCTGGGTCCCAGAGTCACTGCTCAGGGGAAAGCTATCTGGTGACTAGGAATACGTTTTGAATGTGAATGAGTTTGGGCTACTCACCAGGTGTGCGTGTGATGGCACCTGGTGTTACACAGTGCCCCCTCTCCCCTCAGGCATGCTGCGTTAGGTGGGCACCAACAGTATCCTGTAAGACCCTGGGTTAACGGCTGCTTCCGCCTCGCCCCTCAGATTCCCCTACATCACTGGAATTCAGGAGATTCCTAAGAAATTGAAGGGAGTAGGTAGGTGGCCAGCTGCTCTTCCATTTTTCTTTTTTTTTTTTTTAATGTTTATTCATTTTTTGAGAGACAGAGGCAGAGCTGAGTGGGGAAGGGGCAGAGAGAGAGGGAGACACAGAACCCGAAGCAGGCTCCAGGCTCTGAGCCATTAGCACAGAGCCTGATGCGGGGCTCGAATTTGTGAACTGTGAGATCATGACCTAAGCCAAAGTGTGACGCTCTACCGACTGAGCCACCCAGGCGCCCAGCTGCTCTTCTATTTCTAATAAGGAGTAAACATGGGGGATTCCTGGAGGAAACCTTCTAGAGGTTCTTAAATTCATTTCATTTATTTTCTTATGGTGAAGTATCTCTTCCTTAGGATGCCTTTCTATGGAGATACTTGTATTTACAAGTCAAAAGCTAAGAAGGCACACTTAGGTTCTTATGTGCTCATGTCAGCTCTCAGAGAGAAAGTGCCCTTCCCAGGGAGATTCCCCAGCCATTGGGTTCCCTCTAGGCCATTTTCCTCTATTCTAGACTCCTGCCATTACTGTTCCTGAGGCTCCTAATACAACTGCAGTTATTACTGGCTTGTGGCTTTATGTGTATTTCCAAATCTCCCCAGGAAGCATATTCTTTTTTTCAGTAAGAGAAAAAAAATTCACCATGTTTTGTTCTGAGCTAAAATTCACAACTCATTATTACACTGTAATTACATGAAGTCTCATTTCCCATAATTTCAGTAACTCTTTTTTTTTTTTTTTTTATAATTTAGGGAAGATTGACCTCGGCTGAAGTTTACCAGTATTTTAACTCAAGGAAAGGGTTTTCTTGGGATGCCTGGCTGCTTCAGTCTGTAGAGCATACAACTCTTGATCTCAGGGTGGTGTGTTTGAGCCCCACGTTGGGTGTAGAGATTACTTCAAAAAAGGGGGGGGTTTCAAAAATGTGACAATGCTGAATACAAGAAAAAATATGGAAGGGAAAATATCATTGTTTAAAATGTTTTTAAAAATATGTTTTGGGGGGTCTCCTGGGTGGCTCAGTCAGTTAAGCGTCTGGCTTCGGCTCAGGTCATGATCTCACTGTTCATGGGTTCAAGCCCCGCATTGGGCTCTGTGCTGACAGCTCGGAGCCTGGAACCTGCTTCGGATTCTGTGTCTCCCCTCTCTCTGCCCCTTCTCTGCTCAGGCCCTGTCTCTCTCAAAAATAAACATTAGGGGCACCTGGGTGGCTCAGTCGGTTAAGCGTCTGACATCGGCTCAGGTCATGATCTAGCAGTTCCTGAGTTTGAGCCTTGCGTCAGGCTCTGTGCTGACAGCTCTTAGCCTGGAGCCTGCTCTGGATTCTGTGTCCTTCTCTGTCTGCCCTTCCCCCACTTGTGCTCTGTCTCTATCAAAAATAAATAAGTGTATAAATTTTTTTAATAAAAAAAATAAATAAACATTAAAGAATTAAAAAAATATATGTTCTGGGATGCCAGGGTAGCTTGGTCGGTTAAGCATCTGAGTCTTGATTTGGGCTCAAGTCGTTGTTTGTGGGTTCCAGCCCCACACTGGGCCCTGTACTGACAGTGCAAAGCCTGCTTGGGATTCTCTCTCTCTTTCTCTCTCTCTCTGCCCCTACCCTGATTGTGCTCTCTCTCTCTCTCAAAATTAATAAACTAAAAAAATATGTTTTAAGCACTGTGGAGAACTTTCACATCCTCTTTATTTCTCTATCATTGACGCATTTCTTATAAATCATTCCTAGTCATCCTTAAAGCAGTTTGAGGAGTCCTGCTGGGCCATCACAAGCCCAGCTGCATGGGAAGGATCTGTTTGGAACCAGGCAGCAACCATGGATCTCCACACTGGGGGGGGATTGAGGCCACGGCCAGGAGCCCGGGGACTGGCTGGTCAGCGCGGCCCTCCTAGGCTGCTCCTCGGGGTCTGGTATTCCTTGCTCCAGAACCAAAGTCCTAGGAGACTGCAGCCTGCTGGCCAAGTGCAGTTCACCCCTCGTTTCCCTCCCTGGACTGTGGAGGGGAGGGATGGTGGCACCCATATGGAGCATCTGTTCCCTTCAGCCTCCGAACCGATGCAATGTGCTGTTTTAAATAGGGATCAGATGCCGGGCAGCCAAAACCAAGCCAACTACCCAGGAAATGTCCTCTCTGCTTGTAAGATTTTGGCAAAGGCATTTTAACTCATTTCATGGGGCAACCGTTTATTATCTAATAAACCACTTTATTGAGATATTATCCACATGCTGTAAAATTCCCCCCTTTGAAGTGTATGAAAAATTGAATTTTATTTAAAAAATTTTTAATGTTTATTTATTTTTGAGAGAGAGAGAGAGAGAGAGAGACAGAACGTGAGTGGGGGAGGGGCAGAAAGAGAGGGAGACACAGAATCTGAAGCAGGCTCCAGGCTCCGAGCTATCAGTACAGAGCCCGAAGCAGGGCTGAAACTCACAAACGTCAAAATCATGACCTGAGCTGAAGTCAGATGCTTAACTGACTGAGCCACCCAGGCACCCCGAAACTGAATTTTAGAATATTCACAGAATTGTACAACCACAACCACATTCCAATTTTAGAACAAATCATTTATTTTCAAAATCGAGTATGAAGAACTCCACATTATGCGTCCCTAGCTAGATTTGGAAACACACCTGTTCTACAGGGTGGTAGGTTCTCTGGCAACAGTTTCTTCTCTCCTGTTTCTCTTCAGCCTGAGCGTCTGCAGAGCAGGTATGAGTTCCCAGAGACAGCTGTGACTCGATGTGGCAAGGCGGCTGGTCACTTCGTGTCCTCTGGCTCCAAATGGTCACATTCTGACAGAGAAGGTAGGATTGGAGGCTTCTAAGCGTCTTTGGGACCCTGATCAGCAGCAGAGGCCCCGTATCCTCTTTGTACTTTCTGTCTTTCCTTCTACTCTTTAAAGGAGCAAAATTGGAAGAATCCTTTCATTGCTATCCAGACTGGCCTCTAGAGGGCAGACGATTCCCCAGACAGAGCACTGATGGAGCCTGTTTCTCAAAGCCACGCCATGGTTCCATTGGAAGGGACTCTTTTTCTGGGATTCCTCTCTTCATAGACCCCTTCTGGGTTAGCCACAGCTCACACCAGTCCTTGAAACCTGCTTGGGGTGGAGGTGGGAAGTTGTGGTTTGTATCCTTTCTGGAAAGAAAGCTCTCAAAGCCCCTCAACCCTCTTCCAACTCGTGTTTATAATGTCCTGAGAGGACCATTAACCATTCCTGAGAGTTTTAACCTTTTTATGTCACATACCTCACCTTTAATATATATTTTTTATTATTATAACATGTAAATAACATAAAATTTACCATGTAGGCATTTCCAGGTGGACGTTTCAGCGGCACTGGGTACCTTCACATTGTTGTGCCCCGTTACCACCATCTGTCTCCAAAACATTTTTATCTTACAAAATTGAAACCCTGTCCCCACTGAATGAAAACTCTTCATTTCCAGCCGCTAGCGACCAAACCTCTGTGTCTATGAACTTGACTATTCTGGGTACCTCATATAAGTGGATCATGTATTTGTCCTTTTGTGACTTCTTTCTTTCAGCATTATGTCTTCAATGTCCATCCATGGTGTAGCGTGTGTCAGAATGTTCTTTTTTTTTTTTTTAACGTTTATTTATTGTTGAGACAGAGAGAGACAGAGCATGAATGGGGGAGGGTCAGAGAGAGGGAGACACAGAATTGAAACAGGCTCCGGGCTCTGAGCTGTCAGCACAGGGGCCCGATGCGGGGCTCGAACTCACGGACCGCGAGATCGTGACCTGAGCGAAGTCGGCGCTCAACCGACTGAGCCACCCAGGCGCCCCTGTTCTTTTTTTTTTTAAGGCTGAATAATATTCCACTGTGTGTACATGTTGTTTATTCATCTGTTGATGGACACTTGTGGTACTTCCACCCCTTGGCTTTTGTGAATAAGGCTGCTATGACCCTAGTGGACAAATACCCCTTTGAGTCCCTGCTTTCAATTCTTTTGGGTCTTCACCGTCTTTTAGGCCAAATGGGCGTGCGGGGTAAATCTCTAGTGTAGGCTTTCCCAACTTTTTCATGCTGTGGCTTCCATAGGAAATGTTTGTTTGGCACCCTGACGTGACAAAATCATGGAGGTGACTCGTCCAGGCTCCGCTAAGGGGGCTGAGGGGTTCCCCCTCACAGCACACACTGGACACATCAGGCAGGGAGCTCTCTGCTTTGGACAGCTCAACTCACCAGTTCTTATTTATTATTCTAATTTATTTTTAGTTTTTAGTTTACATCCAAGTTAGCATATAGTGCAATAATGATTTCAGGAGCAGAACCCAGTGATTCATCCCCTGCGTATAACGCCCAGTGCTCACCCCAACAAGCATCCTTCTTAATGCCCCTTGTCCATATAGCCCACCCCCCCACCCACAAACCCTCCAGCAACCGTCAGTTTGTTCTCTACTTTTAAGAGTCTCTTATGTTTTGTCTGCCTCCCTGTTTTTGTTATTATTTTTGTTTCCCTTCCCTTATGTTCATCTGTTTCGTCTCTTAAAGTCCTCATATGAGTGAAGTCATATGGTATTTGTCTTTCTCTAATTTCTCTTAGCATAATACACTCCATTCATGTTGGAGCGAGTGGCAAGATTTTATTGTTTTTGATCAACGAGTAATATTCCATTGTATATATAAACCACATCTTCTTCATCCATTCCTCTGTCAATGGACATTTGGGCTCTTCCCATACTTTGGCTGCTGTAAACATTGGGTACATGTGCCCCTTCCAAACAGCACACTTGTATCCTTTGGATAAATGTGCTATTGCTGGGTCGCAGGGTCGTTCTAGTTTTAATTTTTTGAGGGACCCCCGTACTGTTTTCCAGAGTGGCCGCACCAGTTTGCATTCCCGCCCGCAGTGCAAAAAGATCCTCTCTGTCCGCATCCTCGCCAACGTCCGTTGTTGCCTGAGTTGTCACTGTCAGCCACTCTGACAGGAGTGAGGTGGTACCTCATTTGTGGTTTGGATTTGTATTTCCCTGATGATGATGAGTGATTGAGCATCAGCTCACCAGTTCTGACCTCAAGGAGCAAGTGAGGCATGGTGTATGGTCGCTCTAGGTGTGGCTGGCAGGGTGACGTGTCCTGAAGAAGCTTGCCGTCTTGTCTCCTCTCTGCTCCCCCCACACCCACCCTTAGAGAACCTGGCCGTTCGCAGCTGCAGAATGAGAGGCATTGGACCTCACGGCCCCTGGCTGCAGCTGCCTGGAACAGAATATTGAGGCTGGTACCTCAAATTCTCTACAGAGCTAGAACGAGGTTAGGACACTGAGGCAGAAGTGAGGGGTGGGAGTGGAGCTGGAAGACCGTGCCAACATGGCGACCGAGGCCGCCACTTGGAGGTAGCTATGAGGGCAACGTGAGCTGAGGAAGCAGTCTGTGCAGAAAAAAGAGAGACACAAGCAACACCCAGAGCTGAGTAGGGGGCAGGCGCCTGGAGGGAAAGGAGAGGGGGGTGAAGGGAGAGGAGGAGGGGAGGGAGACGATGCCTCAAGACATTTTGTATGAGGCCCAGATGGCTGTTTTGCATTTTGCTTTTGTGCCAGTCACCTCTGTCGTCACCATGAGAATCTTCGCCCCTTGAGGTGGCTGGGTGGGTTTTCATGCCTTGGTGGTGCGGGAGGGTGGGACCTGCTGGGAGCGGGAATGGGCGGGAGTGGGCACCGTGGGAATGCAACAACGGGGCCGCCAACACAGCACGAAATGCTTCTTTTTTAAATAGTTTATTCATCTGTTTGGCCAAACAGGTAATGGAAACTGAGAATAATAATTTGCTAAAAAGTTCAGGTCACGAATGCCCCCTTCCCGTATGAAACGAAAGACTCCATGGTTAACAGAGTGCACCATTGGGTTATGACAACATTTCAAAATAAGGTCTCCATTTCGTATGTAACAATGTAAACTTCAAAAATAGTAAACTCTAACCCCCTTGTCCCTCTTTACAAGATCTATCACAGATAGAATTTTTCTGGCAGACCTAAGTTGTGTAAGTAAACAGCCTGGTGCTTTAAAAGTTTCATAAAAAGGTTTACAGGTTCAGGAAGTTAATTTTTCCAGCTTGGTCACGAAGTGAAAGCAATTCACCTCCGGCATAGTCTACCTTATATGTGCATTGCACACCGCTAACCATGTGCCATTACACAGGTCACCAGCTTGTCATTTTTTGTACACACACACACATATATAGTTTTATTGGTTTCTAAAGATTTTTACACCTAAATGAGAAGACGGCGCCAGTGACTTACGATGTCACCTCGCTTCACGTAGGTAAAGACGAAAATTCTGTAGAAGGCACTGTAATTTCTCTTGCATGATCTTACACAGACACAGGAGAGCAGCCAGCTGGGGCTTGGGCTTCTCTTTCCCTCTCTGTCACCCGGCGCGGGCCTGTCCTCCTCCAACCGTCACCCCGAGGTTAAGTCCACAGTCGATGGGTTCTGCAGTCCGTTTCCCTTTGCCGCGTCACCTCTTAACGTCCTCATCCATCCATCCCTCCGTCCGCCCAGATTGACCGAACAGTCAGCTTTTGGTTCGTTGAGATCCCTTAAAATTAAGAATACAGCTCTGGTATAAAACAAAATATGACCCTACCATAGCTGGAAAGTAATCACAGTGTGCAATGTAATTTTCAGTTGCTAAGATTCAGAACACTTGGCCCTGCCTCTCGTCGTCCCCGGACAATCAATGCCAGGGTAACTGTAACCGGCTTTACATTCACTGAAAAAGGGCCGCGAGGCTCTTCTTGTCTCTCTCATTTTGAACTGGTAACCTTAGGAGAAAGGTCTGATGTGGAAAAAGTGCAAGCAAATTGGACATGCCAATAAATACCGTATAACTTACCGCAGATTACCGGAACTGTACAGGTATGTACACCTTACCAAACCGAGGGGCCCCCGCCAGGAAGAGACCCCCCAAGTCACTAACAACGAGCGTGAGCGTTCGCCGCAGAGTTCTGGAGGGCCCACGGTCAGCGGGCGAACGAAGGGCGGGCTCTTCTGTTCTTGCTCTGAGGTCCCGAGCCCGGGTCTGCAGCGCCCTCCGCCGTCTCCTCCTTCTTCCTCACCTTGAGGCGGGTCAGCAGCTTGATCAACCAGACATCCCACTCCTCGGGCAAGAGCAGGAGGAGGAAGCCCAGGCCGATGATGATGATGGCGATGACCCGGACCCCGTTGAAGACGATCTTACTGGTGTAGTGATCAACCACTGCACGAGACCGAGAAAAGCCGGGTTACTCGGAGGTGAGCCAGGCGCAGGGGCTGGGGCGTCCCCTCGCGGGCCGGCAGGAAGCGGTCTTCCTTGACCGCAGGATCTTCCTCAGGGTGGCTTCGTTCCTTGCGGGCAGGGGCTGCCTCTCAATTTTATAAGCCTGGCGCTTGTATGTCACTTCCCCAAACTGACCTGGCACCTCAGTGCAGGCACTGATCAGTGCAGGCACTGATTTATGTGACAGGCAAAATAAATGGTGGGGGGGGGGGGGGGGGGCAATTGGAGATACCCCCCCCGGACGATTATTTTTGGCCCACCTCCCGAGGGTCCGGGGGAGGGGGGGCGGGCAGGATAATGAAAACATTATTGCTTTCTTTATATTTTTGGTACTTTTCATTTTTTTTTTTTTTTTACAATGACGTTTTGTATGTATAATTTAAAAGCATTATTTCCCAATATCCGCATAGGTACGGTTTAAAGGCCAAACTCACACTGGTGTTTTGAAGATAATAAATATAAATTCTTGTTCCGCCCCAGGCCGTTATTAGCACGACACTTCAAAGCCACCTGGGTCGTCACTGACTATCCAAGTTTATTAAAGGTCCACGGGGCACATGGCTCATACCCGACCCACATCGGGTGAGGGAACACAGTGAGAAGCAGGATTAACGTCCGGTCATAAAAATCTACACCATCGCTCTCTTCATACCGGAATGGTCAAAACCACTGGGGATATTAAGGTTTTTCTTTTTTCCTTTTTTTTTTTTTTTTGCTTTATTTCCCTGCGTTCTTAATTAAAAGCCAGACAAAGCAAATTTGGAGGCCGCCTTCTACACAAGAGACACCAACTGCTTACTTTTCTATCATTTTGTGACAGAGCGTTTGCTGACTTCGAGCACGCGGCCTTTGAAAGCCACCTTGCTGGCTGGCAGTCGCCGGCTCTCCACGTGTGGGCCCAGGATGTGGCCCCGGACATGGCCTGGCTCTGGCCTTCTCCCCTCACGGGTCTCCACTCTCCCTGCCTCCCCCCAGCCTCCCCTCCCTGCCTCTCACCTTGCCACTAGGGGAGGCAGAGAAAGACACAGGGATAAGAGTTAAAACGGGAAGAGACACTGTTAGCAGCCCTTTGGTGGAACTAAAGTGCCTCTTTTGTCTCACTGCAATTCAGCAAGGCTTTAATTTTTAATAATGGCGGAACATTCTGTGAATTCAATGGACGGGGACAGTCAATTAGCAAGGCCCACGGGCTGCGCCCCAGATAGGCGCCAGGGAGGGTCGGGAAACCACCCAATGGCTCTGCTCTGACACATCAGGTAACGGTGGCCACCTTTGCTCCTCTCTTCCACTGGGGAATTGGATGTGATCCCTTCCTTGGCCGCAGAATTAAACTCCTAGGTTGCAGGTGAGTGATGAGAAATGATGCTGATTTCTCTCTCAAACCCCTGGCTGTATGAAACGGTCAAAGTAAGCATCCGACTAGGAACCACCTGTGACACGCCTTCTCCAAGTGAAGAACGCCGTGACTACAAAGACGCCGTAAGGGGTAGGGGGTAAGCTGAGAAGTTATTTTCCAGAAGGCAGCAGAGTCTGGAGGCTCACAGTGTGGACCGCTTCTTACCAGCTCTCTCTGACGCATTCAGCCTTTTGAGATATTGACTAAGGGGAGGTACTACCTTCACATTCGGGTGGGACAAGCAAAGACCCAGCAAGGCAATGGGTTGGGACCACCATCCTCCAGGTGGGCAGAGCCCGTGCTGCCACCCCCGACGGGCCTTTTTCCACACGCTGCCCTGAGGTGCCCCTAGGAGGGTCTGGGGCCAGGGTGAGGCACATACAGAACAAGCGGGACAGGAGGGGTGAGGAACCAGATCACAGGAAAAGGCTTCGGAAATTGAGAGCTGTCAACGGGGCGAGTGCTACAGAGAGAAGAGATTTACAAACCCTTCTCCGGCTAACGACAGGTTACACGGGGGCGTCAGGTGTGGGGGGGGGGGTGGCTACGGGAAGAAAATCCAAAATTGCCACCAGGATGAGCCAGGAAAGGAGGAAGGTGGGGGGCAGGCGACCACAAAGTTTTGGAAGAGCTGCCGACTGTCCCCAGCAGAAAACAAAGCAAGGTCCCGAGTCACCGGGGGAAAGGGCTCTCGCTCTCCGGGGAGGCGGAGAATCACGTGCGCACTCCTTCTGTCTGTAAACCCTACATCATACCCATCACACCCTGAGCACATTTTCTGCCCCAGAAAGTCACTTGCAAAAATTAAAAGTTTCTTCCCGCTACATATTTTTCCATGCTTCTTACTCATATGAATGACACTCCTCTCCGGTCCTCACGTCAGTTAGCCCTGAGATGGCTTTAGACTAGCTGTACTTTGGTGTGCTACGTGAAAATCAATGCATTCTGGAGAAATACTGTATATATGAGAAACACCGACTTGTACCTAAGTGCTTGCTTTCTTTCGTTTTTTATTTATTTATTTTGAGAGAGAGCGAGCAGGCTCCACGCTGTCAACATGAAGCCCGACATGGGGCTCGATCCCACGAACCGTGAGATCATGACCTGAGCCGAAATCAAGAGTCAGACACTCAACCGACTGAGCCACCCAGGCACCCCTAAGTGCTTTCTTTTTATACAGAAGGTTAAACCTGCTTTCCATGGCAGGCACAGCAAGAGTGTGTGTGTGAGTACGTGTGTTTGTAAGCATGCACACGTGTGTGTGTGTGTGTGTGTGTGTGTGTGTGTGTGTGTGTGTGCAAGCAGATACTGGAAGCCATACTGGCTTACCTGCATTCACAGGTACACTGAGGACGATTCCAACAGACATCAGAGTGGGATACGTAACAGCAATTCCAAAATTTAATACAATATTGAATGCTGAAATAAAGAAGAGAGAGGGTGTTATTCGTGGCTGGCCCTGGACTTTACAGCCTCCCTGGTCTGTCCCACCCCACCTTCTCTGATGAGGCTGGAGTCACGGGAGTTACCACTGACTCAGTGACCTTGGGTGGGGATTAGGGTCGAACACCCTGATTATGTAGCTTTCCTTCCTTCCCTGAGCTCTGAAGAAGGGAAAAGAAATCCGGAAATGGTGGTCAGCGGGAAGGCACTGGAAAAGAGGGCTGGG
Source organism: Panthera leo (assembly GCF_018350215.1). Taxonomy (NCBI): domain Eukaryota; kingdom Metazoa; phylum Chordata; class Mammalia; order Carnivora; family Felidae; genus Panthera; species Panthera leo. The sequence continues at coordinate 14,124,888 of NC_056689.1, forward strand.
GCTATCCTACTCATCCTACATCCCGGTGCTTTCTGCCAGCAGTGACCATGGCAGGCGCTTCGGGTTATGCATTTTTAGATGGAAACTGGGCGAGGCACCTTCTTGGCCACTTTTCTGCCTAGGACCTGCCTTCCATCAAGGAATGGTGATGATGATATTAACAGTAATGATAACTGATAATATTTATTGGACACCGATGTGTATTAGACACTGTTCTAAGAACCTTGCATGTATTATTTGCCAACTCCCTACCGGTCCTGTGGGGACTGTTCTGTTATCCGTTCTGTTATCAGTAGGTCACTACTCAGAGCGGCAGTGACCATGGCTACTGCTGCCTCGACTGTGGTTCTGAATTAGAATCCAGTGCCATCTTTACAAGGACTTAACAGTCTTTAAAGACTCAACCATCTTGAAAAGCACTGGGAATTTCAGCATAACAACAGAATGCTTTTCTTCTTCAGGGCATGGGTTTGCAGATGCCCCTTGAGCTGCCCGGTCCTGTTCACCCATCATTGCTTCTGACGGCGGGGATTCTGACGGGGTGATCGACACTTACTCAATAAGAGGACTGAAAATCCACAAAGGTTTCCCCATGGAATGTCATCGAAGGAGCTCCAGTATTCCACTTTGGTAAAGTAGAGGATGACGGGAATACAGGTGATGAAGAGGATGTTAAACACACCCAAAATGGACAAAAATAAGGCGGCTTCTCCGAACTTAGCACTGCCCAGGAGGAGCTTGAACAGAACCTGCCGGGGGAAGCAGAGGAGGCCGGGTGAAGACTCACCCCAGACGTCACCTTGTCACAGGGGGAGTAGAATGCACCTGATGAGGCTGGGCTGGACCACAGGACTGCAGCCACGTGAAGGGTAAATCCTACCTTACCAGGCTTCATGGAAAAGGTGGTGGGGTCTGACCTATGTGCACCTGTACACATATCCAAATCTCAGTAGCGCCATAATGAAGAGTTACGGATCTCTGGCCTCATAGAAGGCATCTTCAGGACTCATGGGTTTTCACGCTAGGCTTCATTTGTCTGTGTTGTGTTCATTGAATGTTTACTTATTTTTGAGAGAGAGAGTGAGAGCGCGTGCGTGTGAGAGAGCACACAAGTGGGGAAGGGCCGAAAAAGAGAGAGGGAGACACAGAATCCGAAGCAGGCTCCAGGCTCCGAGCTGACAGCACAGAGCCCGACGCGAGGCTCAAACTCATGAGCCATGAGATCACGACCCGAGCCAAAGTCGGACCCTCAACTAACTGAGCCACCCAGGTGCCCCTGTCTGTGTTGTATTCATCACACGACATCCCAGGTTCAGAGAGTCTGAAGAGGAGGAAGCCACAGAAATTACAAGTGACTACCATTCGTCTGATAGATCTCTGACTTTGCACAACACAGCTTGCCCTCAGTGAAAAGAGCTTTGGCTGCAAAGCCATTTTCTGCAAATCGAAGGTAGAGGGACTGTAACACTCAGCTCATCTCTGCTCCATCCCGCCACCTCATTCCAGAACCGGCAAGGGTTTTAGTGGAACGCGCCCGCCCCACTCTGAGTTCTTACACCTGTTCTTGTTTGTACATATTTCAAATGTGTGAGGGCCAGAGAGAGAGGGGTAGATGTGCCTGGAGGCTGGGAAGCTGGGATTACAGAGGCAGCCTTCAGGGAACGATCCACAACCAGGGAACTAACTGATCTGAGTGGAGCTTGAGTCTCCTCCTACCCTGCCTGCTTCTTCCTTTTTTCAGCCAGTTCTCAAGTCTTTCAGGTATTTCTGGGCATACGTGCAAGGAGCACGAAGAGGGAAATAAATTGCTTAGCCTTCCACCGGCTAGCCCCTCTGCGTAAGGAGGGGGCAGGGGAGGAGATGGGAGATGGGAATCAAAATCAGCATTATTTGTGCTCATTGTGGATTGATTGCATTTCCGTGCGCCCTCTGCTTCCCATTAGCACGCAGCTAATCGAGTGCAGCCGAGTGTGGCCTTGTCCTATTTTCTGCATTTGAATAGTGTCTTTGAAGTCTCAGAGCGGCGTGGGCCTATCACATCCTCTTGGTGAGCTGTGTTCCGGAGAAGGAAGATGGCCTGTGTGCGTCTCTCTGTGGGCAGTGAGGGCAGGGAGCTGATGAAGGATGGGAAGGTGCCGTTATTTCGCATTCCCAAACCACAAAATGTCTTACGCACAGAGCTGGGAAAAAGTGCCTTTTCTTATACCTCTCTACCATACATCATTTTCTCTGTCCTACTGTCTGGATCCCCAAAGGGCCAGTAAGTCTCAACGCTAAATCCTCACTCCTCCCTGGATCCTCCTCGAAACCTGCAGGTCGGAGATCAGAGACTATTTGCATTCTTCACCATGGACATAAAAGGAGAGAGGAAGAAAGGAAAGGAGGAGGGAGAGCAGCCAGAAGCCATGATGGGGTGGGGGAGCAGAGAGTGGGGATCAAAACTGGTCCCATCCAGGGGCACCTCAGTCGGTTACACATCTGACTTCAGCTCAGGTGATGATCTCGCGGTTTGTGAGTTCGAGCCCCACGTCGGGCTCTGTGCTGACAGCTCAGAGCCTGGACCCTGCTTCAGATTCTGTGTCTTCCTCTCTCTCTGCTCCTCCCCCACTCGCACCCTGTCTCTCTCTCAAAAATAAGTAAATGTTGGGGCCCCAGGGTGGCTCAGTCGGTTAAGCGTCCGACTTCGGCTCAGGTCACGATCTCGCGATCTTGCGGTCCGTGAGTTTGAGCCCCGTGTCGGGCTCTGGGCTGATGGCTCAGAGCCTGGAGCCTGCTTCTGATTCTGTGTCTCCCTCTCTCTCTGCTCCTCCCCCGTTCATGCTCTGTCTCTCTCTCTGTCTCAAAAATAAATAAACGTTAAAAAAAAATAAGTAAACGTTAAATTTTCTTTTTAAATGGTCCCATCCACACCTGCAGTTGGGACATGCTTTCCAGCACTTCCCAACATTTTGTCAAAAATAGGTTATAATCCCCATATCATAGTAGTTGTTCTTCAGATCTCCGGGAAGTGCTCCAAATGCATTATGGATTCATGCTGAGTACGGGTAGCTGCACAAACCATGGGATGAAAGATTTCATTGACAAGGCTGCACCGGGTATTTAAATCTTCACGTCAGACCTGGTGGGAAATCATCTCCCCCAACACCGAACCAGCCCTTTAGGGCCCCTGATCCTCCTCCAGTCCTTGCCAAACCATGAAGTCACCGATATCTGACACTGCCGATCCACTGCTCCATCTATGTTATCCCTAGTACGGCGAAGATACGGCCGTCGATGGCAAGATCTAGAGAGCCAAAGCCAAGAGCAGGTGCACGCCTCATCACTACAAGTCTGTATGCTGCTCACCTTAAAACACAGGTGCCATCAAGGCGCCCCAAAGGTGCTGGGCCAGCCACGCAGAGGCCCGCTGTTCTCTCCCGGGAAAGCTCAGGGAGCTTGCTCTGCGCGTACTTACCTTGTAGAGGGCAGACATGGACGCAGAGCCCACCACCAGCGCTATGCCGATGACAGAGTGGCTGTGGAAGCCATCCGCATAGGTCATCATCACGATCCCAGCGATGGCGAGGATGGCGGCCACAATCTGGACAGAAGGAAGAAGACAGCGGTGAGGGTAGTGGTGGGGGAATCCGATGGGCCGCTGGAGGGTGAATGCGGTAGAAAAGCTCATGGAAGTTCAGGAATGGGACGGAAGAGTGGGGTCTCCTTTCCAGGTCTCTGGAGAACGAGCGAAATTTCCGTTCTTGCTCAGTAAAGCTTGGTGCGACCGAAGAACCCGGAATGGCTGTTAGCAAGGAGACATGCTCATCCCGTGGTGGCCCGTCACTGGGCGCCTTGGGAACCGCAGGGGAGGCGGCCGTAATGCCAACAGTAGGTGGTTTGGCCGTGACAGGGGTTGGTAGACAGCACCTGGAAGTCACCTCGGTTCCTTCCCAACCTTCTGAAAGCACCTCATGGGATCTTGCTTTTACGTACTTTGTATCTCAACAGAGGGAGGGCGCAGATCATGGCCCCATTTAACATGCCAGCAGTAGGGTCTTCTGATAGAGTGTCATATGACAAAGGGCAACAGTGTCCTCACCCTGGGAGGGCAGCTCCTTTTCTTAGCTGCTGCAGGGCCATCCCCCCCGCCCTCCGAAGACCCCCCCTAATCCTGTCATTATCCGGATATAGACTTCCTGGGTGGAATGGCCCTTCCAGGGAGACGCACACATTCCTGCCGCTGCGCCCAATGAAACTGTCGGATTACCCAGGAGACCGACTCCGTGGGATGACATTTCGCAAAGGAGAAATGCATCAGCGCGGCGAACAAGGACAAGTTTGGACCCGAGGCGGTCAGGGAGCTACCGAAATGTTGCTGGTGCCGAGTGGGGGTGCTGTAGGCAAAACACGGGGAGGCCAGAACAAATGTGTGCGATACAAGTTTCTGCTACTGGGTTCGCTGGGAGCTTTCTTTCTCTTAACGGATCAAAGTTGACCTCAGCTGCCTACAACGATATCAGTCGCCACTTACTAACTCGGGGGTCATGGGCTAAGTGTTCTCTATGTATTTTCCCGCTTTATCCTCAAAACAGGTAGATACGATCATTCGTTTCATTTCGTAAACATGAAAGCTTTGGCTCAGGGAGGCTACGTAACTCGCCCAAAGTCACAGCGCTGGTGTGTGGCTGAGCGGGGACGCCAAATTTCAGGTCTGTCTGGTTGCAAAGTCACCGTTTATCTCAACAGGAAAGGCTGGCTCACGTCACATGCTACCGCCAACCACCCTGTCTGAGGTTTGAACTGTGGTTTCCTTCGCGGCTTAAACATAAAAATTTCAGGTTAGTGCAAGGTACTGCGGTTGAGCGTCATGCAGCCTGAGTTACAAACTTCTGGTATGTTCCTCACGCAGTACTTCCGTGTCATGATAAATCTGCCCGGAGAACACAGAGGCTCTTGAGAGAGCAGGTGATGGTCATCTGCTAGAGAAGTGCCAGGCCCGTGTCTGCCCACTTGTCCTTTCTGGGTTAGTGACTCGCTGTTAGGCAGATGCTTCATCCCGCATCACACACGGAATCTATTTCATACTCAGATGCTACCCATACTGTGTGCGACTGCTCACGTAGGGAAAGAAACAGAGACCGTAAGACAGTAAGGGGGTTTTCTTCCCCCCTCCAGAAGAAGAGAGGGGCAAGCGATAAGGCCGGCAGGGGAAAGAGGGCGGCTTCTGGTCCAGGGGACACACACACAGCGCAAAGATGCCGCTTGGAACAGTTGAACCTGGCTGGGCATCGGAGGTCCGCAGAAGAGAAAAATAACTAGAAAAAAAGAAGGAGGGAAGAAAATAGCTGCATTTCAGACGATTTGGTGCAGCCCCAATGGTATTTGAGCCTTTTCGAACTTGGGGCTGAAGTTTCAAGGAAATGAAGGGGATCAGGGGCTTATTTTCTCCTGAAGACTTACAAGGCTGGTCTCCAGCCTCTGGCTCTGTCTTCCCTACTGGGTAAATAATGAAGGGCTGAAAGCTTCCGCCTGCGCTGAGCTGTGCAAAAGAGTGGAGGGAAGGGGTTGGAGGGGTAAGAGTGAGAACCTTCCAGTCAGCAGTCGGGAGCCCGGGCCCCAAGATTTCATTCTGACAGGTGGCACCGGGGGACTGTGGTTCCCCCCGCTCACTGGCTCAGACCTCCAGTTCTCCTCTTCGGAGTCCCTGCCACAGGTCACAGGGGACTCCTGTGAGCTCCACTGTGAGGCCCCCCTTCTCCTGGCACCAGCAGCCCTGATGGGACCCCTAGCCCTGAGCCTGGGGCACACCCACGGTGCTGGAGCTAAGCTCACTCTTAACGCCCCCCGAACAGCAGGGCAGAGCTGAAACACCCTATGGATTTGGGGGGGGGGGGGACCTGGAAGTCCTCCCTCAAGCCTGACGTTTTCTTTCAAGATCCCAGTTCTATCTTTAAAAAAATACGTGCAGGGGCGCCTGGGTGGCTCAGTCCGTTAAGCATCCGAATTTAGCTGAGGTGATGATCTCTCGGTTCGTGGGTTTGAGCCCCGCGTCGGGCTCTGTGCTGACAGCTCAGATTCTGTGTCTCCCTTTCTCTGCCCCTCCCCCCGCTTGCGCTCTTATCACTATCCAGCAAGGCCAGACATGCCTGTCCTGTGGTTTCACACGTCCCTTGTCTAGATCGGGGTGTCCCTGAGGGAGAATGCGGGGTTTGAGGAGGAAATAAAGAAAAGTAGACAGCCGAATTTCCCCCGGCCCTCCTTTCTCCCACCTTCCACCACCCCCTCCAGGTAGCCCACTGACCTGTCCCAAAACGGGGACTTGGGGCTTCAGACTGATGGCTGACAGAGGCCCTAAGACCAAGAAGGGTGAGATCACCATCTCTTCTCCAGCTGGAGGGGAGGAGAGTTAGACACAGGAGACTCCGAGGCCAGTGTGGTGCCAATTACCCTCTTACTGGTGGCCTCGCCTCGCGTGGTGACCCCACCAGAGCGTGCCTGGCCCCGGGGGCTTTGGATTCAGAGCCCCAGCAACTCAGTGATGCGCCCTGCGCCCCCTGTGGCCGCACTGCCCCATCTCCAATGTCAGGCTGAGCGGAAGGAGGTGAAGCCCTCGGACATCCAGGAGGAAAGGTGGGTGCAGCACCACAGTCGGGCCCCCTCTCAGACGGGCTCTGCCCTCTACTCTGCCCAGACCGCGATGGGCCGCACGTCCTCTGCCCAACCAAGCCCCGGGTGCTGCACTGTGGATGTTGACAGTTGGGGGCAATTTTGAGAAATGGAAAGGACACGTTTTAAATATACTTCCCCTAACACTTCCCCTCCCAGCTCCTGGCTGCTCTTCCCCACTCAGAAGAGTGTAACAGGAAGGGGCTGGCTGTGAGCCCTCCAGTGATCCCCCCACCCCCCCTCCCCCGCCGTGCTCTGTGTCCCAGCTCCCCCCAGCTGTGCTCAGGTGGCAGGGGGCAGCCTCCCAAACAGAAGGCAGTCGAGATCCGAAGTGGAGCTACCATTCAGGGATGGCCCCTCGGGCGACACCAAGAAAGCACCGTCATTATTGAAAACATCAGCTGGAATCTGAGATGGGAACTGGTCTGGGAAAAAGCACGGATCCCCGGGAATGTGCTGCTGGGCTTTGGGGGCCCGCGTGAATGATCTCTCAGGTGGCTGTCTTGCTTCTGCCCCAGTCCCTCCTGGCTGGAAAGCCCTAGCTATTGGGGGCCGTTATGAACAGATGCCCAGGAAGCAGAAGATCCCATCATCTTCCGTTTCTACCGAGATGGGGGTCTCACCCAGACAAGCCTTCTTTATCCAGCTGATGAGCACAGCTGGGAGGGCTTTGGTTTTAGCAGAGGCCTTCCTCATGCCCCAAGTTCTACCTGTTTTCGTTCAGCCGCTGCTTTTGCTACACAAAACTGCCTCCCTAGACATCTGTCGGCTTCCGGGACTGTCACCAGAAGAATGGAGCTGATCCAACAAACCCCTCCAACTGAGAAGGAATGATCAAAATAACAACACTGAGAAAGATAACAGTTACTGGATTTTATGTGCCGAGCACACATCATCGTATTTTATTCTCACAACTGTCCTATAAAATACGTAACAAAGGCTCAGAGACGTTAAGTAACTTGCTCGAGGCCCAACAGCTTGTAAGAGTGGAATCAAAATCCAAAGCCTAGTCGTTTGACTCTAGACTGGAACATCTCCCTATTGCATCAGAAACCCTGAATCTGGAGAGCCGGGGGGGACGTACGGAAAGCCCATCTAAGCACAGGGTGAAAGGGGACACAATGGCCAACGTGGGCTGCTTTCAACAGTCCCCTCTGATGCCTTAAGTGGCCGGGATCTCTCCAGCATGAGAAGGTATGTTTGCTTCTTCTTGGCCAGACCATGTGACCTGGACCAGTTGATGTTTTCCAGGAACCACAGCCCTTGTGATGTAACTGTCGTAATTAACGCAGATCCTCTGGGCGGGCTGTTCCCACAAACATAAGGTTGGTGCTCCTTTGTCTTAACGTCTGTGAGATTCTCCAGCTCATATGCTCAGCCCCCAGGATGGGGAACACTGTCAGTTTCCTCCAATGTCTGGAAATTTTGTGCTTGGATAAGCCAGAGGTCTGAGGGAAATCTAAAAGAACCCTTGCACCAGTTAGATATTATCTTGGACCTAGGTTTCCTATCTGTTATCAAGGGGGAGATTTCCCATCACTCTGGCCGCTGCTGGGGTCTCACAGATTTTGCTAGCTCTCTGAATTCTTAAAGACGGGAAGAGGGGAATACGCCATGACTTGGAGTGGGAAGCTCTTGGATGGGGGAGGGGGGGTCACATGCTTCTCAGAGGATTAATGCTTATTAGAGAGACCCATAGCTACACAGCACTTCACAGGTTACAAAATTTCATCGCCAGTACCAGCTTCTGGGACCTTCTTTTCAGTGCTGGCCTAGTGATGGCTTCAACACAAAATTTTGTTCAGTATATAGTGGTCAGCGCAGACCAAACTGACCAAGTGGCCAGGATGGCTAGACAGGATCATAGTTCAAGGGATGTCATGGGAGAAAACCCTCCTATCCATGAATAGCAACAAAGAAAAGATCTGGGTATGTCACATTGTTCTCTACGGGTCTAGGAGGGTTTCAAGTATTTTCCAGCCTACTTCTCTTAACCTCAAAAAAAAAAAAAAATCCAGCTTCGGTGCAGAATTCATCTTGAAGTTTCTCTTCCCGATTAACAGAGTCTCATTTGGAATTTGCTTTGGACATGAGAATCATGCCGAAGAGTTTCCTGAATTCCCTTGGCATGTGGCAGCCAAATGAAGTCACAATGGGCTCCCGGACATTGGAGTCTGCAGAGTCCAGGCAGGCAGGCTGTTTGGACAGATTACTGCTGGAAGCACCTGTGTTTTTTTGTGGCGAAGTATCAGATCATGTATTTGCTGAAAGCTTTTCTGGGTGGTAGCACAGTGAGCGAGTTTTAATTCCAAAATTAACACTGAGACTCAAAACAAAATTTCCCCCTACTGCAAGCTAAAAATACTACTCAGCAGTTGACTCATGTCCCCACTGCTGTTTGAGTAACTAGGTGGGTGTGATTCCTCCATCAGGGTGACGTCATTGTCCTCAGGACAATGAGCAAAGGATACAAGTGGAGGGCCTGGAGTGGAGCCTGCCCCTTGCTGGATGCCTGCGTGGTTCACGGTCACAGAGCTGCCCATCCACAGGGCTCTCAGCTGCATGGCCGGCCCACGTGGCCCGACGGGCAGGAAGGAGGAAGCGATGTGCCCTGTCTACAAGCGGACGGGCTGTGTGGCCAAATCCTCTTTTGTCCTTGTTTGTGGCGAGGAGGCGATGGGGCAGTACCAGCTCCTGGCCACCAAAGGGAGGCGAGCAGAAGCCACCAGGACTCTGTCAACTGAACTGTCACCTCGTGCTTTCATTCAGGGTGAGTCCCTTGCTATTACAGCTGACAGTTGACAATGCACTTATCCTATTTCACACAACTGTTAGGAAATTTGACTGGCTGAAGTTGACTAGATTTTGACGGAATTTACTAAGTCTCGGATCTCACAACAAGAAGTAATTCACAGGATATAATTTCCCTCTCCCTTCGCCTGGGGTGTGAAGGAAATGAAACCGGCCCTCCACAGTCTGGATTTAGCCTAAGTGCATCCGGCCCACTTTGGCTTGTACACACGGTCCAGACAAAGGGTCTACCAAGACTGCGCACATATGTGGATGCGGAAGGATCCTCAGGCTTTCAGATGCGTCCTAAGCAAAGAGCGATAGGGTTAGCAGAGAGCTCCAGGCTGCAGGGCACTGCTGCCCAGGAGAGAGAGAGAAAGCACGCAGAGAGGAAATGCATCACCATCCCCAGGTTGGGTCCCCGACTGGCACACACTTTGGGGAATGCTTGCTGAAATGCTTGAAATGAACGGTGCTTTAATGAATGCTGGTCTAGTATGGTTTGCAAGCAAGAGAGTTTGCAAGGCGCACCAAGAACCAGGCCCTCTGCCGGGGCTCCTTTTCTGCTGCAAATCAGAAGGGAAGTGGTCAGCAGTTTATGCTTATGACGCAGCACATGGAGGTAAGCAAGCCAATGGGCAGGTTTTGGTTGACATGACCAAGTGAGGGAGGAAGACAGAGAATAAGGAACTTACCCTCACTCCCATGAACCTGTCCCTGAGAACGATCCATGAGAGCAAGAACACAAAAGCTTTGTTGCAGCAGAATAAGACGGAGACATCCGTAGTGTTTATTTTCTTTATTGCATGTAAGTACAGGTAGTTTGTGAGTGTCCAAAGAACACCAAAGGGTGCTGCCTTGGTAAAAAACACCTTCAAAGTCAAGCCATTGTCTCCAAAAAATCGACAGCATTCCCTAAAACAAGGAAAGAGAGGCAGTGTTATTATATTCTTGGGTTGAGACAGATCATTTTTTCCCCTATACCCATTTTTAAAGCAGATGACGAAGGGGTGGGGTTGCTTATTATTATGTTTTTTGGAACATCTATTAAATAGCTCTTCAACCTATTGCTTTAGTCCATTGAAGAAAATGTCCCACGACGGTCTGACGTCATAGATGATTATTCCTTCTGCTCATGCTAAGTTTGGAACTGATGGTTCTAGACGGAAGGTAGTGGAGTGTTGGGCTTATCTGATCTGAAGAAGGCCCAGTTCCATGGCGACTGACTGAGGAATTCTTTTACCTGCTTGTTAAGAGAAGGAAGTCACTAGATCTTTTTCGGGGGGGGGGGGGTGGGGGGGCGGGAAGAATACTCGAAGAGAACTCACTAAAACATATTTTTAAAAAAGTTTGCCTCCAGCTGGAATTGTCTCTGGTCAGCCAGGGGCAGTCCTTTCTTGGGTGCCTCTAATACATTTTGGCTATGATACAACTAGTGTTAACTATCTGCATTTTCTCTATGAGGCCTTTTTTAGGGTCTGTCCTTCAGCCATGTGGAAGTTCATGTCTCCATGCCACCTAAGAAACTAGCACAGATTCAAGAGCTCAGCATCGGAACAGAGAGGGAGGTGAGGAACCACCTATAGAAGGAGGTTTTTGAATGCTCTTCTGGATTCCAGGGGAAAGGACCATGAGTGTATGGAAAACCACGTCAGAAAAACAAAGCTAACCTTCCACATGCAGAAGAAGACAGCAGAGGAGGCCGTGGGGTAGATGGAGAGGACATCTACCCCCTGAGAGGGGCTTGGTCTGCAGACAGCTTGCTATTGCCAGGACCACCTGGGAGCCAAGGTTATTGCTCTGCTGCCCTGACAGCCAGGCAAGGGGATGGGTGGGCAAGGAGCCTGGATCCCATGGCCGTCAGCGCCCAGGCTCACAGACTGTGCCCAGTGCAGCCGATGCATGAGCAAGTGAGGACAGGAGTGAGAGAAAAGAAATAATTAGAATAAGCGAAATACCCCAGCGTGGGGGAAGGGGGGGATAGCTGTAGTCTATGCCACTTTAAAATGCAGCAGGAGAGGAGAAAAATTACGAGCACGCATCAAAGGGGATTTGGCGTGATTTTTATTTTAATTTGTTCTTATCGTTAATCCAAAATGCAATCCGCCTTCGCTCATGACTTGACTGTGGGATCGCCACAGAAGAGACAGGGAAACACATGCTCTTTCACTGAACTCAGGGACCTCTGTTGCTTCTAAACCACCACCAGGGGAATACGTCCGAATTTCTAAAGTTACCATGAAACCAATTCGACTGAATTGATTCCAGTGCGGCTTTATACAGACAAAGCTCTCATCTGATAGGTTGATGTTTCTGCTGCTGCATGATCTTCATACAATATTTCAGTGGAATTTTTCTAGGGGGTTTTCTTGAGTCCCTGTACACGGAACAGTCTTCTTTCCTTCAGGGGTGATGACCAGGGATGGCTTCCTTCAAGTTTGTGTTTGACAGTAGCCATAAAGTGGTGTCAGTCCTTTCAGCGTGATCAATAGGAAATACAAATTAAAAAAAAAATTTTAATGTTTATTTATTTTTGATACAGAGAGAGGGAGAGACAATGCGAGTGGGGGAGAGGCAGAGAGAGAGGGAGACATAGAATCCGAAGCAGGCTCCAGGCTCTGAGCTGTCAGCACAGAGCCCGACACAGGGCTCAAGCCCACAGACCATAGATCATGACCTAAGCCAAAGTCGGATGCTTAACCGACTGAGCCACCCAGGAGCCCCAGGAAGTACAAATTTTAACTCTACTTAGAGGTTACCCTTCTTAAGGGAGCACAAAGAAAGTAGGATTTCTAAGTTTCCCTGACTCACTAGTATAAAAAATGATTCATGCTGTGGCAGGGGCCATCCGAAGTCAGTTGGACACGTTATGTCCTCTCTAGGTTCTAAGGAGACCAAGATGATTGGCCCTGAGCCAGTGAAACTTGTGCTGTTTTATAGTTAGAGTTGGGGGAGAATGTCCTTGGAGAGAGAAGAGAAGAAATTATATCAATGAAACAAGAACAAATGGCTATAAAAAAGGAGACAATCTTGGAAATTAAATAAAGGATAGCTAAACTAAAAAGATTAAATAGAAAAATTTCACATAAAGCCAAGATAATCTCTCATGAGAGAAGGAAAGAGAAAGAATCTATGTGTGAGTCTTCCAAAGTGTGATGGTTGTAGAAGTGGTGGGGAAGGGGGATCCATCCTGGAGATGGAAAAGGCAAGATTTCTGAGCCCAGTAGAGTTCTTTTGGCCCTTTGTGGACTGATGGCTGGGGAAGTACAGCTAAGATGGGTAGATCTGGGTTCTAAGGAGACCAAGATGATTGGCCCTGAGCCAGTGAAACTTGTGCTGTTTTAAGACTAAAGGCTGTGCACTAATCTATGTCAGGTATATATACCCTTGATTGCAAGGGGACTCAAGAGAGATGATGAGCACAAATTCTTTTCTTCCAGATACCTCTTCTTGGTACACAAAGAATAGAGTATAGTAGAGACTCTTGACTTGTTTTTGCTTAAATGATATGACAGTTCTTTCTTTGGCAGACCAAGTACTCAAGGCTGGCAGGGTATTCTCCAGCAAGCTCAAACCCTTTGGTTTCTACCAACTGAGTCATGTGTTAGCAGAGATTTAGATGTTGTTTGTTTCCAATCCTGCTTGTGCCAACTGTTCTTGGTTATCTCAACTGCATAATTTATTAGATATTTCCTAAACCAACGAAATATAGTGAAAAAAGAAAGTTGTGTTTTCTCTATGAAATCTAAGTAGAGAGTTTCATGGGAAAGTCAATAAAAGTCACTAAAACATTGTTCTTGAATAACCCACCTAGACAGCCTGACTCAGTGGAATTAGGATGGCCATTTTTTTTAAACCAATAAGCACTTATTTATCACTTGTTGTATTCACAATTCTGGACAAGGCACTCTGGCTGATAAAGAACAAGTAAACAGTGCTTCCTTGGTCTTGAGAATATTAGAGTGCGATCAGAGAGAGAAAACTGATTTCCTCAACAGCAAGAAATGCAAATTTAATCACGTATTAGATGGTGTGGAATATAACAGTGCCATAGAATTCATGTTTAAGGAAGAGATTTGAACTGATTGGACAAGGCCTCACACAAGATACGGATTTTGACCTGAACATTCAAGGATAGGTAGGATTTATAGTTAGAGTTGGGGGAGAATGTCCTTGGAGAGAGAAGAGAAGAAATTATATCAATGAAACAAGAACAAATGGCTATAAAAAAGGAGACAATCTCGGAAATTAAATAAAGGATAGCTAAACTAAAAAGATTAAATAGAAGAATTGCACATAAAGCCAAGATAATCTCTCATGAGAGAGGAAAGAGAAAGAGAGAGAAGGAGGAGGAGGAGGAGGAGGAGGAGAAGGAGGAGGACGAGGAAGGTAACATTAGAAGGTCAAGCCAGGAGGTCCAATATTAAACTAAAAGAAACTCTAGACTAAAGGGAAAATGGAAAAAATGAAGTGGAGAAAATTACAAAAGAAATAATGCAAGAAATGTTTTTAGAAATGTAGGATATGAATCTTCATAACAAAAGGGCCTATCAAGTACCAAGAAAACTGGCTGAAGGAAGAACCAAAACAAGGCACATATTTGTGACATGAAAGGATAAAGAGAAAATGTAAAAGCTCTCAAGAGAAATAAAACCAAATAGGTCCAAGGGGTAGCAAATTGTAATAGCATCTGATATCTCAAAAACCAAAATGGAAGCTATACAATAATGACTTTAACATTTTTCAAGGGCAATGTTTTTTGGGAGCCAAAATTCTGTTACCAGCCAACCATCAATTAAATGGCACAGTAGGATAAAGACATTTTCAGTTATACAGTACTCAAAAACATAGTCTCCCTTACTGTTAGAGGACAGGCTGCACCAACACAAGGGTAGAAACCAAGAAAGAAGATATGGCAGCAGGAGGCATGGCTCCAACACAGGCAAGAGTGAAAGCTAGTCCCAGGAGGAGGCTCCACAGCAGATCACGTGGGGCTCTGGAAATGGAGTCTCCAGGGAAGTCTTCTGATCAAACCAGCACAGGGAATATGTTGGCAGGTTTTTGAGACGGCAGGAGATTTAGGAAAAAATATCAATCATTACTGGAAATCAGGGTAAATGAGACAAAAGAGGCAAATGTTTCTGGCAGGAGGAATGACAAGTTGTTCATAAAAGGAGACAGTCGCTGGGCACTATTTGCATGCTTATGATAATGAAAACACTATTAACCAAATGATGAGGTAGCATTATGTTGACGGGAACAGAATCAGGGCAAGTGGGTATAGGAGGGGTCAGAAATCAACAGATGTCTACATGGGAGCAACACGGAGATAAGAATTGTACATAAATTGGCATAAATAACACAAGAATTGGGAGTGGCTGAGAGTGAGGAGGTACGGACAGGGGCTGCAATTTTTTTAAAATAATTATTTTACTACCATTTGCTTTCTCAAAGTATGTACATGTATTAAATTGCTAAAAATAAAAAACATTATTTAAAAACACGCAAGAGAGGTCAAGGTCGCTGTGGCTGAAGTTGAAACGTGAGTGCTCTCAGACAGTTCTGAGGCGTGCAGTTTGAAAACCGTAATTGCAGAGAAACCCTGCAAGGTACAGATAAAGATGCTGTGGCCCAGACAGATTAAATGATGTATTCGAGTTCAGTCAGTGGTGGAGCCAGACCCGCAGCCTGTGCTCACTCCCCAGTGAACACTCTCAATGGTCCCCCTTTCTTTTGGATCCTTTCTGTCACCATTTAGATAGGCGTAAGCCTCACCAACCATAAAATATACCCCCCAAAGCAAAAGCAAGCATCCTGTCAGCCCCCCGTCCTCCCTCATCCCCTCTTTCAGAGCCAAGATTTTTCAGAATGGTTGTCTGCACTCAAGTCCCCCACACCCACCTCTCTCACTCTTCCGTTTACTAACCTAGCATCAGCTCCCATCACTCACCCAAACCGTTGGCCTGATTACTAATGAGCTCTGCATTGCTACATCCAACAGGTACCTTCGGATGTTCCTCTTTCTCTTGGAAGCCTCTGACGTTGTTGACTATTCCTCCTTGAAGCACCTTTCTTGACTTCCAACTCCGCACACTCCTCTTGGTGTCCTCGAACCTCTCCGCCCACTTCCAAAGCTTCCTCTGAAAGACTTCTTCAGTATTTTCCTAGATTTCTCTTCTACTATCTCCTGTTTTTGTCCTGCAGTCACTGAGCAACCTCATCTACTGTTCTAGTTTCAAAGCCCAGCTGGTGATCTCTAGTTAAGACATTTCTACTGGATACCATCTGCACGGTGGACATCCCAGACACCTCAAATCTGGCCTTCTCAAATGGACGGGATATCTTCCCCCTCAACCTTCAACCACGGCATGGTACCATGATTCATATTTCTACCCAGGCTACATATACTTGGGAATCATTTTTAAAAATTTCCCCCCTTCTTCACATCTAATTCATTCGCCAAGACCTACAGATTATTTCTCCTAAATATCTCATTGCCATGGCCACTGCCCTGGCCCATGCGTCTTCCCCTCTCACTTGGACCACCGCTGCCACAGCTAATTGAGCTTCTGTCTCCACTGTTGTCTCTTCTCCAATCCATTCCATTCTCCATGCTACAGCCAGAGAGGTCCTCCTCTCACCTCTCTTTCTCTTAGGATAATGGCCAAGCTTCCCTACAAGGCTTGTCAAGTCCTTCCTGACCTGGCCTTATTCCATCCATTAACTTACCCATCACTACTTCCCCACCCATACTCTGAACTTCACTCACCTTGAACTCACTTCAGTTCTCTGAATTCATGTTTTTTCTTTCTCTGCTCTAGGTCTCAACCCATTCTCCATTTCCTTTTACTGAAACACTCTTACTTTCCCCCTCTTTCTTTGGTTGATTTCTTCCCATCCACTGGCTACCAGCTCATATACCCCTTCAGTGAAGTGTGCCGGATATGTGCTCCCCAAATGCCATATACTCCTTATCACACATACAGTACCCTCTGTTGTAACTGTACTTTACTGTAACCATTTATTTCATCATCTGACTTCTTCATTAAAAAATAAGCTCCTTGTGGTCATTATATTTTTGCTTCATCTTATATTCTCATAGCCTAAGACATAATCTCTATCTCTATCTACATACACACCATTAGTCTTAGAAATCCAAGGGATCCTTTAAAAATACGGATTACCTGGGGGTTCCTGGGTGGCTCAGTCACTTGAGCATCCAGCTCTGAATTTCAGCTTGGGTCATGGTCTCATGGTTTGTGAGATCAAGCCCATGTCATTGTTGGGCTCTGTGCTGAATGGTATGGAGCCCGCTTGGGATTCTCTCGCTCCCTTTCTCTTTGCCCCTCCCCTGCTCATGCTGTCTCTGTCTCAGAAAAAATAAATATATATATAAAAAAAAAAAGATTGCTTGGATTCAACCCTAGATATACTTGATCAAATTGTCTAGTAAGGAGCCTAGAATCCTATAGAGAATGGTGCTGTTTACAGAAAGGATACATTCTTGACAACATTCCATGGTTCAAAATTTACAAATCTTGATTCGTTTTTCCCACAGTATCCTGTATTTCTGTTTGCCAGCGAATGTTAACACTGCCACCTGGCATTTATAGTTTCCTTGGCCTCCCAGAGCTGATATTGTGATTCTTATTTAACATTTAAACTCTCAAGAGACTCACATTATTTGAAATTTTATGCATAAATGAATCATTAGTCATACTTACATTGTGTTATTGCAAATTTGCATTAAAATGTGACTGCTCTGTATTTTTTAAAATTTCCAAACGATTCTCATGTGCAGCTAAGTTTGGATCCAAAAGTTCTCTGTTTTCTTGCTTTAAAAAATGTTTTTAATTGTGGTAAAATCCACATAACATTTACGATTTTAAGCATTGTTTAGTGTAGTTCAATAGTGTTAAGTACATTCATATTGTATAATCAATCTCCGGCACTCTTTTCATCTTGCAAAACTGAAACCCTGCACTCATTAACAACTCCCCATTCTTCCCTCCCCATAACTGCTGGCAAACAGCTTTCTACTTTCTGCCTCTGTAAATTCTGACTACTCTAGGACCTCTTATAAGTGTGACAATATGGTATTTGTATTTTTGTGACTGGCTTATTTAATTTAGTATAATGTCCTCAAGGTTCATCTATGTTGTGTCATGTGGAAGAATTTCTTTCCTTTTTAAGGCTGAATAATATACCATTGTATGGATATACCAACATTGTGTTTACCCATTTATTCATTGATGGACGCTTGGGTTGTGTCACCTCTTGAGTATTGTCAAGACTATCGTCTAAGACTATTGACTATAATTATTGTGAATAATGCTGTCATGAACATGAGTGTACAGATATCTCTTGAGATCCTGATTTCAATTCTTTTGTATAAATACCCTGAAGAAGAACTTCTCGATCACGTGGTAATTCTCCTTTCAATTTTTTGAGGAATGGCCATAGTGTTTCGCATAGTGGCCACACGATTTTATATTCCACCAAAAGTGCACAAGGGTTCCAATTTCTCCACATTCTTATCAACACATATTTTTTTAATTTTAATGTTTATTGTAGCGATTGTATGGATGTAAGGTGGTATCTCGTGGTTTTGATTTCCTTCATGATTTCCCTCACAATTAATGATCTGGAGCATCTTTTCATGAGATTGTTGGCTATTTGTATATCATCTTTGGAGAAATGTCTGTTCAAGTTCTTTGTCTATTTTTAATTGTTGGTTTTGGTTGTTGTTGCGTTGTAGGAGTTCTTTATATATTCTGGATATTAACCCCTTATCAGATATATGATTTGCAAGTGTTTTCTCCCATACCGTTTCACTCTGTTATGTCCTTTACTGTGCAAAAGTTTTTAATTTTAATATAATCCAATTTATTTTTACTTTTGTTGCCTATGCTTTTGGTGTCATATCCAAGAAATCGTTGCCAAACACAATTTATAAACTTTTGTCCTTATGTTTCAAGAGTTTTATAGTATCAGCTCTTACATTTAGATATTTAATCCATTTTGAGTTAATTTTTGTGTATCATGTAAAATTAGCATCCAACTTTATTCTTTTGCATTTGAATACCCAGCTTTCCTAGCACTATTTGTTGAAAAGACTGTCCTTTCCCATTGAGTGATCTTAGTATTCTTGTCAAAAATCATTAACCATGTATGTCAGGGTTTATTTCTGGGTTCTCTATTCTATTTCATTGGTCTATAAATCTGTCTTTATTCCAGTATCACACTTCTTGTCAGTTTTGATTACTATAGCTTTATAATGTTTTGAAATCAAGAAATGTGAAACCTCAAACTTTATTCTTTTCTTTCAACATTATTTTGGCTATTTGGCATTCCTTGAGATTCTATATTAATTTTAGGATGGATTATTCTATTTCTGAAAAAAAATGCTCTTGGAATTTCGGTAGGGATTACTTTAAACCTGTAGATTGCTTTGGGTAGTACTGATATCTATCAATATTAAGTCTTTCAATCAATGAACAAACACTGAATGATGGGTGATGTCTTTTCACCCATTTTGTGTCTTAATTTCTTTTAGGAACATTTTGTAGTTTTCCATATAGACACCTTTCACTTCCTGGGTTGTTTGCTTCTAAGTAATTTATCCTTTTTGATGGTATTATAAATGTAACTGTTTTATTCTCTTTCTTTTTCAGAAAAAAATTTAAAAAATGAAATGTAACATGTATTTCTTTAAGTGCACAAAGATTAAAGTATACGGTCTGATTAATTTCTATAAAGAAAAATTATACACATAACACCATCTCTACCAAGATATAGAATATACCAGCACTCCAGAATCTTCCCCTGTGGCCTCTCTTAGTCATTTCCTGCCCTCTAAATATAATCATTATGGAGAGTTCTGTCACAATAGTTTACTTTTCCTTTATAAAGATAGAACCACACATTATATTTATTCTTTTGTGTCTGGTTTCTCTTACTCAGTATGATGTCTGAGAGATTTTAGTTGTAGGTAGCTGTAATTTAGTTGCTTTATAGTATCTACTTTATGAATTTACCACAATTTACTCATTCTTCAGTTGATAGACATTGAATGGTTTTATGAATTTAGAGAGTATCCATTTATATTTTACCACATATTTGCTCTTCTTAAAGTTTATCATTCTTTTCTGAATTATACTTCCATCTGGATTGTTCCTTCTGCCTTAAGAGTCCCTTTAAGTATTTTTTTCTACTATTGGTCTGTTTGTATTAAAATATCTTTATTTTGCTTTCACTATTTAAGGAAATTTTCACTGGATTTAGGATTCTAGATTGACAGTCATATTATTTCTGCCCTTTGAAGAAATAATTCCATTGTCTTCCAGCTTTCAGTTTTTCTGTTGAGAAATCAATTGTCAGTTTGTTAATAAGTCTTTTGTTCTTTTGATAATAATCTCATTTTTCCTAGTTTCTTTAAAGATTTTGTATTTACTTTGGTTTTTAACAGATTTGCTATGACAATAATAGGTGTGGTTTTCTTTTATCCGTATTTTTTTTTTTTTTTTTTTTTTGGTTTGAGATTTATAAATCTTGACTCTGTGGCTTGATGTCTTTCATCAATTTTGAAGAATTCTTGGCCAATATACTCATACTTTTCCCTCTACTCCTGGTACTCCAATTATACACACACCAGACCTTTCCACTGTTCTCTTTATGTATCTTGTACTTCTTTTTGTATTTTCCATCCCCCCTTTTTTCAATCTTATTTGTAACTGACCTATTTTTCCATTTTACAGATTCCTCTTTTGTTGCGTCTAAACTCATGAACAGACCCTTGACTTCTGTTGTATTTTTCAGTTCTAGAATTTCCATTTGATTATTGTTCATAGATTTTTATTTCTCTGGTGAAATTTTTCATATGTTCAGCATTCCCTTGAACATATTAATCAGTTATTTTACGGTGTGTGTGCACCTGATACTCCAAAATCTAGAATATCTCTGAATCTGTTTCTAACGCCTATTCTATTTTTTTTCTTAGGTTTTGGTCACCTTTTTTTTGGCAACCTGTATTATTTTTGATTGATGACAGACTACATATGGAAAATTTTAAGGCTGTGGACGATGCTTTCTTCTTCTAGTGTAGATTTAATTTCTTCTGGTATGAAGATCACCTTGGCTAATTGATGCTAGCCAATTTCCATTTTCCTCCCTTACTCTTAGGTCACAGCTCTTTTATTGGTCTCAGTTGAAAGTATCTCCTGCTTTGTGGGCTTGAACCCCAACTTTTCACTCCAGGACCATGAAACTACTGAAGTTTTTGACCCAGTGGCTGATTTTCTACTTGGTTCTAGCTACAAACATGCATATCTCAGGAATCAGATAATGCTTTGGGGGGGTAATTGCACATGAAAGTCAGGTTCACTTCTGACCTTTTTTCTTTTTTCCTGGGATCCTGAATCAATCCCAACCCATGGCTACCTTGGCAGCCTTGAATTCCTAATTTTATATTCCTATCCCAATGACTGCTGTAAGCTCTATGCTGTTAATTTGTTTGGCTTCTATAATCCACTCTGTGAATTTTTCAAAAGGGAAAAGAACCAGAAAATGTAAGCTTCCCTTCATGTGTTCCCTTTTACTCTGAGATCTTGGTGCTTCAAGTCCTGGCTGTACAGGTTGTTCTCTATGCCTTCAAACATTTTTTTAAGGTATTTTTCCCAAGTTTTATAATTCTTTATGGAGGAAGGATTGATATTTTGTTATAGAGATATCTCCCTTGTTAAGCTATTAACATTTAGAGGCTTTGAGGATGTTCTGAAATAGCCCTGGGTAGGTGATGATAAATTAGCCACACTGGTGTCAAACTGATGATTCTTGGGCCCACTCCAGAGATTTTGTTCCAGTAGGTTTGGAATGGGGAACAGGGATTTATATTTTTAAAAGATGCTTAGGAGATTCTGATGTACATC
Organism: Panthera leo; assembly: GCF_018350215.1. Lineage (NCBI taxonomy): Eukaryota > Metazoa > Chordata > Mammalia > Carnivora > Felidae > Panthera > Panthera leo. Next base: position 14,146,250 of record NC_056689.1, read on the forward strand.
CAGATTTGGGAGGCAGTTCTCTAGATTGCTGTTTCTGAAAGTGTATCTGAGGAACATTATAACACCTGGTGCACTTATCATCCTGGTCTGAGCCACCATCATATCTCAGAAAGATTATCATTGCTATTTCTATTTTTGTTTCCCTCTTTTAAAATGTAAGTCAGATCATGCTATTCCTTTGCTCAGAAACTTCCACTGGCTTCCCATTTTATTCAGAGTAAAATATGTAAATTGGGAAGATTTGCCACGGTTCTCTCCCTCACCCCTTCAGGTCTCTGCTCAAATGTCAGAGAGGTCTTCCCAGACCCATAGTGAAATCACTATCTCAATCCCCCTCATTTCTTTATCACTTGGGTTCACACTCTCTGACATGCTATATGTTTCCTTTAAAATTTTTAAAAATTATTTTTATAACTGTTCGTGTTTACAGAATGATTTGCAGTTCTTTTATTTATTTATTTTTTAATGAAATTTATTGTCAAATTGGTTTCCATACAACACCCAGTGCTCCTCCCAACAGGTGTCCTCCTCAATGCCCATCATCCACCCTCCTCTCCCTCCCACTCCCCATCAACCTTCAGTTTATTCTCAGTTTTTAAGAGTCTCTATGGTTTGGCTCTCTCCCTCTCTAACTTTTTGTTTTCTTCCCCTTCCCCATGGTCTTCTGTTAAGTTTCTCAGGATCCACATAAGAGTGAAAACATATGGTATCTGTCTTTCTCTTTTAATTTTATTTATTTTTGAGGTGGGGGAAGGGGCAGAGAAAGAGGAAGCCCCAGAATCGGAAGCAGGTTCCAGGCTCTGAGCTGTGAGCACAGAGCCTGACGAGGGCTCAAACTCACAAACTGTGAGATGATGACCTGAGCCGAAGTCGGATGCTTAACTGACTGAGCCACCCAGGTGCACCTATGTTTCCATTTTTTTATTGTCTTTGTTCTTCCACCAAAATATGAGCACCATTAAGGCAGAAACTTTGTTTTATTTACTGCTGAGTTCACAGTGCCTAGATCAATGCCTGGTGCATCATAAGCATTCTATAAATATTTGTTGACAAAGAGAATCCTTGTTTCCACACCAGATGGCTGAATTAGAATTTGGGGGTATGAGGCCCAAAATACCAGCTATCTCAAATGTGTGTATACTCCCAATTCTCTAATGTAATTCATATCCAAAAAATTAGTTTTAAAGGAGGAAAAACCCTAGATCTCCTCCATCCTTAGTTCTAAGTGTCATCCTATTCCTGGCTATGCCAGGGACATTGGTATTGCCAGAGAATTAATGTAAAGAAATGTGAAAATGGTTCTAAGCTCTCTGTGTGTGTATTTATGTGTGTGTTACTTTCTTTATGTATGTGTGTTTGTCTTGCTCATTGTATTAAAATATTTAAAATTAAGACAGGGGTAAAAAAGACAATTTCCTGAAGGAAAATTTTATAGAAACAGCCATGGCTTAAATGGCTTAATGTGACATAGCTAATGCCACCTTTAAGCCAGGTGACTATAGATTATCAAAGATAGGACTCCTTAAATTGGAGTCCAGATAATTTAATATCTTGTCGCTTCCAGGACCTGGTTATTTAATCCACTGAAAGATACTGTGAAAATTGGTGTTTTAGTTTCATTTCATGTTGCTTAAGAAAAGAAAATTCTAGAGTGATTTATTTCTGAAGAATAGGATTCCAACTACCAGTCATAAAGGTGGAAAGGGAAATATTCATTTTAATTGATTATGTCCAACTGTAGCCTCTGAAGGAAGTAGGTGGTGTGTGTGTCGGGGGGTAAGATTAGAGGGAATATCACTTCTGCAGATGCTAAGGCATTTCAAGCAACTCAATTCCAAGGTGAGAAACCAGACTCTAAACTTTGTTCCTGTCCAAGAACTACCCTCACATACAAGCCATTAGGATAGTACTTGTTAACAGAAAACATGATAAATATCTCACATTCTAGAAGAAAAATGTGAGGCAAACACATTGGCTACATTTATATTCGCAGGAGCTGGAACAACCCAAGAAGTTTGGTGCAAACAGTGTAGATGGCTGTGGGAGATATACAGAGTCCCTGGGGCACACAGACTCATACATTTTGTAAGGACCTCCAGGTCAGAAACCAATTAATGCTGGTTTCTAAAGGGTCCACTGTTAAAACCATAGCACGGTGCCAGGGAAATGTGATTCAGTGCCAGGGCAGGAAGCTCAGGAGATAGATTAGAACCCTAGGGAACAAACCCAGTCTTGAGCATTAGATAGAAACACTATTGATTTTCTTCTGGATCTCTCTCTGGGTTGAGCAGCTCTGGCCTGCTTTTGTACCTACAGCCCAAATCTCTGTACTAAGTTCTTCCTGTCAGGCTCATTAAGAATAATTCCATCAGCCAATGTTTTTGACCCCCACCATCTCTGTCCATAGCTTGTAATAAAATATGCATTTAGTATATACTGGTGGTGATACAATATATTATTCAAGTTCAGGGACACACACATATATGGTAGGTGATCAAAAATATAATAGATTTATGTACAAAGATAGAAAAAGAGACTGAATAATGTATAAAATAAAAAATACAGTGGGGGCACCTGGGTGGCTCAGTCAGTTAAGCATCCAACTCTTGATTTCAGCTCAGGTCATGATCTCATGGTTTGTGAGTTCAAACACCATGTTGGGCTCTGCACTGACAGTGTGGAGCCTGCTTGGGGGTTTCCCTCTCTCCTATTCTCTCTCTCTCTCAAAATAAATAAATAAACTTAACATATGTATATATATATACACACACACACACACACACATATGTGTATATATATGCCTATATATATATTAATAACAATTAAACTAAATGTTTAGTTATTAAACTAAATTTAATAACAATTAAACTAAATGTTAATTAGTTTAATAACAATTAAACTAAATGACTAATTGGGGCTTCCCTTGAGTCACAAATACTAACCAAATTTGTTGAAAATAAAAATAATGATTGGAGATATTACCATAGCAAAATTAGAACCATAATCCCAGTTATACCTTTTTTCTCCTTCCTTTCGTAGGTCTTAAAGCATATGGTCAGTCGAGATAAAATGTCATTTAAATAAATTTTTTAAAAGTTTATTTATTTATTTTGAGAGAGAGAGACAGAGAAAATGCGTGCACGAATAGGGGAGGGACAGGGAGAGAGGGAGAGAAAGAATCCCAAGCAGGCTCCACACTGTCAGCACAGAGCCTGATGCGGGACTCAAACTCACAAACCATGAGATTGTGGCCTGAGCCAAAATCAAGAGTTGGGCACTTAACTGACTGAGCCACCAGGCACCCCTTAAATATATTTGATATGCAAAAGACAGCTCACTGTGTGAGTTCTGGCTCAGAAGACATGAAAACGAATAAGTAAATGGAAGAATTAGAAGTTGGTAACTAATCAAAGAATTAAAAAAATCTAGGAAACCGTGATAAGGAAGAAATTAAAATAGGTTCTGAAAAATCAAAATAGTGAATCAACAGAGCAGTAGTTGGGGGTGGGCAGGGGGTAGGTGGGGACATAGAGATGCAGGAGAAATTCCCAAAGTATTACTCAGCAACAGGTTCAGATGATCTCTGAGAACCACAAGGGAAGGAAATTTGTCTTGAAACAGAACTGCATTTCTACCATAGCCTCCCAAGGAGACTTTGGGAAATGCCAGAATCCCTTGGCATGTGGTAGATGGGATGGACACACAGCCCTATGGACAGAGGCCAGCTTTCCTGTTACACCGGAAGAGGACATGCTTCATAGGTCCTCTATGGTCCTTCATCAGCAGATGAACGAAAGACTACCTACTTCCGAGAACAGAGGCATCACAGAAAAAGCCGAGTGGGTTGGGTAAGCTTCTAAGAACAGAGAAGAAATCTGACACCTACTCACTCTGTGACCGAAAGGCAATATGCTTACTGTTTATGGCCTCTTTACAAATTAGGTTGATCAAAATTTTAGAAAAAAAAGAAAAAAGATTTCATCTGGAATTCCTTAAAGCTGCCTCACCATGAAAGTACTTTAAGGGCAGTCCTTGAGCTAAGCCATGGTCATTCATTCAAAAATACAAACCATCAGGTCAGTGTATCCCTAAGAAAACATGGACAGGATCTCACTTTCTAGTCCATTGCCAACATTCACTTTCAACAAAAAGATTAATCCCAAACAGGTGCGTAGGTATCCACCCTATGAACGCATTTAAAGGTGATGTCTGCCATAGTTTTGCAACTATCACACAGGAGACAGGAAAGCAATGACAGTGAAGCCCTGAGGAAGCTCCTGTTCATCTTCCAGAGCTTGAGTGTGTTGCCATTTTGTGGGAGTAGAGCACCCTCAAGGGAGGTTAGGAGTGTCCTAAATCAAAGATGTATCTTGTTCCCTAAGGCAGGACTTTTTGCCTAGAAGTTACTTCTTTTAGCCAAAATGAGGTTCGTGAGAGCAAAAAGCTCCTTCATCATTATAAAAAAGAAAAGCATTTGAGAAGAAGAAAAAAAAGAGCTAATTAGGTTTGCAGCAAGGGGAGCCAAGCCCTCAAAACAGAAGAGTCTCTGACAAAGTCTGGAACCTCCTCAGAAAGCCAGAAAAGGAGAGAAGATACAATCACAGAACAGAAAAACAGTTTTGAAACACTGACCTCACCCCTGGAACTGGAAAAACCAAAAGCAACCTAGACATGGGGGTTGAGATCAGAGTTAAGGTAGATCAACAGTCTAATCCTAATAAATTTTTGCTTCAGTTACCATTCTTAAACTTTTTCTATATGGTAAAAAAACCAACTTGGATTATAGAAGGATCCTAAAAATTAACTATCTCTCACTCCTAACTCCCAATCCCCAGTTCTCCTCAAAGTCAACCACCATAACAGGTTTGTGCCTTCTGGAAAGAGCCTATTCAGAGTCAAACATAAGTGGATACTTTTTTTTTTTTTTTTGCCACACAGATATTTATATATAATTTAATTATACATAGTAAACTGATAAGCTTATCTGCAGTGTGATTAAAGATGTAAAATAATTGTTCATCTTTGATGGGCCCTAATTAAAGAATCATTATGAACAGATACAGGCATTAGGGGATGGCTTGTGCCCTATGGTGTGTGCCTACTCTATCTGGTAAAGAGGAAGGGGAGAGAAAGGCAAATATTCACTTAAAAGAAAACCTAAGTTCAGGGCCAATAGGAGGCTGCCCTTTAATTTCAAGAAACAATCCAATTGGATTCTTTATCTCTACAATGGGCTTTTCAAAATATTAACTTTGTAGAACATTTTATTTTCTTTCTTAAAGCAATTTTTAAAACCATAAAACAATGTAAAAGAAAAATCTGAAAGGAGAAAAGAAGTCTTACTCATGATGAAATAATTTCAACCCAATTGTGATTTTGACATATTTCCTTCAGGTTTCTCCCCAAACAGATGTGTCTACCCACATGTAATCATTATGCACACTCAAGGCCATATCTTGCTTTTTTAACTGACAACATCTCATCAGAATGCTCCCTTGAGGTCACATGGTTTTCTACTTACTGGATTTGTTTTTGTGTAGAACTGGGGCTGGTGCCCTTCTGATTGATACCTGCATGGATATTCTGGCAATATTCTGCCTAGAGCTGGGGTAGTGAATATACTGTGATAGTCTTACCATTCCTCTACTATTACTCCAATTTATTATAACAAAAAAGATGACAAATATCTTCATGCTTAAAGTTTTCTACAAATTTTCAAATTTTTCCTGAAGAATAACTGTATTTATAATAGAATGTTGGGGGAGGTTATAGATGACTCAAGTGTTGTTATGAAATTCACCACCAACTCACATGATTAGGGCACATCTGTATAATTAACTGTATTATAAAGAAAACAGGTGTCATGGTGAGAGTTAGGTTCCAGACCCCTAGGGTATACTTGGCTGTTCATTTTTCATTCAAGGAGTAGTTCCCAAGACTTCAGCACCTATTTCAGGATTTTACTGAAAATAGATGGCAGAATGGCCAGCAGCATAGCATATTTATATGGCCTGGGCATGTGATATCTTCATCTAGAGTATCAATAAGCAGATTGTAAGGTGGTAAGTTCAAGATGTTCATTCCAGGGACACCTGGGTGGCTCAGTTGGTTAAGTGTCTGACTCTTGGTTTCAGCTCAGGTCATGATCTCATGATTTGTGAGTTCGAGCCCCACATCGGGCTCTTTGCTGACAGTGTGGATGGAGCCTGCTTGGATTCTCTCTCTCTCTGCCCCTCCCCTGCTTGTACTCTCTCTCAAAATAAATAAATAAACTTAAAAAAAGAAATAGTCACTCCAGCATTAGCAGGAAGGTTGGACTCTATGAAATTGAATGTTTTCAACTTTGAGATTCTGAGATTAGAAAATAAAACCTTTCAAACATGCAAATGTCAGAGTGGCATCCAGCTAGAAGTAGTGAACTGTTGGGTAAATGTTTATTTCCTCTTTTTTCCCCCTGCATTTGTTTAGAACTTTAAGCTAACAGAAGCAGCGGAGACCAGTTACCAAAGTCATGAATTAGGCTTTTGTTTATTTTAAGACATCTTTTGGGGAGTTTTAAGTGGAATGGTTTTCCCATGTAAGTCACTGCTGATCATAAGTAAGTGAAAATGTGTTTGCATTTCCCATGAGTATGTTTCAGTGTTACATATCTTCCATTCTGTAGCAGATCCAGGCTTAGCCAAGCCAAAGTATCCTTGTATATTAGAATCAGGTTGTAAAGACTTGTCTAAGCAGTCAAAATGATTAACTTTCATAGCACAATTAGAAACAAAATACTGAGTAATTTTATCAGCTTGATTTCCTACAATTGTAGGTTTTCTAAGCAACTAGTAGAATGTTTTGTTACCAGTGAGTCCAGAAGTTTGTATGCATCTATCTATCTATCTATCTATCCATCCATCCTTCTATTCATCCAACTATCTATCCATCAGTCTTTCTTTCTTTTCTTTCTTTCTTTCTTTCTTTCTTTCTTTCTTTCTTTCTTTCTTTCCCTTCTTTCTTTTCTTTCCATGTATCTATCTATGTATCTATGTATCTATCTGTCTATCCATCCATCCATCCTGTTATTGGTCAGTTCTAAAAATACATGCTTGAGACATTTAGAGGCAGAAAAAGACAGGTCTTCCATGATATTAGTGGCAATGTTCTTTTTGGAAAGGGATCCAAGATAAACAGAGGGCATTAACAGCATATGAAGAATTTTGGTCCCTGAGATTCTCTCATAGGAATGGTCCAGCCTTGACCATGTCTTGGAGAGGGAATATCCAAAAAGCACAAATTACATACATGTCCCACTAACTAGGGGTTTCCTCCTCCATAGGAATATGCTCTTTGTTGGGGACTCAGCTGGTTATTTTGTGTGCACAAACAGCAGAAGTATCTGAAAAGTACAGAGAGTGCCTAATCCCTGAGCACTATCTTGGTCCACAGGGCTCCTGGCTAACCTTCAAGTCAGAATGAAGCAATTATGCATTCCATGCCAGAGGTGAAAACATCAAAGACAGTGATAACCAACAGCTTCTGTGTGTGGAGACTAAAATGCCAACTGAAGTAGTTTGGCCATTTAGGAAAGATGGGCTCTCAGAATTTCTGTGCATTTCCTCCCAACTTGAAATAGGCTCTCAATACTAGAAATGATTCTTCATGCTCTAGGGAGATCATTCAAATACTGCCTCGTGAAATAAATGTCCTCTGAGAACCCTTGTTTGTGACAGTCCAACTAACCCAGGAGATTGGACAAGGTTTCCTTTAGCAGAAAGATACATAGGACCATCTGTGGCAAGAAAGGATTTCTCTCCTGTGCAGGTAGGAGACTAACAGGCTGGAGATGGGCACTTATGAGAATTGTTAATTTAGTGCTGAAATAGAACCCGTGGCTCAGGAAATAGTCAACCTTCTGCTTTTTAATGAAGCACATGCCCAAGAGAAGCAGAAGGACACAGCATCAAGCACTGGTTCAACAGGCCCCAGAAAATAACAGCTGCTGACCTGTTTTGAGTTTTGCTAAGCTGTCAAGAGTTGAACCAGGAATACATGTTTATGACACATGCTCCAACAGCATTTTTATCACAGAGTGAAGGCACGGTGGCTCTGGTGGACCTTTCCCTGGCTCTCTGAAAGAAGTTGGAGCTCAGACTTTGTGATGGTGGGGTGATATGGGATTCAATGGTGCCATCAGAGTCACAGAGTTGAACCCCACAGCCATAGCAGATGTCTGCATTCACCCGCTGGCCAGCCTCACTTTCTTCCCAGTGGGTGGTTATTTGCCTGGGGCTTTGGAGTGGTAGAAAGAAGCATATTTAGTTCATGGTAAGGAAGAAGCTTCTAGTAACTGTTCAACCAGAGAGGAACTGAGGGCTCCACACGCTATGCCTACTTTTGTTCTCCCATACCATGTTTCAGGTATCTGGGATTCTATCAGTTTGGAGAATGACCAGCAGGAATTCCAAAAATATGATCAAATTTCCTGAAGACCTTAGGTGAGCAGCCCTCTCTGTCTCTGCCTGTCTCTCATCCTTGCAATGGAAAGTCCCAGGCTTGAGACTGAAGCCTGGGTCAGTGACCAGAGTGCTCTCTGCATTTGTCACAGTGAGAGGCAATAGGATTTTGGCAAAGGTCAGTAGCCAGACTGGGAATCTTCAGAGCCCAAGTTTTACAAGGGAGTAATGCAGTGTACAATGAGATTTCATATAGCTGTCTCATAGATCTGCTTCACAGACACTTAAGAACAGTATAATGGGATCATTAAATTATGCCACAGGGATTCCAAAAGGCCTTTAGTCTGACTTTAGTCCCTTTATCATGCACGTTAATATTATCTGCTGTCCTTGGACTTTCTCAGAGGAGTATGAGCAATATCTTGTTGTACAATCTGTCTGCTAAAGCTGGCCGTAGGAAGGCAGAGCTCCTGTCTGGTTTGGAGAGCAGAGTACAGAGACAGATGCCCGCCTTGTTAGGAATCAAGGCATTTCTCTCTACTGGGCTGAACTCAGTTCTTCTGAGGGCCACACTCCCATGGGCTTCAGAAATTCAGTCACCCCTCCATTGCCATCTCCTTCATGGAGCTACCAGGTATCTCCTCCTCCAGGGCTTCCTCTTCAACCTCCAGCTCCCTGGAAGCACCCTGCAAATACATCCCCTAATACTCTGGGCCTAGCTCTGTCATATCTCCACAGACTTTTATAAAACTCTTTACATCAGTGTTTCTTCCAATAAACCACTGGTTTCTACCCAGAGGAGGGACCCCTGTGTCTTAGTCACCTTTGTACCCACCAGGACCTAGGATAGCGCCTGATTCAAAAGTGTACTGAATAAATATTGGTGAATAAGTCACAAACTCAGCTCTTGATATTTTGGCATAATTTGCCAATGTCAGTACTGCTAGAAAATTCAGCAGGTGACTATTGTACAACTTCAGACTGTCAGTGCTGGCAATGATGTGAGAGACCCAACTTGCTTATTTTATTTAAATTAAAAAAATTTTTTTAATTTATTTTTTGAGAGAGAGAGAGTGCAAGCAGGGAAGGTACAGAGAGAGAGGGAGACACAGAATCTGAAGCAGGCTCCAGGCTCTGAGCTGTCAGCACAGAGCCTGATGTGGGGCTGGAACCCATGAGCCGCGAGATCATGACCTGAACTGAAGTTGGATGCTTAACTGACTGAGCCACCCAGGTGCCCCAAACTTGCTTATTTTAGATATAGGCAAGCTCAGACATGGAGGAAATGAGTTCTGCCCAGGACTATGGAGCTGGTTAGTAGCAAGGCTGAGTCTAGAACCAAGAGATTGCGATTCACTTCCCCATTCTCTGCATTTATTTTAATGAAACCTTAATGGTGGCTAATGTGCCAGGTAAAGCAGACTGTTTTCACCATGGAAAGAGTAGCCACCCACCCACTTTGCTGGCCAGGACAGAATGAGAAAACAAAGCAGAGCCCTTTGCAATGGCTCCCTTGCCACTTCAGGCTCAGTGACCATGAAAGGTGTGTGTGTGTGTGTGTGTGTGTGTGTGTGTGTGTGTGTGTGTGTAGTGCTGAGTGCAAAGAACCTGCCTCTTTGGATTTTACAGGAATGGGCATGTGGATTTAGGGTATATTCCCTGCAACTAATTATGCAGATGTGTGGGCAATGCTCCTTGCTATTTTCAGGAGATGTGTCAAAGCTATTTAAAACCATGGGCGTAAATTTATCTCTATAAAGACAAATTCAGGGAAACTGGCCTAGAGGCTACCCTTTTGGCTTTATCAACAGATTTCTGCTTTTAAAAAACAGCTTCCATCAAACTGAAGAGATGTGAATATTTGTGTAATTCAGTGTCAGGGGAACAGGCTGTGTTTTATCTTGAACCTAGAATCAAACAAAGATGCCACAAATTCAATAGGAGCTAAAAACTCAGTGTTGTTACTAAGGAGAGCAATTTCACGAAAGCTGAAATGAAATTTTGTTGTCTCTCAAGGACAGAAATGCTTACAGCTAAGGCCAATTCCATAATGTGCCATTTTGGAAAGAACTGATTGATATTAACTGTGAAGCTTTTTGAAGCTGGCACCAGGAGACTGGTGTGTGGACGTGTGTCCACTGATTTTGAAGGTTGTTTTCCTCTTGTGTGTGTGTGTGTGTGTGGGTGTGTGTCTGTCTCTCCGTTACACACACACAGCCAGAATTGCTCGACCTAAATGGGCAGCATGGATTTCTTCAGAATTGGATGGATTTCCATGGCACACACCAACAGCTCCTTTTAAAAATAAATTAGATTGAGCCTTAGGAACTGTCTAAATACATATTGGTTGGCCCTGTGCTACTGACTCAAGACACACATTGTTTAGCCTTGAAGAAGTCACTGTGATTCCCTGAGATTCAAGGATAAAAAAAAAATGGCTGAGAGAAAGCTCTCCTTGCTTTTGGGAATTTCTCTAGTGTAGAGAAAACTCTGGGGGCACGACTAAGCTCCTGCTCTGGCTTCCTCCCATACTAGACTCAGACCTGCATCCAAGGAGCTGTTGTTCTCAGGGGTCCTGCTTACTCCAGAGGCTTCTTAATGGGTCTTCCTGTTTACTGTCTTGCTGCAATTCCAATTTTCGGTTCCTTTCTGTTCACCTGGGGTCTACAAGCACCAGTGACAGTCAGCTCCAGTTGTGTAAGAGGTAGTCTACATCTTCTAGGAAAGTGCAGGTTTTCAAAGTAAAAATGACCCATCTAATCTCCTGTGGCAGAGGTGTCTCGAGGCAGGCTCTTTCTTGAGTAGCCTTTTTGGAAACCTAATAATAAAACTTGAAACTCTTCTTTTTGTTGCTGTTTTTTTTTGGTTGTGGAGCACACATTGATTTCAATCTATTGTGGGAAGTCTGTAAAAAGAATGTTATTACTTTGAGGCGCCTGGGTGACTCAGTCGGTTGGGTGTCCGACTTCCGCTCAGGTCATGATCTCGTGGTCCGTGAGTTCGAGCCCCGCATTGGGCTCTAGGCTGACAGCTCAGAGTCTGGAGCCTGTTTCGGATTCTGTGTCTCCCTCTCTCTCTGACTCTCCCCTGCTCATGCTCTGTCTCTCTCTGTCTCAAAAATAAATAAATGTTAAAAAAAAAGTTTAAAAAAATGTTACTTTACCCATCTTCTAAAAGTAAGGTATTGTGTTTACATGGGAACATCTCCGTGAAGGACAGTATTAACCATCTAATCAGCTTTTCAGTATGTGAACCTAATTAAACCCTTTTTAAATGATTGTGTGACAAAAGACAAAGTAAAGTGAGAATGAAAAATAATCACATGAGATTTTGGAGATTAACAACCTGTCAGCATAATTTATGACACTTTTCAAGAGGAAGTAAAAAAATCCTAACCTACATTATACCAGGGAAGAAAACTTTATCCTTTTTTTTTTTAATTTTGATAATGTTTATTTATTTTTGAGAGAGAGAGAGAGAGCATGAACGGGGGGAGGGTCAGAGAGAGAGGGAGACACAGAATCGGAAGCAGGCTCCAGGCTCTCGGCTGCCAGCACAGAGCCTGATGTGGGGCTCAAACTCAGGAACCGTGAGATCATGACCTGAGCCGAAGTCGGGATTCTTAACTGACTGAGCCACCCAGATGCCCCAAAACTTTATATATATATATTTTAAAGTTTATTTATTTATTTATTTTGAGAGAGAGAGAGAAAGAGTGTGAGCAGGGGAGGGGCTGTCAAGGAGAGCCTGACGTGGGGCTCAAATTCACGAACCATGAGATCATGACCTGAGCCAAAACCAAGAGTTGGACGTTGAACCAAATGAGCCACCCAGGTGTCCCAGTCAGGAAAGAAAACTTAAAAATTTACTGCTCTATACTTTAAAAAAGCAAACAAATAGAAGAAAAGAACCCTTGCATGTGTTTGTTATTTTCTCCTAGCAAGGTTATCAGTACAGATAATCATAAATCCATCGTGAAAAAATATAGTCCTAGAACTAACAAAATAAGAAATTTCCATAAGCGTATTATGATTTATAAGGAAATCTACCTACCTTCACCTTAAACCTTAGGAATATTAAATCTAAAAATTAATAAGCCGTATGACTCTAGGTCTGTTTTTTCATCTATAAATATGAGACTCACATCCTAGTAGATGGAAAATCTATACCTGGAAGTACCTCCCTGGAGCAGAGGCCCAGGAACCTGCTACAGGCGGGCTCTGGTCTGTGAGGCAGCAGGAGGACCGACCCTTCAAGCCTGCATAGCTCCTTTCTCTCTGATCGCAGGGGCTGCCCCAACCAGCAATGTGCCTTTCCCTGGGAATATTCACTCCAGCCCAGTTGGACCCTAGGCCCCATGCTGCAAACTGGCAGGACCCTTCCCCTCTCATGCAGGGCCTTTGGGATGCCCACGTACTCATGTCAGATTCTAACATCCCTTCCAGCCTCCCAGGATGACCTGTAAGCCTCACAACCATTTCCATCAGTTTTGGGTCAAAGTTCAGGAAACAGATGATTTAGTGAGCCAAAATCTTCCCTGCCCACTTTCTCTCTGCAGGCCCGGAATCAAGACCCCACTGATCTGCAGAGGACCACAGCTCAGGAGCAGATGGCTTCCTTATTGTCCTCAGCCACTTGGCAGGGACCAGCCTCAACCACTTGTATGCTTGCCAGGGTTCTAAATGTGCCGAGTGGTCAAAACTCATCACAAAACACAGCAGATAGGTGCTGGGAGCACGTCTACAGGGATGGATGAATTGAGAGCTCACAAATCCCTGCCCACCTCCTCCCAAGACACATAAGCTCAAGCCCCCAGACCTGCAGCCAAGCCCAGGCATGTGAAGGCTGAGATTGTGAGCTACGGTTTCCCTGGAGCCAAGACAGCCGGCATCACCCTCTGCCACTCTCCACCTCATGTTCCTCTGTTGCTCTCATCCTGCCTTGAAGCCTGGTGCTCCTTTTTGTCCTCTACACATACAGACCTCCACTGGTTCCTCATACTTTTTGGCTTTTGCCTTAAAGTTGGCAAAAGTACTGAGTTGGAAAGTACCGAGTCCAACAGTAGTCCTTTCTGCTTCCTGGATGCAAGAAGATCCTGAGTGTTGTGAACACAAAGCTTGGCAGCTTCTCCAATCACAAAAATGTCTCCTGTGGCCAGCTCTGTGCTACCCTCCTGATGCAATCCATTCTCCACCACACCATGCCAAGGTCCCGATGTGTGGTCCTGGGACCAGGAGCATGAGCATTGCCTGACAGCTTGTGAGGAACGCAGAAGCTTAGGCTCCACCTCAGTCCTCCTCCTCGAGATCAGAATCTGCATTTTAACAAGTTCCCCTGGTGATCTGAGTGCACGTTAGCCATCTGGGTTGAATGGCGAGTACTGCCTTTCTGGACACAGTGATTAGTGCGTACGTGTGAGAGGAACAGGCACACAACCCAAGCTTGGCTCTAGCTTTTGAGTTCCTGGTTCCACTAATTCAGGTTCTTGAATTTTCTAGTCCATTCCAGCCTAAAGCCAGGTACCTAGTTCCTCCATCATCTCTGAGCCTCTACAATGTCCATCCAGTAAATCCCAGTTTTCTTTTTTTCTTCCTTAAGATAATTTGGTTTAATTCATTTCTAACCTTAAGGTTGGAAGTGACCTGACAAGCATCCATCCTCAAAGTGAGAGGCTGGGGCCTCTGTGGTGCATCAGGATGAAGAAGGGAAGCTGAGCATGGTCCTCAGCATCTCCTGTGCTGATGACTATCCTCACCCTTGACTCCAGGACATAAATCAGTGAAGGCATCACTCCCATTCAGGCTCTCCTACACCATGGAGTCTGTCCTGTGCTTGTGGGACCAGGTTTGTTGGAGTATAATTACAATGTCTCAGTGTGGTGATATTTTATTATGCTCATCTGGGGGTTTCCTGTACTTTTTAATCTGAAGATCACTGTCTTGCATCATTTCTAGAAATCTTTTCTTACCATTATTCTTCTAAAAATTGCTTCTCCCTCTTTTATGTTTCTGAAGTTCCTATTAGATGAACATCGTAGCTTTTAATTTTCTTATTTTCTTAACATTCTATTGCTCTTTCTCATTCTTTTTTTTTCCCTTTTGGTATTTTTCATCTCTTTATGACTGTGTTTTATTCTGGGTGCTTTCCTCAGACAATCTTCCAATTCACTAATTCTCCTTTCAGCTGTATCTGGTTTACTGTTTAACTCATCCATTTCTAGAATGTTTACATAATTAGCTTTCATTTTCATCCCCCACCTACAATGACTTCTCCTCTTCCTTCTTTGAATATTTTAAATAGATCTTTACTGAACTTCTTTTGGGTTGTTCAGTAGTTTCTTGGGTGTGTTTTCTACCGTGTCTTGTGGTTTGCTAACTTTCGCAGTCCTGGTGGGTATTTTTTTTTTTTTTTTTTGCTAATTTCTTAGCTTATGGTTTGGTTCTGTTTGGTTTATGTGAACTTGGGCTCCATATCTGCACGTAGCATGGGCTTGGGGTTCTAGTTTCTTACAGGCGACTTTTTCTTCTCCTGTGCCAAGGGTGGGCAACCTGTTTCTGTGCCCCCATGCTCCCTGCACACCCCCGCCCCCAGTTTTGTAGACAGAGAGTTTCAAGTCTCCTCTCATGGATGGAGAGTGAGTTAGTGTATAAAATATAGTACTATTTGAAGCCAGAGAAATGAAGATTAAACCCCGCTTCACTACTTGTCACCAGCGAGGCCATTATAAGCATCTTGTGGGAACTTTAGGACTCCTAATGTTCTCATCAGAAAAATGGGCATTTTAATAGTAACCTTAGAAGACCGTGGTGGTGGTTAAATGAAATTATGAGTTAAGCAATTACCAAAGTGGCTGATAGGGGAGAAACTCCTTATATATCAGCCTCCCCCACATCCCTCCCTTCAAAGAGGACAGACTTCAATTTAAGGAAACGACTTTGAGGCTGGAGTCTAATTTCCCATGCTGCCAAGAGTCACAGACTAAAAATGTCTTTCGCATTTTGTACCAAATCACAGCAGACACAGCGATTAGTCTGACTACATTTGAGAGAGTTTTATGAACAGTCGTTAAACCACAGAAGTCATAAGGTTTTTTTTTTAAGTACTAAATGTATAATGATTTATATCTTGAGCACTTAATTAAAGTTCTACCAAATTCTACAGTTTTCAGCTCAATTTC
Source organism: Panthera leo (assembly GCF_018350215.1). Classification (NCBI taxonomy): domain Eukaryota; kingdom Metazoa; phylum Chordata; class Mammalia; order Carnivora; family Felidae; genus Panthera; species Panthera leo. Next base: position 14,161,865 of record NC_056689.1, read on the forward strand.
CTAATGCTCTGAGTTTTATTGCCTTCTTTCTTTTCACAGATGCAATGCTCTGGCTGGGGGAAGGGGCATCTATACTGTGGTACAGACCCAGCACATGAATGTTGGGGAAACATAAAGATTTGCTCCACACCAATCTCAACATGGAGGCAACTGCCTTTCAATGCAAAGTCAATGTAAATGAAGGAATTGGAATTTTAAGCTTAGAGTCAAAGTGAATGATCCTATTCAGACACTGATGTCTCATATCCTTAGGCAAAAGTTTTCACTACACTGCAGCAGCCCTTGACAGGCAGCAGACATGTGGTTAAAGGCATAGGCTCTGGAGCCACACTGCCTGGTCCAAATCCTGGGTAGGATAGTGACTTAGGTCAGTTATAGAACTTCTCTGTGTCTCAGCTTCATCATCTGGAAAATGGGAATAATAGTATCCACCTCATAGGGTTGTTAAATGAACTGCCTGTATTAAGGTACTTAGATTAGTGCCTGGTACATAGTAAGCATTCAATAAACATTAGCCATTATGATTATGATTAGTGGTTTTAGGCATATAGAAGGTTCACTAGGCAACCTGTGTCCTAGTAGAACACAGATTTGGGTGTTGGGCAGATATGAACTCTTCTATTCATTAGCTATGACTCCTCTGAGGTATTTAACTTCTATGAATCTATGTTCTCATGTCCAATGCAAGCATAGGGCATGACTTGCAGGATTATTGTGAAGGTAAAATAAGAAGGTATGTGGGAGTCAGGTAAGCATCTGACTCTTGATTTTGGCTCAGGTTATGATCTCACAGTTCATGAGATTGAGCCCCATGTCAGGCTCCTCACTGACAGTATGGAGCCTGCTTCATATTCTCTCTCTCTCTCTTTCTCTCTCTCTGTCTCTCCTCTCCCTGCCCCTGCCCCACTAGTGCATGTGCTCTCTCTCTCTCTCTCTCTCTCTCTCTCTCTCTCAAAATAAATAAATTAAAAAAAAAGAAATTATGTGGGAAAGTGAAGTGTCTGACTGGTGCCCTATAAATACTACTTTTCCTATTAATGCAAAACTCATCACTTCTGAGAGCTTTGAGGAAATGTTTTCTTTTTATCTTGACTTATGATCTACCTTCATAGGTCTACTACCTACGGGTCCGAATTCTACCTTTTAAAACCAATCTCATACCTTTTCCGTTTAGATAGAAAATCACATATTTGGAAGTTTCTCTTCTTTGGACTGATTATCCCCACTTCCTGTCACATCTCGTGGGACTTGATCTGGGGATCTTCTTGACACTCTCACCACCACTCATCTGTGTCTCTCTTAAAATGTGGCCCCATATGACATTACTAGTATAATGTGGTCACTGAAAAAATGGACAAAACCGTCAGTTCCTTAGTTCGAGTTACTATACTTCGTTATGTACCCTGGATTCAATAAAAAATTTTGGTGACTTCTTCATACAAATAACTCATGTTAATGGTGATAATCACCTCAAGTCCTTTTCCCACGTGTAACTGTCAGGCTGCCCCATCCCCCACACCAGCTCCGCTCCTCGTGGACACATGGACACTTTACATCTATTCCTATTAAATTTCTTATTATATTTGGCCCTGCCTTCCAGCCCACCAGATCTTTCTGGATCCCAGTTCTGCCATAAAAAAAAAATCACTATCCCTCCTAGGTTTTGTGTCATTCACAAATTTCACAAATGTCAACTTTTATGTTTTTACCAACGTCATTGCTAAAAATGTGGAACAAGCCTACATATACAATGGACTCAGCCTGGTTAGAGGCCCTGAGAAATTGTCCTTGGAGTTGACATAGTTAATGAACATACATCTTTGCAGGCAGTTATTTTCACCCTTGCATGTCTTGCTTTCACAACTGTTTCTCTATTTTTCATCCGAGTTTCTTATAAGGTGAGGTCAGAGGCTTTGCTGAAGTTCAGCTATACAGGATCTACTAGAGTGTGTGCTCTTGAGCTACCACTCAGGAATTCTCACCTAAAAAAATGGTGCCCAGTTGACAAGACAGACGCTTGGAAAGTGTGAGCTGCTTCCTCGCAGTCACCACCTGTGGTCCTTTAAAGCCTCACAAAGTATCCCTTTACTAATCCCGTCTTGCATTTGGTCTGGGATCACCTTGCATAAAAGTTGGAACTTGTGGAGTCTTTCTTCTTCCCTTTCCTGAATCTATTCTTCTGCCCCCTGCCCCTTCCCCAGAGCTCTGCTAAGACCACTAACTGTGAGTCATGACCTCACTTGCTATTTCACTGATCCCTTGTAATGCCATCCTTTGGTTCAAGTGACCTGGGCATCTGCATTTAGGGCAGCTAGGCACTCTCTCACCTCCTCCCCCTGGGCTTTCAGCGGCCTTCGATCCTTTTTTTGAATTGTTTTGAAATTGTTTGAATTTTTTAACCTAAGAGACAGAATCACAATTGAAGACTTTGTGCCTTCTCTTCTACATTCCCCAAGCCACGAGAACAGAGCCAGGCATGCAGAAGGAAGGAACTCAATGGACATTTGTTGTATGAATTCTATTTGAAACCACACTAACATTTCCAGTACCAACTCACACAAGGAGGTGAAGAGTCCAAGGTAAACATTTATGTGGAACATGAGCAGGAGTGAATGTGGGCCGTACGGCAAATAGTTGTTTTTGTGCATAAACTTAGACATCAGACACACCTAGGTATGAATTCTGCCCTTATTACTTTCTACCTGTGTGATCTTGGGAAAGTGAATTTCCTTCTCTGAGCCCCAATTTTGTCATTTATAAAATGGGGATAATAATACCTATCTTAAAGAGTTATGATGGGGCACCTGGGTGGCTCAGCCAGTTGAGCGTCCGACTTTGGCTCAGGTCATGAACTCATGGTTTGTGAGTTCGAGCCCCGTGTCGGGCTCTGTGCTGGCAGCTCAGAGCCTTGAGCCTGCTTCGGATTCTGTGTCTCCCTCTCTCTCTGTTCCTCTCCCCCTTGCACTCCGTCTCTATTAAAAAAAGTTATGATCAATATTTAGTTAGCTACCGTGGAAAAGGTCCAAGAGTAGTAACCGCTGCACCTCGTACTCTCAGTTATAATTACTATCGTCATGACAATTATTGTGTCCTTAAAAATTCTAGGTACTGGGGGTGACCATTATCACGCTGTAACGCCCAGGCACCACACTTTTACCACCAATCAACATTTCCATAGAGAGTGCCTGCACATTGTTGCTGGTAAACAGAATGGTGAGGATTCATCTTCCCGGCACATACTCTGTGGAAGGCTGGATTCTCCTGCCTTCATAGATTTCTGCTCTTATAAGCATTCCAGAATTAAGCTGCCTTTCAGTGGTGGCCCACGTTTTGGAATCCATTCAATCCCACTGTTATGAGGGTCTGCCTTAGGAACAAATGGACCAACCCAATCGCCTGTTGGTCTGCAGTGCTATTTTGCATTCCGCGATACCTCCAATAAACTATCAAGTAGACCTAAAAACCCACAGTTGTTAATTAGCAATGAGTTGTGCCAGGTGTTTATTTTAGTCATTTGTGGAGAGAGCAGTAGTAATTAGCATAAAATACCTGTCCTCTGTGTCTTAAGAATATTTGTGGGGTAAATCACAGGAGGTAAAGCAGTAGTTTGTTCAAAACAGTTTCTGCAAAATCAAGATATGGCTTATGGTCACGTGCACTTTGGCCTGGGCCAGCCTGATGGAGGATGGCATGAAGAAAGTCTCCCATCAGGCCCGTAGGAAGGCTCTGTTCTAGGCCAAGAAGACGGGTTCTCCTGCAAGGACAAACTCAGGTCAAGAGCATGGGTAGGAGACTACCAGTTCTAATGTCACCTGGATCGTAAGCTAAAACCCTCGACAGACCCACAGGCTCACACAGGTCCATTGTCAGGCTTGTGGACCAAGTGAGCATTTGAGACTCTACTCCTGGTTAGCAATAGGGACTGCGGTATCAGCTTGGTGGGTCCTCTGAATGTTTATTCATTCCTCTAGAACCAAGCACAGAGGTATTTGGGGTGAAGGATTTGGGCTTCTTGCTTTTCCGTAAAGTGACTAGCTGGGGATTGTGTACAGCTGTGTGCAACAATGTCAAACGGGGTTGGGAGGGGTCTTTATTCTGCCCGACAGCTCACGTCACAGGGCTGTGAGGCCAGGATGCTCCTCTACACTATGTGCCAGGAAATGTTGGCATCGGAAAAGCACCAAGGGCTTAGGCTCAGCCTCAGCCCGGCCGCTAGTGTGTTCCTTGCTCCCTGGCCAGGGCTGCGGTTCTGACGGTAATTTGACATGATGCATTAGAGATGAGCAAGTGCTTGGTCGAGCCTTCACAATGCACTGTAATCCTGAGAAAAAGTACACAGAAGTCTTCACACACACTTGATATGATTGCTTCACAGGATCTGACAATGTAGAGCATCTCTTTCCAAGTGAAAGGCCAAGCCGTTTTGAAGGTCACCTTGGAGGGGTGGGTTATACTACTACTTATCACGGACCCCTTTGCGGTTCAAGAAGAAAAAAACCTAAGCTGGCAACTGTTTGCTTACACTTATTCCATGATGTGTGTCTGAAGATTCTATTTTAAATTACCAACCATTTTTTTTTGTTTTTTGTTTTTTTGGTTCCGAGAGTTTAAAAAAGCCTGCTTTTTTTAAAAAAAAAAGTATCATAGTTGATGTAGGTTGACTTTATGTCCACTCTTTTCTCTGCCAACTGGGGACAAAGAGGAAACAGAAGCCTCAAACCATGTGGATTAGTTGGCTTAGACTGCTGTAACAAAGCACCACAGGCTGGGTGGTTTAGAAGCAGAAATTTACTTCTGCACGGTTCTGGAGGCTGGAAGGCCGGAAGTCACAGATCAAGGTGTGGGCGGATTTGGTTTCTCCTGAGGCCTTTCTCCCAGGCTTGTACTCGGCCAGGTTCTCCCTCTGTACTCACATGGTCGTGCCTCTGTGTACCTGTATCTGAGCCTCCTTATAAGGGCACCACTCAGTGGGGATTTGGGCCCACTTGTTTTAACTTAAGTGCCTCTTTGAAGGCCCTAGTTCCAAATACAGTCACATTCTGAAGCACTGGGGGCTGGAACTTCAACATATGAATTGAATTTTGGGGCACACAGCTCAGCTTATAATACTCATGTAAGCCTGGGAAGGCCCTCTGCTGTCTCCACCATGACCTGCGTTGACCTCTGCCTTTAGGAGGACGTGTGGCACTGAAGACAAGTTGCCAAGCAGAGTCTGCAGGCCCTTCCCCTCGGGGTCTCAGCGGCCCAGCCATTGTAGACAATTGTGAAGCACTCCAGCTAGGATGCCAATGAGGTTGTGGGGAAGCAAGGCCACGTCTAGAGTCACGCTTGGGTTCCAATCTTGCCTGTGACAACTAACAAGTCATTCAACCTGTCTGAGCCTCAGTTTCTCCATCTTTAAGAAGGAGATGTTAACAACACCTACCTCCTAGGATGCCTGTGTGGTTGAAATGGGACAAAGTATGTGTGTGTGCTTAGCGCCACGCTGGCTCCTGGCCAGTGCCCAGGAATGGGGCTTTTCATAATCATGTACAAAGTAAAGAGAACGTCCTGGAAGTTGGGAGAGTCATCCTGGGCTTCCTAGGGGCTTAGTTACCCCGCTTCCATCTTCCTTTCGTTCAGTGTCCCCCAACCATTTTCCTGTCCCACTCCCCTCCCAGAAAGCCCACTTAATACTGTGTCGTGCCTTCCTGGCCACAAGGGCATCCCTTGTTATTCTCTCCACTGGCTTGCAACACACGGCCTGGCAAGGCCTGCCTCAGTTCCAGGGCGAGTTTATTTAATAATGAGTCTCACTAGAAAGGTTAACACAGCCATTAGTTACTCTAATTATGGTTCCCCTCCAGACTGCGAATGTGCTTAGGCGTCTGAAAGTAGGGGGTGACCAAGAACAAGGGCAATATCACACGCCGGCTGCCTACGAGGATGTTCGTTCATCACCCAAAGTGATCTCATGAGCGCCCCCGGTTGGGGTGAAGCCATGAGCTGAAAATGAGCAGGAAACATTTCCCCTAATGGCGCACTGGAGAGAAGCAAATGAGGAATCTCTGGTTGTTGAAATGCTAATGCTTTCTATCCTGAAGGGGAGTGGCTCCTGGTGGATAAAGGATCAAGAACTCTCTGGCCACAAGAACAATGGTGAGCCAGTTAATGAGCCAGATGCCATTTCCACAGTCGCTGTCAAGCATGCTCATTTGCTAACTGGGCAAGGATGAATGGGGTAATGGTGCCTGATGTGCCGGCGGATCCAGGGAAGTCTAACTAATGTGCTGTGAAATAACAACACATCACTTATTTACATAATGGAGCCAAGCCAAGGTCTGATAGCACAGCCGTAAATGGACCAGTTCACAATTAGCATTTTTAGTCTTTGCTGTTCTCAACCGTGAGACAGTCCATATTTTTTCTTCCTGTTGTAGACCTAGCCTCTAGGGGAAGCTGATTCTCCAGGCCCACTCCACAAGCTACCTGGGTATTTCTCAGAGGTCCTGCCCACATTTATTTCTGTGTGGGTCCTGGCCTCCATTCTCTTGACACCCGTCTCCACCTCCTGCCCTCCCGTTCAGATCTCTTCAGGGTGCTTTGTGTAAATGCTCTTCTCTGACCTGTGGCTCTAGGCCCTTGCTCCCTGGCACAGAGGGCCCCAGAGCCCTGAGCCTGGCCGGGGTTGAAAGGAAGCCACATGTTCATCTCCCTTCTGCTTTTTCACCTGTTTTTAAAAACCACATGAATCCAACCAAACCCTACAAAAAGTTATCTTGGGAGAAAGACACCCACATGACAACATTCCAACATTGGTCTTTCCCTTTTCCAAATATCGCAGTGTCCCCTTTATAGAGTCAATGACTTTGACTTCAGCCATTCCCGCTCTCATTTGGCAGTGTCTTCTGCCTTCCAGAAAACCAATATAAAACCATAACTCTTGTGGGTCCCAATTTCTAGCCACAATCTTGGGTTACGTCTTTTTCAGGTATGTCATATTCACTTGGTTAGGGTGTAAGAACAAGAGAAATGCAGATCGAAGGTTAGACAGGGTGGGATCAAATGGGGGCACCCTCTGTTGTATTTCTTCTTTAGGAAAATGAGATAAGCATTTAACGAGACTTTAGGCTAGAGCACAAACCCACTTCCAAAGGTGGTGATATGGAAGAGTATTAAAGCAAAGGGCCAAAAGCGTGGAAACTCTTTCCCACCTACACAGGACCGATGTAAATATGGTTTTAAGCGAAGGCTGAGATGGCCCACGTGTCTGGGTATGAGGAACATTCTTTGCCTAGAAATTCTGATTCTAGCACAAAGTATTTGCCTCCACATTCATATCTCACCCAACCTTTTCTCCTCCTCTCCCTCCTTAGAAAATCGAAATGTGGCTGGTAAGCTGCCTTCACTCTAAAGCCCCCTAATTAGAAAACAACAGCATGTGACAAATGCGGTTCAAGTGGCTCCCAAACCACACTGGAGTCCTGTCTCTACCTCTGTGATTTCATTGCCCACAGTTCCCTCTCTTACAACCATTGTCCACCAGGACAGGAGGACTTCTCCAGAGACCTATCACTCCTGGGATGGAGGGTCCTTCTTCTTGTGTTCTCTTAAGCCACCTATCCCACCCCTTGCCTGCTGTACAGGGACCCATTACGGCTATTAAAATGCCATTGAAACCACTGCGACTTTGAGGGCACCGGCTATCTACAAAATGGCTAGATTCGAGTTCCACAGCACATGTCATCCAAGTCAGGTCAACTTAACCTGGCTGAAAATCTCTTCCAAGCATCCCTAGTTTTATGTCCGAGCTCCTCCTGTGACCAGATCCTGTGAGGGTCCCATCTTTCCTGCTGGTTCAGCTTTGCCATCACCTCCTCAGTACCACATGAGAGGCAATGCTTTTCAATTTCTCTATCCTCAAGAAAGCAGATGGCTTTTCTTTGGGGTTCTCAGTCTTGGGAACACAGGTCCAAATTACTTTCTGATAGCTGTCTGCCCTTTGTGCTATCTGTGGATCTGCTTAACAAGGTTCCAGAAGCTTTGCTGCTAGAGGCACCAACATCCTTGCCAGCAACGTTGAGGTGTTCCTCTGTTCCTGCTCTGCCCCTCAAAGACCCTCTGGAACTCCAACCTCTCACTTGCTGGCACATGCTCCCAAAACTCTGAGAATATTCCACCTGGGTAAGGCCCCCCCTTGAAGCCACTCTGCTCTCAGACCCTTTTAGCCTTAAGCATCACTGCTCTTAGATGTTGTCCGGGGTGACCTGCCTCTCATCTTGGCCTCTCTCAACTCTAGCGGTCCTGGCGGGACTCCCAGAGCTCCCTCTGGGAGTGGGAAGGCACCACTTGGAGGGGAAGGCCACCCCACTGTTGTACAGCTCCAAGACAAAGACATTCTCCCTTTATGGAGCCTTTGTGTAGCAACAACATGGTATTAATAATTGATACTAATAATTATGGGGGCTACAAGTCTAAGAAGTCGTGGAGCAGGATTTGAACTCAAAATATTGGACCCCTCTGTCTGTATTCATGAGCATTACAAGCAATATCCAGCCTTCTTGGATAGCTCTCATTTGCCCTCTGAAACAATTTAAAAAATAGTGTAAGTCTGGCCTCTCTTGTACATGATAATGTCCCAAAATATCTGAAAACACTGAAGAGAGATACCCTCCTCCCAGAATTTTCTCTTCAAGTTAAGCATTTTATTTATTAAAAAAAATTTTTTTTAATGTGTATTCATTTTTGAGAGAGACAGAGCATGAGTGGGGGAGGGGCAGAGAGCAAGGGAGACACAGAATCTGAAGCAGGCCCCAGGCTCCGAGCTGTCAGCACAGAGCCCAACACAGGGCTCAAACCCACAAACTGTTGGATCATGACCCGAGTCGAAGTCAGAACTGACTGAGCCACCCAGGCACCCCTCAAGTTAAGCATTTTAAACTCTCCCTAAGGTCATGCTGCACAATGTGGTGGTAGACACTAGCCACACGTGGCTTTTTACAGCTGACATGTATTCTAGATGCATCACCATTGTGATCTTTTTTTGTACATACTCTCAAGGAGTGGTGATCAGACGCCAGCCCGTACCCTAAATTTCACTCTTGTGCAGAATTTGAGCAACCATTAGCGCTTGGGGCCATGCTAAACACAATGAGCAAAGCCTTCTAGGTCTGGGGCTTTATTGGGAATCATATATTTTGCTTCTAAATATTGAACTTAGTTCCAGGATGCAATGCCTTACATTAGGGGGTTCTGTAAGCTTTGCTCATTGCCAAATCCGGCCCAATGGATGCTTTGTAAAGAAAGGCCTTACAACAGCCACACTCATCATTTATGCATTACTGGTGGCTGCATAAGCTCTACAATGGCAGAATCTGGTAGGTACAACAGAAACCAAAAATATTCAGTACCTGGCCCTTTTCAGGAAAAGTCTGCCAACTCCTTAGGTCCAGAGAGCTTTGACTGCCTCATTAGACCAATATGCTAAAATGAGGGGGAAATGTGGAAAATGTGGAGGAGACAGCATCTGTCTTTGCAAGAACTGAGGTTCCCCTTCTGCCAAAGATGCATGTCTGCAACCATTAGGGCTTCTAATTCTTATCAGAATCTTCAAAACCCAGCACTTTGGGAGGAATAATTCCTAATGTATTTAGTTGGGTTAACTGGTAACTGAATAATTGGTAACTCAGACTGGAACATTCAATGGCTGAAACCAAAGAGCTTAATTTGGAAAGGAATTTGTCAGAGAACATCTTCAAAGAAAGAGACCCCAGAAACTATGATTTAGCAAGTCTGGCTGGGACTTAGACCTCTGTACTTGAACAAGCTCCCCAAGAGATTTAGATTACAGGTGTCCCACTTGTCATATTGAGAAATACTCATCTCTTTGAAGGACAAGCTCCCTTGTGGGTGCTCCCTTTGAAAAGTGGAGGCTCCTATAGAGTTTCCAGGAACACATGTGCCTGCGCGGGCCTTTCTCTTGCAAATGAAAGAAGGACTGCCATCACTTCTTCTGTTTCCTCTTTTATCAGTGCCACCTCTGGAGCTCAGTAACTTTGTTGGCACCACCAGACTCTGTTGGGTTGGGATTCCTGGATCCATAGCCTTGGGATGTGGGGAGCAATCTGCAGCAGCTGCTGGGGATGGGCAATGCCAGAGAACTATTGGCCACTTAACACTTGCCTCGGGAACATGTCTTTGCGGGGATGCCTCAGTTTACCTCCAGCAGAATGATGGCCTGGGTCCATGCTGGGTGAACAGCTCTGGGGAGCTGTCGTGTGGGGCTCTCAAGCTAGGGAGGCTGGTGGCCATACAAGTGGAGGGAACCAAGCCAGGGGAGAGAATACTGGTTGGTGGCTGGGGACAGGGGGTGGGAAGACCAAGTGGGTCCCAATGGAACGGCATGAACTGGAGTCAGAAGAACCCTGTTGGGGAGTTTGGAGGCTGGGTCCCAATTCTGACTGTGTGGCCAGGGGTGATTAACCTACTTGTTTTTTTCCCCCTTGTCATTAAAACCAAGGAATTGGGTTAGATGCATGTTCTCCAAAATAACATGCTGAGAGAGTCTGACAAGTTCATGAACACAGAGCTCTGTGAGTCTTCCTCTTCCCCACAGCCTTCCGACAGCTTCTCACTGCATCTGGAATAAAAGCAGCCCCTTCCTGAAGGTTCAAGGCCCCGCGTTTCCTGTGTCCCCACTCCCCGTGCTCTGCCATAGCACTCCTTTCATCCTTCCTGCTGTCAAGCCTGTTATCACTCCAGAGTCTTTTTTAATGATTTGCTTCAGAGGACCGCATCGTGTGAAATCACATGAACGTGTGTACGGCTGACCCTTGCGCAACACGAATTTGAACAGCGCAGGCCCACTTACATGCGGCTCTTTTACAGTAGGTACGGTCAATGTATTCTCTCTTCCTTATGATTTTCTTCATAACACTTTCTTTTCCCTCACTATATTGTCAGAATATAGCATAGAATACACGTAACATGCAAAATATGTGCTGACTGTTGACGTTATTGGTAAGGCTTCTGGTCAACAGTAGGTTATGAGTAGTTAAATTTTTGAGGAGTCAATGGGGATGTGCGGCCTCTCAACTGCAGGAGGGGTTGGCACCTCTAACCCCCATGCTGTTCAATGGTCACCTGTACTATATCTGTACATATCCTTCTATGTGTAATATGTATGCGCATGTATTTGCATGTGTGTTTGCACGTACATATGTGTAGGCATATGCATGCATATGTGTACATATGTGTGTGCGGGTATATTTGGATGTGGGTGTGCGTGCACGTGTTTGTGTGTGTGTGCCTATGTGGGTTCACTGCCGCCTTCACGAGAATGCACACGAATGAGGGTGGGCACTTGGTCTTGTTTACTGTGCCATCACCAGAGTCTAGAACAGTCTTGGTACATCTTAGACACTCAGTAAGTGTTAGCTGGAAGAACACATAAGTTAGATGTTAATTACATCTCTACACAACGGGGGGAGAAACCCCAAATAAGCAGTTGAATAAGCCAATGAATAAGAAATAAAGCAGGAAAGAAATACGGGAGGTGTTAATCTCCTCCCGTTTTGTGAATGGGCAATAAGTCAGAAAAACCCCAATTCAGGTTCCTCTGTTACTCCTTCCTCTTAACCCATGGCGGGTGGGAGCTTTACCAAAGCTTTTGGGTCAAGGGGAATTATAAGGCACACTGTGTGAAATCCATTACTACTCTCAACATGGCACATGATGAAAAGGGGTTACTTTCAAGGTCATGGTAGTTACTTCTTCTTCCCAGCAGATACTGGCTGGGCAGCCAACATGCACAAGTGTGTCCCAAGTGCCAGTTACACCTCCTAATGCTGACCCTCCCAGCCACACAGGGTACTGGTGGCTGGCTTCCCTCTTCCCTCACCGGACTGTGCCTGATGAAGAATTCTGTGAAGACCTCCCTCCCTTCTCTCAGGCTACTCCGGCTCCCGGTGATGTCAGAGAAGATGGCATCATCCCTGTAAGAATGGCTCTACTCTTTCTCCTTTTCCTCTCCAACAACTGAGAAATTACTATTTTAAGTTACACAGTGCTCAGAACCAGCTCTGGGGGGAGAGAAACACCCTGAAGCTGCCCCTGGCGATTCTGCATGGGGCCCCTTTGTGCTTTCCACCTGCCTTCGCTATTGATGCTGGTGGCAAGGGGCCAGATGTTGGCTTTTAATGGGCACCAAATGTTATTTTTAACAAGGCACTTGCTGGAGTGCACTAACATCCAAAGCAAGATTCATCCTCATTTTTCATTTAATTCAAATAAAATCTCTACCTTTTATTCTGCACAACACCCTTCTCTTCTCCTCTGGCTTCCTGCAGTCCTGGAAGCCACTTATCAAACAGTGACAGAGGCATACAAAGCAACCTGCCTGAGGAACGAATCTGCTGGAGAAAGAGCTGTGATGATATAGCCCAAGGCTCATTCTGCCCATCCTCCTGTGCTCTGCCCATGTTGTTTGTTTTGGATTATCTGCTCTGTCTCAGGCATTGGGCTAGGCCCTGAGGATACATACAGATCAACAGGACACGCATGACACGGATTCTGGCATCACGGATCTTTCTACTGAGTTGGTTCGAAAGCATGTACGATACGCTGTAATGCCAGGTAGAGCGTGCAATGGGCCTCATGCAAGATAGAGACAAAGAACCACCGAGATGCTGCAAAGAACTCCTGGCCCCAGCCCCCCAAGCACCGCTGTCCATTGTCTCCTCCAGCCCCTAAGTCTCTAAGCTCTCAGCACCCACAGGTTCTGGTTGGTCAATCTCACTGTGGATGAGAAAAGACAGACACCGAGGGCTTATCTTGGGTGCAAGGCCATGATGTGCCGGAAGACCCGGAATCCGTGCTACTTTCAGCATTTCTGAGCTGGAACAGACTTAGACTTTTGAGTAAGATTTTTTTTTCAGATTTCTGTTGTATAAAAACATCCCACTTAACCGACTGTGAAGAAGTGATACAATGCCAGTGCAATGACCATTATCAGTCGCATGGTGATCACTTCCTACAGTGTCGCCTAATGTATGAAGAGGTTAGAGTGGGGGGCCCTGGGTCTGACGCACCTGGCTCAGCTCTGACTTTTCTGTTTCACAGATGTGTCACCTGAGGCAAGTGAGGAGGGCTTCTGGCACCTCGGCTCCATGTGGAAAATGAAGAAAATAAAGGCACCTATGTGGATGGAACTAGAGGGTAATATGCGAAGTGAAATCAATCAGCCAGAGAAATACAAATACCATCGGATTTCACTTGTATGTGGAATTCAAGAAACACAACAGATGAACACAGGGGAAGGGAAAGAAAAATAAGATAAAAACAGAGAGGGAGGCAAACCATAAGAGACTCTTAAATACAGAGAGCAAACTGAAGGTTGCGGGAGGGAGGTGGGTGGGGGGATGGGCTGAAGGAGTGATGGGCATTAAGGAGGGCACTTGTTGGGATGAGCACTGGGTGTCATATGGAAGGGGCAAATCACTAGGTTCTACTCCTGAAACCATTATTACACTATATGTTAACTAACTTGGGGGGGAAAAAAAGCGCACCAACTCCATGGGGCTCTTATCAGTACTTAGAATAGTACTTGGCACCACATATTAAACACTAAATAAATATTAGCTATCATCATAATCATCTTCTATGCCATACACACACACACACACACACACACACACACACACACACACACACACACACACACATATACACCAGTATTTATCAATGATGCCTTAGCCATATCAGAGAACATTCCATAGACAATCAACTGTCTGAGATTAAGACTCAAGTAATGTGTGTGTGTGTGTGTGTGTGTGTGTGTGTGTGTGTATCTGGTACATTAATGAATATATGTGTGTGTGTGTGTGTGTGTGTGTATAAAATACACACACGTGTGGTACATCTATGTATATATGTGTGTGTGTTTTATGTATATATTAGTCTATCTATATCTAATATACTATAGTATACTATAGTATAGAATAGTATATAGTATATTAGATATGCTAATATCTAATATACTATAAACTCACATATGTATATATTAGTCCATCCATCTGTCCATCCATCTGTCCATCCGTCCATCCATCCATCCACCTACCACCTATATCTATCCATGTATTTATGTATCCATATACCTATGGATGGGTGGATATATCTAACTAGCTAGCTTATGTAGGAGTTTTGAGTACTCCTCTGTATCTGCAACATTGAAAAAGAATCTGTGTACCCTTAACTGGAAATGACATAAAATGAGGAATTCAGGGGAATGAAATTGGTATCTAAAGGAATCCTACTCAACAAATGAGGTGTGAAGTCTTTCAAAGGCAGAATTCTGTCTTCTGTCTGCAGCACTGATGATTAATGTATGGGAGGACAAGACAGACGATGACTAGGGACACAGCCACCAACCAGGATGTTCTTCCTCAGCAAATGCAGTCTGCACTATCACACTGGCCTTGGCTTGGATGGCTTTCTCCATTGGGTTTGATGAGCCGAGTAGTACGTCATCCTACAGCAGGGAATGCCAAGGTCTCGTGCCCCTGACGGGACGTGCTTGTTCGCAGAGACTCCCCTCTCTCCAAATTACTGTCTATTTGTCTCATTTGGTAATTGATTATGTGCGGTCTCCAGTGAAATTTCTTAGGTTTCTTTTTAACATTTTATGTATCTTGTGTGTAGTTATTTTCCTAAATGGATCATATTCTCCCTAGGTTTACCAGACTATTTCTTTTGTGTATCTATTTCCATCTTATCTGATGCCTATACCAGTGCCCACGCATGTCACAGCTCATAATAAGTCTTTATTAAGACTTTGTGTTTGTTTTCCAGCAGCCCAGAAACACCCAGTAGGATACTTTTTTAATTGGAACAAAAACTTCCCCTGAAAACTATTAAAATTTTACTACCAACAATTTTAGGAGTTGAGCTATAGGTTGCTTGTTCCATCTCTGATTTTATTTATTTATTTATTTATTTATTTATTTATTTATTTATTTATTTATTTTTAATGTTTATTTATTTTTGACAGAGAGAGAGAGACAGACAGACAGATAGACAGAGCATGAGCAGGGGAGGGGCAGAGAGAGAGGGAGACACAGACTCTGAAGCAGGCTCCAGGCTCTGAGCTGTCAGCACAGAGCCAGACGTGGGGCTTGAACTCACAGACCGCGAGATCATGACCTGAGCCGAAGTCAGACGTTCAACCGACTGAGCCACCCAGGCGCCCCTGATTTTTCTTTTTTTAAAGCAGACTTCAATGTATACAAAAAAATTTTTAACCGGAATTCAACATCCTTGAGTGTAGCCCATTTTGTACACAAATGTTACTAAATGGTATGTGACGAGCAAGAGAGGTGCAAAACCACTCTTCGTCAGTCTTAACTTTTCCATGACTTGGGTGCCTTCAGGAGCTGATTATTGTCACCCTTGGGTAGGGGACTTCCCAGACTGCTCTTCCCCTCCCCACCCCATCTCCAGCTGCTCCAGATAGCATTTCATGAATTTATTTTCATTCCTCCAAGGCTCTATGTGTGCCTTCAAGCGTCTCCCCTACCCATTCCTACCTTATTCCAGGGCCTCACAACTTTGTGCATGGATTACTGTGGCCACCCTTCTGAAAGCTTTCCCAGCCACACCAGCCTTCACTGTGACCTGCCCCAAATCCTATACCATTTATAATCTGTAGCACATAATTTATGACTCACACCTGTGTCAGCCCTTCCAGGGGCCACTTGTAAAGGGTAAGTCAAAGGAATTCATCACTGAGACTCTGAAGTTGTGTAAGCAACAGCCTATGCGAAGGGTAGGAAAAATAAGTAAAGACACAGCTGGAAGTCAGATATCTGGCTTTGGAAATAAGTCAAGTGAAAATCGGTGCACTGAATGAAGGAGGTTCATCTACAGAAAAGCAGGCAGGGGCAGCCAGAGTGAGCCATTACTGGCAAATCTCTGGAATGCAGGTCGTATCAGATTACAGTGGTCCTGGAATGAAATAATGGATCACAGAACAGAAGGAAGAGGCTGAGGGAAAAGCAAGAAAGGCACTGGTTAAGTGCTGCCCACACAGTCACTTCCTGTCCCGCAGTCTAGACTCGGCACCCCTAGTTAATAAATCCCAGGTGCTGAGGCCATCCTAGGAGGAGTTCAAAGTCTGTTTCATAATTCTGGCTCACCAAGGACAGCATCCTTGCCGTCCAAATTGGTGGAGAGAAGCAGCCACCAGGCAAGAGAAACAACAAATAGGGACAGTCAACGAGCCCCACAAAGACAGCATATGGAACCATGCAACCTTTCATTTGGAAAGCAAATCTATATAGGAATGTCACCATCACAGACGGAAAAGGAGGTTGGGAAAACATGTGGAGTTTAGGGAAGATCTGACACAATTTTCATGCATCTTTAGAAAGAACAATAAGGCTTCTCTGATGAAGTCATAGGACAGGCTCTCAGGGGTGCAAGAGATTCTAAGAACATGGGAGCCAACCCCACATGCATCTCTTGATTTCCTCCACAATCCATCTGACATTGGTTGTGCTGGCCAATGCTTGTACCCAACCCTCACCCCACCCTTCAGCCTACTCTGTCTCAGGACAACTGCAAATGCAGGAAAGGACTCCAAAGAGGTCACAGGTATAACAGTGTTCCAACAGTGTGTGTGCAAAGGTTGTGGAGAAGATGTTCTTGATGTGCTACTTCTTGACCTTTCTGATCCTGCAGTCTACAGCTGAAGTATGTTGTTCTGTTGCTAGAACCCCTTATGTCCTGTTATCCAGCTTCTCCGAAGAGTTTCACTGATAGCAATCTACCACTCTCTTAACATCTTACTTTCCATACTCTGGCAAGCATATCTAGTTCTAGAATATTCCATCAGGATGGCCAGCCAGTGATTCTTAAACACGAATGGGTTCTATCGCTCTCTGCTTGTGGTTCTCACACATTTGTTAAGTAGAGCTCAATCAATCACGGAGTTGAAAATCAAGGTATCCTCATTATTCACTGGGAAGAGGCATCAGATTCATTAGCAATAGTGAACAGTGAGTAGTGACTACAATAGTGAAATAGTAAGATTTGGCTTTTCTGTGCAAGCAAAGTCTCTTAATACTATGATTTAGGTTGAGACACAAATCTCTGATGAATGAGATTTTTGTTTTAGGCCAGGTTTCTTTTAAATAATACCCATAACACATTACACTTTACATTTTATAGCACTTTTCCATTTTCCTCTATGGGTCTCAAAGGACCTCACAAACAACTATAAAGTCAAAGAGAAAGGGAAAAAAAAGCATGATTTCTATTTTTCAAAAGGAAGAAGCCCTGAACAGGACATTTACTAATAATCCCAGGAATGAATTCTTTAATTAACAAGACCAAATTGTAGATATTTGCAGTTTCTATACTGAGAGTGTTAGGATTCCAGTGACAAGTATTTCAAAAACTTTTTTTTTAATATATGAAAAGAATAAAGAATGACTCATTACACTGATGGGGCTCTGTACATGGTACAAAATAACAGTACTTTTTCTCAGTCCTTGTACCCACCCAGGACCTCTTCACAAAGGTAGAGGTAAGCCTAGATGGACAATCTGTCCTGGTGGTCACCACTGGAGTCCCTCAAGGGGTTAAATCAACTCATATCCACCCCCTTCCATCTTTAAATTTATAGCTACTCTCCTGCTGTTTTAGGAAGCCTCTGACTTGAACTTTATCTAATTTTAACAGCAATAAAATTCCAGAGGCAGAGGTATAAAGAACCCAAGAAGTGCATGCTGAGACTATGGCTTACAATAAATGATCTGCCTTTGTAGCTGTTGCTACAGATCCCTTCTTCCATAGGAAGAGGTGATATTTTCCCATTTTAAAAGCTACATAGAATCGGCATTGCTTAACATTGAACTGCCCGTAAGCATGATGAGGACTGTTTTTGAGCAATTTATCAAGCCCCTCTTTCCTGGGCTTCCATGACAGCTGCCTCCCACCTTCACAAGACCCTGTGTCGGGCAGGGATCATCTCCATTTGGCCTTGACAGCTGTTACACAGAACACCCTTCAGGAGTGAAACTTGAAACAATCGGTTGCCTTTTCTCTCCCAGAGAGACTTTACTGTGGCCTCAGCTTGGAATGGCCATCCATCACAATTAGCAAGTCTGGGCCAGCACAGTCTTCCAGAACGTGCACTGAGCTTTGTGGGCAATTACCAGCCTTTCCACGGACTCTGGAGGGCAGGGGTGAAGGGACTGCCATCTGAACAGCAGGTATTATGGTCTGAAAGCTTCATGCTGCCACAGATCACACAGTGAAATGGTTAAGTAGTCTTAAAACTTTTTATTTGTATTGCTAACCATGCCTCCAACCCACAAACTCTGGCGTAGCCACCGATGCGTAAACAACTTGATAGATTTATTTATTTTTATCTCTGAGAAGCTGAGATGGGCTAAGAACTCCTTTACAAAGTTTATGGTATGAAACCCTTTCCTCTGGACTGGCTGTTACCTTCTCTGAAGCCTAGGCGATTTTCTTTCCTTTTTTGATTTTTAAAAAATGTTTATTTATGTTTGTGTGTGTGTGTGTGTGTGTGTGTATGTGTGAGCGAGTGAGAGTGAGAGAGACACAGAGAGAGAGACAGAGAGAGAGAGAATCTGAAGCAGGCTGCAGGCTCTGAGCTGTCTGCACAGAGCCTGACGCAGGGCTCGAATTCACAAGCTGGGAGATCATGACCTGAGCTGAAGACAGATGCTTAACTGACTGAGCCACCCAAGACCAGGTGTCCCAAGACCAGGTGATTTTCTAACTCCTTGACAGAAACACATGGGGCTATGAACTGGTTTCTTGGAGTGGGATGAGTTGAGGGATGCCAAAAAGGCTGCATGACCAGAATTAACAGAAACAAATGCACACATAAGAGCAAAGGTATTCGTTGGGAGACCTTGCACATTAATGGGGATTTAAAAAATCAGAACGCAGTCCTCGTAACTCAATTTTTGCTAAGATAATAAGTGAAAATGGACAAAGGTGTATGCACTTAAATGAAGAAGTGAAGGTTAGGGATGCAGGATGCTGTGAACTCACCAGGGGGTGCCAGTTTTAGGAATGTAAAAGGGCAGCGAGGGCTTGCCCTGAACTTGAAGACGAGGCCACCAGAAGATGTGCCACTTGGTGGACCTTTTGTGTTCCACTCTGGTTTCTTCCCACTTTGCCTGTGTAGGAGCCCCTCCAAATGCTGGGTCTCAGCAATCATGGTTGTGGGCATCTGCTCTAACCTCTTCTAGATGTAGGAAGAGTGAGGGCCTTTCATTATTCCTGTTAATAGCTCCATACAGGAAATAGTTCTGTCAAATGTCTCAATCCAACTGTTTACAGTGGGATTGTTGTTCTTGAAGTCATTAGATCTGTAGAAGCAAACATTTACAACATATATAGGGCAAATAACAGAATGCTCAACAATCAGTTTAAGGGCTAGAACATTTCTGCTATCACCAACATAGCAACATACGTCATTCTTGACTTTGGTCCCTATCACAAGAAGAACTAACAATTATTCAAGAACAGAACACCTCTGAGAGAATCCCAGAACATGGAGGTGAGGCCGAAGCACCCCCCTGTATCTCAGAGACCAAGGTATTGACCGCATTGCCCCTCCCCAGAACAGCACAGCCCCATATAGAGGGGTCTCCCCTGAGCCTAGGGTTCCTCCAGTGGAAAAAGAGAATCCAGGGTGGGGGGACATCTAGCCCCTCCACAGTACTGTGGATTTCTCTGTGGAGGCCCCTAGTCTGATCCTGCACTATGGGGACTGCACTGGAATGTGGGGCTCAGTCATTGGGAGTCTGACACAGAAATAGAGAGGAGCTTACGACAACCACCACATGGATCTTGGCAGATGGAGTTCACAACTGCATTGCCCAAGTAGTGACCCCAAAGAGCAGCTGTGATTATTTGCAGAACCAAGTCACGGGGTACACTCTGACCAGGCAACTTGGTAGGGTCCAGATCTGCCTGATTTAGATTCTCAGATGAAGAGTTTTGCTGGCCCTAGAGTCCAGGTGCACCCTGTAGGCCCTGAGCCCAGAGGCGGGGGGGGTGGGGGGTGGGGTGGGGGGCAAGGGAGTGGGTAGAGCTGATTACCCCCAGAGCAAAGCCAGTAACAGGCATGGAGTGGTTCTGTGCTATATTCAGGAAGGGGGATTCATTCATAGCTAAGGCTAAAGGTAACCCCCGGTTCTCCCACCTGGAGAGCCCATTTGGGAAATTGAGATCAGCCTGGAGTGACCTCTCCCCCCACCCACCCAGGCAAGGGGGCTGGGACACAACCCTACCACTGTGGCTCTGAGCACTCTTGGAGAAGAGGGGCTGGCAAAGACATCTGGAAGCCCGCGGCCCTGTTTGGTCAGAGAACCTGGGGTATGGGTTGCCTTAAGACAACAAATAAAGCATGTTTACTAGCTTTGGGGTTGCTTCTCCTACTGTGCCCAGGCAGGGAATCTAATTTGTAGCCCCACTCATTGCTGAATGCAGCCTTCAGCTGGTCTGACCAGGAAACGTCACCAGAACACATGGAAAGCTGTGAAGGCCATTCAACAGCCCTACACACAGTGGCCCTTGAACACAGAGCACAGCCTGTGGCTTCTCCCATCTGCAGAGCAACACTTGTGGCCTCACCTGACCAAGGGATTTAGTGTATGTTCAGGCTTCATTCAGGTCACCAAATAATGAGATGTACAGGCCCTAGGTCTCATCCTGCTGCCCTGCCAGGGCAGGGCAGCTAATTCATCCTCCCCTTTACTACTGAACATGGTACCCAGTTCTGACCATCTAGTGAGTCTGATCAAGGAATCCAGGCAGCCACGGAGCCCATCCTACAGTCTCAGTTGTGCAGGGAACCAAACCAGCAGTCCTACCCAATGGTTCTCAGCCAGTGGCACAACCCCCCTATCCTCATCCTCAGAGCTCGAACACTTGCCTTGCCCCAAAATGGACCATACGGCAGGCCCCACCGGCCAAGGACATTACCAGCAGAAACACTCAGAAACCCAAACTGAGCTGACAGGTGAAGAGCTGTGTCTCTGCCAAAGCAAACCTGTAAAGTCTGGAAGAGGAACCTGATTACTCAAATGTGCAGAAAGCAACGTACAGAATCAACGGTCATGGAAAATAGGGTAAATATGACACCACCAAAAGAAAGTAATAAAGCTCCAATTACTAACCTGAAAGAAATGAAGATCTAGGAACTATCAGGTAAAGAATTACTAATAATTCTAAGAAAACACAGACAGGAAACTAAATGAAACTAGGAACACAATGCATGAACAAAACGAGAAGTTTGACAAGGAGATCGCAACCATCAACCATCAAAAACAAAACCAAAAATCAGAGTTGAAAAATACAAAAATTGAACTGAAGAATTCAATAGAGAATTTCAAAAGCAGACTGGACCATGCAAAAGAAACAATCAGTGACCTGGAGGATAGGACATTGGAAATTATCCAGTCCAGGGAGCAAAAAGAGAAGAGGAATGAAAAAGACTGAAGAAAGCCTAAGGAATTATGGGACACAATAAGAAGAAACAATATTCACATTATGGGAATTCCAGAAGGAGAAGAGAAAGAAAAAGGGACAGAGAGCCTATCTAAAGCAATAGTGGCTAAAAACTTCCCAAATCTAGGGAGAAAAATGGACATCCAGATCCATGAGGCCCAATGAACCCCAAAGAGTTTGAACACCAATATGGTTACACCAAGCCACATTATTATTAACTTGTTAAAAAACATAGACAAAGAAAGAATTTTAAGAATAGAAAGAGAAGAGAGAAGTTATATACAAGGGAACCCCAGTAAGAGTGGATTTCTCAATAGAAAAAATCAGAATATTTCCAGTAACTCCAAACCTCCCACCCTTCTGTGTCATGTATCCTTCCTTTCCCCTAGCAGATGTCTGATATCCTGTGTCTGTCATCCCTATATATGTCTATGCAGCTTAGTTTCACACGCTTTAAACCTCACATTGGTGGAATAACACTGACTATACTCTTCTGTGATTTGCCTTTTTTCTTTTTTCTTTTTTTTTTTTTTTTTGTCTAACACCATGCCCTGAAGAGTCATCCTGGAGATGTCTAGTGCTGAATTTCACTCACTTTTCACTACTATATAGCATTCTACCATGTGCTTATACCACAGATTACTTCCATGCTCCTGCTGGGGTATTTGGGTTGTTTTCTGGTGTTATTACAAACACTGCTGCTAGCAGTTTCATAGCATGAAACTTTTTCTGTATAGTTTATTTGGCATCAAGTGCAAACGTTTCTCTAGGGCATAAGTCTAGGAATGGAATCGCTAGGTCATAGGTATGTAGATGTAGATAAGGTCAAAGATTTTTATCCTTCTTCCAACAATGAATATGAGTTCAACATGTTGCACATTCTCTCTTCCCCTGATATTTTTTGAGAATCCAGTGGGGCACAAAACGCATCTCCCACTGGTTTTCATGTGAAGTTCCTAGATTACTATACAAGGCTCCTATATTTCATATGTTTATTGGCCTATGTGTTTTCCCTTCCATAGCATGCAGGTTATACTCTTTGTTCATTTTCTTTTGTATTTTTTGATAATAGTCGAGATATTTAAATATATTTAAGTTTGATTTAAAAACAAGGGAACAGAAAAAGAATCAGAGTTGAAAAATACAAAACGGTTCAGACGGTAAAGTTTATGTATATTTTACCATAATTAAAAAAAAATTGAATGCCTATTCTTTGCCAGGCTCTATCATAGGTTCTGGGATAGAGCAGTGTACAAAACAAAGCCTCTCTACTCATTTCCTAGAGAACACTCTAGGAAATAAAAAAAGTCATCTTAAAATTCATATTCAAGGGATGCCAGATAGCCAAAACAATTTTGAAAAAGAGCAAAATTGTAAGTCTCACCCTTTTGATTTCAAATTATTATAAAGCTACAGTAATCAAAATAGTGTGATACTCGCTAAAGACAGACACATAGAACTAAAATCAAAACAGTCCCCCCAAAATCCTAGCATATATGGTCAAGTGATTTTTGACAGGGCTCCCAAGATCCAGTGGCGGAAGTGAGTCTCTTCAACAAATGGTATTGGGAAACGACATGTAAAAGAATGGATTTGGATCCATACCTTACACCATACACAAAAATTAACTCAAAATGATCCAAAGACCTAAACATAATAGCTAAAACTGTCCAACTTGTAGAAGAAAACAGAGAAGGAAAAAAAGCCTCATGACATTGGATTTGGCAATGATTTCTTGGATATCACACCAAAGGCAACAAAAGAAAAAATTAGATAAACTGGGCTAACATCAATATAAAAAACCTTCTGTGCGTCAAAGGACACAATCAACAGAGTGAAAAGGCAATTAAAGAATGGGAGAAAATATTTGTGGTAGACACGTAACACGGTGCTGCCACTATGGAAAACAGTATGGCCATTCCTCAGAAAGTTAAAAATGGAATTACCATATGACTCAGCAAATCTATGCATATGTCACACTGAGCAGCCGGGCACCACTGTTTCATGTATATATCCAAAAGGATTAAAAACAGGGTCTCACAGAAGCATTTGCACATGACAACATTATTCACAATAGCCAAAATGTAGAAGGAACCTCGTGTCTGTTGACAGAAGAATGTGTAAACGAAATGTGGTATATACACACAATGGAAAATTCAGCCTTAAAAAGGAAGGACATTCTGACATATGTGACAACATGGATGAAACTTGAGGATATAACATTAATTATGCATAGTGCTAAGTGGAAAACAAGAGACGAGAGGCATATTGCTAAGGGAAATAAGTCCGTCACGAAAAGACAAATACTGTATCATTCCACTGGTATGATGTACCTAGAGTAGTCAAATACATAGAAACAGAAAGTAGAATGGTGGCCAGGGGCTGGGGGAGGGGCAATGGGAGTTAGTGTTCCATGGGGACAGAGTTTCAGTTTGGGAAGATGAAAAAGTTCTGGAGATGGATGGGGGTGATGGTCGCACAACACTGTGAGGTACTTAAGGCCATTGACCTGTACAATTAAAAACGGTTAAGATGGTAAAATTTATGTAATGTATATTTTACCATAATTTTAAAAAGCTGAATGCCTATTCTCTGCCAGGCTCTATTGTAGGTTCTGGGATAGAGCAGTAGCAGTGTATGCAACAAAGCCTCTCTACCAATGCGTCCTAGTAGAGAGAATAAACAAGCAAACACATGAGTAAATATAGAGTGCACCAGAGACTTCTGAATACTACAGAGAAAAAGGAGCAGAGTGAGAGAGATAGGGAGTCAGGAAGAGCCTCACGGAGGGGGTGACATTGGAGCAGAGACCTGTTAGGAGAGTAAGCTGTGCAGATGCCTGGGGAGACACTCCTAGCAAGAAGGAAAATAACGAGCAGAGACCGGGGAGGCAGGAGCACGCATGACAGGTTCAAGCAACAAAAAGGCTGGAGTATGTGTGGTGCTGAAATGCCAGGAGGGAAAGCCAGGATGAGGTGCGAGAAGGATCAGGGCCTTGATCTTAGGGTTGCAGACTTTGTCTTTTATTCTGAGAGACTTGGGAGGTCACTGCAGGGGTCTGAATACAGGAGTGACAAAGGACTCGTGTCTGGAAGGGCTCACTCTGTGCTGTGTGGAGAACAGACTGCAGTCAGGCATGGAAAGGAGAACAGAGAACTGTCCAGGGGCTAACTCAGTGATCTGGGGAGAGAGAATGATGTCTGGGGTGGACATGGTGGGGGTGGTGAGAAGTAGTCAGTTTCTAGATACATCACTGAAGTGCAGTCAAGAGGATCCCTGGTGGGTTGGATGGGGCATGAGGGAAAGAGGGGCATCAAGGAGAAATGCTGAGATGCAGCAAGGATAATGTTGTTGTAACTTGAGATGGAGTGAGACCATGGAAAGAACAGATAGGGGAGGTGATTAAGGCTTTTAATTTTTGACATGTTACATGGGAGAGGTCTTTTAGCTATCTGAGGGAAGATGTTGAGTAGGTAGGTGGTTGTATGTGCTGGAATTCACAAAAGAGGTCCCAGCTGAGGCCATACTTTTAGGAGTCTTCATCCTGCAGACCTGAGACTGGAAAACACCCTCCCCCTGCCAATGAGTGAACACAGATATTGTAGAGCTGAGGACAGAGGATGGGCACCAGGCCTGGACTGTTCAGAGGTCAGGGGGCAGGAAGAACAAGTAAAGCGGCCTGGGAAGGAATAGCCAGGGTAGAAAGAGAAGGACATAGAGTGTGATATCCCAGAAGCCAGGGGAAGAAAGTGTTTCTGGAGGGAGGAATCATCAGGTAATAGTTTAAGGGAGACCAGAACTGAGAACGACCACTGGATTTGGCAGCATATGCCTTTGATGAGAGCTTACTGGTAGTAATGAGGGTTTAAGAGGAAAAAGGAGTCAGCGAGTATACACTACTCTTCAGGTGAGTTTGCTGTATTCAGAGAGACTAATGAGGTGGTGCCTGGTCAAGAGTATTTTTTAAATTCTTAGCGCTATCATGTTATAATTGGCTGACAGGAATGCTCCACCAACAGACAGAAGTTGGTTAGCAGGAGAGAGTGAGGACAACTGCTGGGGTGATGTCCTTGAGGAGACGGAAGGCGAAGGTCCTCCAGCATCCCTGAATCCACCGGGAGTGTAGGCATCAGATAGGAAGGAGCATGGTGAATGATGTTCTGGATATTAGTCCCTTGTCAATCATTTGTGTTGCTAATGTTTTTCTCCCAATTTATTCTTAATGAAGGGTTATTCTTAATTTTAATGTAGCCAAATTGACCAATCTTCACTTTAGGACCTACTTAAGTCCTTCCTGGCCATGCACAACCAACCCAAATTGGTTTCCTTACCCTTGAGCCCCACAGGACTGTCAGGATGGAAGTTCACAGTCATGTCCTCAAGGCTATGGGTGTGTCAATGGTTCATCTATCACTCTGGATTCTTGCTGTCAGTGCGGTTTTAGAGTCTGCATTTAAAAAGTGTTTTTTAAAAAAGTGTTATCCAGCATCATTTTCATTTGGAAGGTTTTTCAGGATATCAACATTATACTGCCAAAACAGAAGTCATGACTGATGTTTCTAAAAAAGAAACTGGAGAGAGAAAGACTGAAAATCTGATTTGTGAACAGTCTCCTCGCTCTAGGGTATTATGGAAGAGATCCTGGTGGGGATCACAGCTCCTGTCTGCTATGTGTGGGCTGGACTATAGACTTGTCTTTGGAGGGATGCCTAGCTTGCTGGACATTCCCCACTGTGGAGCCAGGTAGGTGACCCTCGAGGGTGGACAGCTACTTGGTCCACATGGAGGCCCTTCCTGAAGGCCATTTGTCTCTGGGGTCGTAATCCATTCTCCTATGCAAACAGCACCAGTCCTGAGGAACTCTCCACTTATAATGTTCTACATAAGCTCCAAGTATGTGACTTTACCTCTTCTGAAATAGCATATAGCTGAGTTTTAAAAATCTAACTTTAGTCACTATGCCTAGTAGACCAACTTAATCTGTTACTGTAAATAGTGTAATTAGTGGTATGTCTGGATTGACTTCTACCATCTTATTGGGCTTATGGTTTTCATTCTCTTTCTCCTTTCCTATGTTTTGATGGATTGATGTCCTCTGCACATTATGGGCTGATGTCCTCTGCGCATATACATATATATATATATATATATATATATATATATATATATATATATATATATGGAACTTTTTAAATTTTTAGCAAGAAAATACAACCTTCTATTTTTCTCAAGTCTAAAAAAGTTTATCAACATCTCTAGCTTTCTCTTGAATAAGAAAAGGACTATAGACTATCTAATTTCCCTCTGAAATTCCTCACTTTTATTTTACATGTTATTATAATTCAGTACTTTAGTTACGCTTCATTTTTATCCTCCATGGTTTTTTTTTTTTGTAGTCAATAATTATTACCAATGTCTTTGTGCATCCGTGGTTTCTTTCTTCCCATCCTTCTGTGCTGCATTCTCAGTACATTCTTCAGACTTCCCTTGAACTTACGTTTCCTCTTCAGCCAAGTATCATCTACTTTTTAATCTGTTGATTAAGTTTTCAATTATTACACATTTTATTTATAGACTTTGCTTGGTGCTTTTCCAAGCCTGTCTTTTAAAAATGTGCTGTGTTAGTTTTCTATTATTGTTGTAATATATCACTATAAGCAAAGGCTTCAGCACCACAAATTCTCTTACAGTTCTGTAGCTCAGAAGTCTGATACAGCTCTTACTGGGCTAAAATCAAGATGTCCACAGGGCTGTGTTCCTTTCTGGAAGCTCTGAGGAAGAATCCATTTCCTTGCTCATTTGGGTTGTTCGCTGAATTCAGTTCCTTAGTTTGTAAGGCTGAGGTCCCCATTTCCCTGCTGGCTGTAAGCTAAGGCCTGTTTCCAGCTTGCACAAGCTGCCCTGCTCTTCGGCGTGTCCCCTTCCTCCATCTTCAAAGCCATCAAAAGTAGGTCAAATCCCTTTCACACTTCAAATCTCTCCCGTCTCTTCTTCTGTCCTCTCACTTCTGACTCACTCCTTGTCTGTCTCTTCCAATTTTAAGGACCCGGGCAGACACATCCAGGATGCAGATAATCCAGGATGCTCTCTTCATCTCAAGGTTCTCAAGGATAACCACATCCACAAAGTCTCTTCTGCCATGTCATGGAACATATTCACAGGTTCTAGGAATCAGGATATGGACATCTTTGGGAGTGATATTACTCTTCCCACCATATCTGTTGTTAGACAGATTATATTTCTTCCTTTATCTCTTTGCTTACTTTTTATTTTTTTAATATTTATCTATTTTGAGGGAGAG
The DNA here is from genome assembly GCF_018350215.1 of Panthera leo. Classification (NCBI taxonomy): domain Eukaryota; kingdom Metazoa; phylum Chordata; class Mammalia; order Carnivora; family Felidae; genus Panthera; species Panthera leo. The sequence goes on from NC_056689.1 coordinate 14,189,694, forward strand.
AGAACATGAGCAGGAGAGGGGCAGAGAGAGAGGAAGAAAGAATCCCAAGCAGGCTCCATGCTCCGCACAGAGTCCAATGCGGGGCTCAATCCAACGACCGTGAGATCACAACCCAAGGTGAAATCAAGAGTTGGATGCTTAACTAACTGAGCCACCCAGGCGCCCCTCTTTGCTTATTTTAAACATACTTATTTTGAACGTGCTCTCTCCATCGCTCTACTATCTGTAGCTCATGGAGTATGAGCGATTTTTCCCGTCTTCTGCTTTTTTCTCAGAGCAGTGAGCTCATCTTCGTGGGGGATGGGATGGAGTTAGGGACAGAGTAAGGGTCCGGGATAGGGTGTAGAAAGGACTGGCTTCATGAGCATGACCTGTGTAGGCACACAGGCCCCCAGGACCAGGAGGCTCATACAGCTTTAATGCCCTATTCTTACAGTCTTGGAGTTCTTCATACTTTTTGAACAAGGGGCCCTGTGTTTTCATTTTGCACTGGGCCTGGAAAGTTATGTAGATGGTCATGGTTGTCAATCAAGAATGAAGGCGAGTGAGCTCCTGGAAGGGGATGAGGGGATGAGGACAGGGTCAGAAGGAATGAGGAGAGGGGTAAAATGAGATGAGAAGCAGAATGAGGTGAGTGACCCGTGATGTCATCCATTTATTAGAAACTACAACAAAAAGCAGGGATGGCGCAGGTTGAAGTCGTCATGTTATCACAGACAAAACCCTCTGCAGAATGAACGATGCTAACTTTTCAACAAGTAAACTGAGTGAGGATGGAGACAGTGACTACAGATCAAAACACTGCCAGGATATTTGATACAGTTAAGGAATTGCTAATCATTTTAGGTATGGCAATGGCATTGTGGTTATTTTCAAAACAACACAGAATCAAGCAAGATAAATTTTACTCAAGGTCTCACATGCGAGGCGAAACAGAGGGTTTATGCTGCATACCAACCGATGACCCTGAGAAATTAAAATTCTCTTGTGGCTCCATACAAATTTCAGGATTATTTGTTCTAGTTCTGTGAAACATGCTGTCAGTATTTTGATAGGGATTGCACTGAACCTGTAGATTGTTTGGGTGGTATGCACATTTTAACAATACAAAATTTCTGTTCCCCTTTTAAATTCTTCCAGCTCTCATTCACATTTTTCTTCTTTGGAAATTTTCCTTCCTTTTTTTAAAAAAAATGTTTATTTGTTTCGAGGGAGGGGGAGCAGAGAGAGAGAAGGAGAGAGAGAGAATCCCAAGCAGGCTCCATGGTCTCAGCACAGAGCCCAACGTGGGGCTCGATCTCACGAACCAGGAGATCATGACCTGAACCGAAACCAAGAGTCGAACATTCAACTGGCTGAGCCACCCGGGCTCGTCTTTCTCTCTTCCCAGCACACCTCACTCTCAGTGGCACTGCAACCTCCCCTAACTTCTAGCACCCGACTCTGGGATTTTCCCCCTGTGCCTCTTTGTGTCTCTTCCCTGTCTCCAAAGGAGCTCACCCGGCCTGGCCCTGCAGGCAGCATTCTGCACAGTGAGCAGGGCAGACAGGATCAATCATCTGAGTTATTGTACATAGCAGATCTTGTCTTTCACCAGCAATCCTGTATGTTTGTCTGCGTGTGTGTATCTGATCCCATCAGCAAGGTAACCAAATGCAAAGGCCCATAACCGGGAGCACACCTGTTCCAGATACAAACTGTAACCCAGAACTATGGCAACCAGGAAATGTAAGCAGCCCGTTCTTCACTCCAAGGTCGAACCCATTAGTCAAATAGCTGTTTGCCTAATAAAAACTGACCTCAATTCGACTAACTAAATATTACAACACAAACAGTTCTGTTTCCCTAAAGCAGGCGGAGTCCTACCCCCGCCTGGGGGCTGGGGGAGGGGTGAGAAGGTGGGGGTCAGAGCCCATGCTTTGGCACTGCGGAGGGTCATACCCTCGGCCCCAAAGCCACAACCAGAACCTTGTTCTGGAAGCTGTTGCACGTCGCAGCTTGCCCACAGGAAATGAGCGGCTGGGCTGGGCACAAGAGAGGATACATTTGGCACACTCGAGTCCTGACTCTGCCAAAATAAATGCCAGAGGACCTCCCGAGGACCAAGAGGGGAATAATGAGGACAGCTCACCTGGAAGGAAGCGGAGCCCTTTTCTTCTCCTGCGAGAAGTGCCACACCTGAAAAGCTGCCCCCACAACGCCCCCTCCCCCACCAATTCTAGAGTTCCATGCCCACTGGGTAGGGCTTTGATAGGCACTTTTTATTAATGCATTTCGTCTCAAATTACTTCCGAGTGTCACAGCAAATGACCCTGTAATATCAGTCCCGTGAATCCCATCTCCCAGGTAAGAAAACCAATGCTCCGAAGACTAAGTCCCTTGCCAGACACAAATGGAGTCAGTGCCACAGTGGGTGTGCCCAGTGCTAACCGCCTCACCGAACGCCTTGACAGTTGATCTTTGACTTAGCCATCACTTTAACCTCTAGCACTTAACACAGAGCTTGCCAAGTAAATACTGAATGCCAAGAGCCTCCTCCTTACCCAGCCAGGGGACAGTCCCTGGGGGTGGGGGTGGGGTCGCTGACAAGCTGGAGAGATGTCAATGTCCTGACGACGTAAGGGCATAGGATTTCTCACCTGCAAACCCAGATTGGAGGCTCAGACCTGCTGGCTCGATGACACTAGTTAAATCCTTTAATTTTTGCTTATTTATCCATGCACATCCTTGAAGGTGGGTATGACAGTGTCCCCAAACAGCAACACCTGAGCCCTACCAGCAGGATCACCATGGGGATCAGAGGGTACGGGAGGCAGCCTGAGTGGTTTACCAGCAGCAAGCCCTGTTTGGCATTGTGGTAGCCAAACTTTAGCTGATACAGTGACAGTAAAACCTTGGATTGCGAGTAACTTGTTCTGCGAGTGTTCCACAAGACGAGCAAACGTTTCTAATAAATTTAACTTGATAAACGAGCAATGTCTTGCAATACGAGTAGTACGTGAGGCCGAATGTCACATGATCGCAACTGAGCCAGCGGTTCTCGAACTTCGTTTTGACGTAGAAGTGCCCTGGATGACAAGCATGTTTCCGGAACGAATTATGCTCGCAAACCAGGTTTTCCTGTACTTTCATTTTAAAGAGAAAAAGAATTTCACTCCATAAACCTTCCATGTTTCCTGGCTTAGCCTCATGTTAAAACAAAAAAGGAAAAGTTTACCCATATTGAGGTTCTGATTTGCACATTCTTCCCTCCGCTGGGAAGCCTGTTGTGCATATGTAAGGCTACAGGGAAGAGAAGCAAGCACAGAGAAGCCCAGTCAAGCACCTTATTCTGTTCTTGGATAATCGTAGCGCAGGGGAAAAGGGCAATGAGGAGCTAATGTGGTCGGTGCCGCCCATGAGCCACGTGCTTACTCATAAACACATCCAAGTCTCACGGTAGCCTTACTAGGGTCAGATGATTTGTTTCCCCATCTCAGTAGGTGAAAAAGTCCAGGCTCCCAAAGGTTAAGCGAACTGCCCATCGTGCTCAGATACCTGCATTCCATATGCCAAGCCGCGACACTAGAGTTTTATCCCGCAGCCTAGGCTAGTTAGACCTCACCATCCAAACTCCAAACTGGAGGACACTGGAGTCAGAGACCAGAACCTCCATCCAGTGGGTTTTCTGGGCTCCTGAGCAGAACTCACAGGGGACAAACCACAAAACCCCAGTGTCTTTTACCTTAACTCCAGATGGTTATTACGGAACTCATTTCTGAATTACACAGGAGAACTTCACTCCTTTGGCCTAAACCGGTAGATCTTTTTTTCTTTTTTAATGTTTATTTACTTTTGAGAGAGAGAAAGAGCATGAGAGGACGTGGGGCAGAGAGAGAAAGAGACAGAAACCGAAACAGGCTCCAGACCCCGACACGGGGCTCGAACTCATGAACTGTGAAATCATGACCTGAGCGGATGTCCAATGCTTAACCGACTGAGCCACCCAGGTGCCCCAGATCTTTCTCTTTAAGTGAGAACATATTAAAGAATGGCAGGGCAGATTTTTGCTTTTGAGGCCACAGAGCAGCTGTTTACGAAAGGTGGAATCCCCTGGAGCATTTGGTATAAATTCAGAGCCCCAGGTCCGCACTGGGCAGGACTCAGAATGTCTAGGTATGGAGGCTTGGAATCAGCATTTTAACCAGCTCCCCGGGTGATCCTTTGATACACCAAACTCAAAGAACTGGCCAGACACAGGAAGGGGTCCTAAACAGCCAGAGGTACAGAAGAGAGAATACCCAAGTATCGTACCAACTAATTTCAAGTAGATGGAGGACAGATGGAAAAAACTGTTATTTTTCACAGAGGTTAGACACTGCCCTTCCTCCCCACTTACAAACACTATCCATTTCTTCAGCAAACTTTTCCTACAGGAGTAGCTCAAGATACTGCGGTTCAATCTCTGCCAACATTAATTCTCAACTAAAGGTGCCTGAATTAATAAGATTTAGCTGTGCCGAGGCTATGATTCCACTCGGTAAGAGCATCAGCATCCAAACAAAGATATCACTGATTATAGCTGTCTTGGCTAATAGAGACACAACCGCCAGAGAATAAAAATAGCCCAAACTCTGCCGAGACAAGGGTGTCAGCACAAATCAGGAGATGGCTTCTTTATGCTGAAGGAACCCTGCCCCAGAGAAGCCGGAGCACCCCCAGCCTGCATCTGGAGAAAGCATTCTAGAACTGTACTTAGAAGCTCAGTTATGTGTGCGGCAGCTTGCATTGAATAAAAACCCTCTTTCGTTCCCTCTTATTATCGTTGGTTTCAATTAGCTAATGGGAGGTGGGAAGTGATTAGCTTGCTACCAACCTGCAGGGATAATATGCTTTTGTTTAAGGCTGCCATGGAATACTGCAGGGAGAAACAGGATGTACGAGACGAGATCTTTTAAAGTGAAGGTTTAACACAACAGTAGGAATCAGAATCTTCCAGGGGGACGAACACTTAGAGGTCATCTTGTCCTACAGCAAAATGCTAGAATTCTTTTTCAATTTGAAGGCAGCTATCAAGCTCTCTGAAGTCTTGCTTTGTCCAGGACAACTATTCTCAGTTCTGTCAACCGTTGAAATGGCTTCCGGTCCCCACCCCCTCCGCTATTATCCCCTTCAACTCCTCTGGACATGATAATGTATCAAAACCCCTCTGACAGTGTGGAGCCCAGAAGAGCACACATTATCCCACATGGTCCCATCGGTGCAGAATGCAGCGTGACTCCTGTCTCTGCCAGTCAAGACGGGCTATGTTAATTAGCCCAGACAAGAAGGACATGACATGAGCCTCTTATGGAGCTGTCTGATGCTGCTGGCTTGCCTTCATCTGGACACCAACTAAAAGCAAGACGTGCCCTGTCAACACAGGGGCAAAAAGCCACAGGTATAATTTAAAGTGAAAACCCTTGAAACGAGCGTTTTAAACTGAGATTAGGGATAACAGGCAACGTGTATTAAATCTCCTTTTGGTGGTTTACGCGGATCCTTTCCAGCTTGCCAATATCTTTTCTGAATCCCGACAGGGCCATCCACTCATGTTTCATCTACATATTTGATGAAAAAATGCATCCTGGGGGCGCCTGGGTGGCTCCGTCGGTTGAGCGTCCAACTTCGGCTCCGGTCATGATCTCACGGCTCGTGAGTTCGAGCCCCGTGTCGGGCTCAGTGCTGACAGCTCAGAGCCTGGAGCCTGCTTCCGATTCTGTGTCTCCCTCTCTCTCTGCCCCTAACCCACTCACATTCTGTCTCTGTCTCTCTCAAAAATAAACAAACATTAAAAAAATGTTTTAAAGCACCCCGTTTTACTCAGGCCTTCCCACACCTTTATTATTGCAGTCTCTGCAGTTCCAAAGTTGTAGGGGAAAGCAAAAATCATCCTAACATGAAACCGTTCCCTAGTGCACCAACTCCAGGGCGACATAAAAATATTTCCTACTCAAACATCTTCCCCCATTCCACGCTGGCATCTGTGCACATCCTTTGATTCAACATCCCTGTCTATCTTCTGCTGAGTGCAATTACAGGGTGATTATTTACGAAGTGAATGGCAAAACCAAACTGAGTTCACCAAAGTGAATCCCCAAACCGAAACAAACCAACAGTCCCTCCATGGGAGTGATGATGGAGAACAGAAGAGGTCATACACTACGCCACTGGCCAATGAGGGTCAGAGGGGTTAGAGGGGTTGGCAACTAACGGGGATGATGATTGACAGATGCAAGGACTTGAAAGAGGGCTTAAAAGACAATGGATTGAATATTAGGATATTTAGAGGAGATTTGTGAAGAACCGATAAGGCTCTGATGAAAATAATCCTTTTCAGGATCACTCAGCACAAGTCAAACATGAAGTGAAGGATGATAGCCACCACTTTCATACAATTCTGGGGTAACAATTCCATGCCAAATCACGCACCCCTGAAGACACTGACGTCACGGAATATAATTTACAGACAGTACAATGCATGCATTTTAAGTCGTAAATATCCCTGATTTTTGATTGGTTTACACAACCATGATAGCATCATCAGTATCGAGCTAAAGACCATTTCCATCACCCCCAAAACTTGATTACTTGATTCACTTCTGGTTCATTCGAATTCACTGATGCAATTATAAATTAATTTTGAGAGAGCTGAGTTTCATAATTTTTGGTTTCGTTTTTCACAAAAGTTGCCCATCAAATATTGTCTCTACTTTTTAATCTGGACATTGAAAAATGGATAGACTTTATTTTTTCAGAGAAGGTTTAGGTTTACAGAGGAACTGAGCAAAAGTACTGAGTTCCCATGTAGTCTCCGCCCCCTCCATTATTAACATCGTGCACTGGTGGTACCTTAGTTACAAAGGAAGAACCAGTATTAATGCATTATTATTAAACTAAAGTCCATATTTTAAACTGGGGTTCACTCTGTATTACACAGGGTTTCTTTTGTTTTTCACAAATGCATAATGTGATGTTATCCCCTATTACACTATCATACGAAATCATTTCCACTGCCCTAAAACACCTGTGCTTCACCTATTTTTTCTCCCACCCACCTCTCCCATCCCCAAACACAGATGTGTATTTTTGCTCTATCTGTACTGCCTTTTCCAGAATGTTCTATAGTTGAAATCACAGTACGCAGCTTTTCCAGATGGACTTCTTACACTTAGCAGTATACATTTCAGGTTCCCTCATGTCGGAGAAGGGCACTCTGTTTGCTTCCAAGTTTTGGCGACGATGAGTAAAGCTGCTGTAAACGTTCCTGTGAAGACTGTTCTGTGGACCTAAGCGTTCTCCTTATGAGTAAATACTGAAGAGCACGACCGCTGGGTCACATGGTAAGAGTAAGTTTGGTTTTGTAAGAAACGGCCAAACTGCCTTCCAAAGTACGGTTTGGGCTGGCTTTTCACCGGCTGTACTATTTTGCATTTTCCCCGGCCGTCAATGAGAGTTCCTGTTCCCCCACATCCTTGTCAGCGTTTGCTGTTGTCAGGGTTTTGATTTTAGCCATTCCAACATGAACGTAGTGATATCCTGTTGTTGTTTGAATTTGCAAATCCCCGACGTGTATCATGTTGAGCAACTTTTCCTATCCTCAACTGCCATCTCTATGCTTTCTTTGGTGACCTGCCTGTTTGTTTCTTTTGTCCACTTTTTAATTGGACTTTTCTACTGTTTTTTTTTTTGATGTTTTTGTTGTGAAATATACATAAAATTTACCATCTTAACCACTGGTAAGGGTATAACTCAGTGGTAATAAATATATTCGTAATGTTGTGCAACCATCACCACCCATCTATCTCTCTAGCTCTTTCATCTTATAAAACTGTCACTCATACCCATCAAAGAGTAACTCCCAATTGCTCCCTTTCCTAACCCCCGGAAACCACCATTCTACTTTCTCTATGAAGTTGACTACTCTAACTATCTAATGTAAGTGGGATCCTACAGTAGTTGTCATTCTGTGATCGGCTAATTTCGCTTAGCAGAACATCCTCAAGGTTTATTCAGGTTGTAGCATGTGTCATACTTTCCATCCTTTTTGATACAGCAATATAGATTATAAGGGGCACATGCACCCCGATGTTTATCGCAGCATTATCAACAAGAGACAAACTATGGAAAGATCCCAAATGTCCACCGACGGATGAACAGATAAAGAAGATGTGGTACATATACACAACGGAATATTACTCAACCATAAAAATGAGTGAAACCTTGCCGTTTGTAACAACATAGATGGGGCTACAGTGTCAGAGAAAGACAAACACCATGATTTCACTCATATGTGGAATTTAAGGAACAAAACAAATACGTGGGAAGGAAAAAAAAGAGGGAGAGGGAAGCAAACCATAAGGAACTCTTAACTATAGGGAACAAACTGAGGGTTGATGGAGGGAGGTGGGTGGGGGATGGGCTAGACAGGTGATGGGTATTAAAGAGGGTACTTGTTATGATGAGCACTAGGTGCTGTATGTAAGTGATGAATCACTAAATTCTACTCCTGAAACCGATATTACACTACACGTTAACTGACTAGAATTTAAATAAAATTTCAAAGAAACAAAGAGTTTCCTTCCTTTTTAAGGCTAAATAATATTCCATTGTATGGATATACCACATTTTGCTTATCCATTCATCTATCAGTGGACAGTTGGGTTTCTTCCACCCCTGGCTATTGTGAATCATGCTGCTATGAACATGGGTTTACAAATATCTTTGAAAAGTCCTGCTGTCAATTTTCTTGGGTATCTTCCCAAGAAAGGAGGAATGATAGATCACACAGTCATTCTATTTTTAGGGAGCCATCACATGGTTTCCCATAAAGGATGTGCCATTTTACATTCCCAACTAAAAGTACACAAGTGTTCCACTTTCTCCACATCCTGGCCAACACTTTTAATTTTTCTGTCTCATTTTTTTGTCTGTTTGTTTTGAGAATAGTCATTCCTCATGTGTGAGAGATGATCCTATTGTTGAACTACAGAAGCTCTTTTTACATTTGGATTCCAATTCTTTATCAGATGTTCTGCAAATATTTTCTCCCAGTCTGTGGCTTGTCATTTCATTATCTTAACTGTGTCTTTCCAAAGCAGAAGCTTTAAAATAATTATGATGTTTAAATACATTATGTAAAACAAATTACCATAGGATAATAGACTTTTACCACATCTCTACCTCTTAGTTACTAAAAAATTAATGAATAGGATAGTTCAAAGGTGTTGAGCATTGGATATCTCTCTCCAGGTTGACAATGATCAACTAAAACATAAATAGACATTTTTTTTCCAAAGAAGACATACAGATGGCTAACAGACATGTGAAAAGATGCTCAATATTAATAATCAACGGGGAAATATGTATCAAACACATAATGAGATATCACCTTACAACTCTGAGAATGGCTAAAATAAAAAAAAAGATAAGAAATAACAAGTGTTGGCAAGGATATAGACAAAAGGGAACCTGTGGGAACTGTTGGTAGCAATAAAAATTGGTATAGCCACTGTGGAAAATGGTATCGAGGTTCCTCAAAAAATTACAAATAGAATTACCATACGATCTAATAGTTCCACTATTTACCCAAAGAAAATGAAAACACTAATTCAAAAAGATATATGCACCCCTATGTTTATTGCAGCATTATTTACAATAGCCAAGATATGGAAGCAACCTAAGTGTCCATCAATAAAGTGGATAAGGAAGATCACACACACACACACACACACACACACACACACACACACACAGTGGAATATTACACAGCCATAGAAAGGATGATATCTTGCCATGTGTAACAACATGGATGGACATACAGGGTATTATGCTAAGTCAAATAAGTCAGACTGAGAAAGACAAGCACCATATGATGTCATTCACATGTAGAATCTAAAACAAGCAAACAAACAAACAAAACGCAGAATCAGACCTATAAATACAGAGAACAAACTGACAGTTGCCAGAGAGAAGGATGGTGGGGGGATGGGAAAAATTGGTGAAAAGAGGTGGGAGATACAGGCTTTCAGTTACAGAATGAGTAGGTCACGGGAATAAAAGGCACAGGATAGGGAATATAGTGAATGTATTGTAATAGCATTGTATGGTGACAGGTGGCTACATTTGTGGTGAGTATAGCACACTGTATAGAGTTGTCCAATCACTATGTTGTACATCTGAAACTAATACAGCACTGCGTGTCAACTTTACTCAAACAAAACAAAAAATAAATAAAACCTGTTGACCAAGATTCCACAGCTCACTTGGCATGTTTTTATAAATGAACCATGGTGGTTATTAGTTATTCCCTTCTTGTTAAAGTGCTCACAAAGCATTTAATAATTCATTCGTGGGGCGCCTGGGTGGCTCAGTCGGTTAAGCGTCCGACTTCGGCTCAGGTCACGATCTCACAGTTCATGAGTTTGAGCCCTGCTTCAGGCTCTGTGCTGACAGCTTAGAGCCTGGAGCCTGCTTCAAATTCTGTCTCCCTCTCTCTCTGCTCCTCCCCCACTCATGCTCTGTCTCTCTCTCTTTCAAAAATAAATAAAAACATTAAAAAAATAATTCATTCGTGAGTTTTACCATGAGTCAACATTACGCCTATTTGGTAAAGAGTTTTCTTTTCTATCATTTGGAAAACTGAGGAATGATCTTCCAGGGTCTTTCCTCATCTTATAATAGCTTGCACAATCATGTTGGCAGGTTTTTCACTACCCTGGGATAGAATTAACTTGGGCCCAAAGACTTGAGGATATTTTGAATGGTTAAGTGTACTTCTTCAATCTTGCCTCCTCTTTTAGAGTTTTAACTCCTTCTTCATACACTTTGTGCCTCACTTTTCTTACTCCATTTGAAGATTATACTTCCTGGACTGGGGAAGATGGTGACATACTTCTCCCCAACGGTTTGGTACCTGAAGGGTGAAATCCATACCTGCACTGCTGGTGGCCTCTGGAAAGAAGAGGCCAGGGTGCAGTGGAGGGACTCACAGTTGACCCAGCAGGTCAGATGAAGCTGCTCAGAGGCCGAAATGAGGTCCAGAATGAGTTTTGAGACCAGAGGAGAGTGTGAACACTATTCAAGAATACAGAAAGCACACATTTTGACTCTGAAGGAGCCAAAAGCATAAAGGGGACAACCAACCCAAAGGAACAGGGGCAGGCCAAATGTAATAGTCCCACAGCATTAAGCCAAACAAAGAAAAGAAAACAAAATGAAACAACCAAGGCCATTCTTTGCACAAGTCAACCAACCCAGAGAGCCACACAAAGGGGAATCACCTGGGTACCTCCTGAGCTTGTCAGTGTTGCTCCAAATCAGGAGCAGCCTTTGCCTGGCTTGGAAAATGGGAGGAGCTAAGAGGCCCAAGTACAAGCAGAGCTTAAAAATTGCACACATAAGAAGCAGTAGGGCCAGAACAGAAAAGCAGTTCTATTTTCTGTCTGTCACCAATTAGCATCCTGCCATCTCCCCTTAGCAGTGACGACATGAACCTTTCTTGTTACGTTCTCACTCAAAACCAAAAATAGTCTTGTACCTGACATCTTTCACGAGGCTTAGCTCCTCCTGGGGGTTATTCTTGCCCTTATCTGGCATCCAGCCTTGGTTATGTGCCTCTCCTATTTTCTTTTCTTTCTTTCTTTTTTTTTCTTTTTTGGTTTTTGGAGCTCTGAGATCAATAGACAGCACCCTGGATGGTCATATTCCTGATCTTGGCTCCTCTATTCATTTTATTTAATTATAATTTATTTTTAATTTTTAAATGTTTATTTATTTTTGAGACAGAGAGGGAGAGAGAGCACAGAAGAGGGGCACAGAGAGAGGGAGACACAGAATCCGAAGCAGGCTCCAGGCTCTGAGCTGTCAGCACAGAGCCCAATGTGGGGCTCGAACCCATGGAGAGTGAGATCATCTTTGTATTAGATTGCTGTTGCTACCTTACAAGTCACCCCCAAACTTAGCAGCTTAAAGAATTTGGGAGCGGTTTCATGGGTGTTTCCGGTTCAGAGGCTCGCATGTATTTGTCATCAAGATGTCAGCAGGGGCTGGCAGGAGGCCTCAACTGATTGCCAAGGGGTCTTTCTCCTCCACAGGCTACCCGAGTGTCTTCACAAAACAGGGCAGCGGATTTTCCCCAGAGGAAAAGATCCAAGACAAAGAAAGGAGGAGGCCATAATGTCTCTGATGACCTAGTCACCCACCACTGATCAGTTCCATTATTGTTCCATTCACTGGAAGAGTCACTAAGGCCAACCCATACCTAAGGGTGGGAAAATTGAGCCCCACCTCTTGAAGGGAAGAATATCAAAGAACTTGGGGCTTTATTTTAAAACAACATGCACCCCATGCTACCCTGTCTTTTAATTTTTGCTTCAGTGTTTTACAGTAAAAACTAATTTCTTTTCTTCCTCTCTCTCTCCCTTTAATTATTTTTCCTCAAGTAAATTTCTTCAGTCAATTAGGTCAAATGGAATATACCCAGGATGAATCTCTTGGCTATAGTCATGAGTTTAACACCCTGGGTACCACATTATCATCACCAGGGAACTAGTGTTCTAGACTGTACTTTGAAAGAAGACAGGATTGAATTTAGGGAAGGGGCTTTGGTTTCCATCGGTAGGACTCTTCTTTTTAACTGCCTGACCAGCAGTTGGTGTTTCTTCTCTTGCTGTAAAATCAGCAATCCAACGGGAATGCTAGCTACAAAGACTAGCTTGCATTGTGGGTAGAGATGAGCCACTGACAGACATAGGCATTAGGACCTTTTTTCCTGCTGTCACTCAACATTGACCCCAAATCTCTAGAGCCAAGATAAATAACATACACTGAGCGTCCTTATAAATGCAGGTATCAACAGGATCGACTTCTAGAAGCAGAATCGATTGGCTAATGGGCATTCGAAATTTCAATAGATATTGTCAAACTGTCCTCCAAAATTATTGTACCAATCTACCCTGTCACCACAGCATTCGAGACTGCCAAATTCTGCTCACTCTCACTTACACCGGATTATCATCAAACCATCAGATCTTTGCTGTATAAGAATTACAGCTGTTCTCCCCATGCTGGCAAACAGAAGCAGGGCTAGTATCTGTGAAAACGCTTGAAATAAGTGTCAAATTCATTCATCTGTGGTAGCATTTTATTGAATGAGACAGAGTAGATGATGGGAAACTGAGGTCAGAAAGAGAACGGGTTGGAAGGAAATTGAAAGTGGCTTAAGCTGGCAGGGGCTGGGAACACCTGCTTTTTTAAAAAAATATTTTTTAATGGTTATTTTTGAGAGAGAGAGAGAGAGAGAGAGAGAGAGAGCATAAGCAGGGGAGGGACAGAGAGAGAAGGAGACAAACAATCCGAAGCAGACTCCAGGCTCTGAGCTGTCAACACAGAGCCTGACATGGGGCTCGAACCCATGAACCGTGAGATCATGCCCTGAGCCGAAGTCAGATGCTTGACTGAGCCACCACCTGTTCTTTATCTACAGTTCAGTAGTGAATAGAATGCCACTGTAAGCTTGTACCTCTTTAGCTAGTCCCCCACTGGCAAATATTTTACATTCTTTCTTTTTTTTTTTTAATGTTTATTTATTTTTGAGAGACAGAGAGAGAGCGAGAGAGAGAGCGAGCACACAAGCAGGGGAGGAGCAGAGAGAGACGGAGACACAGAATCCGAAACAGGCTCCAGGCTCTGAGCTGTCAACACAGAGCCCGACGCGGGGCTCGAACTCACGAACCGTGAGATCATGACCCGAGCCGAAGCCGGACGCTCACCCGACTGAGCCACCCAGGTGCCCCTACGTTATTTCTAATCTTCACCTAATTACAAACAATGCTGCAGTGATACCTTGTTCATACCTCATGATCCATGCTTACTTGTAACATAAATTCCTACAAGTGACGCACTCGGTCGAAGCGAGTCGGCATTTGTGATTCTGATAGACACTACTCTACAGGGCGCCTTGCATGAGGTTTACGAATCTACACTCCACCAGCAATGTGTCAATGTACTGTTTCCTCACAGTCTTGACACGCGTCGCGTATTATCAAATATTTTTATTCATTTATTTTTCTCTTTCAGTCTTTCACGTAAAAAAATCAGTTTTAATTTACATTTCTCTCATCAGGAGTGGGATTAAGTATTTTTCGGATACATTTATAGGCCTTTCCTATGAACTGCTCGTCATATACTTTGCACATTTTTTTTCTAGTGAGTTGTTGCTTTTATCGGTCTATGAGGGCTCTTTATTAAGGAGCTGAAAACTCTCTGCCTCTCATGTGAATCGCAAATAGTTTCCCTAGTTTGTCAAGTTGGTCTTTTTTCCCACTCTATGGTGATTTTTATTTTATTTATTTATTGTTTGGCCAAGGACTAGACCTTAGGCTTTAAAAAAAATGTAGTTTAATCTAAAACTTATTAGTCTTTCCTTTGATGATTATCACAGTGAGACGGGTCATAAAAGGATTACCCAATATTTTTATGGACTACCCATAAAATTTTGGATTTTACACCTAAATTCTATTTGGAATTTAGCTAGGCTTACAGAGGTCGTTGAGTCACCTTTCCCGCTACATGGCTCCCCTGTTGTCCCAACGTCACTGACTAAATAGTTCATCTTTCTTTCACTTAGACAAGACGCCACATTTAGCATATGCTAAGGTTCCTTGGGTTTAGGTCCACTTGAGGATGTTCTACTACATTCGATCGGTCTTCTGTCCAAACATGTGTCGGTACCACACTGCTTCGATCCCTGAGACTTCACTGCATATTTAACCTCCGGAACCGCTAGGTCCAGCGCGTTCTCCTTTCTCCAAGTTTTCTTGCCCACTTCCAAAACAAACCTAATTTTAGCTGGAATAGCATTACACTCGTAAATGAAGGTGGGGAGGACTGACATTTTTATGCTGTTGAGTCTCAGGCGGATTCTAAAATTTTTCTTCATCCAGGTCCTATAAATTTCTATTGTGTTCATTACTCAGGATTTGGAGTTGTTTGGTTGAGCTTGTAAAGGGGCTCTTTTCTCCCATCCAATTTCTCTCTGGTTGCGATTCTCACGATTGGCCTAGGGCCAAAGGGCTCAACTCAAATGATCTGCCCGCCATCTGTTTCCCTTTCAACAGCCTTCAGGAGGACTTGGTCGGTTTCCCTGGTGTCTCTGCAACCTTCACCCACGAAACTGTGTTTCCTTATTCGTCAAAGAGCACCACTTTTAGGTATTTTCTTTCCCTCTTGAGCGATGGAATTATCCCGAAGAAGGTCAGAGACTTATCAGAGGACCCCCGTTCAGCTTAACAAGGCATCCAGAGATGGTCAAGACATTGAACTATCCCATTGCTCTTGTCTGTTCTCAGGGACTTGGCTGGCACTGTCGTTTGCACCAAGCAGGAGTCATCTGTATCATCCCTCTGCTGGGGGACCGGGACCCAGCTCCTTTCACCCTCCTCTTTGCCTTTCCTCTACTTTTCCTACCATTAGGCTCACCGTTTGCCACCAAGTGCTTCTCTTTTTACGTTAGGATCCCCCAAATTTCTTTTTCTACTTGGGATCATTATTTAAATACCATCTTCAAAAATGGGCTTCTCAGAATGCTGGTGCAGGTGTTAGATTCAGCACAAAAAGGGCCCGAAGGCTGTGTTGGGAGGCACTCCATGCTATACGGCACTCGTGAGGTCCCAGGGCACGTTAACGCTTTAAAGGCCGAGAAGTTCTGCACATTTCACAGACTGACTTGACCACAGTTAATTAACACACCGCATGACTCACATTTGGTGGAACGCACTTCAGGGGACGCAGCCTTGAGACCAGAAGCTCCCGTGTCTGCCGGAGTCACTCTGCTCAGGACACCTGTGATCTCAGTTATCTACCTGGCAACATCAAGTTCACCTATGGGCTGCGAACTGGGATAGAACACTTAAAATTCAAGTTTGCCTATTGATCCTCAGGACGACTACATAATTTACAGAGCCCACCTTTTTTTTTCAGTGGAATATAAATATGGTTGCCCTGGCCCGGGCAGGGCACTCAGTCTCCCCCTTCCTATGGGCCTTCTGCCCCGACCCACAGCAGACGGGTGACCCCACGGGATTGGAACCTCCATGGCAAGATGCACTTGGTACTGGCCGGGGCTGGCCAAGAGGCCCCTGTGGAGACACCCACCAAATGTGGCACCGGAAGTGAAAGCCAAAAGGATTCCTCTCAGACCCACAAGGCAAGAGGGAGGCACCTCTCCCGCCTGAGGCACACAGGGGGCTGGCCTTCCCGCCAGAGAAGAAAAAGCAAGTGAGAGATTCCTCGTTCTCATTAGCGGGATGGAAGCTTCTGTAGGAGACAGAGGGGAAAACTAGGAAAGCAGCTAGAAATACATAAGGAGGAAGAGGGAAGTAGGGCAGAATAACATGAGCCTTCATGGCCTGGAGCTGGTGAGGAGAATGAGGCCCTCTTAGGAGGAGCGACCCACCCCCACCGGGCCCTGGCCCCCTGCCTCTCCCAGGAGGATATGCAGGGGGGGACCTTGGTGGTCAGCCATTCCCGGCAGGTGTTCAAGAATTTTAACTCACTCACCTGTGACCACTTCCTAGCAGCCTGTTCCCTAAGACTCACCCACAGAACTAGCAACTCTCCCTTCCTCTTGACAGAAGAACAAGCAAGGGACTCTGTCCGGAGAAACACGGAACAGACCTCCCAGATGACCTGAAAGCCCTCACGGGGGGCTGCACAGGTGATGTTTTCACCCGGCTCCACTCTGAGTGGGGTCCTTGACTCTGGAAGGGCCGGTGGAGGTGGGGGGGGGGGGGGCAATCACCTTGCTCACCTAGGCGGCAGCAAAAAACATTTTGGTTTCTGGGCTGTGATGTGGTGCTTCTGGGGGAACAGACTTGCATCTCAGGCTTTGTACCTGGTTAAGAAGGACAGAAATGTGCCCGGGAGGGATTAGTGCCGTCTGCATACAGCCAGGACAGCTCCCCTCTACTGCATTTCCTTGCGTGATTTGTCTTTTTTTTATTAGAAGAAAGCATTCCTTTGCTAAACACTCCCAAACAAAACCTAACTAGCCAATCAAAGAAACCACCCAACTGACCAAATCAACGGACCCACTAACCAATCTACCGAATGAGCAACCAACTAACCAACCTGTCAAACAAAGATTAAAACCACTGCAACCCCGGGGGCACCTGGGTGGCTCAGTCAGTTAAGCATCTGACTTTGGCTCAGGTCATGATCTCCCGGTTTGTGAGTTTGAACCCCCGTCGGGCTCTGTGCTGACAGCTCGGAGCCTGGAGCCTGCTTCAGAGTCTATGTCTCCCACTGTCTCTGCCCCTCCCCTGCTTGTGGTCTGTGTCTCTCTCAAAAATAAATAAACATTAAAAAAAAAAACCTAAAAGAATAAATTAGGCACTCAGCACCCAGTGTACCCACACACTTAGCCTTGGACTTTTTAGGAAGCCACTGCTGGTGACTGCACCCCGCCCCACTTGGTTTCACACCTCCATTTCCAGCCCTGTGCACTGCCACCATCTTGGACTTGACTGTGGAGTTTGCTCCTTCGAGGCGTCCCATCCTGCCGTGCCTGTCACCTCTCCTATGCCCTGGCTGGGTCCTAGGACAGCCTTACCAGCCCTACCTATACCACTGACTTGAACACACATGGCGGCCATGGAGTCTCCCAGTTCTCAGAGCGCTGAGAACTGAGCCACAAGAACACTCTGCTGTCCTTGCTGCTTCTGGGAGCAATTTCCTATTCATGCCTTAACTCCTCATGTGGCTGTTTCTGTCGTATGTGTGGTTTTTGCTAATACGAGGTCTTTTGGCAGTTCAGTGCATACAGGGACGTGACTCGGGTTATAAATTACTGTGTTAACGGTGGCCTGGAATGCTGTGGTCCTTGAACACTATTTGCATAAACATAACTCATGTATTTAGAAGGGGAAACATCAGTATGGAAAAAGGGATCGAGGAGATAGCCTGAAAGTAAACACATCACGTCTCTATTCTTACACTTTGGCAGTTCCCGAGTAGTTTTCCACCCTCTGAGTCATTTATTATCGCTTTTATTAGCCTTCTCCATCCAGGCTGACATTATTTTCTGTTTTACTGATAAAGACGATGCTTCTCGGAGAAAGGAGTGGCTGGGGCAGCTGCTGGAGCCTGGGGTGGAGAGCGGGCAGACATCCGGCCCAGAGATCCCACTGCGTCCACCTGGCTGCTAGGGCTAGCCTGGCCCACATCCACCAGCTTCTGTGAGGAAATCCAGGCCACCTGAAGATGCCATGGGAGGATGCTCAGGTAGACAGCCCCAACTGATGTCGCCGGGGACTAACAGCTGCTAGGCACTGAGGGGAGACAGCTCAGATAATCATAGCCCCCAGCGGTCAGGTTGCTCCCCGCCAGAAAACCTTCCCAGCGGAGGCTCCTCACGTTGTGCAGCAGAGAAAAGCCATCCCTGATGCTTTGTTGGAATCCCTGGCCCACAGAGTCCCAGAGTTTAACAAGAAGGGTGTTTATACCATTAAGTTTCAGGGTACGTCTCAGATTTCATGGCAGGTTAAAACGTGTGCAACCCTTTTAAGATCCTAAATGCACAAATCCTCTAAATTCTTCTGTTCTGGGACAGAGCGAGGGTGTAGTTTTCAGCGAATGTGAAATTCCAGCCAAGATAACTGCCAACTTGAATCTTCATGAGGATGGCCTTGTGGCTTGGTTTTAATCACATCGCATAAAGGAGCACCCCTCGCCCCTGAGCTGGAGCCTGCTAATTTCAGACCAGACCAATTCTAAAAAACGTCTGATAATCAAGCACTTCTTCTTCTAATACCGTTTTATAATTAAAGAGCTCTTTCAAAACGGGATCAGTGTATCGTTCTGGATGGCAGGGGGGATCACTGCGGTCAGGATAAAGGGTCACTTCCAGGGCTGCCCCACGGAGAGTGCCTGCTAAGAGCTGTCTCAGTAAGTCTTCTCTGGCAGGAAGTGTGAGGGTGACAACCGTGACATTGCCCATGTGATCATATCCTTCCTTCCTTTCCCCTGCTTCCCCTGCCTTCTCTCAGCATCCATCATGTGTATACTCTGCACCAGGCACTGAGCTAGGTGCTGGGGATATGCAGGTGAGCAAGGCGGATGTGACCCCTATTCTTGAGTGTAGAAGCTGCCGTTTTCTTGGGGTGCCTGGGTGGTTCAGTAAGTTAAGCATCTGACTTTGGCTCAGCTCATGATCTCGCGTTTCGTGGGTTCGAGCCCCGTGTCAGGCTCTGTGCTGACAGCTGGGAGCCTGGAGCCCGCTTGGAATTCTGTGTCTCCCTCTCTCTCCACCCCTCTCCCATTTGCACTGTCTGTGTCTGTCTGTCTCTCTCTTTCAAAAATAAATTAAAAAAAAAAGAAGCTACCATTTTCTGTCCAGTATACTTCTTAAAATTTTTTTTAAATGCTTTTCTTTTTGAGAGAGAGAGAGAGAGAGAGAGAGAGAGAGCGCACGAGCAGGGGAGGGGCAGAGAGAGGGACACGCAGAATTTGAAGCAGGTTCCAGGCTCTAAGCTGTCAGCACAGAGCCCGACACGGGGCTTGAACTCACGAGCCCTGAGATCATGACCTGAGCTGGAGTCAGACGCTTAACCAACTGAGCCACCCAGGTGCCCCTTAACATTTTTAAAAATATTCAGAATACGAATATAACTACATGGAAGTTTATGGGTGGTAAGGATGTCCAAGTGCACATGGTTGAGGATATGGATTTTCAGATGGACTCTGACTCTGCGGGCAGGGGTAGAAGGATGGGGACTGTATCAATTAGCGCAATGCTGGCTATGGCATCAAACCCCCTAGTTCAGAGGCTTGGCACAACAGAAGTTCCGTTCTGATTCATATTGTTGGGAGACAGGTGGCATTTCCCCATTTGGTGACTTTCCTTCTTTTGGTAGCTCTGTCATCCCTTCGAGCCCGGGAATCCTGCGTGTGTTGCCAGTAGAGAAGGGAAATGCCTACGTGCTTTTGATCTGCCTCGGTTGATACATTATCATTTCAGAGAGAAGTCATTTGGCCCAACTTAGATGCCAAGGGAGGCTGGGAGATGCAGCCGCTGGCCAGACAGCCCCTCCAGCAACAGCCCGATACTATGGCAGGAGAAGCAACGATCTTTGTTATGCCGTTCCCCATACCTGCTCTTGGGTGATGTTGGAGGATTTCTGTCCACCATGATGCCAGTGCACTATGGAATGACACTGGCTGGCTTAGGACTCCTGAGAGCTGGGGGCTTGGCCAGGAAACCTAGATGGCTCCATCCCACCTCTGTAGGAAGATCTATGAAAGCCTCACATGTCCCCAGAAAGGATTTTTTTTTAAGAGAGAGAGAGCATGAGTAGTGGAGGGGCAGAGACAGAAAGAGAGAAGACGCAGGGCTTGATCTCATGAACCGTGAGACCATGACCTGTGCTGAAATCAAGAGTCGGACACTAAACCAACTGAGCCACCTGAGCGCCCGCAGAAAGGATTCCGTAAGATGCATATGTGGACGTGTCTACCAGTCTGCCTTGTCAATTCCCTCTGCTACCTATACGGGAGAAAACATCTTTCACCAAGAAACAAGGACACTCTCTGAGGAGCGCTTCAACACACCAACTTTCATAAAACCAAATGCTTAAAAAATAACCAATAAGCATTTAAAATGCCCATATCCCCTCAACACTAATTCATTATAAAATATTAAGAAGCCTGTCACCATTCTGTTGGTGGAGAACTTAAAGCTCTTCTCTGAAAGACACTCTCTTCCGTTTACCCCCGGAGAAACATACAGCAGAATAATGCCATATAACCGTTCTAACGATATGTTCCTGCAACAAGAGAGTTTTAGTTTCCATTGCTTTTCATTTATTTTATGTTATAAATTAATAACATATTTACGATGGAGAGTAACTCATTTAATTCATTAAATGTAAGTACCATAAAGTAAGGCACTTAGATAAGAAAAGTGTGAAACGATCCTGATGCACTCCTAAATGTTACATTAAGTATATAAATCATTTTGTTTTCTCTCTGCTTGAAGTAGAAAGCAGCTGAGGAGGTAAATGTAATTACTATAATTCTATTTTAAAAGGTCCAGGAAGCACGAGAATAGAATTTGCGCAAACATCAAAAAAGGCAGCTTATTCTGGCCCCATTTGTCATCTTCCGTGACAAACTCAACTAGATCGTATGGGGTGTGGCCATCAAACGAACATGCACTTTCAACGACTGAGAGCTTTACAGGACTAGGCTCCCCAGCTCTAAGGCACAGGGTACCCACTACTTACTGGGGTCTGACTTTTTCCACCTTGACGACCCGGGCTAGAAAATCATCTGAAGTTTCCCTGTTGGAGAGCCCCCACCCTCTTAGTCCCAGATCTTCAGGGCTTTGGGTGGTTGGTGGGGTGGAGGGCTGGCCCGAGGGGGCCTGGACATGTGGACTGGTCTATTCCAGCCCATGCCCAAAGTGGGTAAAATGTGTTTTGGTGAAGGGGAGGGGGTTGACTCTGTGAAGCACTCAGCATGGATGCTGGCTATATGAGAGGATTTGGTTTGATTCTGCTTTGAAAATCAGGCGTGACAATCTCCAGCCACGGCTTTGCCCACAGGCTCCCAATTCCTCAGCTGAGGAAAGCCCATGTGGAATGGAATATAAAGAAATAACACAGGAGGGGCGCCTGAGTGGCTCAGTCGGTTATGCGTCTGACTTTGGTTCAGGTCACGATCTCCCAGTTCACGGGTTCAAGCCCTGGGCTGGCTCTGCACTGACAGCTCAGAGCCTGGAGCCTGTTTGCGATTCTGTGAGTCTCTTTCTCTCTGCCCCTGCCCTGCTTGTGTGCTCTCTCTCTCTCTCTCAAAAAATAAACATTAAAAAAGAAAAACAAATAACATAGGAGAAAATGCAAGTGTCAAAAGTCCCTTTGCTCCGTGGCTGCATTAGAAAGGAAACAGCTAAAAGAAATACGGTGGGCGCAGTAAGGCTGTTAAGGGGGAGAATGAACAATGGCCCCCACTGCTCCAACAGTAGGGGGTGCGGGAACCACCGTCAATTCAACACCAACAAATGGCCAAGTTCGGGCCAGGCTGATTTGCACACAGTGCTCCCAACCTTGTGGATATGGGCTTTCTTGGCCTCATTCTTAAAATATGAGAACACAGAAGCAAAAGGAGCACTCATGAACAACTCACCCAAAGTCACACGGTTTTGTGAATGGTGGATCTGAGAACATGAACCAGCCTGACGCCAGGGCAGCGGGTCCCTTCCCTCTGCTGTGTGGCCTTATTCCTCGCTGTATCCCTGGGGCCTGGTGTGGGATGATCCCAGTAGGTGCACACTAGGACGGGGCAGGAAGGGTGGAGAGGGCTTTGGAAGCCATTCTGATGTCTGCCCTGCTGGACGTGGGTGGCTGTTCCAGTTTAGCTAAGAGCTGTGTACAATACAGCTAAGAGAACAGCGACATGCATCGTCTTTAGTATTCTACGTGGTACCAGCATGTTCCCCCTTTGCCTTTTCTTACCTTCCCAAAACCCGAAAAGAACGCCATGGGAGCTCCCTGCCCTTTTCCTGTCACACTCGTCTCACGGCTCACCTCTGCCAAGAAATGCCCCCATCCCGACAGTCCAAAGTAATGACAGGGCATTATGCTGTTCTCTCTGCTGTGGGCTCCACACCAGCTACGTTGCTTGTCTGAATCTTCATGAGGAGAAAGGGTCAGTTACCTGTGGTTGAAATATGCTCCGTCATCGTCACCACCACCACGATCACGATCACCATCATCGTCACCATCATAACCATCACGGTCATCATCATCTTATAATCTGCAGGGAGCGGGAGCCACGCTCTGTGTGCATCTAGGGATTCACATTCGAAGTCAACTGGTGATGGACACAAAACCCCTGGACCCAGTAGAGTTTGGGGCTTTATACACACTATCACATTTAAGCCTGTGCGGTTGGAACACAAGATCTAGACAAGAGCTTTGAGAGCCCAGGGGCCCCTGGGTGGCTCAGTCAGTTAAGTGTCTGACTTCGGCTCGGGTCATGATCTCACGGTTCGGGAATGCAAGCCCCGCATCGGGCTCTGTGCTGACAGCTCGGAGCCGGGAGCCTGCTTGGGATTCTGTGTCTCCCTCTCTCTCTGCCCCTCCGTCTCTCTCTCTCTCTCAAAAATAATTAAACATTAAAAAAAAAAAAACAGCTTTGAGATCCTAGAGGAAGGGCAATCCTAGCTGCGACCCTCAGAGGTGCGTATTAGGGGCTCTATTTTACAGAGAAGGAGTGAAGCTTGGAGCTTTTCGGTGACCAACATACGGCCAAATCGTGAAATAAAGGTGAAGCTGGGCTTCAAATCTGGGCTGTGTAATGACAAGCTTTGCACTCCCACCATGTTATCACTGTGCCCCAAATGTAGGCTGCCGGCTTTCTCACCCACTGTTGCTCCATTGCCTCCGTGCTCCTCCCTCTGAGGAAAGAGTGTTGACCTATTTCCCTCCCGGTGGCATTTCTGAAACAAGACTGGAACTGAAGAGGACAAAGGCCTCATGCTCCTTCTCTGAGCATCTGTGGCCTCTTTGATAATATGGATGAGTTGGAGCAGAGAATTTTCAAAGTCCCTTCCATGACCTTTTGAGATCTTCATTCAGATGACCGTCTCCCTAAATGTGGTGAAATTTTAACTTTTCAGTATGCCCGTGAGCTGGCTTACGAAACTTGACTCTATGACTCAGGATTACACAGAAAAGAAATGGCTCGACGTTCGCTGGGTGGGATGGGGTGGGGTCTGTGTGTCCTGGGCATCTTCCTGCAGCTGATACCCACCCGGACACGCCTCCCGGAACCTTCCTGCGTCCATGCACAGGAGCCCTTCTCCATCGTCTGACTTGTACACGTGTTAACTCCTCCTCAAGACCCACTGGCTGAAGGGGTCAGGGACGGATGGAAAGCCATCATTTCTTGTTCCGCACCTTCTCTACAGTGACCCTGATCTTGCGAATGTTCACAAGGGTCCTGGCACTTTGTGCTAAAAATTTCACTCCATCTCTTGCTGGTAAGTCTAGCCGAGGGCACCTTGACCCCCCATCACACGGATATGGCAATGATTTAAATGGCTACTATTCTTCAAACGCAGGATCACGTGCAATGGACCCGACCTTTTGCAAAACTGCCACAAAACTGCATGGGAAGGCATAACATTGCCGCAGCTGAATTAGACGTGCTCTGAAATTACAAGGTTAAATTGGATAACCTCCTCACACTGCTGAACTGCCAAGACAAATCACTGATATCCCTTCAGGGATTAACAAAGACCTCAGATAACCGATGGAGGCTGAACTGAAGTACGTGAGGACAGAGGAGATCAGGAGCTAACACAATATTTCCTCCTTGCCTCGGTGAAGGCTGAAAAATCACTTGTGGAATATTCTGGACTCCTCTGTAGCAGAGTCTGGTCATCCGTGAATTTCGCTGGAGCCAGCAGCTGTTTAGCTGAGATGTGGTGGTGAGGTGGGGATGATACGTGAAGAGAAATAAATGAGCCAAACTATGAAGGCCATGATGACAGGACACGGGGGCGGACCCTGTAGAGCAGAGGGGACCTGGTGTAAAAGCATGAGGGTGCTGTCGCTGTCTGGGTCATGAGGACAATGCTCTGTGCTTCGTTTCTCCACTAATGCCTCCTTGACTATTACAAATGGTATCTTAAAACAGGCAGAGACAATCTAACCTATGCCAGCCACCTCCTCTCATTTCTTCCTTTGCTGACACTGGGATCCATTATGACGTCCCATTTAGACTTGGAGCATGGCTTATGTGCTCAGATGGCTACGTGCACATGCATGTGAATGCACACACGCGTGCGGTGTGGATGTGTGGTGTGTATGGGGGGCTAGGGGGAAGGTACTCCGCCTCGGCAGCAAGCCTGACCAAGATCCCCTGGCATAAAGATGGCTATATATCATTACCATTATTTACCACCAAGAAGAAGACACAGGCCAAACTAAAAACTAACGTTCCCAAATATTTTGCCCACTTTTTCTAAACCAGTTACAAAAGCAAACAACAAAACATCATACGTCAACTGCAAGGGCTCTGGATGTATCGTTGCTTTGGGGGTTGATGATTCACAAAAATGAGACAGGAAACAAGACCGCTACAAGTCAGGAGGAAGGGTGAGGGCAGAAGCATGCGCTGAAAACAGGACACTGTGCTGCTCCCTCTGCCCGTCGGGCCCCGTGAGCTGGTGGCTTGGCCGGGGTTCTCGGGTCTGTCCCACAGGAGGCCAAACCGGCCAGGCCTCCCTGCCACCTGACTCCTGTATCCAGGGGTACAAAGGTAGCTTCCCCCACTGGGTTATGAGCAGCTCAGGGGCAGAAATATGCTTGCAACTTCCATTCCCCAGTGCCCCGCTGTGCAGGGTCAGAGTAGGCATTTGGCGAGGGCCTACTTCACAAATGAATGCTTGTAGGGATCAAGAACGAGCAAGCCATAGGTAACCAGGGCCTGACCCTGGCATTCGGGTCTGGGTGGGGTGGGGAGGTGTGGGGGTAACCACAGGTCCCTTCAAGAGACAGAGGGATCCCCATCCCAACATCAATATCCCCCCACTCAGCACCCCAACCCTCCAGCCTTGCTTCACGTGACACATTATATTTTATTTACATGTTTGTTTCCCCGCTAAAATGTAAGTTCTACCCAGGCGGGGATTTTCACTTGTTTGGGTCACTGCTATGGATCCAGCAGTGACCAAACCCTGGCAGATTTTGTAGAATGAATTCTGGCAGATTGTGTAAAATGAATGAAAGGGTATGTCCATCCTGCTAGAGTTGAAGATCCTTGCTGCCTTGATTGCACAGTGCCCTCACCCTATAAAGAGCTGTGGATGGGAGAACAGGCCAGAGCACGTCTGGGGCTCAGAGTAAGAAAGGGCAAGGAAAGAAACCCATCAGCCTGCATCAGACAGAAGGCCCGATGGCACTGGGAAGGCAGGGGTGTGCTGGGGCATCGCTAATTAGGGCTGCCTTGGTGCAGCCTTAGCATTCACACGGGGCCCAACAAACATGTACTGATGTTTCCTGGAAAGAAAATCTCCCCCCTATTTTCAGAATGCCTGAGTCTGGTGAGAAAATAACCACTGGAATGCTGTTCAGCAAAACAAAAGTTTGCTTCAGGGTAAAGAAGTGACAATTCAAAGCAAGATATCTGGCTTCGTAACACTTGAAGATTTACCACTCGAGATCTTGCCGTTTCTCAGGAACTGGGGTCCCTCTCCCCCCACCCCCTAAAAAAGCCTCACAAAGAAACGAAAAATGAAAACACCCGAGAGGCATGGTGCCGTGGATGTGAATTGGGGAATTCTGTAACCAGTTGTATAATTAGCACTCGGAAGCCTTACTTTTGAAAGCAGCTCTGATTATCTGTCTTCTACCCAAAACGTCCTCAAGGATCCCACTGCTTAGAGAATAAAGCCCTTGATCCAGCAGCACCCAAAGCCCTTCCCCTCTGGGCCTCCGTTTGACCTACAGCTCTAACATGTACCAGGCTCTGTCCATGCACGCAGCCAGCCAGCTGACTGCCCGCCCTCCTGCCTGCCTCCTCCTTACGTCTCTTACAGCTCGTGTGATTTTCACGTGGGTCTCTCTCCCACTCCAGTGGGAGCTCCTAAGGTGAGGAACAACACCTGCATGACCCACATGTTCCCACGTGCCCCAGATACACTGACGTCAACAAGTGTTCGGCAGCGGTGTTTCTAGATCCAGTCTGATGGCGGTGGTGGTACTTCTAGATCCAGCCTGATGGCGGTGGTGGTGTTTCCAGATCCAGCCTGATGGCGGTGGTGGTACTTCTAGATCCAGCCTGATGGCGATGGTGGTGTTTCCAGATCCAGTCTGATGGTGGTGGTGGTATTTCTAGATCCAGCCTGATGGCGGCGGTGGTACTTCTAGATCCAGCCTGATGGCGGTGGTGGTGTTTCCAGATCCAGTCTGATGGTGGTGGTGGTATTTCTAGATCCAGCCTGATGGCGGTGGTGGTGTTTCCAGATCCAGTCTGATGGTGGTGGTGGTATTTCTAGATCCAGCCTGATGGCATGGTGTTTCTAGATCCAGCCTGATGGCGGTGGTGGTGTTTCTAGATCCAGCCTGATGGCGGCGGTGGTACTTCTAGATCCAGCCTGATGGCGGTGGTGGTACTTCTAGATCCAGCCTGATGGCGGCGGTGGTACTTCTAGATCCAGCCTGATGGCGGCGGTGGTACTTCTAGATCCAGCCTGATGGCGGTGATGGTACTTCTAGATCCAGCCTGATGGCGGCGATGGTACTTCTAGATCCAGCCTGATGGCGGCGGTGGTACTTCTAGATCCAGCCTGATGGCGGTGGTGGTACTTCTAGATCCAGCCTGATGGTGGTGGTAGTATTTCTAGATCCAGTCTGATGGCTTCTCTGTTCTACCTAGAATCCTTCCATGGCTCCCCCTTAGTATCCACACGAGAATTCAACCCCTGTGTGAGGTGTGGGAGGTGTGGGAGGATTGCCAGGGGCTGCTCCCGCCTAGCTTACCTCCCACAGCCAAGTCAGAGCCCCTCGCATGCCATGCTCTCTGTGTTCCCTCTGTGTTTCCCTGTGCTACTCTGCCAGCCCAGGGTGCTTTGGCTTTGAAGAGCTTGTCCCTCAGTCATCTCCACTAAGAAACCTTCCCATCCTGCCGAGGACCCACACCCCTGGCCTCTCTCCTGGGCTCCCCTGCACACCCCCACACCTTGCTTGCCTATCTGACTCCCACACCAGGTGCTCTCTGAGGACAGGGACCATTTATCATCATGTCCCTTGTGCCCCACCCGGAGAAGACGTGCGATGCCATTTTCAGAACGAATAAGCCTCTGGCTCGCAATTGCCCCAATTTGCTCCTTTGACCTTGAATGTTACAGCTGCATGAGACCACACACACACACACACACACACACACACACACGGTTCCTGCATTAAGACCATTACCTCCATACCCACTGGGCCCTGATAAGATTTAAGATGAAAGGTATCCAAACTGCCCTTTCCCCTTTCTTGGCTCAGAATGTTTCTCGCTGTTTCTAAAAGAGAATCCGTTGGCTAGCTTCCAGAAGCCTGAAGCTACAAAAGGCAGAGGGAAACATCTGTCACCACTGTATCGTTCACTTTTTTTGGCAGCTGCAAGATAGCAGAAGGTTCTAGCATTTGCTTATGAAAAGAAGTCACTACTGGAAGAAATTCCTGGCAGACTTTCTGACAAGAGTGCAGGAGCCCCAGATCTGCTCTGGCTGATTTCCGCTCCCTGTGGTGAGCCCTGGGATCTGAGAAGCTGTCCTGCTGATCTAGAAAGTCATCCCTCTCTGGGGCATGGACCTGATGCGGCCTCTTCCTCGGGTGCCCAGCTGTGTAGGAGACTCACAGGACCGCCCCCTTCCCGTTGTGACTGCGGTTTCTGCGGCGCCCACACACATCTCCATGGCCGGAGCCCAGCCTGGGTCCCAGGCACCACTACTGTCTTGGCACATCCCCATGGCCCGCCGTCAGCAAGAAGCAGGGAACCAGAGACTGGAAACCCAGTTCAGCTGGGCTGGGGGGTTTTCGCATCTGTGCCCTTAATTCCTAACAACAGTGCCCAATCGTGAGAAGCCCGGGTCAGCTCTAGGATGCCCCGTGCTGCCAGCAGCACCCGGAGTTGACTTCTCCAAGGCATAACACCTGCATGACGCCGCAGGGTTAGCACTTCCCCCAAGACCCGCCCCCGTCATTAAAATCGGTCATCACAAGGCGGCCGATGCACCAAGCATGGGCTCCATCCTAGCACATAACCCACAGAGGACAGCAGGGTACAGCGACAGTTGCTCACAGTTTAACAGCATTTCACAGTTTACAGGGCGCTTGCATGGATGGTGCCTCATTTGATCGCACAACAATCTCGTGTGCAAGACGGGGCACGTGTCATCACCTCCCATTTACAAGTGAGCATGTGAGGCTCCCACAGCTTAAATGATTGCCCATGGAGCCTCTCCTCTCTCGAAAGTGGCACAGGACCTGAGCTCAAACAGCCCCGGGGCCGGAAGTGAGTCACTCATCGGTTCCACGTGGGATGGTGAAGCCTGGTTCCTACATCTGGTCAGATTAGCGGCATTTAAAACCCTGTAGCTAAGACTCACAACTCCTGGGCCTTTTCAGTCAAGGCACAGCCCTTGGCCAGCAGCACCAGCATCTCCTGGAAGCTTGTTAGAAAAGCAGAAACTCAGATCCATCCAGAACTACCCAATTAGCATGTGCCGTCCAGCAAGATCCCGGGTGGACATGTTGGGTTGCAGGGGCTGTGCACTAGGCAACGTATGCTCTCCTTTCCACTTTGGCTGACTTTTCTGGCTTCACACTGGGAACACAGCTCGGGTGGGGAGGGCTTGGGGAAAAGAAACTTCCATCAGACTGCTTGATAGCCACAAGAAGAGCTGGCTTAACTGTTCCCCTCTCTGCGAAAAAGGTCTCCACCTTTGTCCTCTTTTCCCCAGCTTCCTGCCGAAGCACTTTTAGCCAGAGACACATCTCTTCCGCTGACTCTAGATCCTTCCCTCTCTGGCGCTAATTCTGATAAAAGCACAAAGAGGGGAGATGTGAGTTCAGTCTTCCTTGAGTTCTGGGAATCCCAAAGTCTGTTTAGAGAACCCCCAATTTGAGTTGTGACAGAGTCATGATCTCCTAAGTGAAGCCTGTGAGGCTAAAATTTTTTCTCTCCCTTTTATTGACAAAGAATCTTTCCTTGCCCCTTCAGTGGTGTGCATGGCTTGACCAAGCTACCCACTCAACTGGTTAACAAATGGGCCGTTCTGCTTAGAGCTGAGTTTTAAAAAGATGGTTAGAAAGATTTTTTTAAAGAGGCAGACTTAAGCTTTACTGTAGAGACTGGGCAAGGTTTTAGGTGGCTTCGCTGACCATGTATGTTGTGATTACGGACCCTGCTCCTTACTGCTGTCCGGATCGCTCTGCCTCCACAACCTTTTCGTGATTCTGCAGGAAGTCTTGATTCTACAGACACGTTCCGCAGAAAGACAATTCTACAGTCGGTGTTGACTGATGTCTGTGTTTAGCTAATCCACTTAGGTGACGTCTCATGCTTCCCACCTGGCCTTTTTACCCTGCCCTGAGCTTGGTTTTTTTCTGTGCTTGTTCTCAGCAGTCTGTTACATGGCTCGAGGCCTGCCCGGAGTAGCCAGCCGTGCCCGTCTTGTCCCGAGGCGAGTGGCGGTCACGTGAGGACACGTGTGTAAAGCAGCAGCCACCACTGTCCTCAGGGGAGGCCCTGTTAAGCGCACGCAGGTGAAGGGAGCAGGGAGAAACACGTCATCTTCTCCGCCAGTGATTCTCTCCCAAGAAAGGGGGCATAAGCTCACTTCTAACTCTTTGCTAAGGGAAAGGGGCTTCCTATTCTAGTCAGTTTCACGGAAGGCAAACGCTCCATCACAAACTCTGCGTAGAGCCACGTGACTGTTAAATACATCATTTACCCAGTGTCTGTTCTTGTCTGCGACCAAAAGCAGACCGTTATTTTTCTCTTGCCTTGGGGCCAATCTTGGGCCCTCAGGAAGTTTCTAGACCTATCTGTTTCGGTCTGCGTCTGGCTGCTCTTCAGGAGAGGCGCATGAAGTCCCTCTTTAGCAATGTCTGGCTGGCCCGTGAGCCGCTGGTTTAATTCAATGCTGAGAATGCCCCAGGTCTGGGCCCCAGTTCCAGGCTTCAGGCTCCTTGCTCCTAGGGGCCTTGTCTACTGAATTTGCTTGGATTCCTTGCCACTCAGGGGACGTGTGAAGCTAGCCTTATGACTCCGTCTATGCTCCATTGGAGCCCCTTCCTCTGGAAATCAGTGGTCCGACTTCCAATTTGGTCTTCCAGTCCAAATTCTGTCTCTCGGAACTGTAAAAAGTAGGGCACCTCACGCGTCCGCCTGTAACTGACAGCGACATAATGATAGATTCCCGCAGGAAGGTTCTGATCTGAGTCTAGACCTCCGTTCCCCAAACTCGTTGCTCCTCGGGCCCGTGATGTTTTTCGTTACCTTATGATGTCTAATGGCAGCTTGAAAACAGGGGCGGAGCTCGGAGCAGATGGTACGAGGGGCGCGGTGGTTTCGTGGGGCATGTGTTTGGCGGGGTGGGGGTGAGGTGGGAAAGAAGGCAGTGGGGAGGAGACCCTTCAGCTTTCAAATTTTTCCCCCACCACGAGGGCTGACAAAAAGATAAGTTCCCAGGGCCCACCTGGTCACCTTGGCCAGCGTTCTTGCCTCTTTTTGTTTTTTTCCCTGAGTAGATCAGATTTGGGCCAGCAGGAAGGCCTCCGATCAGGGCAACCATGAGATCCAACGACTGGCATAGGATGAGGACTCAGGGTCAACACCGACAACGTGACTTCTGAGGAAGGCTGGGGGGACCCCGCTGTATACAGAGGTACAGAGTTTGTCAGGGTTTCTGGCTTCTTTGGGAAAGGAAGGTCACACCAATGGACTCCATGTGGGAAAGTAGAGTCAACAAGGTCTAGACGCTGCTTTGATTTTGAGAGCCACCCTCTCGAGGCCCAGGCAATCACACCACAAAGAAGGAGCTGTCCTGGGTCGGAGAGAGGATGAACGATCAAGTCTTTGAGGAGGGGCAATAGAACGACAGAGCTGTCCCAGCTGTCCCCTTTCTGGGGACCTACCACAGGCTGTCTCTGAAAGATGCTGCCTTTTGTTTCACATAAAGCACTTCTTCGGGCTGAAGACACAGGAAGCAAGCAGGTGCTCACCACCCCAAGGGGAGAGGATTCTGATCCTCGCCCCACTAAGACAGCAGGTGACACCGTGACCTCTGACCGCTGCTTCCCCCGGCCCGACGCAGCGCCAGCACTCAACAGAGCGGCCCGGAGCGCGGGGCCTGCCCCCACGGAAGTGCCTACCTGTATCTCTGCTTCACAGACTGCTTCTCTGCGGACTTGCAGACGTGCCCCACGTAGTACAACGGGAAGAACAAAAAGTTCCAGTTGGTGGCAAACCACGTCAGGGTGAAGGGGGCGTCGAACTTCCTGAAGGTCAGCTTGGCGAGCTGCGTGGAGCCCGCCCAGGAGGAGCACACGCACAGCACGACCGCCACGCCCCAGAAGATCTTCTTGAGCTGCGCCCGGGAGCATCTCCAGCAGCGGTGGCTCGTCCTCCCGCCGGCCTCCGCCCCAGCCGGCACCTGGGCCTCCGCCGGGCCCGGGGAGTCCCGGGGGCGCTCCTCCCCTGGAGGAAGAGAAGGGGTTGGTTACCTGGGGGCCCCCACGCCTTCACCTCGCCGCCCCCGAAACCCGGGGGCGAGCGGGAGCGGGAAGGCCCCCGACCCCACTTGCCATTGTCAAGGCCAGCCGCCCCAGGGAGGGGATGAGGGGCCGCGGCAGCCTTCTGGAACAAAACTTAAACAGAAGACGTTTTCGCTGGTTTAGTGATCCTCCAGGATCCCGACCCCCGAAGCGTGGCCCGTGGGCTAGGAGCCATTAGCGCTCACCCCCAGCTTGTTGGAAATGGGAGACTCTCAGGCCCCACTCCAGAAGCCCCGAATCGGAATCTGCCTTTCCACAAAGCATAAGGGAGTCTTGAATACAGAGGACAAACTGAGGGTTGATGGGCAGCGGGGGAGGGGGGCAAACGGGTGATGGGCGTTGAGGAGGGCACCCGTGGGGAGGAGCACTGGGTGTTGTATGGAAGCGATGAACCATGGGAATCTACCCCCCAAACCAAGAGCACACTGTATACACTGTATGTTAGGCAACTTGACGATACGTGATATATTTATACATATACAAAAGAATCTGCCTCTCAACAGGTGGTTTGCGTGCACACCAGTGTTTGGGAAACACGTCTCCAGCACGCCTGGAGAGGCGGAAACATTTTCACCCTGGTCTGTGTCGGCTCACCCGTCCTGCTGTGCTCCGGGGCGCCGGGCATGCCGGGTCCGGGGATGCGTGCCTGAGAAGGGCACAGGCCCTGACCTCTGAAAGCTCCCAGTCCACGGGCACCAGCTCCTTCTGCCCGTTCGACGCACGAATGCCAAGATGCACATCTTACTCCGCGTGGAGGGCAAAAATAGACGGTCCCCCTCTTCTCTATTTGCTTTGTCTTCCTGCCGACGGCCTTCAGTCCCACTGCGAAGCGTTACTTAAAAACCACAGCCTCTGGCAGCGGAGGCTGTGGAAGGCCTCAGACACCCCGTTCTAAGCCACGTGACTTCTGGGAGCCAGCCTGCAGCCCGAAGCCTGGCCCTGGGGCAGAGTCGTTCTCACAGACCAAGAGGAGGTAGAAAGACGTTATTTTCCACCGTTTGGTTTTCATTCACGATTGTGTGCAAGCCGGTCAGCTGGAAATGCAGACAGAGCTGTAACGGTGCGTAGGGTGTAACCATGGACAGATGCAAATTTCCGGCGCACTTGCCTTTCAGACGGTCAGCCCGGCACTTGGCTGGACGGGGGTGCCCAGTGCTCAAAGGCCGTGTCTATTACAGGGGTGCAGGAGTCAGTGCAAAATCTCCTGGGGCCAAACATACTCTATATTTTCTGTTTAAACACAGTAGTGATTTAAATGGCTTTCATGACGGTCAACTGAGCTTCGTGTATGATGCTCTCTAAAACAGTAAATGCACGAGGCAAAAATCCTGACCCAACTGTCAGCCCCCGGCTGTATCTGTTTTAGCCAAAGGTTCTACCAGGCCTTACGTGCCTACTCACGTGAGCCATCACGTCCTTTGCTAGCTCAAATCCTGCTCGACACCATTTATAGTGTGCTTCCTTGCCTGCTTTATTAGTGTTTAATTTCTTTCTTCCTCTTACTTTTCATGCGAGTGTATATGATAATGAGAAGGCCTCTGGAAAATCAAATGCTTAATCACCCTCTCAGCTTCCGGCAAGTGGCGGGTCTCTGTCATGGGCTGGAAGGCAACAGACAGGAGGGTGAAAGCAAGCAGGTTCGCACCCTGTTGGGTTATGTCTTCCCACCAGGATGGCTTGACTTTGTTCCCAGCGGATCCCCGCAACTTAAGGGAAATTTAATTTCAGATAGATGCACGCATATTTCAATTTATATACACTGATTGCCGGGCATGCGGGACTGACCCTGCAAGCCTTCATTAATGGGGATAATTTCCAAGCAGTGTTGGGGGTGATTTCTCAACCACCATTACCAGTGTCAAAAACTCATGGAAAAGACAACTACAGAGATGAAAGAAAAAGTCCACGGACAAATCAAATGCAGTTTCACACGACTAACTTCCTACTAAAGACGGACTCTGGAGGAGGCTGAGTAAATTCAGGCTTGCGGCTTTTTGTTTTTTGTTTTTTCATTTAGCCCTTCTCTGTGCCAAATACAGTTTTAAAACTTAAAGGATTAGGGGCACCTGGGTGGCTCAGTTGGTTGAGTGTCTGACTTCGGCTCAGGTCATGATCTCACGGTTCGTGAGTTCGAGCCCCACATCGGGCTCTCTGCTGTCAGTGCAGAGCCTGCTTCGGATCCTCTGTCTCCTTCTCTCTGTGTCCCTCCCCCACTTGTGCTCCCTGTCTCTCAAAAACAAATAAACATTAAAAATAAACACCTTAAAGAATTAAGCGATGACAGATGCTGTGTGCTGTTCCGATGAAAGAGAAAGTCACCAAATCATGTAATGCTGTGTTAAAATACTCCCATAGATTTGGAATCAAGAAGTTATACTCTTTTTTATAAAGATTTTTTAAATGTTTATTTACTTTTGAGAGAGACAGACAGAGAGAAAGAGCTCGAGATGGGCAAGGGGGAGGAGAGAGAGGGAGACACAGAATCAGAACAAGGCTTTAGGCTCTGAACTGTCAGCACAGAGCCAGACGCAGGCCTGGAACCCACGAACAGTGAGATCATGACCTGAGCCGAAGTCGGACACTTAACCAACTGAGCCACCCAGGCGCCCCATGAGAAGTTATACTCTTAATTTTGTAAGCCTTTTGGATCATTTAACCAAGGGAATATTAAGAATACACAAGCTGGTAGAGCGTGTGACTCTTGATCTCAGGGTTGTGAGTTTGAGCCCCACGTTAGGTGTAGAGATTAATTAAAATAAAAAATCTTAAAAAAATAGACAAGCAAAATAAAGACATTCAAAACTACAATCTAGGCTCTTCTTTAAAAATAAGATAGAACAATGTTTCCCAACATTAATAGGCATTATAAGAAAAAAAGGATTCCATGATCAGAAAAGTCTGGAGAATACTAGGTAGATAGATCAGAACCAGGTTGCTTTGCTTAAGGAGTATTCAGGGCTGATGGGCATTATGAATTTCCACAGCTACAGAATGTGTGTTTCCTATATTATTTAAACGTAACACCTGTGGTAGGAATGGTGTCCCTTGGAACACACTTTGGGAAACACTGGAACAGACCCACAAGGAATCGTAGGCATCCAAGCCAAATTCATTGCCAACTTTCCATTTCACTGTACTGAGCTTCTTATGATAATAATAATTACTTATCGATTGCATTGCCTCATTCATTCCTAATACTAGATCTATCTCCCATAAACTGAAAGTTTTCTTTACAAGTAGTTTACAAAATTGCTGAATAGCATACATAATAAGGACTACAGACTAAGTTTAGTACCCAGAGATAATACCATGGAGATTTTGCCACATTCTCCCTGGTCTTCAGTGTCTTTGTCACACACACACACACACACAGCAAAACTGGGATCATACTGTATTTCTTCTAGTATTCATTTAACTGAATACATAACAGCATGGACTTCATAAGTTTCAAAGGGCTACATTCAGTATGATGTATCATAGGAATATCTCAGCTGACTCGGGAGCTGCCATGAAGCATCTGCCCCGTGCCAAGAGATCCAGGCAGTCAATGAAATAAATATAAAGCATGGTTAACTGTTCTTCAGGAACTTACAGTCTGTCTGGGAGTGACAAAACAGACCTGTGAAAGAACTACAGAACAATCATGTGTGAAACAGAGGGCTTTTGACTGTAATGGAAATTGTGAACAGAGCACGACCAGCATGGGCCGTGATACCGGTGGAAAGAACCAGATGATGCAGAAGGCTGGCCTGGATGAAAGACAGGCCCTGAGTAGAAAGTGGAGCAAAGTTCACGGTCAGGAATACACAGGGCGTGCTGAGGGGCAGTGAGGAAGGCGGTGGGGTCTGAAATCCATTGCCACCTTGCCCCACCTTGATACCCAATTTTTTTTTTTTAATTCAAGTTAGTTAACATACAGTGTTCTTGCCTTGGTCAGACACTCGGCCAGGGTGGCTGAAAGGATGGGAGAAAATTCAGGTGTTAGTCGTTCTTTATTTAGGAAGTTCATACCCCAGCATCTATAACCAATAGACAGAATTAGTTAAGGAGTAAATAGAGAGTGATATAATAAATTTGGTTTTCAGGTGCATTGGTTCTCCACTATTTTTTTTTAATTCTTTATGTTTATTTATTTTTGAGAGAAAAGAGACAGACAGCATGAGCAGGGGAGACACAGAATCCGAAGCAGGCTCCACGCTCTGTGCTGACAGCTCAGAGCCCGACATGGGGCTCAAACTCACAAACCGCGAGATCATGACCTGAGCCAAAGTCAGATGCTTAACCGACTGAGCCACCCAGGCGCCCCTGGTTCTCTGCTATTTGAAAGGCAGCAAACGTACCCCATGTCAGGTACCATTCTCAAGGTCATTTTAAATGCACTGTCTGATTTATGCTCAGACTTCAGAGAGAAGGAATTACAACATGGGGTGCAGCATCCCTTCTCAAAAACCTCTCAAGTCTTCAAGCGCAGGCAACTCTTGCTGACTTTCCCTCCCATCCTAAATTGCAAGTCAAGTGACTCCTCTGCTTTTGATTTCACTCCTTTAGTAGAACAGCTGAGACAGGAAGTGCGGACTGTCTCAAAGAAATCAGTGCGGAATTAGCCTCACGCTGTTTCCTGTCTCGGCTCCTCTGACCATTGTCGTACGACGAGGAATGCTATTTATGTCACCTTCACTCTTCCAACACCCCCTCCCGCCAACCACTAACTAACTACCCTTCTCTCTACGATCTTGTGCCTTCAATCCTAACCTCAACACTTTAGCCTCAACAGTTCTGCGGGCAAAGTGGACCATACGCTCTGGCCCCCTGGTTGTACTGCCACATGCCACACGCTGGAATTGTGGACGCAAGCATCTCCCTATTGGTTATGCCACGTGATTCACTCAGAAGCGCTGGGGGACAGGAGGGCTCTTCCCCGAGTTGGAGGAGTGTTCTCTTATGCACAACGTGTACTTCACGACACGGTGAGACGTAACCACACCGGTGCATGAACTTCCACCCGGAGCTCTGTCCCGGAGTCAGGCGATTTACTGAAACCATGCTTCAGTCCTACCACCTGCAACATCACACGCACTGCTGGTCTCCTACTGGCACTTAGAATGCATTCACCGTCTTGGGTCAAGAAGCAGCAGCTCCCAGAGACAGAGTCTGCTCAGGACAAGGAAACCCTAGCTCATAATGGGTGAGCTGGAGGTCTGTTTTAGCCACTCGTTCTCAGGCCAGGGCAAGCCTCAGGAGCTGTCCGCTGCTTTCCCCTGCGAAAGCGATGCATCGGGGGCTTTTTGCGTTTATTTAGTGAAGCCCATTTCTATCATGAGAAAGGAGGAAAAACTGGAAAAGCATTCACTCTTAACTTAAAGTTCCCATCAAATAGCTCCTCCAAATTTCCAAGAGAACACTAACTTTCTTTCTGAGGTCGCCTGAGAACAAGTAGACTTTTGGTGACTCTATGAAAAAGCATCCAGGAAGTTTGCACTTAGTAAGTGCCCAAATCATGTCTTAGGGGTAAAGGACCCAGAGCTGAGACCAAAGACCCACTGGCTGGCATGGTCCCAGAGCCGGGATCAAAGACCTACTGGCTGGCATGGTCCCAGCCTCCCAGAAGCTAAAGGCAATACCCGGTCTCTACTGGGAGGAGGTAGCCCTCAACCACATCTCTATCAATGAGACTTACATAATTATTTTTCATAGCCTTCTGGAGGCATAAATTTCGTAACCATAGAGTTAACTTGCTTTAGGAGTACAATGCACGATTTTTATTACATGTACAGAATTGTGAAACCATCACCACCATCCAGTCGTAGAACATTTCCATCACCTCAAAATGAGTCCTGATGCCCACTTTCAGTCAGCCATCCTTGTCCACCCCGACCCCAGACAACCACAAAGCTGCCATCTACCAATTTGCCTATTCCGGGTATTTCACATAAATACGGAGATTTCTGCATCTGGCTTCTTTCATTGACCATCACGTCTTTGGGGTTCGTCCATGTTGTAGCACGTGACGTCAGCTCATTCGCTTTTATGGCCGGGTGGCATTCCATTTTATGGATATTCTACATTGTGTTTCTCCATTCATCAGCTGACGGACAGGTGCATCGCTCCCAGGTTTCAGCTATTGTGAATAACACTGCTGTGAACGCTCACATAAAAGTCTCTGTGTTACTTGTATGTTTTCCTTTCTCTCGGGTGGACTAGTTATGTTTTTAGGCTGCTTATCCAACTAACATTCACTGACACCCTCTTTGCAGCACCAAGGGGCAGTGCTTACGTGCCCGCATCTTACGAGGTTCTGTGCCTCCAGCTCCATCCCAACAGGGCACGACTGAGAGGTGCTCTGGGAACCAGAACCTACTCTCTCGTTTTTGTGTCCTGGACTGCCCAGGGGAGAGTGCCTGATGAGAAACTGCCCATTGACTGGCCACCGATGCATACACCGGTTCGGAGCCAGGCCACCCAACTAAGTAGCTTTTGTAAAACTGAGGAGCTTAGAAGAAAGTTTTTGTTTACGGCCATGTGCAAGTGTAATTCATCTCCCAAAAATGCACTTCAGGTTTTGCTTACCTGATATACTCTTTCAATACTTGCGCAGTGAGTTTATGCATGATGGGGTGTGTGTGTGTGTGTGTGTGTGTGTGTGTGTGTGTGTGTGTGTAAGTAGTGGCTTGGAGAAGAGAGAAGAAGAGGCTGGATGTCCCAAAGCAATGCCCACTTCACATACCCTGACCCGTTATGCCCACCCGTACTTGCCAGACCATGCTTGGACTCCTGGATTTGGGGTCGGAAAATACTCGCATTATTCATACGTGCTCCTGGCTAGCACTGGTCACAAGGAAAGAATGGAATCCACAGATGATTAAAGTTGGATGCTGACCCTGAGAAAGGAAGAGGTGGGGGCACAGGCAGGAAAAGGGTAAGTGACAGGTATACGTCACTTGTATACACGCCTTACTCTCTGTGAGAGGATTTTATAGATTTTTTTTTTTTTTTTTTAACCTGTCATAATGTTGGCGGTCAGTATGACTATTGTTTTGCAGATCGGACGGCTGAGGACCTGACAGTTGCTCTCCAAGGTCACAGGTTAGTTAGGGGCTGAGATGCCCTTCCAAGCCTCTGACTCCCAAACATCGACAGGAACAGAGAGCACCCTTATTCTCCCCTACGAAAGTGGATTAGGGTCGTGGTGCCCCACACCCCAGTCAGAACTGCAGATCGCTGGAGATGGGCTTCAGGTTTCTGGAAGAGAGACCCTTGGAAGAGCCTCACTGGGTATGGGACTCTGGGCCAGGACTTACCATCCTGGAGCAGTTTGTCATGAACTTCTGCGTCTTCCCCACCAAATTCATGCATTGAAGCCTTCACCCCCAGCGTGCCTGTGTTTGGAGACGGTGCCTTTAATCAAGTATTTAAGGTCAAATGAGGTCATAGGGATGGGGCTCTGGTCTGACAGGGTGTGGCCTTGTAAGAAGAGATGGCAGAGAGCTCACTCTCTCTCTGCTTCCCTGGGTGCACATAGAAGAAAGGCCACGTGAGGACATAGGGAAGGGGCGGCCCTCTGCAAGCCTGGAAGAGACCCTCATCAGGAAACAGATTTGCTACCGCCTTGATCTTGGACTTCCCGCCTCCAGAACCGAGGAAACCCATGTCCACCCTCCAGGTCACCCAGTCTGCAGCGCTTAGTTAGGGCAGCCTCAGCGGAATAACCTGAGGGAGTCACAGCGCTGTGCGCTGTGCTTATGGGGGTGGGAACACAGACCGTGACCGCCGCCGTGCACGACGTGGGGCCAAGCTGCAGAGGACGGGGTGCTTATTTGGATAACCTTTCAGGAGAAGAAGTAACTGCACCGATCGCTGGATTAGAGACGTGAGATGCTATCTCACACGCGTGCGCCTCCTGTGAATTGCTCAGGCCTTTGTTGGAAAGTGAGTCCCGGAGGCAGTTGCAGAGACGGAACACAAGGCAACTGCAAAGTTCTTTTTAAAAATCCAAACAGGCGCCGGGGTGGCTCAGTCGGTCAAGCGTCTGACTTCAGCTCAGGTCATGACCTCGTGCTTTGTGCGTTCGAGCCCCGCATTGGGCTCTCTGCTGTGGGCACAGAGCCTGCTTCAGATCCTCTGTCCTCCCTTTCTCTCTGTCCCTCCCCCACTTGTGCTCTCACTCGTTCTCAAAAATAAATAAACGTTAAAAAATACAAATAAAAAACCCAAATGATTTCCCCGGTGTGGATACAGAACCGGGGGGAGGGTGAACCCTGAAGCCCTACCCTGTGGCAGTTAGAGAGCTAGACTGGGTCACGCCCACATCTGGCCAGCGGCCAGACATCCCGGACATCTGCAGTGGTATTTGCACCCCACTCTGCATTTCCTTAGAGAGCCCCCCATGACACTCAAGTGTGGAAACACCGGCTTTAAGACAATCCCGACGGGTACACAGCCTCAGGCGAACGTGACATCTGAGAAAGTGACTGGCTACAGGTAAGCTTTCAAGGCAGCCGTCGGAGCCCCAGGGAAGGAGAAGTGCACGTCTCCCTTGGGAGGGGAGCAAGGCCTGCCTTCCAGCCAGCTCGCGGGCATCCAGTCTTACTCTGCCGCCCTGCCAGTGAGTGGCCCGCACAGTCCCCGGGAATCTCGCCATCTGCACAGCCCCGGGCACAAGACACCTCTGTACCCACAGGAGGGGCTCACCACACGCAGCCGGTGATGTTTGGGGGCCGCCGGTGACCCGCACACAAACACAGGCCAACACGCACACATTCCCCGTTGCTGACGTGTTTCCTAGTCAGAGGATCCCTTCGACCTGTGCGTGGACAGGAGCTCAGGCTGGCAGAGCTCACGGTGACAGGCCAGGGTTTCCCAAGAGGGTAGGCTGGATGCGGGGATGGCCCCTCCAGGCAGAATCCTTCCACAGGCAGGAAGGGGTGCGCCCTGGGGCCTTGTCCCCCAGCGGGGAGTGGGACAACAGGGCCCTATTTTAGCTGATGGCATGGGCTCCTACTCGATTTCCCTTGAAGAACAAAGCACTGTTTTCTGAAACAGACCACCAAGTTCTCAGCAGGGTCACGCACGGGCAGGACTGAACGCGTTCTGACCGGAAGTGGGGTCGGCCTGAACGTGTGAACCTCTTCCTCCCAAGCTTTGTCTCCCGCCTTCTGTACCCACTGACGGGGACGTGGCTCGGCTAATCCTGAACCATGAGGCTTTTCTACAAAAACACCCAGGCCTGCCTCGAGCAAGGCTTATGACTTCCAGTACCTTCCAGAGATCTTCCTGTACTTTCTTTCTTTTTTTTTTTTTTTTGCATCGCCCCATCACCTGGGGGTCGTCTCTGGAGGCCAGCAGTTTCCGGCTGCTGAAGATTCAGGGAGCAAGTTGTACTCACACAGCTGGTCTTTCCTCCCCATGTTCAAATACCACGAGAGTACATGCCTCCTTGTGGACACACACACACACACACACGCACGCACATGGTGCACGCACACAACACAGGCTGAATTTCTTATTTCTGCCGGGTTTCATTTCCTCAGAGCCCTGCTCTCTGGAGTA
This sequence comes from Panthera leo, assembly GCF_018350215.1. Lineage (NCBI taxonomy): Eukaryota > Metazoa > Chordata > Mammalia > Carnivora > Felidae > Panthera > Panthera leo. The sequence goes on from NC_056689.1 coordinate 14,231,591, forward strand.
TAGCTACTGAAGGGTTTTAAGCAGATAAACCCATCTCTGCTAATGAGGAAGCTACTTCCTAGACTCACAGAATGTGTCTTGCGAAGACAGTGGGTAGGAGATCTATTCTAATCCCCTATCTTTTCAGAGAAGAGAGGGCCGGGCTCCAAGAGGTGAGGTGACACGTCCAGTATATTAATAAGCAAGCGGGGGAGCAGGAAAGGAAACGTCAGCGTCCCGACCCTCACCCGGTGTTCCTCCCCACACACGCTTTCCCAAGTCACACGATGTCTTAACCAGTGAGTACGGATCACTCGCCAAAAATGCTTTTAAGAATTACATCTCTTCTTGGCTCTTCCAAGGCAGCTATTCTGAACTCCTTCCCACCTCTGAAGCCTCCAGTCCCCATCCGAGATCTTCGGCAGAGGATTCCACGTCCTACGTTGCAAAGAAGATCAAAGTCACCAGCTCAGGTCCTTGACTTCCCTCCCCTGCCGTGTCCACACTTCCGTGTCTTTGCTCATCAGCTCTTCCACTTCTCTTTCTCAGGGCCACTGCTCCCTTCTCTCGTCTTGTGCTTTCCTCCCGTGCCCCTTGCCGCACCCCCACCCCCCTCCCCGGCCACTGTTGCGTGAACCACATTTCTCCTGTGCTGGAACCAGCCTCCTTCCTCTGGTCTACAGCAATGCTTTGCTTTCAAACTCTCTCCTCCCTCTGAAGGTGGAGAACTGCTCTCGCAGCCAGGGGCGCCAGGGTGGCTCAGTCAGTTAAGCGTCTGACTCTTGATTTTGGCTCCGGTCATGATTTTGCAGTTCGTGGGATCGAGCCGCACGTCGAACTCTGCGCTGACAGCGCGGAGCCTGCTTGGGATTCCCTGTCCCCCTCTCTCTCTGCCCCTCCCCCATGCGTTCTCCCTCTCTCTCTCTCAAAATAATAAGTCAATAATCTTTAAAGAACCGCTCTCACTGCCAAACACATTAACCAAGTATCCTCACACCTGCTGTTCCTCTGCCTCACCCAACACTCACCCCTTGAGATCTGGCCGGCAGACCAGCACCCACCTGAAATCGTTTCTACAGAACCGCCCTCCTTGGCCGTACAGTAAAACCCTGGATCGCAAGTAACTTGTTCTGCGAGTGTTCCGCAAGACGAGCACACGTTTCTGACAAATTCTGACTTGATAAACGAGCTACGTCTTGCAGTCTGAGTAACAGGGGCCGCCGAATGTCATGTGATCACAACTGAGCCAACGGTTCTTGAAATCTGCTTCGAGTGCTTTGAATGGCAAGCAGGTTTCTGGAACGAACTATGCTCGCAAAGCAAGGTTTTACTGTATTTGCAACCACGTCACGCTCGCTCTTTCTTGGTTTTCCTCCTGTGGTTGCTATGATGCCCTATGATGTGGGTCCTCTGGTTCGGCCCGCGGGGACTTCTCTCCCGCCCTGTCTCCCAGGTGCATGTGGCTGTCAGGACTCTGCACCTGCCCACTCCCTCCCCTCGAGCCAGCTCTCACCTCATCAGTCACTCAGCCTTCGCCACCCCTCCCTCCACCTCCTGGCCCGCTCCACACCTGCGCGTGAAGGCACTGCCAAGGCTTCCGGCTCAGCCCATCTAAACCCGACCCCCAACTCTCCTTCATGGATGTGCCTCCCCTCCCACCCCTGCCGTTGCCACTACTGTTCGTGGCATCTCTGTTCCTGGAGAACCTTCGGGCTTCACCTGTAGAGCTGCCTTTGGCGGCTCCCTTTCCAGCACTCCACCCGAAACCATGATACGTTTTCACACTGTTGACTCTACCCTCCTGTCTTCATTCAAAAACATTAATTGTGATGGATGAAATAGACTTTGTGACCCATTTGGAACACCACAGCTATAGAAGACTGTCCAATTTTCTCCGACTTGGATGGCGTGTTTCCCCCCTTCTTTGGCTTCCCCTTCCTCCCTGCTGCAATTTACTCTCCTGAGCCCAGCATTCAGGAGGCCTCTGAACCCTGGCCCCTTCCGTCCCCCACTACTTCTTCAGGTAGCGTGAGCTCTGGCCCCAGGAGAGGGCACACAGGTCACTGCCACGTGCCAGCCTTCCCCAGCTGTGCACCTCTGTCTGTGGGTTGCCTCTTCCAGGAACACTGTGTTCATACCTCCCGCCCATGACAGCACAGGGCACAGGAACAGCCTCTACCACACTGTCCTGATCATGCTCAAGTCCAGTTCCAAAGGATGTACAGTCATCACCTGCATTTTGGAGATGAGAAAGATCCTGAGGCCACCTCCAGGCTCAGCGGGAAAGCGTGTCCTTCGTTTATGTCATTTTGGCAAAGCGGGGGGGGGGGGGGGGGGGGGAACTGGTGGCCAGAGAGCTATTTAGTGGCCACCTGCGTCCCAGCCAGACGGGAGCGCACCCTCTGCTGAAACGCGTCATTTATGTTATCATCCTTTCATGGAATTAAAAAGAAAATTAGATTCCAACGTGGCATCTGTGACATTTCTCCCTTGTTTGGGAGCTCTGTGTAATTTATCCCTCTAGCGTCCTCAAGCAACATCCAGTTCATTCTCTTGCGCGGACTAGGTAACGTGTGTGTTCAATACACAAATGACAAATGACTTTTGTTACTGAACTTCCAGGTCTGGGACCACCCACCCAGGCAAACATTTTTGGGTACAGGAACCCTTTGGCAGTATGTTTCTCAAGACTCCCGTAAGACGGGACCAACAGGGCTGGGGCTCCACCTACGTGATAACGGGGCACCCCAGGATGACCGTCCTACCCCATTAATAGAAGCCCAGTCGCCACACCTACACTGGGGGTGGCTGAGACAGGCTGACGGCCCCAGAGCAGAGATACTAAGCATATCAATGACAGTGGGTCTGTGAGTCCCAGGGGCGGTCCAGACCTCTACGCCATATTGTAGCGGGAGCTCCAGTGCGCAAACATTTACCCAGCCGTCACAGAGTGCCATGAGCAGATGCAATTCCCACCGCCAATCAAATGAAATGCAGTCGTACAGAGGTTCTGCAACACCCTGGAGCCAGTGAAGATCCGGACACGCAGCCTGACATGCTTACTTTCAAACTGCATGACCTTGCAGGAACAGCTTCTCTGAACCTCGGTTTCCTTGTTTATCAGTTGGGGTAACAATGCTTATCCTTCCTTTGGGAGAAAGAGCAGGAAGGCGGCCATCTCCCCAAACAAAGTGTCTTGCAACACGGCAGTCACATTCGCAAAAGCAATCATTCTCAGTGTTAAGAGGGACGTCTCGTCCCTCTTCGCTTTCACGTTAAGAGAACGGATTCCCCCTGAGCTTGAGTCATTTGCCGAAGTCACTCAGGTCAGCATGAGAGGTGGGCACGAAACCCGGCCCACCTAATGCTACAGCCCTCACTCTTTCCAGAATACTACACACCGCCAGCCTCTTGGGGAAACCTACTGCATTTCTCAACTACCGATTCCTACTGAATGTAATTCTACCGAGTGTGATTTAGCTGGTTGTGAATGTAGACGGTCCCAGGAAAACACTGCTCTACCAGAGATGTACCACTGATCGATGCTCAGTGTCTGCATCCGATGGGAAAGGGAGGAAAAGGATCGGAGAACGAGATATGCTGTCAGACGGGACAGATGCCATCAACCTGGCTGGAAACCACTTTTCGAGCCTCAACCCCTCTCTGGGGCCCAGCTGCTCTCCCTTCTCATGCTTCCTGGCCAAGCCTGTGCACACACCAGTCCTTCTGCCTGAAACAGCTCACCCTCCCTTCTGTGCCCGACAAGTTTTCTCACTTCGGTTACAACACCTCTACCTCAGAAGGCTTCCTCCTCAGACAGGCCTCCTCTTGTTCAGGAAGGTCTTCTCAAGGAGGTCTCCTCCTCGCGAGGGCCTCCTTAGATTACTCAATTATCAGCGTCCCCGTGACACTTTGTCCTTAGCTCTGTACCAGAACTTTCTCTCTTACGCTAGATAATGTATCTATCTGCACGTCTCTTTGGCACTAGACTGAAAACTTCCCTGAGGAAACGAAGCTAGTGTTGTTGTTTATTTTTGCGTTTCCAGGGCCTCGCTAAGTGGGCGACGGATGTAGAGTCGGGTGGGATGAGGTCTCTGGCGAGGAAATGAAGTCCGCTTGTCCATTTTTCTGTGTTTCAGTTCAGCCCGGCATTGCATTTTCTATTTTGGTTTTATATGTGCCGCACGCTGGTGCCTTCTTGCCTCCCCATAGAAGACACACTCCACAACCCAATAAATATTCCTTGCTGGCTGCATTCTGTCACTATAGCCCGTCTGCCAGCCACACAGAAACAGCCACAGGATGGGGACCACCCTGCCCTGTGCATCCAAGGCAAAACAAAATGATTCAGCACTTCCAAAGCGAGCACATAAGATGTAAATGGTTTCAAAAAATAGACCAAGAGCCAAACTGAACAAAAACACCAAGCAAAAAAAAAAAAAAAAAAAAGAAAGAAAGAAAAGAAAAGAAAAAAAAGGCAGAGAGAAAGTGCTACATGTATTCCCGGGCGTACCAATGGCAGGTTTTATCTGGCCCTGGCCTGCAGACTTCTGCTGACATACACAGAGGTATCCTATGCAAAAAGGGAACTGGGGGCTTTCTAGCATCACCGGAACTCTGTGGATGCTTCTAGATACCGTCCTCATTCCCTTACTCTTTGAGAGCAAGAAGGTTTGCTGAAGGCACAAGACAGTCTGTGACTGGAGGAGTGCCAGACGTTTCTTAAGGAGCTACTGTGTGCCAGGTATGGGCTAGGTCTTAACACCCATCCTACCTCACTGCATTCCCAAAAGTCAGCTGAGGTGGGCTTATGGCTTCTGTTTTACCAGGGCTCAAAACAAGGAAACTGAGGCTCAGCGCTCGCGATTTACGCAAGTCGGGCGGGGGGCAGAGAAGAGCACAGTCTTCATCCCCGGTCTCTCCGATTCTCAGTGAAATACACTTTCCGCTACAGACGCGTATGGGCAAATGTTGGTTAAAAAACCGAGTCCACGGCTTGCTAAGGTTGTCAGTGTGGGCGGGAGGCTCAGAGTTCACCTGACGGTTACACCTAAGGCAACGGAGGAGGGTATCCCCATTTTGATTCCCTGAAGGTGAACCTGGGGCTGGCCTGTCCCTCCCTGCCTCCTGCAGCACCTCTGGGGTCACGGCACCCAGCCTGGGTGACCTCGCCGTCCATATTCAGCCTGACTCCGCAGGCAGCTCAGACCTGTCCTGCACGATGGGCTGGGGATTGCCAGGGGTGGGGGCGGGGCGGGGGGGACACTCTGCTGTTGGAAAGCAGCACCAGCCTGCTGTACTTAAAAGGTGGAGGTGGGTGACTTCCCACAAGGACCCCAGGAGTGGGCAGACATGTCCAGCTTCCCTATGGGACATACACATCCTCCAATCCTTCCCCTCCCCCATCTTGCACGCACGCCTGGGCAGTGTCCCTGAGAAGGCCTGGAAATGCAGAACCCCTTAGGAAAGTCGGCACATGCACTAAACTTAGGTGTAGATGACAGATACCATGTCTCTCCTAAGATCGGGATGGGGAAGGGGAAGAGACAGCTACACGAAGGGGAAAAATAAAATCAGCCTCTTTTAGACAGAAAATGATGCAAATGGTAAGGAGTTGCAGGTTCGTGAAGAATCGTGTCCTGAAAAGCACAGGTTTGGGATCAGAGGGCCCAGAAGTCCATTCCTGTCTCACCACCCATTAGCTATGGGTCTTGGACAAGTCAATCCGCCTTGCAGGGTCTCACAGTCCTTAGCTGTTCGATGGGGGGGTAATGGTACCAGGATGGCTCCTGGTGGACCCCGGTGGACCGGCTGGGCTGCGTGTGGAGTACACAACCGCCCCAAGTTTCCATCTCATTCTTACTGGTTCTCACTGTGACAAACAAGGACTCATGAGGGGTACAGGTCCTTGGAGGCCATCATACAGAGGTCTGGGCTCCAGGCTGCAGTCCCAGGGACAAGGTAGAAGCTGGGCTCTCTCTTACACACTGGTTGCACCGGGCTCTGTTAGCTCAGGAGACACGAAGGCCTGGAACCGAGGGGTCTGCCTTCCTGTCCCCACTGGCCGGGGGCTCCCTCCCAGCCCTCGCCTGGCCAACTTGGCCAGCTCTAGGAAGACTCAGTCATTCCACCTCCCGTTAAAGCAGTTCAGGACGGAGCCTGGTCTCTCTCTGCATCCCCCCTCCCTGCCCCCCATCAGAAAGGGAGGTCCCCTTTACTCCAGCAGGATAACAGCTGTGTCTGAGTAAGTGTCTGTGTCTTTCCCCTGAGTTGGGGAAAGGACCTGTTTACAGGCTGCTGGTGGCTTCTCTCTCACCTGCTTGCCCGCCCGTTCCCAGGGAGCTGGGCACTCACACTGCTGGGGGGCTGGCAGGCTTCAGGGGCAGGAAGGCTGATTTGGGGTGCGGCACATACATATCTCCTTCCTCCACCAGCTGAGCAATACCTCTGGTCTTCCTAGGGGTGGGGGTGGGGGTGGGGGTGACACTCCAAACCCAGGGTATTCAAGTGTGTGTGTGTGTGTGTGTGTGTGTGTGTGTGTGTGTGTGTGCGCGCGCGCGCGCCTGTGTGTGCAGTGTGGTGGTGGGGGTTGGTGTGAAGGAGAGCACTGGTTAGTGTCTGGGAGACCCCTTCCTCCTAGGCCCCAGCTGGCAGGTGCCTCAGGACAGGACAGGCAGGAGCTCAGGCCACCGCTGCCCGCTGCTGTTGCCAGATGTACTGGGGGCCACGCAGGGAGGAGCCAGCCCTGTGTTCTGGCAGCAGGGGGACAGCCCCGCAGACCCCGCAGCAGCTCAGCCCGGCGCGCCCGGGAGCCACCTCTCCAGCTGCCACCCCCGCCCCCCGCAGGCATCAGGCATCGGGGCGCTGCACTGCGGGCGACGCTTCCTGGGGAGCGCGGCAGCACCCACGGCCAGGCAGCCCCAGCAGGGTGCCCCCCCCACCCCCTCCAGCCCCGGGGCCATTACCTTCCACTTTGGTGAGGGTAAGGACCGGACTGTTGCAGGCGCTGAGCGGGGCCACCCGGGCCGAGTGCTTCTTCATGATGAGCCGTCCGCCTGCAGGAGCGCCTCCGCCGATCGCCTACATCCTGGGGCCGGCCGGGGCGCGCCTCTCGGGTCCGGTCCCGGTGGCCTCCGCCGCGGAGGAGCGCGAGCGGCTGGCCGCTCAGGCCCTGCCCCCGGGGCTGCCGGCCGGGCTCCTGTCGCCGCGCGGCTCACTGCGGCGGCCGCCCCTCCGAGCACATCTTCCCTGGCCGCGCAGCCACTCCACACACGCGCCCACAGCCTCCTGCCTGGAGGTTGCTGCAAACTCCAACGTCACGTACAAGTGCGCTCCCCACGCCCACCCCACGGGCTCACCTGCTCCGCCCCCCGCCCTGGGACGCCCGGCCCCCCGCAGCAGCAGCCCGGGCCCTCCCTCCCAGCCCTGTCCCGGCTGTGGCCTCCTGCGGGGCTGGCCATCAGCTCCCAGGTCTGCCCTTTGCCACCACCCGCTGGCTCGCGGGAGGGGACACCGGAGAACTTAGCCTCGACTTTAAAATGCGAGGCGTTTGACTTTGAATTGAGAGCCGACTTTCCTGCACAGAGTCCTGAGCTGTGGTTTACAGGAAGAAGTCAGGAAAGAAGCAAAGCTTCCCCAACGGCTTGTGTGAACTTCTTTGAAAGAGTCTAGGGGCACGTTATCTTGTCTGGCCTCGGGGGACAATTTGGGGGGGGGGGGCCAGAAGATGCAAAGTCCATAGAGCAAAGCAGCAACAAGAGGAAGGCTTGAGATTTCTGCTCCTGCCCCACCGGCCGGGTCCAGCGAGTCCCAACTCCCTGGGAAGTGGAGAAACTTCATCCCTGCCCAGCTCCCGGGTTCATGCTGCTGCCGCCGGTCTGGCATTTGCCTCTGCACACACTGGTCTCACTGCTCCCACTCAGACCCAGCTGTAAGCTACTGGCCAATGACGCGTGATAAAAAGCAATGACATCCCTACTGCATCATTGGCTGGGGTGATCCTTAAGTGACCACCGAGTCCCCAGGACGTTTATGCAATGATAATGCATCATTCGAGGTGCCCTGCCATCACCCTCCAGGTAGGATGCACAGGCTTGCACAGCCCAAGAACTCCATGAGGCCTAATGGGCATCTCACTCGCACATGCCCAGGTACCCGTCAGAGTCCCAGCCTCCTCTGGGAAACGGAAGATTCGGTGGTCACTCAAGGTGGGTTTTGTTATTGTTAAGTCCTTCCCCAGAGTTTGAGAGCCTCCCAACTCTGCTTGGTTTCCTGTCTCAAAGCTGATATTCTACTATACGATGTAACTCGTGTCCCCCCTAAGGCTAACTCAGTGGAGTGGTAAGAGGCAGAGGGCAACCCTAGCCTGGTTCCTAACAGTCATTTCTGGTGCCATCCACGTGCAAACCCTCGGGTCCCTGGCAGAAGTGGTTCTTACAAGTGGTCTTGTAGGGATCTTGTTATTCCTTGCCCTCTTGAACAGTCCCGATGGACAGAATGGCCCCTGGCTCTGCGAAAGGCCATGGTTTCTCAAGGTTGCTTCATCACTACAGCCAAGGAAAAGGATTATAGGGTCTCTGCAGAGCCCTCTAGTGGTAGCCTCGACATTATATGCCTCTTCCATGAACTTGTCTCAAGACCCCTAGAGAGGACAGTCTAAGTCAATAAGCTATTCGTTCCCTTCTTTGTAAAAATTAAGCATAAATAGGCCCAAAGCAAAAGAATTTCATGTTATATAAAGAGGGCCTTTTAAATATGCAATATAATATTCTTATGTGTTGTTTCACTAAGTTCATCCATCAACATTATATACAGTAACTAAAACAAATATCACATGACTACTTGTTTTTTGAGTACTTACTATGTATCAAATACCATGTTAGTTTGCTTTGCAGAAATCATTTCATTATTTACTTACAAGAGCTCTGTGAGATTGCTGTTACCTTGTTTTATAGATGGGGAAACTGAGGCAAAGAGAGATTTATATAAAATGTCCCAGGTCATAGAGTGTGCAAACTGGCCAAGCAGGGATTTATATTCCAGTCTAAACAAATTACTATTTACTCAGAAAAGCCTGCCATGCTATTCACTTGTTAGAGATGTAAAATGTAAAAACTCCACTTAACTATTCTAATTCAGGTAGGAGATACTAATCAGGTAATCCATAATTCATTTCCTTGCACTTGAATATGGTTTCAATAGATTTCATCATGCTTTTGCACCTCCTGGAGTCTGGGTCTCCCCAGAACTTCAATTTTTAGCTTTACTTGCTGCCGAAGCAAATACCCCTGAGACTTAAAATTAGCCCGTCCACCACACTCATTCTACTGGGCAGCTCACAATGAAAGTGCCCAATAAATAGTTGTCTGTTTCTTTATGCATCTTCCTATTTACTGCAATGTCTTATACAAGTTAAACAGATGATCAAGTATTGGTTTTTTTTTCTGTTTATTTATTTTGGACAGAGCGAGTCTGGGAGAGGCAGAGAGAAAGGGGGAACAGAGGATCCGAAGGGGGGTTCTGTGCTGACAGCAGCGAGCCCAATGCGGGGCTCAAACTCACAAACCGTTGAGATCGTGACCTGAGCCGAAGTTGGACGCTCTACTGACTGAGACACTCAGGCACTCATTAAGTGTTGTTAAATACTCCTGTCAACTTCACTCATTAAGTAGTTATATCTAAACCTTCTTTTCCCCCTACGGGATACTCCAGGACCTTCTGATACCTGAGAGGTCATCACCTCCTCATGTCTATCAACTTCTGCTTATCAAAAAGGCGGTACCAAATCTCATCTCAGCTTCCTCCCCTTATTTTTTTTTTATTTTTTTTTCAACGTTTTTTATTTATTTTTGGGACAGAGAGAGACAGAGCATGAACGGGGGAGGGGCAGAGAGAGAGGGAGACACAGAATCGGAAACAGGCTCCAGGCTCCGAGCCATCAGCCCAGAGCCTGACGCGGGGCTCGAACTCACAGACCGCGAGATCGTGACCTGGCTGAAGTCGGACGCTTAACCGACTGCGCCACCCAGGCGCCCCAATCCTCCCCTTATTTTTAAGAACCGGATGCTGTTTCTCATTTTCTATACTCTATTAGCTCATACCTTGTGTTTCAACAAAAAAATCTTAACGCCCACCAAATATTTCCTCTACTCCTTTTTAAAAAAGGAGTTCCTGTGGCTTGACCATGTGAGAGCGGACACTCCTGAGTGCACACTTTTCTGGGGGGAGTGAGTGTGGTGAGGCTGCAGATTTACAAACTTACATACATAAAATTATTCTAGAATATTAACTGTGTGCTGGTATATGAGCGCACTGGTATTTTGAGAATTCCAACAATTTAAAACCCTATGCTAGGGTGAGGCTACCATGACCCAACTCAGGGATACCTAGAAAATCACACAAGCTCCCCACTTAAAAACCCAATTCTCAAATTACATAAAAAAGGATGCTAATAATTCTTTCAATGAAGACAGACATGATCCCCCAAGTATCAATGGAAACAAATCCTGTATATATAATATCTAGGCAAGAGGTTAGCTCATTTAACCCTGTACTATGGAGGATGCTTGTGTGAGCTAATAACTGAACGATGTCACTGGGTACCTACCGGTCTTAAATTTAATATTATAGGAATTTATCTGAAAGAGGGACTGGGGGTTGACTTTTTCCAGGTCATATTCATAAATGTCATCTTCTAAAAATGGTCAATGGTTTGCTCACCAAACCCAGCATTTCCCTGAGCTTTACATGACATGCCGTCCTCTGTGACAGAAGAATGTTCTTTGTCACTAACCCCACGCCCTGGTTTTCTCTTTTCATTGCTGAGGTTGGGGAGATGGGATATTTAATGGCCATCTGTGGCATTCTGGTACAGCAGGCTCATAAGAGTCAGTGGGCTTTGCGTTCTTAGTACGATGGTCCAAACAATGGAGTAAGTTCACTGAACAGATAGAGAGAGTAACAAGTCTATGACGCAGAACTTACATACCGTGGGTATGAGTTTTATACTCCCTGGCCTGCCTTCAACAGCCTCCCAGCCTAACCCCTACTTCCCACTTGTGAACCAGAGTAAGGAAGTGAAAGGAGGAGTCTCAGGTAAGAAAGAAGACAAATCAGCCAGTTTCTTGTACACCCAAGAGGCTCTATTTAAATTGCAACCCTATGTGGGGTCCTGACCATGGCCCTTTAGGAAGAGAAGGGTAGGCAACCTTGGGATGAATCATCAAGGAAGTGCGTAGCTCTAAGGAACCGGCTGATTCCTCAAGTTCTGGAGGCTTACTACTTTTCTTTCTGGTACTGGACTCCCAGGTCCAGCTCTATATTCAGTCTCCGGCCTCCCTAAATAACTCGTGTTGCCCAAACAGTCTGGTCTGGTCTTCCTGGACTGACTCCTGCATCTGCCGTTCATGTTGGTCACTGGCCATTTCAATCTTCTATACTGGAATGTATTTTCAGACTCATCACACTATTCCAAACAGGCACATGACCCCCTTGGTGGGGGTAAGTAATACTTGTGACTCTCTTGAGCCCAAGAGACATGGAAAATGCCCTGAATAACAGCCAGCAACAGCTCAAGTTTGAGCACCAGCTCTGGCAAGAAGAGTGGCCAACCTCGAGGGGCCACTCAGCCTATTCTGGCCTCAGCTTCCTAACTTGGGCACACAATAGTTAGCCCCCAATGGTAGTTTCCAGACTGTTTTTCCTGGTCTCTCTGCAGACTGACTCTACTTTTCTATGTCCATGTTAGATTCAGTTTATAAAACAGTTGTCACTGTAAAAAAAAGGTTTTGAAAATGATGAACTGAACAATTTCCAAGGTGCCATTTGGCTTTAAAATTTGGGGTGTATGAAATTATCTTCCAAGATAAGATAGTTGTCACTTCCTCCAAAAATCTTAAAAGAATATTATCTTTCATGAATATTTCAGTTAGTAGACTCTCCCTCTAAACGGTTTCTCACTTTTTTGACAGAGAGAAATCTACATTTCTTAAAAATTCATAGAAGTTTACACTGAAAGGATGAATTTTACTGTTTGTAAACCATATGCCAATTTAAAACTTGGTAAAAATATGCTTGACATGTACAAACACATATATAACTGAGCTGAATATTTAATAAAATACTACCCTTACCGTGTATGAACACTTCTATTCTATTCTATTCTATTCTATTCTATTCTATTCTATTCTATTCTATTCTATTCTATTCTTCTGTTCTGTTCCATATATTTTGTTCTGTTCTTTTATTGCAAAAAAAATGCTGACTGTGGAGTGCTTGGGTGGCTCACTCGGTTAAGCGTCTGACTTCATCTCAGGTCATGATCTCATGGTTTGTGGGTTCAAGCCCCGTGTCAGGCTCTGTGCTGATAGCTCAGAGCCTGGAGCCTGCTTCGGATTCTGTGTCTTCTTCTCTCTCTCTGTCTCTCTCTCTCTCTCTCTCTCTCTCAAAAACAAATAAACATTAAAAAAAATTTTTTTAAATGCTGATTGTGATCAAGTAAGTTGACTTTAGTATGATCTGCTCTTGGGTCATAATGCATATGGTTTGAAAAGTACTATTAAAATTACATTCTTTTTTTTTTTTTTTTTTTTTTTTTTTTTTTTTTTTTTTTTTTTTTTTTTTTTTTTTTTTTTTTTTTTTTTTTTTTTTTTTTTTTTTTTTTTTTATTTATTTTTGGGACAGAGAGAGACAGAGCATGAACAGGGGAGGGGCAGAGAGAGAGGGAGACACAGAATCGGAAACAGGCTCCAGGCTCCGAGCCATCAGCCCAGAGCCTGACGCGGGGCTCGAACTCACAGACCGCGAGATCGTGACCTGGCTGAAGTCGGACGCTTAACCGACTGCGCCACCCAGGCGCCCCAAAATTACATTCTTTTTAAGCAGAGAGCTTTACTTAATCTCTTCAAAATAAATAATAAAAAATATAAAATCCAGCAAAGGTTTTCAATAGTCAGAAAACAGACCGCTTCAATTAATTTGCTCTGAAATATTAACACTGCTTCAGAGGCCTTTGTAGTATTAAACAGTAAGAATAACAAATTATTTTTGTGGTTACCCATGTTTAAAAATAATCACTTCAAGTAGCTCCAAGAACCAGAAATGGAGTTTTACCCAAATAAATCAGTCTGCAGCATTAGAAGCTTTCAAAGTGGAACACACATTGGTATTTCCAACAGGCGAGAAGGTCTAATGATCGAAAGAAATTAACTCCATGCGTTGGGCCGCTCATTCCCCTGATCTGGCAGGAATAACTGATAACCTTTTTCAATAACTCCAAGTGCAAGTTCAGGGAATCAAGAACCATTAGACAGATCTCTGGGTGGCTTTTCTCATCCTCACATGCCCCTTCTCTGGCACTGTGCATCAACAGCATAAACTCAGAACTCATTAGGGCCCCACTAGGATTTTTCCTCTTTTGCTAGAAAGTAATGTCAAGGTTGCTTTTGCAGACACATCCCCTCGCGGCATCTCCATGATTGCTCCATGGTGACTGGACAACAGCTAGCTTTGTGGCCATTCTGAGCCCAGGGTCAGGATCATGATGAACAAAAAGAGAGGCACAGAGATGGGAATGGGGTGTCTGGTCACTTCCTTCGTGGATCCTGGTCAGGAGCCTGAGTCCAGTGGAAGACACCATGGGGTGGCCTTCTGCAAGACCAGGCCATGGCATGGTGGCATCATGGGAGCTGAGAAGGGGCAGCTTCCCTGGAAGAGCAGACAGGCCAGAAGGGACACCTGGGGTGGGCTTGGGTGGGCTGGCGGTGGGGGAGGCTCCCTTTCCTGGGACCTTCAGAGACCTACTTTGGTGCCAACACAGACCATGAGTATAGAACGAGTACACAATGTCTGGTCCCCAGAAGATGCTCAAGAAGTGATCATTCTCTTCCACTTTGGGAAATGAACATGCCAGCTTCCACACATTCCTTCCGACACTGGAAAGGGGGCACTGCTTCACAATGGTTTCACCTGGTCATGTCGTTTAATCGCTCCACGCTCAACACATCATCCTTAAGATGGAGATAATAATAGCAAGTACCTTACAGTGCTGCTGTGAAGATTAGAAAAAGGGATACATGTGAAGTTCACGTAAGTGTACCTGGTAAAGAGCAGCACTCAGAACGCATCAGTCATTACCTTCAGTCTCTCCCACTAGGTTCTTTACTGGGCAGGGGCCATCTCTGGTTTGTACCAAGCACCATATATGGCTTACGTAATAGGTGCTCAAAACAGGAAGTTCTGAAGGAAGGGGAGGGAGGAAGGAAGCAAACAAGAGCATATTCACAGGACCCAGAATTCTGGAGTTTTCTAGAACTGTCGGCTTCAGCCACCTCCCAGACTATCCCTTTGTGCCTGCACAGAAACAGCGGTGCCAAGAAAACCACGCTTGGCCAGCTCCCTCCTGCTCAGGGCTCTCTGCCCCCCACTGGCTTCATCTCAGAGGAAGTGCCTGGAGACCAGGGCACTGGACTCAAGGTGAGGAGAGAGAGATCTGATGCCATTTAGTTCAGAAATAGCTGCTTGCTGTGTTCCGGATGATTCATCGACCACAGCTGGACTCCTGTCTGATTCCCCTGCTCTTCTTCCTCTGTGGAGCAGGAACTAGAATACTGACCTACATCGGATCCTCGTCAAGGCCAGAGGCGCACTCCCTTGGCTGGTGTTCGTTTCCAAGGGTGAATCAAGGGGATTGGCCACCAGACTGACTTGAAAATGAGAAAGATGTGTTGGTTCGGGAAGGCGCCTGCTCTACTCTTTAGTTCCTGAGCCCAGGACAGGCCAGGATCAGCAGGCAGGGGTCATGTTCACCAAGGACAGAAGAGGCTCCAAGTTGGGCAGATAGAGTTTCAGAAGTCCTGGGATCGGGGCCTCCTCTGGAGTCACTTAGCTCTTTGCACTCCTTTGAAGGCAGTGATAACCTCTGCCTTGCCCTAGAGTTTTCTGTATACCTGCCTCAGCTTCCTGCTGGCTGTAAGCACTGGGAGTGAGGGACCCTGCCCAGGAACAGGGCCTCAATGAGCACCGGTAAATGAATGAATGAATGAATTAATGAATAAATGAATGAATGAAAGAAAGCAAAATCATTAGGGCAGGAAGAAGCAGGAATTTACCAATGGCTTAGATAGACAAGGAGCTGAATCCAGAGAAGCAGATTCAGCAGGTCTGCGGGGGCAGGTACTGGCAGGATCAGCTTCCTGAACTAGCCCTAGAAACAGCCCCTTCACGGATCAGGGAAGTCCTGCCCATTTGCCAAAGGAGCTCCAGGCAGGACCAACCCCCTTTGTGTGGGCAACCTCTGGGTACCCCATTCTTCAAACAGACCCTGATTCCCAAGGCTTCCTTCCTCTCTTGAGAGCCTGGCTATCGTCCTTCATTCCCCAGTTAGGATGGGTCTGGGAAACAGCTGGGCCCTCCTGATGCCTGGCCTAGCTCTGCCCCTCCGTATAATCTCAAATCACCAGAAGCTTCCAAGGTACAGGAGTTTTATAGAGTGTCATCTGGATGCCTGAAAATTACTGAACACACGGTCTACTTCCCGCATTTTCCCAGTCCCAGGGGCTTCTCTACGCCTCCCCATCCACATGGCACCCTCGCCTTCTCCTTCCTCTACCCAGCATGCCTCATACACACTAGGATCCAGGCCCACTGTCCTCCTGGCCGAGCAGAACCTCCTGGGAAGTGTCTTCTGCTGACCTGACCAGAAAGGGGTATGCCAGTAACAAAAAGCCTTCTCCCCTGCTAGACTGGCTTCCCTGAAGTCTTGGTTCAGGCTCATTTTGCCCCTAAGGGGGCGTCTGCGCATTGGTGTACTTTGCTCCCCTACCCCAAAGAACAGACCAACCAACAACCTGCTTACAGCAATGGGTTTGGCTCCTGGCCAAACGGCTGGCATTAGAAGCCCCCAGGTGCTGCCCCTGGCTTCTGCCACCTCAGGCTGGATTCAGAGAAAGATGGGACCCTGGCGGAGACCAGCAAGGCCAGGATCTTGGAGAGGGTGGGATCAGAGTGTGACTACAGCAGGCCTGGTGCCAGCTGTCCCCTAGACTTACTCTCAGCGATCACTTCACTGGAAACCTTCAATTAAGCACTTGGTCCCTGTTCCCAGGGGTGTGCTTCCTGCTCAGTGACAATGAAGCTGAGCTCTGACCGATGACATTCCATGCGTGACACACAGAGACCCCAGGTCGCGGCTGACCAAATCCGCTGTAACTCTCTGTGAACTCACTGGGTGAGAGGAAAGAAACATTCTGGCACGTCAGGGGCTACCAAATGACTCCCCTGGCCAAAAACTATAAAATTCCCCCAAGAAATGGGGGAGTCTTCCCCACAGTAAGCCTTGAGGATGGTCCTTTTCTCCTCCCTTGTTTTGCACAAGATCTTAGTTGCCCTACGCTGGGCATGTGTGGGCACAGGGGTGGGGGGGGCGGTATATGCATCTAAACCTGCAACGAACTGTATCCTTCAGGTGAAGTAGGGGCAGACCACAGGGAGAGATGTTCCACCATTTTATCAGATTATGAGAGATACCCCTCACTTTTTTCCCCCTAAAGCAAACAAAAATCTAGCAAAGGCTGTTTTTTTGCTTTACGGCTGAAAGAGAAGGTCCCACAGATTTTGGACAAAAGCAAGAAGGAGCCAGAAGTCTGGAGATACACCCTGTTCCTGACCAAGGCAGTGAGTCCCGCCTTTTCCCCAAATGACCAGCTAGTATCGGCAAGGGGACAAGTCTCAAGAATTATCTAGAGCTCTTGGCTGGTTTTGGAGGATTAAACGTATGCATGATTTGTTCCCCACAGTTACCTCCCTGGTGTCAGAATATTTCTGTCTCGTGGATTCCATAACTACCTCCCAACCCTAGCTCCTTGGCCCTTTGACAAAGATGGGCTTGTTGGTGCCCCAGGGGAGTGTCTGAGGCTGTGTGACACCGAGTGACAAGCCTAGGGCACTTGTTGGTGAGACAACCAGGCTTGTCTGGGTTTTCCCAAGCACATCAACACCACAATCATTTTCCAGCTTGATGGGAACCTTTTGAAATTATCTAGTCAAAATCTGTTCTTGGAATTTTTTCGTCAACCCTCATTTTGATTTTAAGATGATGATCTCTGGAAATTTCACATAAATGCCCATTCTGAAAGCTGGCAACGTGTATCAAAATTCCTAAAAAATACAAATGTTTACGGCCTCTTACCCAGTATTTTCATTTTAAGGAATTTACCCAAGAAATAATCTGATGTGAACATAGACATATGGACAAAAATGGCCATCAAGTGTTTTTTTTTGTTTTTAAGTTTATTTGTTTGAGAGAGACAGAGACAGCATGAATGGGGGAGGGGTAGAGAGAGAAGGAGAGAGAGAATCCCAAGCAGGCTCTACGCTGTCAGTGCAGAGCCCGATGTGGGGCTTGAACCCACGAAGAGTTGAGATCGTGACCTGAGCCGAAACCAAGAGTTGGACGCTCAACCAACTGAGTCACCAGGCGATGCTCCATCTAAGTTTTAATATGAGTTAAGTAAAAAAATAGAAACAACCTAAAGGTTTATTAACAGGGAAATGGGAAAGTTTGATGTATTTACACAAAAGGGTATATTGCAGCTGATAAAACAAGTCATTCAATAATACAGGGGAAATGCTAAGGAGAAAACACAAGGTGTACATTTATGTTCATGTGATTTTTACATACATTATGTGTTTGTTTTATATGTAGGCCATATCATTATATATATGTGTGTGTATATATACACACACACACACACACACACACACACATATGTATATAAATAACATGTATTTGAAAAAAATTAAATAGGCTACCATTTTTTTTCCCTAACTACCACAAAAATAGTGATTCATTTACTTTCTCCTTGAGAATTCTCTAAAAGAGAAGTTTATCTACTTTTAGAAGTTCAGTTCCATAGTAAATGGGGTTGAGACCAATACTGATGCCTGAGAATAGTTTAAAGGGTGTGTCTCTTGTAAACAGAAAACAGATACCAATGCTAACAAAATGGGAAAAGCCTTAGGGTACAAGAGTATATAAAATAATGCTGCAACAGTTTTTTCTTTGAAAATGATTAGACAGTTACTGGGGCAACTGGGGGGCTCAGATAGTTAAGCAACCGACTTTTGATCTCAGCTCAGGTCTCGATGTCAGGGCTGTGAGTTCAAGGCTCGCACTGGGCTCTACACGGGGCGTGGAGCCTACGTAGAAAATACGTAGACACTTTTCGATTCTTCTTATATAAAACTCTGTCAGATCCGTGCTTTCACGGCCATTGTTGCTCGGCCGGTACAGAAGCATCCATTCCAACACCAAAAGGAACATGTAGTTCTGTTTTCCGTGTTTTGAATGTTTTGTTTCTCACATCCTTTTTATATCCGTGCCGCGCAAATTTCCAGAAGATGTGAGTAATGAGACAAAGGGAAGGGAGCGTGAGTAGCAGTGTTGGCTTCTTCCTGCAAGACTGAAGGGAGGCACAGCCACAGCTTTGAGTTGGTAGAGTCCTCCGCTGCTCGCCTACCTGGGGGGGTGGGGGGAGGCGCCCTGTCGGCTTGGTGAAGGGCCAGGTGGCTCCCCTTCTGACTGCTCCCTCAGGATGCTTCTGTCTTTGGTCCAACCTCAGGGGACTCTTGTCTAATCTTTTCCCTCATCTCTTCACTCCTGCTCATCATACACAGTTTTAGATCTTGCCCTTGAGTGTACGTCAGTGACAAGGCTACTGTGTCGGTATCCGTCTTAGACGGGAGGACTGTCATCTCCTTGCATCCTGGTCGGCTCTGTGGTGCCCCCGGGCACCTCAGGGTGGTAGGTATTTGAAACCCAGAGGGCTCCAGTGCATGAGGGAGGCCTGCACTCCGACATGACGGTGGGAACAAGAGAGAGGGGCCCCATGATGCACAGCTTCCATGCTTTCTGGCACATCAATCACAGCTACCAGCTTCAGGGCAGGACACTGTTAGAAATGATTAGGCATAGTTTTTACCCCTGGGTTTTTGTGCACCCATTCCACACGTTGTATTAATAAAGTATAATATAATACTTCTTGGCAGGGATTTATTGGGTCCGATATGTTCTCCCCACTTCCTGAAAACTCAAACGAACAAAATGTGACACGACTCAACCCCGCCCCCATCTCTCAGCTTTCTTCTCTTGCCTGAAACTTGGCCCCTCTTTATACCTTACTCCCCACTCGAAGCCTACCCTTTCTGCAAAACTACAAAAATAAAAACGGAAGACAAAAACACATACCATCGAATACCTTCAAGTCTCGGACTCCCTGCTCACCGCGGAGGGGACCAATCGTGGGGGCGGCTCTGTGTGGAGCCTAGCTTATGGGCAATACTCACATGACAAGCCCATCGATCTTTGTTTTAACCTTGACTGCGTGTTTAAAGTGAACCGGCATCAAATGCTCTATTGATAGCAGAATTCTAATTTGGGATCAGTAACAACCTAAAATATCTGAGACATGAAGGATAACTGTAGCTTGAAAATCTGTTTCCAGCAGTGATATCTGCAGAATTTAAGGCGCCCTTCATCCATGGCCCCTGGAGCATTATTTGATTTGTTAATGGCATGGAGGAAATAAACCACAAACGGTCCTCGGAACTAACTGAAGATGAACAAATACGTACACTTGGGTGTCAGCGTATACTAGAATTAAAAAAAAAAAAAAATCACTTGCACTGCAAAATGTTTAACTACAGTCCTGTCCAGAAATGATATAGGTAAGCATAATGGTCTTCAACTAGATATATGACTTTGCAGGAAACTTGTGTATGAATTTGAATAGTAGTAATCAAGTCACGCTGGGATTCAGAGTCCATGGGCCCAGCCGATTCACAGCCATAGGGTCTCTTCTGCATTTGGGTGACAGTACTCCCTGCTTGCTAGTAGACTTTGGGCATGGCTTCTAGGGGACACTCTGGGCCCATGCGAAGGAGGGCCTGGACACCGCTTAAGAGTACAGACTCTGCAGAGTGGAAAGAGTTCTGGAAATCACCTAGTGCATCACCCTTAGTTTGGGCCAGGGAAGAATAAAACTAAGACGACGATGAGAAACAAAAGACTATGGCTATGCCGGGAACCAAAGAGAAGCAACCAAAATATACCTCCAGAAATGCACAAGGACCAAATGACAAGGTCTGCCTCGCAGCCGTGGCTGCTACGAAGCCGAGAGTGTTTTCGATCGATGGGACCCGCCTGCGTTTCAGAGACTCATCAGGAGGTTAAATAAAGAGGCCACTCCTTCTTGGACTTTAATTTTAAACTTTGGACAAGATTCAGGACAATTGCAGTGCCTTTAAAGCGATTCCTTGTTTTTTATGAAAGGAAGCTGTCCTCGAGGAAAACAAACACACAAAAAACTCCTCAATCTCAAGACATGAAAGACGATGTGAGTGCTTCCTAACTCCGAGTGGAGTCTTGCAGGAGATGGAAGGTGAATCAGGGCATCTAGCAAGGCTCTGCAACAGTCCTGTCACCAAGGCTGTAGGCACGGGCAAAAAAGAGCATACTCGTCTGTTTCTCACCACAAAGTGGTGAAAGTGGAAACACAAGAAACAAAATGGGAGAAAACATTTGTAGATCATATAAATGATTACGGATTTCTACGTAAAATATAGGAAGAACTCTAACAACTCAGTAATAAAAAGGACAAGGCCCCAGTTAAAAGCCGGGCGAAGGTGATTTTAAAACGGGCCAAAGACCACACGGACACCTCACTGGAGAAGATACGTAGACGGCCAAGACACATATGAAAAGATGCTCCTCATCTCTATCACCAGGGAAACGGGAATGAAAACAACAGTGAGATACCACAGCATCTCCCCCCCCCGCCCCCCCAGAATGGCCAAATCCGAACACAGATATCAGCAGATGCTGGTGAAGAGACAGGGCAAGAGGACCTGTCATTCATTGCTGGTGGGAATGCAAAATGGTACAACCACTTTGGGAGGCATTTGGGCAGTTTCTTTACAAAATGAAATACACTCTTGCCATGTGATCCAGCAGTCATGCTCTTTGGTACTTGCCCCAAGGAACTGAAAAGTTATGTCCATACAAACACCTGCACGTGGATGTTTACGGCAGTTTCTTCACGACTGCCGAAACTTAGAACCATCAAAATGTCCGTCAGGAGGTGAACAGATAAATAATTTGTGGTGCATCCGTATTATGGAGTATTGTTTACTGCTAAAAAAAAAAAAAAGCTGTCAAGCCATGAAAAGCATTGAGGAACCTTAAATGCATATTATTAAGTGAACGAAGCTGGTCTAAAAAGGCCGTATGACATACAAATACAGGACATTCTGGAAAAGGCAAAACTATGGAGACTGTAAAAGGATCAGTGGTTACCAGTGGTGGGGGGAAAGGGAGGGGAGGTGAGTAAGCAGAGCACAGAGCATCTTTAGGGCAGCAAAAACACTCTGTATAGTAAATATAATGATGGATGGATGTCATTACGCATTTGTTCAAGCCACAGAATGTACAGCACCAAGCGTGGACCCTAAGGTAAACTACGGACTTTGGGGGATTATGTTGTGTCAATGTAGGTTCATCCTTGGTACAAAGTATACCATTCTGGTGAGTAATGTCGACGATGGTGGAGGCTATGTATGTTTGGGGCCAGGGAGTGTATAGGAAATCTCTGTACCTTCCTCCCAGTTTTGTTGTAAACCCAAACTGTTCTAAAATAATCAAGTCTTCAGGAAAATGAGCAAAGGGCGTGAATAGATATTCCTCCAAAGAAGATACACAAACCATGAGATTTATGATAAGCCCATGAGAAGATACACAACATCAAAAGACACCAGACAAATCAAAAGCACCGTGAGATGCTACACACCCACTAGGATGGCTAGAAGCAAAATGTCAGACAATAACAAGCGTTGGGGAGGATGTGGAGAAACTGAGAAGAAAAACTCGTAACTTCTGGTGGAATTGTAAAATGTACGGTCACTCTGGCAAGTGGTCTGGCAGTTCCTCAAAAGGTTAACTTATAGACTTGCCATATGAGCAATTCTACGTCTAGGTTTATACCCAAGAGAAATAAAAACACACATCCCTATAAACACCTGTATATGAATGTTCACAGTGGCATTATTCACAATAGCCCCAAATGGAAGTATCCCAAACGTCCGTCGACTTGATAAATGAATACAGACAACACGGTATATCCACCAAAGAGAATATTATTCAGCCATAAAACGTTGATGAGCCCTGAAAACAGTATGCCAAGTGGAAGAAGCCAGACACAAAAGGATACATCTTGTGTGATCCCGTTTCCATGAAATGTCCAGAAAGGGCAAATCCATAGATACAGAACGTAGACTGGAGGCTGGCAGAGGAATAGGGGAAGGGAGAATGGAGGGGGACTGCTAACGTATATGGAGTTTCTTTTTGGGGTGATAAGCATGTTCTAAAATTAATCATGGCAATGGTTGCACAGCCCCGTGAATATCCTAAAAAAAAAACAGAGCTGAACTCTTTACACAGGTGAACTGTGTGGTCCGTTAACTCCATTTCAATGAAGCTGTGATTTAAAAAAAACTCTATGCTCCTTAAAACCTTCTGAACTATAGTCCCATATATCTGTTGGTATCTATTATTAAATAGTGAGGGTTTTCACAAAAATATTAGTAGCTGTTGTGTTTGGTGGCACTGCAGATGACTTTTAAAATTATTTCTCTTGTTCTTTTTTTTGGGGGGGGGGGACTGATTTTTCTTAAGCAAATACATGCTAAAAATGTTATAAAAGGAAACTGGCCAGGTTTTACAAATGCCTGCTTAGAGCCTTTCAGACCAAATGCTCAACGCACCTACTTGATACGATGGATGCCTTTGGCCTTTGACATTTGACATTCTTGCAATGTTTGTTCTCAGAGCCCATTACATCACTACAGACAATGATTACGCTCTTTGCCTAAACATTTCAGCTCCTGCCTCTGAAACGGGCATTGCTCTACCCTCCTTGCGTGGTGGCGGGGAGGATTAAGAGGGACCCTGCATTAATCAGGACTCCACAGCATGGCAGCAACCCGGCTCGGGGGCCAAATGCTCGGCTCACCTGTCGTCTGGGTGAGGCCGCCGGATGCTGGCCTGGCGGCTGATGCTGTCCTCTCTGCCCCTCAGCAAAGTACAAGGTGCCTACGTCGCTGGGTATCGAGGGTATTTCCACACGGCCGGGATGTAAGAGTTAAGTCAAGGGCTGCTACAGATTTCCAATAAGTGTTCTCCTAGCCGACCCTCATCCAAGACTTTATACACTTTCCCCTTCTGTCTGTATATTTTCCCTAAGTGCCAAAACGAGGAAGATGCTGAAAAAAAAAATAATAGGGACCCACTCTCCCTTTTCCTATGGTGCATGATTCTCTACAGCAGAATCACTGTTTTTGGTTTTTTCTTGGAATTAGAACATCACCCCTTCACGAAGATACCTAGAACTTGGAAGTCGAACTCAGTAGGACTTGTGCCTTCTACCAACTTCTCTGTCACCCAGCAGGAGGCTTCCCAAGGGAACTGGTTTATCAGAGCCACGGAGGATGAGGTTTGAGCAACCAAGCATACAAGGAAATGTCTTAAAAAGAGTCTTGTAGCTACCTCTTTCTTAAAATCCTTGAAGGCCACACATAGAACAATCTAGATGACTTACTATATGTCCTGAGAAGTGCTAAACCAGCTCTGAAAATAACAGTCCTGAGTTGTGGCATTTTTTCAATGGCTTTGGTGTAAATACTGATGATTTCAAGTCATCAATGTGCTGTCATTGAACTTGAAATTGGGAGGACACATGGAACTGGAAGGAGATGGTAGGAGCCCCCATGCCATGCCGTATCATACCACGAGCTGGGTGTATTTAATGACACATTGATGACAATAAAATTCTAGACCACCCAGCTCAGCAACTGTAGCAACCCAGTCCGAGCGCGTATCACTCAGGGGATTGGTGAATCGACTAAAATAGACTTCTTTAATCCTAACAGGCTCCTGTGGCCCTCAGACTCTGCCACGTGACCCATCTGTTATCTATCAGGTGTTAAGCACCCTGGGCCTGGCAGTGGGCGGTGGGGCAGATTGGTAATCTGGTCTAGTGTAGCTTAAACATTCTTCCTCCTAATGCGGCTTTTCATTAAATGCTCCTCGTTCTCTCAAATGCTCTCGTCTCTCTGTGTCTGTTTTAATTGAACTCCAATTCATTTTCCAGCGTGTGCCGGCCAGAACCATTGCTAGAGTTTCTTAACCGGCCACTTGGGCATCGAGTCCTACCCTCTCTCTTCCTTTCTCGCTGCCATCAGAGGAGTCTCCCTCCCTTCCTCCCTCCTTCCCTTCCCTCCCTTTCTTTCTTCTCTTTCTTTTTAAAGTTTATTTATTTATTTTGAGAGAGACAGAGAGAGTGGGTGGGGGAGGGGCAGAGAGAAGGGGGGAGAGAATCCCAAGCCGGCTCCGCACTGTCAGCACAGAGCCCAACGCGGGGCTCGAACCCACGCAGTGTGAGATCGTGACCTGAGCCGAAATCAAGAGTTGGACGCCGAACCGACTGAGCCACCCAGGCACCCCGAGAGAGGAGTCTTTCTAAAGTGTCAGCCCTCCAGGTCCAGGTGACCCCGGTCCATGCCCATCACCCACCTGCCTCCTCCCTGCAGACATGCTCATCTTCCCTTGGCACCTTCATCTCTGCTGGGACATGCTTTCTTCCCGACCTATCTGTTCCTTTCTACTCCTACTCCTTTGATCCTCAGCGTCACTTCTCCCTCACCCCCCGGGGTAGGTCAGTGTCCTGGTGGTCACTCATGAGTGGTCAGCTTTGGCCCTTTCTGTAGCATTTGCTCTTTCCCTAGATGGGCAGCTGTGTACATATGTGCTTAGTCTTGGGTCTTTCTACTCTGAGTCAGCTCCAGGACAGGAGTCTGGTCTACAGCCCGATCCCTAGTGCTTGCAAGATGCAGGGCACAGAGGGGGATGTTCAAACACTGGCACAAGAACAGATGGAAGGCATTCAGAAAGGGCCAGTGGATTTCTGATGTCACCAAGGCAGCGACACAGGTTGTTCCTGACTTCACTCCCCCTCACCAGAAGAACAACTTACAATTATTCAAGAATAAGACACCACCGAGAGAATCTTAGACACGGAAGTGAGGCTGAAGAATGCCCCCCTACACCCCAGAGACTAAAGCAGACTGTGTTAGAAGGGCAGGAGAAGTGACCACACATTGACCACGTTGCCTCTCCCCCAGGCCAGCGCAACACCATGCAGACAGGTCTCCCCTGAGCCTCTGGTTCCTCCAGTGGGAACCCAGTGGGAAAAATCAACCCCCATTGGTACGGTGGGTCACTTCTCAGAAGCTGCTACTCTGATCTCGTACCATGGGGACTGCAGGTCAATCGGTGGGGCCCAATCACTGGGAATCTGACTGTGATGGAGGAGGGGGGAGGGGCTTGATGCAACCAGCACACAGATCTTGGCAGATTAAGTTCAGACCAAGCAGTAATCCCAAGCAGTGGCTTTGTTCCTCTGCAGAATCAGGTGGGAGATGCGCTCTGACCAGGGAATTTGGCACTATACACATCTGCCTGATCCAGATCCGTGAGTGAGTTTTGCCAGCCCTAGAGCTCAGTTTGCCCACGCCCAGGCAAAGTGGCTGAGTCTCAGCCCCACCTGCTGTGGAGAGTGCCTTCCAGGCCCCATCCGACCAGAGGGCTGGTGACAACTTCTGGAGGCTGTGTAGCTCAGAGCACTCCAGCCAAGAGGTGGCCAGGCAGAACTGACCGCCCCCCGAGCAAAGCCGGTACTTAGCATGGAATGTTCCTGGGCTATGTACGGGCAGGGGGATTATTCACAGCCAAAGCTGAGGGCAGCGCCTGGCGCCTCCCAACTGGAAAGGCTGTTTGGGAAATTAAGAGGAGCCTGGAGTGTCCCCTCCTCTTCCCACCCAGAGAAGGAGGCTGAGACAGAGTCCCACCCACCGTGAAGAATGTTTACAGGCCCCATCTGACCAGAAGGGCTGGAGACAATTCCTAGAAGCTGTCTGGCCCACCGGCCCTCAAGCTGAGAGGCAGGTGGGGAGGGCTGACGGTTTGCAGAACAAAACCAGTGGCTTGTTTGGCCAGAGAACTTGGGGCTTGCGTCAGCTTGAGTTAAGACAACAAAGAGCTTTACCAGCTTTATAGCTGTGTCTCCTGCAGTGCGTGGGCAGGGAATCTAATTCATAGCCCTGCTCATTGCTGAATGCAGCCTTCAGCATATCTGACCAGGGAACCTAATCAGAGCATATGGGAAGCTGGGAAGCCCATTCAATAGCCCTACATACAGTGGCCCTTGAACAGAGAGCCCAGCCTGTGGTTTCCCCCATCGGCAGAGTGACCCCAGAGGCCTCATCTGAGCAGGGAGGTCAGGGCATACTCTGGCCTGATGCAGGTTCCCAAAGAATGAGATGTACAGGCCCCAGGTCCTGGCCTGTTGCCCTCCCAGGATGGGCAGGCTAATTTATAATACCCTCTACTGAATATAGGACCCAGTTCTAACCACTTAGTAGGACTGACCAGAGATTCCGGGCAATCATGGAGCCCATGCTACAGAAACACTTGGGCAGTGAAAGAAACCAGTAGTCCTATCCAGTCAGTGGCACTCCTCACCTCCTTATCCTTGTCTTCAGAGCTCAAACACAACACTGGCCTCACCTAAGAACAGAACATACAGCACACCCTACCCACCCACGGACATCACTAGCAGAAATACTCGGAAACCTAAACTGAGCTGATTAGTGAAGATCTGTCTGTGCCAAAGCAAACCTGTAAAGTCCAGAAGAGGAGTCCCATTACTCAAATGCACATTTACCAATGTAAGGAATCAAAGGTCATGCAAAATCTGATATGATTTTATAATATGGCACCACCAAAGGAAACTAATAAAGCTCCAACAACTGACCCTAAAAAAAAAAAAAAAAGGACAACCGTGCACTGTCAGACAAAGAATTTAGAATAATCTTCTTAAGGAAGCTTGGTGAACTGCAAGAAAACACACACAGACAACAGAATGGAATTAGGAAGACAAGGCACGAACAAAATAAGAAGTTTGAAGAGGAAATAGCAACCACCAACCAACCAACAGACAAATAAGCAAAGAAACACACAGAAATCTGAGAGCTGAAAAATACCATAACTGAAGAATTCCATAGAATTTCAAAAAGACTGGACCAGGCAGAAGAAGCTATCAGTGGCCCAGAGGATAGGACATTGGAAATCACCCAGTTGGAAGAGCAAAAAGAGGAAAGAATGCAAAAGTGAAGAAAGCCTACGGGAATTATGGAACACATGGAAAAGAAACAATATTCACATTATGGGAATTCCAGGAAGGAAGGAAAACGAGAACGGGTCAGAAAGTATATTTAAAGCAATAATGGCTAAAACTTTCCCAAACCTGGGTAGAGACATGGACATCCAGATCCATGAGGTTCAAAGGATCCCAAACAGGCTGAACCTGAATCGGGCTACACAGAGATATATTTAAACTGTCAAAAGTCAAAGACAAAGAGTTTTAAGGGTAGCAAGAGAGAGAGGTTATATTCAAGGGAGTCCCCACAAGACTAACAGTGATTTCTCAACAGAAACTCTTCAGGCCAGGAGAGAATGGAATGACACACTCAATATATTGAAAGAAAACAAGCGTTAACCAAGAATCCTACACATGGCAAAGCTGTCCTTCAGAAACAAAGGAGAGATAAAGACTTTCACAAATAAAAGATGAAGGCGTTCATTACTACCAGACTTGCCTGACAAGGAATACTTAAAGGAGTTCTGTGTGGAAGTAAAAGAATGCTAATTCAATTAACAATGTAAAAGACCTGTAAATCTCACTGGCAATGGTAAATACATAGTCATAGTTACATTCAGCAATATGGTATCAGTAGTACACAATTCATTTACGACTCTAGTTTAAAAGTTAAAAAAAAAATGAAGTAAAACTAACCATTCTACAACAATCGAAGTTACACAGTATAAAAAAATCATGTAAATTGGGAACAGCAATAACCTAAAATGTGAGAGGGAGAAGTGAAAGTATAAAGATTACAAATTCTACTGAACTGAAGTTATCAGTTTAAAATAGTGTTCTATAAGTTTAAAGTATTCTATGTAACCCTCATGGTAACCATAAGGGAAAATTCTATAGTAATTATACAAAAGAACATGATAAAAAAGTTAAAGCATGCTGATGTCAAATATCAAAACACACAAAAAACCAGGATTAAGAAACAAGGAAAATCAGAACTACAAAACATCTAGAAAACATTAACAAAATGGCAATAGT
The DNA here is from genome assembly GCF_018350215.1 of Panthera leo. Taxonomy (NCBI): domain Eukaryota; kingdom Metazoa; phylum Chordata; class Mammalia; order Carnivora; family Felidae; genus Panthera; species Panthera leo. Next base: position 14,259,868 of record NC_056689.1, read on the forward strand.
AAGTCCTTACCTATCAAGAGTTCCTTTAAATGTAAATGGATTAAATTCTCCAATCAAAAGATACAGAATGCCTGAATGGATACAACAAATAAAAATGAAAAAAACAAAAAAACAAGATCCAACAATATGTTGCTTAGTCCATCAGTGGATGGAATATTCACACACACACACACACACACACACACACACACACACAAACGCATACACTCTACACACACACATATGTAAACATATTATTCAGCCATCAAAAAGCAAAGAAATCCTACCATTTGTAGTAACATGGACGGACCCTAAAGGCATCATGCTAAGTGAAATAAGTAAGACAGAGATCTCATTTACATGTAAAATCTAAAAAAAAAATTATAGACAAATTTATAGAAAAAGAGATCAGATTTGTGGTTATCAGAGGCAGCAGCAGGGAAGGTGGTGAGTGGGTGGGACTGGAGAGAGTTGGTCAAAAAGGCACAAAATTCCAGTTATAAGATCAATAAGTACTAGGGATGTAATGGACAGCATGAAGACTGTAGCTAACAGTGCTGTAATGATATATAGTAAAATTGTGAAAGAAAAAATCTAAGAGTTATCATCAAAAGGATATTTTTTCCCTTTCTTCTTTTTCTTCTTCTTTTTTATTGTATCTGTATGCGAAGATGGATATATTGGCTAAACCTACTGTGGTAATCATTTCACAATATATATAAATTAAGCCATCATGCTGTAAGCCTTAAACTTATACAGTGATGTGTGTTGATTATTTCTTGATAAAAGAAAGAAAAAGATATTTCCCCACTGAAATGCAGATAAAAGGCTGGGCCAGAATTGGTACCCAGGGAGAAAAAAGGAAGGATGGGGGAAAGACCTATATTTAAACCCCTTGACTGCTACCCACCATCCACAATGGGAGTTCTCAACCCTGAATGCTCACAGGATTATTTGAAAATATAGATGCTGAAGTCCCACCTCAGAACAACTAAATAATCTTGGGGTCTGAGGCACGCCTGGGTACCTATAGTCCTAAAGAGCATCCCTGGTGATTCTGCTGCAGAGAATCAATAGGATAAACTCAATGTGTCCCAACCTCTCTCCTCCAAACCACCTCTCATGTCCCTGTCTTCTATAACCAGCTTTACAATGCAGATGCTCTCTTTCCACTTCTCCCTCCCTTTGGTCCTCACTTCAAGACCCAGATCTGATACACCCTTCTCTAAGAAGACTTTCCTGATTCTCCAAGGCAGAGCTGCTGTCTTTCATGCTTCCGTCAACACTGTGTGTATGTAGAACCTAGCATGGCATGTGTAGTTCCCAAAGTATGTTTCATGGAACACTAGGTACTAGGGTGGGGGCTACAGGAAATGGGAAATGTTCCACAACATATATCCCCCCCCTTGAAGATCCACAAGATACATTTAGCTTATGAGAGCCTCTGGGAAGACCTACAATAAGAATGAAAACAACACAAAACAAAAACCTGCTGAAACTGATTTACCCCACTGTCTCTTACACTTATTGATCACAGACCCCCTTCCCCCAGCCCAATACTATACAGTGGGAGTCGCTGTCATTACAAGCATACTTTGGAGGTATTCCAGTGGTTCTAGACCACTGCAATAAAGAGAAGATCACAAATAAAGGCAGTCAGATGAATTTGCTGGTTTCCCAGTGCATATAAAAGTTATGTCCACACTATATACACTGTGCTCTATTAAGTGTAGTCTGGTAAGTACTGTCTAAAAACTGTACCTATGTTAATTAAAAATACTTTATTGCTAAAAAAACAATGCTAACCATCATCTGAGCTTTCAGTGAGTCCCAGTCACTGACCACCATATCAAATATAACAATATTTGGTATTATTGGTGATGAGACCACCGTAACAAATATAATAATGAAAAAGTTTCAAATATCGTGATAATTACCCAAATGTGACAGCAGCACGGAGCGCGCAAATGCCGTTGGAAAAAGGGTGCCTAGAGACTTGCTCGATGCAGGTTTGCCACAAAATTTCAATTTGTTAAAAACAAAAACAAAAACCGCAGTATCAGCAAAGAGCAATAAAGCAAGGCACAAAAAACCGAGGTATGCCTGTTTGAGCTTTCCATTCTTGCTACTTGGCAAACTTTTAGCATCAGTACGTGTTTCTTGAACAAATCACTGAATACTTATTTTGTTCCCTCTTAGGACTTTTTTTTTTCCGAAAAGGCTGAACAGTTGGGGTGTCTGGTGTTTTTTTTTTCAAAATATTTGCCCAACAGGGGATGCTGAGTTCCTGCTCCCCTCCTATAAAGACCAACCCTACAGCAGTGAAGATACTGGAGACTGCCACTGTCATTAAGGTCTTATTGTCTCATCCAACCCAGTTTCCCCGGAACAGTTTCATCTTTGAAAAGAAACACATAATCCAGGTAATCAACATGGAAATGAGCGAAATATCTTCGCAAGAACTAATTTCCTAGTTAGCAGCAAAAGGTGCTTATCAACGTATCTGAATACCTACTGATGGCTCTCCTTGATGGTTCCTTTCCTTCTCTAAGCCACTCAGCTGCCAGAGCTGACATTTGTCAGATTAATCACCTACTAAACATCTCGCCAATGCCCCTGGAGTTCAAGTGGGTTTCCATATGCCAACACATCTTCCTGTATTTATACTTACAGTATATCACAGGTGAAGGAAAGACCTGGCAGGGATTTCTAACAGCTCATTATTAATTATGGCCGTAGTCTGCATAGCTTATCAGAGGAAGAAATCTACCTGATCTTGTTAAGAATAAAAAAGGTGGGCACCGTTCAGCTGCCTCTGTTTTTCTGGTTGGTCTTTCAACACAACAGATGTGTTATTGCTGCAAACATGCTCACATTAAAACCTGATGCTGGTTCTTTTGAAATTTCTTTCTCCTCAAATCAATGGTATTGAGTCAAGGTCAATGAAGATTCCAAAGCATGTCTGCAAACACTCATTGTACAGGGACTGCCCGACTCTGTGGGTGAGCCACAGCAGGCACGTGGCCTGATTTTATAACCTAAAGGTCTGCTGAGCTGTCACCCTCCACCCTAGGGTCCTCCATGACTGAGAGAGCTACTCCCTCCCTTCTGCACCTACCCCTTTACCCACACCCCCTCCTGTTATTCATTCACTCATTTGTTCACTGATTCATTAAATGCTAATTGAGCACTTCCTAGGTGCCAAGCACCGTACTGGTGGGTAAGGACTGATGAAGATTCCCTTCCTTCTTTTTTTTTTTTTTTTGTGTTTAATTTTTTAAATGTTTATTTATTCTTGAGAGAGAGACAGACAGAGACAGAGTGTGAGTAGGGGAGGGTCAGAGAGAGAGGGAGACACAGAATCCGAAGCAGGCTCCAGGCTCCGAGCTGTCAGCACAGAGCCTGACGCGGGGCTCGAACTCACAAACTGTGAGATCCTGACCTGAGCCGAAGTCGGACACTTAACCGACTGAGCCACCCAGGTGCCCCACGAAGATTCCCTTCTTACCTAAACTCTAGCCAGGCTCCTCTGAGCCCTCAGTTAGGCCTCAACCTTGGCCTATAAAGACCTGAGCCAACACAAACACAGTGTCTAACATCTCAAGCCTACATCTCTGGGATGACCAGTGCCCATATGAGAAGACTCAAGGCTTCCAGAAGAACTGACTCTGTTCCAGCCAATACCTGAAGATACCTTGTCCAACCTCTGTGGGAGGGTAGGAGCCTAACTTGGTAAGTACCAGTTATCAAACCTGGATTGGTTTTATATAAGCTGACGCCCCTCCTTCCTGCTTTTTGCAATTTTCCCCTTCCTTGACTCTACTATGCCCTCTCCCTACCCCCTCCTTCTCCTTTTCAATCACGCAATCACCTCTGCACAAATCTGAGTGGAGCTCAGCAGTTTCTGCTACTGTCAGCAGTCACTGAATAAAACCTGATTTGGGGAGCTTGGGTGGCTCAGTTGGTTAAGCGTCCAACCTCGGCTCAGGTCATGATCTCATTGTTTCTGGGTTCGAGCCCCGCATCAGGCTCTGTGCTGACAGCTCAGAGTCTGGAGCCTGTTTCAGATCCTGTGTCTCCCTTCCTTTCTGCCCCTCCCTCACTCACACTCTTTCTCTAAAAAATAAATAAACATTAAAAAAGAGAAACCTGTTTTAACTAATGCCTGGCCGTGTTTATCTCTGACCAGCTAAAGTCTCTGCCCTCCTGGGGCTTACATTTCAGTGGGGAGCCAGACGATGAGCAAGTTAAAGGAGGCAGTGGGGTGATGTCTAGGTCTGTGGGTGTCAGGGGTGGTCTCCTTGAGAATGTGAAAATTGAGCTGGAAACTGAAGAATAAGCCATGCTTTGGAGAACTGGTTGAAGAAAGTTCCAGCTACAGGGGACGCAAGACAAGGCAGACGGTGTGACCAGAAGGGATCGAGCGGGAGGCCCACTGAGAGATGAATTTGGAAAAGCAGGTAGGAACCCACACCACATTGACCGGAGACCTTGATAAATCTGGATTTTAAAAAAACATTCCCTTGTTTTCTTCTGTCCCCTGCCAGGGTCATGCTTGGGAGCCCAAAGAGGGGGAGATTTGAGGGAAAAAAGTCAAGTTTCCATCAAGAAACTGTCCTGTGGAAATTCGGTGGAAATAAGGCAAGAAATGAATTTGTAATGTGGTGCTCAGGATCATTCTGGAGGGAACGGGAGGAGGCTGAGCTGGTCTGTGACTTCTCTGACAAGGACCATCCTGGCAACTGCTCATGGGGGTGCTTGGCCTGGAGAGCGGCAGGACAAAGGAAGACGACGCAGGTGGGGCAAGGATTCTGACCACGCGTGTCCTCTGGTCGCTCCTTCCCACGTATTCACTTGCTTCCAAGGTGTGGTTGGTCTTCCTCATCCTCCTCAGGGCCGTGTGTGGTTTTCAGAGGCAGGGATGCTGAGCCGCTGCTGTACCCTCGCTCAGAAAGAAGCGTCTGAGGTGGTGCTCACCGGAAGGCTGGGAGGAGGGACGCAGGAAGTTTGGGGGCCAAGAGTGGCTCCCATTATGTGCGTTCTTTCCAACCCCACAGAAGGCTGTTATCTGTCTTTCTAATTGCTTCTCTGTAGGACTGGGCATGGGGTGGGCTAACATTAACAGAAACGGGGAAATGGGTTAAAAAGTGCCAGAACTGGAACATTCTGAGACCAGGATGTGCTGGAGGAAATAGGTGAGTCACCTTCTTCTATCACAGGGTCTGGAGATGTCCAGACAGTCTCCCACACTGGTGCCCACGTCCATTCCTAAGCCCCAAAGGGGTCTTGCTGCTCATTCATTTTGCTTTCCTGGTCTGGAATTCTCTCTTCTTCTCCAGTTGAGTTGCTTCTTGACAACCCTGTGCTTACGTGGGCATGGCTGGGTGGTTTTCCTTCTACCCAGGAGGTTGGAAACGTTAGGGAGAGCATCCGATTTAAAAACTGGTGCGGTCGGGGGCGCCTGCGTGGCTCAGTCAGTTAAGTGTCTGACTCTTGGTTTTGGCTCAGGTCATGATCTCACGGTATTGTGGGTTCGAGCCCCGCGTTGGGCTCTGTGCTGATGGCATGGGGCCTGCTTGGGATTCCCTTTCTCCCTCTCTCTCTCTCTCTCGCCCCTCCCCTGCTCACACTGTCTCTGTCTCTCTCAAAAATAAAAATAAACTTAAAAAAATATATTTAGAACTGGCGTGGTGGTTGGCTCCCTGCTTCCTGGCACAGTGTGGGGTCGGCAGGCAATGGCTGGGGCCCCTGCAGAGGTGCTGATGGAAAGCCTGGGGACCCACCACTGATTTTCCCTTCCTGGTGGACCACTTGCTATGAGAGTCGGGCCAATTCCCTTGGAATCCAGAGCCAGAAGGGGCGGCTCCCCAAGGGAGAAGAGGAAGTTGGAGATGAGGAAGGAGGCATGAGAGGGAAGCGGGAGCCAGAGCCAGCCCAGAGAGCAGACGGAGCCGAGGCAGAAGGCAAGAGCTTCCAAAACCGGAGCGTGTCTCACCCGGGGCTCATCCCAGGCCCCCCGCCACGCTGTCTCATGAAGGGGTGCTGTAGGCTGACGTGAGGCATGTTCATAAAGCACCCAGCACAGCACTTTGCACTAACAAGTCACTACTGTTACTGCTGTTATTTAAAATAACTGCCGAAATGGTGGCCTCATGACTGCACTCGAGATGTGCGTCAACAGGACAGAGTATCTGAGACCAGGGCGATGGGGAAGCGTCAATACCATGGCCAGTGATCCCGATGGCATGTCTACCCCCTATCTGCCAGTGGCCACTTCCTAGTGTCAGGACATCGCATCTCAGCTCAAACAGGGTGTCAGCCTGGCCCACGGAGAGAATCGGAAAGACTAGGAGGACAGAGCAGGGCTAGGGGAGGGCACCCTGCCTGACCCGCCCTCTGAGCGGAGGCCAAGTCAGCCCTATGCTTGGGTCTTGCTAAGCACCCACCGAGACATGGCTTCTGTCCCTACACCGGCTGCTTGCTGGCCACGTCTTCAAAACCAAGTGCTGGTCAGTCTGAAGTCTGCTTAGTGGTAACAACCAAACTCTGGAGCATCTGGCCATTACTGTGCGATGGCACCTTCGAGCAATGCTTCAGAGCAAGGCAGGAATATGAATGCAGTGTGCCTGCGGAGTTGATCCGCACCCTACTAGTGATCTACGCGCCAAACACCTGCAGGAGAGAGCGTGAGCCGGCGGCCTCCCCGTGGCCATGAGGACTGCTGGGGCCCTTCCCTGTGCCTCTTTTCATCTCTGTCAGCAGGGACCTCCTGTAAAATGCCGCCCTCATGCCAAGTGTCCGCACAGCACCCAGCCTATGTTAGCAAGAATGGAAGACAGGGGGCTCTGTCTTTTCCCAGACAGCGGAAATTAAAACCAGCAGGACACCACGAGTTGTTCAGCCAGGAGAGGGACCAAAGAATCAAGGCTAGAGTCAAAAGGGGGAATCTCGTCTTCCTGTGGCACTGACAGTGTGACCAGGTACTAAAACCACTACCAGCGTGGACCTGGGATTCAGCGGGTACTCAGACACTGGCACGATCAGTGGTGCCAAAGTGTTAAATATCTTCAGAATGAACACCTGAGGCGCACACTGGAGGGTTCCCCAAATATCCCCTCCCAAGCCCCCGCCACCCCTGCCAAAGCAGGATGGGCTTTGCACAGTGGCCCTGGGGGTAGCACTGGGCCTCCAGGACAGAAGTCGCTCCAGGGGCTCCCCTTGTGACAGCCCCACGGGCTCCCTGAACAGACCCACACACACCCTGCCAAGCTAAAGGCACGTTCTAGCCGAGAGTCCCAGCTCAGGGCAAGGACTAATTAACTGAGTAATAGATAGACTCTCTAGAATGGCCTCATTTAAAAGTTATAAGATGAGGGTTGCCTGGGTGGCTCAGTTGGTTAAGCATCTGACTTTGGCTCAGGTCATGATCTCACGGTTCTTGGGGTCGAGCCCGCATCAGGCTCTGTGCTGGCAGCGGGATTGGGATTCTCTCTCTCTCTCTCTCTCTCTCTCTCCCCACACCCCCACCTCGTGCTTTCTAAGAAATAAAAAAATAAACTTCAAAAAAGGTATACAATGAAATACATTTGCTGGGTCATGCCCAAGTTGGTTCTCTGATGAATGCTTCTCTGACTTCGCATGGACAGCAAATACCCAGGGATCTTGTCAAAACGCTGATTCTGATATGGCAGGTCTATGTGGGACCAGCCCCCGAGCTTTGGCCCTTCTAGCAAGCCCCCAAGGCAATGTCAGAGCTGTTGGTTTGAGGATCACACTTGGGGTAGCAAGGAACTCTTACCGTAGAGCGGAGCCTGGTTTACATCAGACTCTGGATAAATGGTTACTTGTGTGCTATTGTCCTTGTTCCTCACCTGGACCGTGGAGCTGTATGCTTAGTCCCCGTGGAGGGACAAATGAGCACAGGCCCTAGAAGTCAAGCATCAGCCTGTGGGTCATTCTGGAGCCAGGATGAGCATCAGCGTCTACTGAACTATCTTCTCTAGCCATGCCTGTGGCTGCACGAATGGGTCCCCTCTCTGTGCCCAACGCTATGCAACGGGCATCGTGGGACGTGTTGATGAAAAAGACAAAATGGCGGGCCTTAAAAATTCAAAATATTAAAAGCTCCTGCCCTGAAGATTCACCTCTCAGTTTTTCTCCATCAGGGCTAAAAATTAAAGCCATAGGTCCAAAAGCTTGTATAGGCTCCGCGTATGCTCTGTCACAGAAGCCACGAAGTTGCATAAACTTTCCGAAGCATGCAACGTAGTTTGAATACTTAACACATCAAGCTTACTCAGAGGAAGAGTCTTTTGCTATGAGATTGAATATTTATGTAATAAGGTCCTGTTTTCCGTGAAAGGCAGAACCTACCAGTAAGCTGAATGACAGCGACAAGGGATGACCATTAGGGCTCACGAATGACCCAGTGACTGATGATACAGGACACAGCAGTAGAAGACACATAAAACCATGTTGTGTGACAGCAGAGAATGAACTAGAAAAACAACACCCTTAAAAACATCTAGATACATTTTCGTAACATCTAACACACAGGCAATTAACAAATATACATCTGAACTGATGACCCTTTTTGTTGTAGCTGATGCCTCTTAACATTATACTGATGAAAGCAGATTAACAGATAAATAGAAATAATAAATTGTGAACTGCTCTGCCTAGGCCCAGGACTCAGGAAGTATTCAATGAAGCAATGTTTTTAACCACAAATAAATGGATGGACGGATGAAAGCATGAGCGGGGCACTCTCGTAGCTTTGTGGATAGGCCTACGATGTGGCATTCTGTACTTAAGCTAGAAGTTTTATAAATATGAGACAAACACATTCGTATGGCCACAATCACCATTAAATAACGGGCCCTACATCCCATTTTAAAATTAAAACATACCATTCTGAGGTATTTACACATAAAAATATGTATTTTCTTAAGAGAATTGTTTCTCTGACAAATCAGACGAAACCAGGGAAAAGACTGATAGATAACTTGGATTACATAAAAATAAAAATGTTTGCAGTGCTTTAAAAACACCCCAAGCAAAGCAGAAAGACAAATACATTGGGAAAATTATGCAAATTATAACCCAAAGAGCTCATATCATTAATATAAAAAGGGGTTCTGTCAATAGAAAAACAAAAGACCAACAATTTTATACAAAATAGGCTAGAGTATAATCAGGTAGTTCATAGATAAAGAAATGCATATAAAGTAAGGAAGTCCTGGGAAGGTCATGTCACACACAGCATGCGAGCCAGAGTTCAAATATTTGAAAGTTGCTAAGAGAGTAGATCTTAAAAGTTCTCAACACAAGAAAAAAATGGTAACCGTGTGGGGTGATGGATATTAACTAAACTTATCGTGGTGATCGTTTTGTAATATAGACATAGATCAGATCATTACGTCACACACCTTAAACTCGTACAACGTTATGTCAATTATATCTCCATAAAACTGGGGGAGAAAGAAAAGCAAGTGGCACTTAAGTATCAACTTCATGAGAGAAACGTAAATTAAAAACACACTGTCACTTACAAATTGGCAACAGTCTGGAAGCCTGACCAAGGACTGCGCTTGGCAAGGCTGTTGGGAAGCAGGCTCTGCCAGTCACTGCTGGTGGAGATGGTGTATGGTGCAAACCTATGAAGGGGTGTTGGGTATCATCCAGCAAAACGAGTATGCCTTTGCCTTCTGCTCTAATAATCGCATTCCAGCAATCAATCCCAGGAGATACCAAAAGATATTTGCACAGAATATCTGGTGTAGCACTATTTGTAACAGCAAAAGACTGGAAAGAACACAAATGTTCACCGTGAGGGGGATGGAGAGGAAACCAGGGCACGATCACATGTCAGACTCTCAAGGAGCTAAAGAAAGCAACCAGTGGTCCCTGAACCTTGACTGGTGTCTCAAAATACAGTTTCCGCATAAAAGACACAGGGCTCCTCAGAAAAATGGCTGATTCTCAGTCTGGAGCAGTTAATGTGTAAGACGATCCTGGAACACATTGTCATAGCAGAAAGCAAGCAAGCCATCAAAGAGTCAGGTCAGAAGGACACAAGATTCCTCTGGCCAAAGATGGGACTATGGAATATTGATAAAGATAGTAACTGTAAAGCATTCAAACGTATTCAAACTTATTTGGTATGTTTCACTCCATTCATTTATAAAAACACTTGGAAAGAAACTTCTTGGTTACCTTTGGAGAATGGAGCCTACTTATTATTTTTAAAAAATGATTTTAAAAACCAGGAAAGAACAGGGGTACCTGGGTGGCTCAGTTAGTTAAGCATCTGACTTCGGCTCAGGTCATGATCTCACGGTTTGTGGGTTCGAGCCCTTTGTCGGGCTCTGTGCTGACAGCTCAGAGCCCGGAGCCTGCTTTGGGTTCTGTGTCTCCCTCTCTCTCTGCCCCTCCCCTGCTCAGCTCATATTCTCTCTCTCTGTCTCTCTCTCTCAAAAATAAATAAAAATACTTTTAAAAAGTTAACAATTAATTTATCTCACCATTAGTATATGAACGATACTCCAGGAAAGTAAAACAGTTGATGAAGGGGAATTTCTCTTTACAGAAGTTGTCCGGTGAGTGAAAAAGAGAAAATAATAGAATATCCCTATTTTGCAGTCTCTGATGAATTAGTGGATTTAGATAATTCACTAATGGTTGCTAATATGTAAATAGATAACCAGACAATGTGTACCTTGTGATGAAAATACACAGAACCACATATGAATTATTCTGGCAAAACAAAAACAAAAACAAAAGCACACAGAGAATCAGACCAGAATCCAACCCAGCTCTTGTCTAATCTATTATATCTAATGATCAGCTTACATGAAGTACAGAGGATAAAGGAAGATGTCAAATGACACCACAGAGATGCCATATGAAGAATTCAGATTGTGAAAAACCCTCTTGAGACCAATAAACTACTCTCTTCAACAAATAGATTGCAAGGCAAAAAAAAAAAAAAAAAAGAAAAGAAAAAGAAAAAGAAAAAAAATCCTGATTCAATGACCAATAGACACAGGGAAAGATGCTCAACATCACTCATTAGCAGGGAAATGCAAATCAAAAGCACAGTGAGCCATCACCTCACATCTGGCAGAACGGCTAACATCAAAAACACAGGACACAACAGGTGTTGGTGAGGCGGTAGAGAAAGGCGAACCCTCTTCTGCTGCTGGTGGGACTGCAAACTGGTACAGCCATGCTGGAAAACAGTATGGAGGCTCCTCGAAAATTTAAAAATACAGCCACCCTACAACCCAGCAATTGCACTTCTGGGCATTTACCCAAAGAATACAAAAATGCTAATTCAAAAGGATACAGGCGCCCCTATGTTTATGACAGCATCGTCTACAATAGCCCAATCATGGAAACAGCCCACATGCCCACCAACTGATGAGTGGATAAAGATGTGCTACGTACATACAATGGAATATTACTCGGCCATCAAAAAGAAAATCTTGCCACGTGCAACAACGTGGATGGAGCTAGACGGTATTATGCTAAGTGAAATAAGTCAGAGAAAGATGAATACCATATTATTTCACTCACATGTGGAATTTAATAAAACAAATGAGCATAGGGGAAAAGAGAGAGAGACAGAGAGAGGCAAACGAAGAAACAGGATCCTAACTATAGAGAACAAACTGGAGTTCACCAGAGGGAAGGTGGGAGGGGGCATGGGGGAAATAGGTGATGGGGATTAAGGTGTGCACTTGTCTTGATCAACACCGGCTGTTGGGTGTAAATGTTGAATCACTAAATTTTATACCTGACGTTAATATTGCACTGTATGCTAACTAACTGGAATTTAAATACAAACATAAGAAAAAAATTCTGAGTCAAACAAATTGCAAAAAAAAAATGATTTATGACATAATTCAGGGAATCTGAACACTAGTAATTTATATGGTATTGTAAATATATTTTTTTAATTTTTTAGTCTTTATTTTTGAGAGACAGAGAGATAAGAGTGTGAGCAGGGGAGGGACAGAGGGAGAGGGAGACACAGAATCTGAAGCTGGCTCTAGGCTCTGAGCTGTCAGCACAGTGCCCAACACGGGGCTCGAACTCACCCACTGTAAGTTCATGACCTGAGACGAAGTCAGACGCTCAATCGACTAAGCCACCCAAGCACCCCAGGTATTATAAGGTTTTTTAAAAGAGAGGATGCTGATAGTCTCCTGATTTGTTCATTTTAGCCACTGATTGGCATGAGGTGGTATCTCAGTGTGGTTTTGATTTGTATTTCCTTGATGAGGAGCGACGTTGAGCATCTCTTCATGTGCCTGTTGGCCATCTGGATGTCTTCTTTAGAGAAGTGTCTATTCACGTTTTCTGCCCATTTCTTCACTGGGTTATTTGTTTTTCGGAACCTTCTTGCACTGTTGGTGGGAATGTAAACTGGTGCAGCCGCTCTGGAAAACAGGGTGGAGGTGCCTCAAAAAATTAAAAATAGATCTACCCTATGACCCAGGAATAGCACTGCTAGGAATTTACCCAAGGGATACGGGAGTGCTGATGCATGGGGGCACTTGTACCCCAATGTTGATAGCAGCACTTTCAACAATAGCCAAATTATGGAAAGAGACTAAATGTCCATCGACTGATGAATGGAAAAAGAAACTGTGGTTTATATACACAATGGAATACTACGTGGCAATGAGAAAGAATGAAATATGGCCTTTTGTAGCAACATGGATGGAACTGGAGAGTGTTATGCCAAGTGAAATAAGTCATACAGAGAAAGACAGATACCATATGTGTTCACTCTTAGGTGGATCCTGAGAAACTTAACAGAAGTCCATGAGGGAGGGGAAGAAGAAAAAAAAGGTTAGAGAGGGAGGGAGCCAAACCATAAGAGACTCTTGAAAACTGAGAACAAACTGAGGGTTAATACGGGGTGGGAGGGAGGAGAGGGGGGCCCCTGTTGGGACGAGCACTGGGTGTTGCATGGAAACCAATTTGACAATAAATTTCATATTAAAAAAATAAAAAATAAATAAAAGATGAGGAAAAAAAGAGGATGCTTAATTTTTAGAAACACACACACTTAGAAATAGTTCAAAAGAAGCGATATGACATGTGAGATTGTCTTCAAAGCAGCCTGGTGGGAGGAGAATGGACGGGAGTATGGCTAAGACCGGACTAGTCATGAGCACTAACTACTAAAGCTGGATAATGGGTACAAGGTGGGGCATGGAACTATTATTTCTACTTTGTAAAAGCTGATTTTCCCTAATAAAAAAGATAAATAAATAATGAAAACTAAAAAAAAAAAAAAAAAAAAAAAAAGACTACTAGTCCTCTATGTCTGCTCTCCATCTTTGCCTGGGGGTATGATGATTTTTATTTCTGGAACTCTTTACCCCAAGAACTCTGTGAACTTCATGGAAGTTAGATCAGCTCTTAGGTGCCTTTTCAGTACAAGGTGGTAGATGGAGAAACTAAAGAAGAGAGGTAAATGAGGTCCCTGGGACCAGGACTTTGAATATGGACCTGATGATTCCTAATTCAATATCTAACCAGGCATTTGGAGAGGGGGTGGGATTCAAAGTCCTAGTGGGGAATGGTTATCTGTCTTGAGCCACTGATAAGGCCCTCTCACTAAGGAGTCATGCAGAAGTGAGGTCTTTCTTCCTCCTGGTCCCCAAGAAAACGTGAAGGTCAAGACAGCCATAGCTTCTGTCCCTGTCTCATGAAACTCTAAACTGGTGTCCAAGGAAAGGCCACAGGAGGTACTGATCCCTAGACCATGCAGGCATCTTGGAGAAGATCTCGTGTGAAGAATCAGCCACCTCCTGTCAAAAAGAAGGGAAGACAGAGAAAGGCCCAGAGCAGTGAAGTGACCATCTGAGGTCATGTGCAAAACCAACCGATGTACCAAACCAGAGCTGCAGACTGTCACTTCCAAACCCTGTGCTCTCAGGACTCACCCTGGCTTTCCTGAGGTTGATGGGGGATTAAAGCATCTTTTCTAGAAATCAAGCCCGAACAATTCCAGAATAGAGGTCTAAGGGTCCTACTTGCTGAACTGCTGACATGTCCTTTTACGGTGAGTCTAAGTGACCACTCAAGGTCAAGGAGCTTAGGGAGAAGAGATTCAGGGGAAGCAACTTTTTTTTTTTTTTTCATTTTGTCATTCATTCTAATAAAGCATCCTGAGTTCCACTGTTAAAGTCAGAGAGGCTTTGGCAATCAGTCTCAGATACCGGGTGTGGTTCATTCCACTACATGCCCCTCCACTGTTTTCTTCTTTAACTGGACTGGAACCGAGATTATTTTTTAACATAATTGGCAAAAATTGAAGAGTATTCACGCCACACTCTTGGGTTCATCAAAATCTTGTTTCCCTTGGGCGTGCTACAACTCAGTGCTGATAAGAAGGCCAGGAGGAATTTCTGAACATTTACCTTAAGCTTGCTGTCCTAAGGATTAAGGTTTGATCTTTAAAACAATGTCTTTTTTTTTTTTTTTTTTTTTGCCTGAGTTTCAAAATGCTTTCAAGCTCCCATCTGTCAGCTCCCCTGAGGTGGGAGTCAAGAATAGGGACCTCCGGCTTAATTGGAACATTCTCTGCAATTCTGCCATTCACTGAAACTGTCGCTTTACTTTTATCCGCGAGAGCATCACAGCAGAGGTGAGTCACAGACGGTATTCCTGCAGCGGGAGTATGGAGCCAGGGGTCCGAAGACCTGGGTTCCGGAGACATCACACGGCGCCACCATACCCCTGTCTGCATCAGTTTCCATGTCTATTTAAAGATGACAGCCCACCTACATGACATTCTGGAAAAGGCAAAATTATAAAGACGGTACAAAGCTCAGTGGTTGCCATGGGTTAACAGGAGGGAGGAATAAAACAGACAATCGCGGAGGATGTGCAGGGCAGTGCAACTACTCTGACCAGTGGTAGACATGTCATTACACACTGTCTAAACCCACAGATGTACAACACCGAGAGCAAAACCTAATGTAAACTACAGATTTGGGCAGATTCTGATCTGTCGGTGTAGATTCACCCACTGTAAGAAATGTACCACTCTGGTGGGGGATGTGGGTAGTGGGGGATATGGCTGGGGGGGATATGGGTGGAGGGGGAGGTGGCTGGAGGGGGGGTGACAGGAGTGGGGGTGGATGGTGGGGAACGTGGCTGGAGGGGGAGGTGGCTGGAGGGGGAGGTGGCTGGAGGGGGGTGTGGCTGGAGGGGGAGGTGGCTGGAGGGGGAGGTGGCTGGAGGGGGAGGTGGCTGGAGGGGGGTGTGGCTGGAGGGGGAGGTGGCTGGAGGGGGAGGTGGCTGGAGGGGGAGGTGGCTGGAGGGGGAGGTGGCTGGAGGGGGAGGTGGCTGGAGGGGGAGGGGGAGGTGGCTGGAGGGGGAGGTGGCTGGAGGGGGAGGGGGAGGTGGCTGGAGGGGAGGTGGCTGGAGGGGGATGTGGCTGGATGGGGAGGTGACTGGAGGGGGAGGTGGCTGGAGGGGGAGGTGAGGTGGCTGGAGGGGGAGGGGGAGGTGGCTGGAGGGGGAGGGGGAGGTGGCTGGAGGGGGAGGGGGAGGTGGCTGGAGGGGGAGGGGGAGGTAGCTGGAGGGGGGTGTGGCTGGAGGGGGAGGTGGCTGGAGGGGGAGGGGGAGGTGGCTGGAGGGGGAGGTGGCTGGAGGGGGAGGGGGAGGTGGCTGGAGGGGGAGGTGGCTGGAGGGGGAGGGGGAGGTGGCTGGAGGGGGAGGTGGCTGGAGAGGGAGGGGGAGGTGGCAGGAGGGGGAGGTGGCTGGAGGGGGAGGGGGAGGTGGCTGGAGGGGGGTGTGGCTGGAGGGGGAGGTGGCTGGAGGGAGAGGGGGAGGTGGCTGGAAGGGGAGGGGGAGGTAGCTGGAGGGGGAGGGGGAGGTGGCTGGAAGGGGAGGGGGAGGTGGCTGGAGGGGGAGGGGGAGGTGGCTGGAGGGGGGTGTGGCTGGTGGGGGAGGTGGCTGGAGGGGATGTGGATGCAGGGGGAGGCTGTTCATGTGTGTAGGGGCAGGAGGTATATGGCAGCTCTGTACTTCCTGCTCAATTTTGCCGTTAGCCTAAAACTGCTCCAAAATATTGAAGTCAATTTTTTTTTTTTTAAAAAAGAAGATGGCAGAAGTTGTCTAACAGGATTGCGGAGATGAACTTCTCTTTTACTGAACACTAAGAGGAACCACACAGATGGTTGAAAATGGACAGATATGTGTAGTGTGGTTATTATTAAAAGTCTCAATAAGAAATCCTATTCCCGGGATGCCTGAGTGGCTCAGTCGGTTAAGCGTCCGACTCTTGATTCTGGCTCGGGTGGTGATCTCATGGTCCTGAACGAAGGGTTGTGAGGCTGAGCCCCGAGTCGGGATCCGCACTGGGCATGAAGCTTGCTTAATATGCTCTCTCTCCCTCCCTTGCTGCCCCTACCCCGCTTGTAGTCGTGCACTTCCTCTCAAGAAAAAAAAAAAAAAAGAAAGGAAGGAAGGAAGGAAGGAAGGAAGGAAGGAAGGAAGGAAGGAAAGAAAGAAAGAAAGAAGGAAGAAAGGAGGGAGGGATGGAGGAAGGGAAGGAAGGAAGGAGGAATGGAGGGAGGGAGGGGGGAAGGAAGGAAGGAAAGAAGGAATGAAGGGAGAAAGGAAGGAAAGAGAAAGAAAGAAAGAAAGAAAGAAAGAAAGAAAGAAAGAAAGAAAAGAAAGAAAAGAAAAGAAAGAAAGAAAGAAAGAAAGAAAGAAAGAAAGAAAGAAAGAAAGAAAGAAAAGAAAGAAAGATTGATTCCAGACTGCGGGCATAGGAGGCAGGGGCTCAGGCGCAGCAGCGAGGGCTCGATGCTGCCTCCCCCAGCCCTGTTTTATATGATCGACAGCATACCCACGGAGCACAGGGGGACTATAAACGCACTGGAAAATGCATACCCAAGTGATAATGGTCTTCCAGAGAAGCCCACTTGGGGGATGGTGCTCACATTACTAAAATGCTAGCACTGCTCCAACAGTTTGGGAATTCCCCTTGTGGAACAAGCTTCCAGAATCCTATTTGAGTATTCCCAGGGTATGGATTTAGCTTCCGGAGAGAGTTAAAAGTTTGATGATATGGTTACGTCCCAAATGAGGTGGGGCTTGGCTTCCTTGTCTGGCTGTGAGGGATGAAAGAGAGACCCTACTTGCAAAGTTGAACTTGGCCTCGCCCGGTGGAAGAACTGTACCAAACCACACCATGCCACATCGACTACCTAAGCTCGCCTGTTATTAGGGGAAGCGCTTCCCCGCCATTTGTGAATTTATGGCGCACCTCCAGCCAACCTTCCAAGACCCCCCAGAATAACTCTGCAAAGACAAAATTCCAGCTACGGAGCCATTTCGCGGTGGGAAAGAACGGATACCCGTCAGTCCCCCAGGCTGGGTTCCCTCCCGGTGGGCTTTCAGAGTGCGTGCGGTGGCTTTTGAGAGCGACGGTCTGAAGGACTTTCTGGTAGGTTCTGAAGGGGATGCTGCTCTTTCACAGGAAGACCCGAGGGACCAGCCTGCTCGACACATTCACGGCCGACAGCGTGCAGGGTCCTGAAAGTTTCACCAGGGGGACCCAGGTTTCCCGTGAGTGACTATCTTCACAATATCACACTAGAAATCGGCAAGATTTTCTCTTTGTCCCTGATTGGAGACTGCTTTTTTTTCCACAGAGCACAACAGAAACCAGACACTCTGAGATGGGCCAGCTTTCAGTACTCCCCCCGAATTTCCTTAAAACACTTGAACTCTGCCACCGCCGTGAAACTGTTCCTTCCGAGCAAAGATTACAAAACTGCCATTGGAGGCAGGAGCGAGTGTAAGGTCTTCAGATCCGCCTGGCCTGGCGCGGTTAATGCAGAAATCCAGCTTATGGCTCCGGAAGGAGATCCATCATGTCCCAGAAAAAGGACTGGGCTCTGCCTTCTAGTCGCCCCAACCTCTGTGGCAAGAGGGCTGGGGTGGGCGGGCGTGGGTACTGGGTGCTCGCCGTTGGGAAGCGCTTTTGAGGTTAGGGTGCCTCTGTGGAGAGGGGTGGGTTTCTAGAAGAAACCACGGACATACTTTCAGACCCACTGGCTTATCCAGACTTCTCTTCCAGCCAGTTGGTATGGAGCCATTGTTTATTCCGAGACACGGGATGACTTAGATGGTTTGCAGGGCTGTTCTAACTTACCACTTGTTCCCGCCTCTTTTTCTTTACCAAAACAGGCAGAGATGGCTCCTTTTGCTGCTTGTGCACAAGAGGAAATTAAAATGGTATTTAAGAATGAAAAAATAGGGGCGCCTGGGTGGCTCAGTCGGTTGAGCGCCGACTTCGGCTCAGGTCACGATCTCGCGGTCCGTGAGTTCGAGCCCCGCATCGGGCCCCTGTGCTGACAGCTCAGAGCCCGGAGCCTGTTTCAATTCTGTGTCTCCCTCTCTCTGACCCTCCCCCGTTCATGCTCTGTCTCTCTCTGTCTCAAAAATAAACAAACGTTAAAAAAAAAATTAAAAAAAAAAGAATGAAAAAATAATTTATTGTCCTACTTCTTCTGGACATGGTAAGAGGAGAAAAAAAAAAAAAACAGTTAACAAAGATGATGGTTCTTGATCAAAATGAAAATGATTTTCCCGGGGAAGACAATTCAGAGCTTCTTTGATTGCAAAGAGATGTCAATACAAGAATCCATTGATGTGAGAGGCATTTAATGGAAGAGTTTGTGAGACAGAGTAACTATGGTGATGTCCCCACTCCAGATACGGAGATAGTATGCCTGTTTCTGAGCCTAAGAACATTCTGAAATTCACAGATCTCTAAAAAATACAGGATGGTAAGCAGTCGTAAAATCCTCCCCCAAGTATCTCAGATGGTAAGACCCCCTCCCATCTCCCTTTTGGCCTCCGTGAGGACTGGCCTCTTTCAGACAAGGGCCTCAGCCTTCTCTCTCCCTCATTTTCTGCCTGACATTCCCTGACTGTGAAAGCTTTTTCCCTTGTGGCTTAGGTGAAGGAACACCGTTCCTGGCAGGTGAGCACTGGGGCTGTTCCCTGAATCAGGCTTACAGGCATCTCACTGAAGACATTCCATACAAATGTTTTCCGAGGTTTCTGAGTCATAAAGGAGAGCTTTCAGTCTCTTCGCCATGTATCTTGTGGCTTTTTTTCCATCCGGTGTGGTTTCCTCAGGACCCCCAGCTGGGAGATGTAAGTCTATGCAGACGCATAGATGCTCGTGCACAGACCATGTGGTGGAACACGATCTGTTTCAGGACCTGGAAGCTGTGTGCCCTCAGGCAGGTCACTGACTTCGCTCAATCTCAGATGCCTCTTGTGCGAAACGGGGATTATAACCACCTCTCATAGAGACATGGCTACGATTAAATAAGCTGGCGTCCTTCACACGCAAACACAAAAAAACCATCTGACACACAGCAGGTGCTCAAGAAACAGCAACTATCATGATCACTGTGTGTCCGAAGTGGGTAAAACTATGGGTTTTTCATCCACTAATGTGAGGTCAGGTTGCAATAAATGAACAGAAGGCTGGGGGCAGAGGGGACAGGGGATTCTATGGACTCAGTCTCCACTAGGTCTGGCTAGCGGCCTTGCTTGCTTGGCCCTGGTGCGTGCATGGGCTGAGGAGGTGTCCCGGGTGCCTCCCTCTGGTGATCCCTCCTCGTCAGACATGCAGTCAGGTGGCAAAACCAGTGGCCACAAGACGGCCAGCAGCACAGGGACGCGCATTTCCCCATGGCACCACATGGAACAGAAGCACAGGACCTCCCTGTACAGTTGTTCAGGCTGTGGCTGTACCGAGGTGCACCGGAGTGACAGACGAGCAGGGACTACGTCAGCCCACGCTCTGCTTGCCGAGCCACTGCCAGCAAAGGTCTGGAAGCGTTCCTCTTGTTCTCGTCACGGAGGGCGCCCTTTTCTGCTATGTGTGGAGGTCCTGGATGCCGGGAAGCCTTCTCCAGCATGCACTGGGGGCACCTTCTCCAGTGTCCAGGAGAGAAAATCACTCACAAACCTGCTTTCTTACTCTTCGATCTGATGAACTTACTAGGAAGAAGAGGAAGTCTACGCTTGGACAGTGACCTAAGGCAGGACCACCCCAGTCTTCCACGGAGAGTCCTAATGGCCTAGTAATGCTCCTGAAGGAGGCAGGGACTGTGGTCAGAATGGCCCATGGTCAAGGCAAAAGGTATGTTCAATCCCATATTAAATCCTAAAGGTTTCCCAGAATTTTGCACTCTAATCCTTCTTATGGCTTCCTTTGTTGCAATGATAGATATTCTACCCTCCTCAAAGCTGCCACTACCTGTAGCCTGTGCTTTTGTTTTCCCCATCCCTGGCTGTCCACCCTGTGACCCCAGAGGTTGTGTGCACCCCTAGCTGAGAAACACAGGTTTAACGGAGGTAAAAGGGCATAGCCAGGCTGCCTGGCTCGGATTCTGGCTCCCCTCCTTACTGCTGAGTGACTTGGGGTGGGTCACTTAACCTCTCTGTGCCTCTCCTTCCTCATTGGTAATCTTGAGATGATAATAAGAGTATCTACCTTCTGAGGCTTCTGTAAGAACTCAATGAATTAAATATCTATAAAGTACCAAGAACAATGTCATAATATCATAAGAGTTTTTTATATTTTCATGATTCTCATTTATGAGGTTTCCAGTAGGAGCTGAAAGGCATCGCTTTTATTTCAGCCCCTCCACTGGTTCTGGACAAGGAACTCTATCCCTTGGTCAGCTAGATATCAGAACCCTTCATGAACGGGCATGGCTATTAAAAAAGCCTGAAAAATGACCGGTTGGTGAAATCGGGTTAAGGTCTCCAATCTGATTAATTTCCTGTGACGTCCAGTAAGATGCTGCCATTGGGGGAAGCCGGATGAAGGGCACACGGGACCTTTCATACTATTTTTGCAACGTCCTGTGAGTCTACAATAACATGACTGCTTACAAAACATGACTGCTGTGTTTCTGCGGCTATGGCATTGACCACAGCACAAGGCATCTGAGATCGCAGCTCAGGAAGCAGCCAGAAGGATGAGAGGAGCCGAAGGAGGGCAGGTGGGCGTCTGGACGTCAAGAAAAGACAGGTACTCATGGCTAGCATGGAGGCTAGAGGTCAGGAAAGGCTGGGACACAGAGGGCAGGCAACTGGCAGGGGCAAACCTGTGCTAAAGGGACAGATCACCTTGGACATTCCTTACTGGTTCCTGGGGTCCGTGTGATCTGGGGTGGGAGGAGAACTGAGTCCACACATGCAAGGTGGAGGGTGACTGAAGCTTACTGGGGAGTAAGATTTTGGAGACTGCGGGTGAGCTCAGGCACAGGGGGCCGGCTGATAATGCAGGTGGTGTATCTGACAGGCCACCATAGCTTGCTTGCTTCCCACAGGATTAACGGCCCCTTCTGAGCCTCCCATTAAACAGAAAAGGTACGTGATTGTTTGGCTGAATCACTAATCGCTTCAGTCTCTCAACACGTAGCCAGTGCCAGGCGGGAATGTAACAGACAAGGGGCCTGCTCTCATGAAGCTTGAGGTCTAGAGGGGGAGCCCCCTAACACACACACGTAAATAACGAAAGGTCAATGGTTGGTTAAGCACCAGGACAAGAGAAAGACAGGGTGATGTGATACAGAGCACGTGGGGTGCTTCTGACTGGGAGATGAGGGAAGTCTTCTTTGAGGACGTTGCACTGAAACTGAGACCCGAGTAACAAGAGGACACAACTCTGGGGAGATCTCGTAGAGTATGAGCTTCCAGGCAGAGGATGCACTGGGGGCCAGGGTCCCAAGACGGACACAACTGAGCACTGAGGACTGCAACAAAAGCCAACAGGTCAGAGGACAGTAGACAAGGCAAAGGAGTGGGGGTAGAAAAGGAGGGTGGGTGGAGAGCTTTTAAAAAAGCATTTCCCAAACCAGGCTTCCTCAAATCTCACCACTACTGGCATTTGGGCCGGTAATTCTCTGCTGGGAGGGCTATCCCGTGCACTGCTGAATGTTCAGCAGCATCCCGATCTCTATGGTTAGACGCCAGTAACAACGTACTCCCCTCCAGCTGTGACAACCAAAATTGTCCCCCAGACATTCCGAAATGTCCCGTCTTTCCCAAGGAAGATGGCCAAGTATGGGGTCCTGGACTCAGGTCTTCTAGAACTTTCACATGGTAGCTTGAATAGCCACAGGAACAAGTACTCGTTAACTGCCTAGCACAAAATTTGCATTCAGTAGGTACTCGTTCAGTGAAAAAAACGGCCCCGATTGCATTTGTGGTGACTACCGTGCCGGTTTTGACTCAAGCAGAAGTTGGAGGTGGTGCAGAGAGGAGTGCCCAGCCCAGAGACCACAGGCACTTGCTCAGGGCCTCTTGGGACTGCCTCTGGCACTATCCAGGCTGGCTGAGAAGGGGACGGTAGGCACTGGCTGCTAAGTGCCCTGGAAACAAGAGTCTGCCTGGCCAGCCTGAGGCAGGCTGTCTGACCCAATGATTACAGAGACCCGACCCCTCAGGCAGGACCTCCTCCCTGACACCATACTGCCTGGGCCTAGAAGCTTGTAATTAATTTGCACACTCCTCGGGGAGAAGAAAGGCTAAGAATGGGGTAACCATGGCAGCGACACTCTGACGCATGTTATAGGGGCTGCTATTGCAGGATTTACCAAAAGAAAATGACACCTGCCCTTGGTGTAGGTTGGCCTTCAGTCACTTGCTGCAACCTTGGCTCCGTGGAGAATGAAGCAGAGAGACCCAGCTCCACTGCTGTGTCTCCAGGGGCTCGCAGGCTGGTGCACTGAGCCTGGGGCACCGGCACACACCATGCAAAGCTTTGCCACAAATGACCCTTCCTACACAGAGCGGGTGCTGAGGCCTTCCTCATGGGTCAGAGCTGGTGGCACGGTTCCAGTTCTGCCCAGCTCTGCAAGGAATGGCTTCTGGTGTCTTTTTGTCCAGATGGAATGAAGGGAGGAACGGGAGTGGCCCGGGTTTGTCCAATGAGACACCAGACCAGACAAGAGGTCTGTATCATTTTGTTCTCTTGCTAAGCAGGGCTGTCTGCTCTGCAGACAAAAGATAAGGGCCAACAGATTTCCCAGAGAGAGCACGGGGTTGGAGAGAAGGAGGAAGAGCCTGGGGATTGAGGGCCCAATGTCCACCAGGCCAGTGCCCGCTCCCATTTCCCCGTCCCAACCCTGAGCAGGGTGCAGGAAGAATTACTCCTACTCTGGGTGGGGGGGGGTGTCCAATCTTCCCACCCCCTCCACTCCCACTGCTCTTATGCCCTCCTCCATCTGGACACTTGGGAGTTCCCTCAAACCTGGCCCATTGTTGGGGTTGAATCATGTCCCCCCCCCCCCCCCACGAAAAGATAGGCTGAACTCTTCACAGCACCTCAAAAGTGACTTGACTTGGAAGTAGGATCGCTGTAGATGTAATTAGTTAAGATTAGTCGTGTTGGAGTAGGGAGGCCCTTAATTCAACATGAGTGGCATCTTTGTACGAAGAGGAGAAGAAACACAGCGACAGACACAGGAAGGTAGCCAAGTGAAGACAGGGTCAGAGACTGGAGTTGCACTGTTAAAAGTCAATGATGCCTGGAGCCAGAAGCTGGAAGGGGCAAAGAAGGATTCACCCCTAGAGACTTTGGAGGGCGCATGGCCCTGCCTACCAACGCCTTGATTTCCAACTTCTGGCCTCCGGAACTATGAGAGGATAAACGTCTGTTGTCTTAAGCCACCAAATTTGTGTGGTATTTGTTACAGCAGCCCTAAGAAAGAAACATATCCACGTTCCATATTCTATGAATGAAAGTGGGCTTAAGGACAGCTGGCTGCTTTGAGCCTACATCTCTCATATTGAGCTTGGCAGACCATCTACTTCAAAATCATCTGCAGGATGCATTCTGAACGCGGAGGCCTGCGACCCAGCCCTGCCGCACAGAAACGGGATCTCTGAGGGTCCAGCTCTGGAACAGGCATTCATTAATCTTTACATACATCACAGTCTGAGAAGACTTGTCACAGGTTTTGGACCTCAACTTCTACAGATCCTAAAATTCAGGCTCATTCATTTCCCTTGGGGGCTATATGAGCTGGTTACATTTGTTGGCGCTGCCCAAGCCCACGATGGATGGGGCTCTACGCTGAAAAAGCAAATGAATGTATGGATTTATGACCACAAGCTGTTGAAGTGTTGAATGCCAGCCAGGCTGGGCACTCTAGGGTCCTCGTGGACATGAAGCTTCAGCTCATCAACAAAGTTAGGGCAAGGCAGAGACTAGAATCCTCATGCTTTTGATGAAAAAACAGATTCAGAGAAGCTAAGCAAGTTTCTTAAGATCACACAGAAAGTTGATGGTACTGGGATTAGACTCACAGCCTTCCTGCTACTAGGCTGAGGGCCTCCACTGCCTCCCCGGGTATCTCACGATGCTGCATTCATCAGCTACTCGTATTCTCAGCAGCCCAGACTCTGCTGGGTTGCTTTTCCTCCTCTGGCACATCGGTCCTGAAGGGTAAATAGGCCAGTGTCCAACTCCTAAGTCAGCCTAGATACCGAATCCACCCCTGTGAGACGGGGACAAGGTGAGAGAGTCCTTCTCCTCTATCCCTTCTTCTCGGAGGAACATAGCTCTGTTCTCTGAGCGGAAGGCACCAGTTCCCGGCACAGTGGCTGTGGTGTTTTACGTCGTCTGGGTCATTCATTGGCATGCTGATTTTTCTCTCCTTTACTGCGTGGTCATAGTTAACACAGTGCCAGGCCCTGTTCTAGGCGCCGGGGTTAAAACCGGGTGCGGGAAGGCCAGCTCCCCTCTGCGTAAGGAAATTATCTCAACATATATCATATCGCATCACCCCATGGGCAAAACCCTCAACAGGAGTCATTTTCCTGGCAGCTGCCTGTTAGAATCACTCCTGCCCAGGATGCTCCCAGACCAAGGAAAACAGGGCCTCCGAGCCTGGGCGGGAGCACGAGCACCTGTCAGAGCTCCCCAGATGACTGCATGGTGCAAGCCCAGTCTGGGAGGCATGCATCAGGGTCCCCTGGCGGGCTGGCTGCAACCCAGGTTCCTGGGCCCCACCCCTGGGTACCGGACTCAGGGGGTCTGAAGTGAGGCCTGGGAATGTGTGCTCCCAACAGGCTCCTGGGTGGTGCTGGGACTGCCTTTCTGGGGACCACACTTTGAGATCCACTGGAGGAGGGAAGAGTGAGCACAGTGAAGAGTCTCCTATCTCCGAGACACTTGCCCTATTTACATTATTACAGGACGTTCGGAAATTTCTCCTCGGTGAGCTAAGCATGAGTTTGCAAATTAAATTTCTTAATTGAACTCTTGGCTTCACCCAACAAGGACTGGTTTGGCCTGCCAAGATCCCGAGAGGGCGACTGTCCCCATGGCAGGGCCACGTCTAAGTGACTTGGGAGGAAAGGAAAGGATGCTTTATTACAACTGAAAGTCCTTGCTGCCAATGAACTTCCTTGGACACTTCCTGTAGCGTTGTCTTTAACCCTGGATCTAAGTAGCTTTTGGTCTGTTTGTACTGTGGACCCTGCACCTATAACGATGAATTCTGGTGCCTGGGGGCCCCTAGGAGCCAGGGCTCGCTCAGGGCTGCAGGGAGAGGGTGGAGGATGTACAGGGAGTCAGAGGTTTTGCTTTTACGCTCAGGAAGGGGATGGAAACCAGGGAGACGGGCTTGGGTTGGAACGGACACTCCATACCCGGAGTCTGCCTGCCAGTTAGTAGGTTCACCGTCATGGAGCCCACTAGGGACATCAGGCCAAAATGTGTGAGCTGCGCTGGCTGAATTCTCGCCTTTGTGCCGGTCACTCAGCGTCACTGCCGACTTGGAGGGTGGTGTGGTGCGGTAGAAATATCTTTGGTGGCGTCAGCTAGATGGAGCGTAAGACCAAGCAACGTCCCTTACCAGCAGGTGGTTAACCTCTTGGAGCCTACAGTCCACCTCTCCGGGAACAGGTCACCTGCCTTGTGAGGCTTCCATAAGGATGAAATGAGACGAGAACACACGTGAAGTCTTCAGCCCAGTGCCTGACACACAGGGGCTTCATGTCTGTCTGTTCTCACAGTTCTCTTTTGATCTGTCCAGGGTGGGAGGGCATATTTACTAGCCAGAGTCCTCCAGAGAAGCAGAACCAACAGCGATAGGACATGCGTGTGTCTCCGTGTGTGTGTCTATTTGTCTGTCTGTTCAGAGATATTTTAAGCAGCCAGCTCACGTGATTATGGAGGCCGGCAAGTCCAAATCTGCAGGGCAGGCCAATGGACTGGAGACCCAGGGAAGAGTGATGCCACAGTTGGGAGTCTCAAACCACCTACAGGCGTAATTCCCTTTTTCTTGTGGGGGGCAGGTCAGCTTTTTTCTGTTAAGACCTTCAACTGATGGGATGAGGCCCACCCACACCACGGAAGACAATCTGCTTCATTCCCAGTCTATTGATTTAAATGTTAATCTCATCTGAAAAGTACCATCATGGCAACATCCGGACAGATGTTTGACCAAATATCTGGGTATCATGCCTAATCAAGTGGACACATAAAATTAACCACAGAGGCCAAGAGGGAGAGAGGCTGGAGAAGACACATGAAGGTTTATGATGTCCACCCAGGCGGGGGCCGGGGGGGTGCTTCACTTTCATTAGCGGGCATCTGGGGGCTCTGTATCTATCCATTGGACCACATAGGGAGGCTGGCAGCCTCTGAGCCTGGACAGAGGTGGGACAGGTGGGTGGCCATCTTCTGCAGTGAGACTGTGGTTAACAAGGTGTCTGTGAGCAGTAACGCCCTTGTCCTGAGCATTATTGTCAGGCAGTCACAGTCCGGAACACTGGGAACCCAATGGAGCTTCCATGTAGAGCCCACCATCTCTTCAGCTGCCCATCACTACAGAAGCACAGGATGTCAGAGCCCATAGGACGTGCTGGGAAAACTGAGGCCCAGGGAGGGGAATGGCTTGCCCAAGGTCCCATCACTACCTGGCTACAGACTTGGAGGGAGGGCCCAGGCCTCTTGGCTATGGCTCCCACATCAAGCAGATGCCGTCTGAGGAACCCCTAGGGGCAGCCACGCCTCCTGGGAGAGGGCCATTTTCACTGGTGTCTGTCCCAGTTCTAGTTGGTGATCTGGGACAGACACCTGACCAAAGCCAGCCCAGTCTAATTCCTTCTCCAGGGAACTGGTTCACAGGGACAGAACACAGAGACTGGGAATCCTCGGGGCCAAGCTCTGAAAAGGCAGCTGTGCTGTGACATCATGCCTCACCGCAGTCCTGTCCTCCAGACCAGCCACCCAACAATTCCATGGATTCCCTGAACCACCCGGGGCCGCTCAGAGAATTTCCTTTATGCTTAAGGCAGCCAAACACCAGCCCCAGGTCCCGGTGCCGAGCTGGAGGTAGCTGGCCAGCTGTGCCTTTGTATGCACCGCGCCCTAAGCTCTGGCAGCCCGGGGCGGGTGGTGTCCCTCTACACGGTGATGGCGACATCCCCGAGATCCCAAAGCCATCTCTCAGGCCCAGAGGCCCCGTCTGCAGCTGCCAAGCAGGAATGGTAAACTGCAGCCTTGAACTCTCTTCCTGCACTTGCTGGCCGGTGGGCAGTCAGCAGCACGATCATAGACGCTGGGCTCCACATGCCAAGAGCCATTAAATGGCTGTAAATAACAGTGACCCTCTGGCAAGCTGTCCTGTCCTGTCCACTTGGAATGTTGATCAGAGAGGCTTGCTGCTGTGTGACAGCCGGGACGACGCAAACACTTACAAGATGGTCCCAGCCCGGGCTCTGCACCCCCACCCCACTCATCACAGGGAGAGGGGGCCACGGGCGGGGGGATACTGGGAAGGCTGTGGCCTGCTGGAGCCTCAGGTGGGGTGATGTGCGGGCCAGCAGGGACCAGAGGGCCACCGGCCACTCGGAACCCCGAGGGAGCCTCCTGGCTGTCCCAGTTTCCTGAGAAGCTCAATCACATGAAGTGTAATGAATCGTTAACGGACCTCAGATGTCATCTGAAAGTCACCTGTAGGCCCTGGGGTGCAGAGCCCCGGCACTGTGACTTCAGTCCCAATGGATGTCTCAATGGAGTCTCAATGGATGACAGCCAGATATGCTGGAGGTGTTCAACTTCAGACAACTGGGTGGACCAGGGCAGGGGCTCGTAAACTGGGCCCTGCAGGCCAATGTGGCCGCTTGCTTGGGTCCTGTCGCTGGCTGCCTCGGGCTACAGGGCAGTTGTGATTGGGAGTAGTCGTGACTGGGACCCGATGGCCCACAAAGCCTTATGGTTTTCTATCGAGTCCTTTCCAGAAAAAACTGGCCACCTCCCCAGACTTGGGGACAGAACATGGGCTGGGCCGCAGGACAGTCTCCTTGGGAACTGTAAGCCAAGGGGCCTCACCATGCCCCAGCTTTCTCAGCTGTGCGACGAGGCCAGTGACATCCGCCTCACCAAGCTGTGTGGGGACTGAATTAGGTGACCTCCTGGCACAAGGGACATATTCAATATCAGTCTTTCCTTCTGCTTGCTACAGCTGCCCGATCTGTGTGGCACATGGTTATTATTTCACAATAGACAGGAAAGCGCTCTGAAAAGTTAAAGGTGAAGGGGCACCTGGGTGGCTCAGTCGGTTAAGCATCTGACGTTGGCTCAGGTCACGAGCTCATGGTTCATGAGTTCGCGCCTCGCGTCAGGGTCTCAGCTGTCCGCACAGAGCCTGTTTCGGATCCTGTCTCCCTCTCTCTGTCCCTCCCCGGCTTGCTCTCTCTCAAAAAAAAATTAAATAAAATAAAAAAAAGTTAAAGGTGTTTCGTGGTTGTAGACTCTATTACAAGTATTATTCTTTTTTTTTTTAATCTATTTTTGAGAGAGAGAAAGAGCGTGAGCAGAGGAGGGGCAGACAGAGAGATGGGGACAGAGGATCTAAAGTGGGCTCTGGGCTGACAGCAGCAGGCCCATGTGGGGCTCGAACTCACGAACTGTGAGATCATGACCTGAGCCTCCTTCTGACACTCGACTGACTGAGCCACCCAGGCCCCTATACAAGTATTATTCCTGAGATACGTGGAGCCACAGGCCCAAGGGAATCAAAACAGTTGTGTACGGGTCGGTTGTCATGGAGAAGGCCACCCAGCCACAGATCTGGACACTGTGCCCCTCTGTGATCGCCCGTTCCCCTGTATCCTCCTTGAGCCGCCTCGGGGAGCCTGCCTTTCCATCAGCCCTCCAGACCTTGTGGGCCAGGGGGCCGTGGGCATTTCCTCTGCCTCTCTGAGCCTCAGTTTCCCACCTGAAAGAGCCGCAAGCCACGTTTTTCTCAGAGGAGGGACCTAAAGGGACGTAATGACCTACCTACAGACAGCTTCAGGAAGGAGGCTCTAAAATTCCGAGCTTGTTCTTTTCATTGTAATTCACAGCTGGGAGGCAGGGTGTGAATGATGTGGGGGGAGGGGCACTGAGAGGAGGGAGGGGAGGATGGAGAATGAGGGAGTCTGTGGCTCCCACACTGGCCCTTGCAGGAGGTCTGACCCCCCAGAGAGAGGAGCAGTCTCTCCATCTAATTGCCATGCCTGGCAGGAGCAGAGGTGGCGAAGGGCACAGGCTCAGATGTAACTCAGGAGCCTGGGGCAGGGAGAGGAGGTGGGGGACAGGAAAGGAGGGGAAGGGAGGGGAGGGGAGAAGAAGGGGAGGGAAGAGAGGGGAAGGGAGGAGAATGAAGAGTGGGGAAGGGAGGGAAGTGAAGAGAAGGGGAGCGGAGGGGAGTGAGGGAAAGGGGAAAGGGGAAAGGGAGAGAGGGGAAGGGGATGGAGGGGAAGGGGATGGAGGGGAAGGGGATGGAGGGGAAGGGGATGGAGGGGAAGGGGATGGAGGGAAAGGGAGAGGAGGGGAGGGGAGGAAGGGGGGGGAATTTCTATAATCCCAGTTGCTCTCCTACAGCCTCCTCTGTATTCTAGTTGGCTTTTTTTTTGCATTAGAACCAAGAGCTTTTTTTTTTCTCTCTTTCTCTTTGAGAAGAAATATCACTTTTATTTTTGAAACGGAGAGGAGAAAGCAGACTATCTGTGAGCAAGCTCTTTGCCTCCTGGGCGCTGAGCAGGGGGAAGATGCCAACTGTAGAGCTCTGGGGAACCAGGGGCGCCGTCTGAGGAGGAAGGCACGGCTGGGTGTCGTTCAGAAGGTGGCCCAGGAGAGACAGAGCCTTGCCACGTCTGGTGGACGGATTAAGAAAAATAAGGCCATCTGTTCGATGGGGCAGTCCGGAACCTGTTCGGCTCCCGCCTTCCCCCTCGACAGGAAGAACTTCCTCTTGGACATCTACGAAGATGGAAGCATTTCACGTCCACTGCACAGGGGTGGCTGCTCCAGGCCGCCCTTCCTCTGGCGGGCACGGACCCCCTACTCGTCTGTCTGTCCTCCCGGCCCTCCTCCCCACCTCAATGACAACCCGCGCTCTCCCTCACCCTCTCTGCCCCAGCGAGACAGGCCCTGCCAGAGAGGACGTCTCCTCCTGCCTCGGCCTCAGTCTTCCTTTTTCCCACCCTGCCTGCCTCATCCTCCTGGGCCACCCACCACACGGCTTTCTCGCACCTTCTCCCTAACGTCCAGCGGCTGACAAGTTAAGAGATGCGCTGCGTTACCCAGTGCGTGTCGGTAAGGAGGGGGGAACATACGAACGGCAACACGCAAATGCACGGGACAATTCGAGGTAGAAATACCAAACGCCACGAGGGGAAAAAACTGATGGAAGTTCAAAGCGTCCTGAGGCCTTAGAAATAGGACCTTCTTTTGGGGCAGAGGCACGTGTTCCTCAAGGAGCAGACCTGTCGGTGCAAAGAGCCACGCCAGCCGCCGCGGGGAGCCCAGAGTGTGCAGCAGGGGACCCGGGTCACTGCTCTCCTGGACCACTGACATTCCCAGTGTGTCTGCTCCGGACAAGTGTCACTGCGGTCAGCGCTCTGCCGAAACCTGAGTGAGGCAGAGGGCAGGACACCTCACTGCTCATCAGGCCAGAGCAAGCAATGTTCACGCCTCAGGTTACCGATGCAAATACCCAGAAGGAACCTCAGGCCAACAGACCTGGCTTATTAATGCTGGAGGGCTTTGCCCCCTGCCCCGCATGCTCTCAGCAAGCGGCACTGAGCCTGGATGGTTCCTCTGTGACCTTCTTGCTCCCACATCCCTTGTCTCTTTGTCTAAGGCCTTGAGGACTTAAAGCTTAAGTGAAGAGGAAACCCAAGGGAAATGGTCTTTTCTCCTAAGGTCCGGGACAGAAGTGGCCTCGGCCGCTCACTCCAAGCTTCCTGCGCCCCAGACCCAAGTCCCCCTGGCTGGCCCTCGGGGCCAGGAAGGATGGGGAGAACAGAAATGTGCCAGGACAGCAACGCAAGGAAAGCCGTCCAGACCTAGCCTGTCCTGCCTCAAGTGGGGATAGACTTCCTTCGGGCAGGAAAAGATTCCAGATGGGGTCAGCCCAGGTTCCATTTAGGACCCTTTCCTGTCCCTGCTGAAGGCTCCTCCTCTTAGCCCAGAGACCTAGCCATGTTTCTGGAATCCCTGAAGCCCCCTCTTCTCTTGGGGGGCTTGGTGAGTTGGGAGTGGGTGAGGGAGAGGTAGGTAGGAGAAAACACTCTGGGCCCCACGAGACAGAGGCTATGCAGCCAGCATTCCTAAGCTCATCTCACGCTAGAGGGAGGCTCAGTGTTGTGTTTCACGGTGCGTCTACACGTGACCTAGGGAATACCCAGGAAGAAGTGGCCAGAAAGCAGGCATCGGGGGGCCTGGGTTGACCCTGGGTAGGGCCTTCGAAGGTTGGCCTGTGAATGGCAAACTGTGTTCACAGGCACTTGATGTAAAGAGGCAGTGGAGGGCCCCAGATAGCCAGGGACAACCAGATGAGGACAGCAGCAAGGACAGAGCAGAGACACTGCACACACAGGGGCTGGGTAGGGGGCCCTGTGTGCAGGTACTGAGCCAGTGGAGGGGTCAGGCTGCCATACTCCGAGGCAGTGAGGGGGGATGGGGGGGGGAACAGCAAGGCACACATCAAAGCCTGGATTCAGCAGAGGGTCCAGAAAGGACTCACAGGGGTCGGAAGTCAGGAGTTTACTACAAACCAAGCTGTTGTGATTTGACGAGCGAGCCACTGAGAGCCACGGCCAGTTCCCGGAAAGGGGCATAATTTGCACACAAGGATGCCCACGTCTTTAGAGAACCGATGCATTTCAGCCTGGATGTATATCAGGTATATGTAACACGTAAACTTGGTTGAAGTTGTGTCCCAGGGCAGGAAACAGCTGCACAGAGAGCTAGTGAAATGCTTGGGTGAACAAGAAGCTAAGAGTTTCTGGGGCGCTTGGGGGGCTCAGTCGCTTAAAACATCTGGCTTCAGCTCAGGTTATGATTGCTCGAACTCACAGACCGCGAGATCATGACCTGAGCCAAAGTTGGATGCTTAACCGACTGAGCCACCCCGGCACCCCGAGGATCCTGAATTTTCATGGCAATTCTCGTATCCCCTAAGGCAAGAGACTGAGCCCTTCAAGGGGGCATAAAAGGCTTTATCTCCAAATCCAGCTCTTTGTTGGTAATAATGATCTTAGAATTCCTGAGACCCATCTGGATCTGAAATTCTAAGAGGAATCAGTCCAGGCTCAAAGGGATGAGCCTCACACGCATCTCCGCCGTGACCCTGTGCTCTGATCAGTCAACCTCCCCACCTAGACCGTGAGGGCAGGTGCGTGGCTGATCGTCTAAATGAAGGAATCACAGGCCTCCAAATTCTAGAAGAAATATTCTAGAACCGAACCAAAATTGACTGAGATATTGAAAAGAGGGTAATCATCAAGGGTGTGAGATGAACATAGAGTAGTTATGAGGGCTCTAGTTTACAAAGTGTGCTGAAAGATTCCCAAGGTGACATTATTTTAATGCCTTTAAAAAAAACCCCGTTTTTTAAATGTTTATTTCGAAAGGGAGAGAGGAGCCCCTGGGTGGCTCACATTGGGCTCTGTACTGACAGCTTGGAGCTTGGAGCCTGCTTCAGATTCTGTCTCCCTCGCTCTCTGCCCCTCCCCCACTCAAGCTCTGTCCCTCTCTCTCTCTCTCTCTCTCTAAAAAAAAAAAAATAAATAAAACATTAAAAAAAATTGAAAGGGAGACAGTGCGAGCAGGAGGAAGGGCAGAGAGGGAGGGAAGGAGGGAGAGAATCCCAAGCAGGCTCCACACTACCAGCATGGAGCCCGACATGGGGCTCAAACTCATGTACTGTGAGATCATGACCTGACAAGAGTTGGATGCTTAACCGACTGAGCCACCCAGGTACGCCCCCCATTTTTTTTAATTTATAACACTTTGCTCTCTAGATAGAGTTGATGGTTTAGAGGTGTCTGAGGTAACAGCCGTTCTTTTTATTTCTTTTTTTTTCTCACCAAGGATGAAAGCTTTTCAGGGATGTGAAGACCTGCAAGGCTGGGTTCAAGTCTCAGCCCGTCAATGTTTTCTTGTCTCAAATATGTCACACGTCTTCCCACAAGCTGTACATTCATGTTGCGTGAAGAGTCTTTTGCTGAGAAACGACTCTCAACTTCTATGATGTTCTAGGTATGCGAGATCCCACGGGGCCTGAGAATAAACCAGAATGGGGATGCCCCAGCTGGGAACGTGGTTCCAGGCCATGCAAAAACAGTGAAACACTGGTCTGAAAGTTCACCTGGTTAACAGAAAACTCTACCTTTATCGTTTCCCTTTTGCACAGAAATATGGGATATTATAGGAGGGGAAAAAAAACCCTCTGTTCATTAGTTTCCTCATCTGTAAAAAAAGGGGGGATTCTATTCTAATATCTTTATTCTTTTTTTAAAGCTTATTTATTTTGGGGCGCCTGGGTGGCTCAGTCGGTTAAGCGGCCGACTTCGGCTCAGGTCATGATCTCGCGGTCCGTGAGTTCGAGCCCCGCGTTGGGCTCTGTGCTGACAGCTCAGAGCCTGGAGCCTGCTTCGGATTCTGTGTCTCCCTCTCTCTGATCCTCTCCCGTTCATGCTCTGTCTCTCTCTGTCTCAAAAATAAATAAACGTTAAAAAAAAAATAAAGCTTATTTATTTTGAGACAGAGGGAGCAAGTGGAGGAGGGGGAGAGAGGGAGGGAGAGAGAATCCCAAGCAGGTTCCACGGTGTCAGCTCAGAGCCCAACGTGGAGCGTGAACCCACGAGCTTTGATACTATGACATGAGCCAAAATCAATAGTCAGCTGCCTAATCTGATGATCCACCCACATTCCCCTATTCTAGTATTTTATAAGCAGTGATTACACATGTTCCTTTGTTCACTGTTCCCAGAACTTTCACCTACCAGAGGTACTTGCCAAAAAAAAAAAAAAAAAGATAATTATTTGGCGATATGTAATGAAACCCTTAAATGTGTACCTGCTTTCAACAACCAGTTCCATGTCTAGAATCTGATGCCAGGGGGATCATAAATGTGTGTCAATATTAAGCCACCGAGATGTTCGCCACAAAGCTTTCTTCTAGTCCTGAAAAACTAGAAGCAGTCTAAATTGTCAGCGATAAGGGTTTATGGTTAAAGAGATTATGGTGCAGCCACACAGACAGATGCCATATGGTGATTTATACACCGAAGATAAAATATTCAAGAGACATTGTTCAATGAGAAAAGTAGTTACAAAACATTATAAAATATCTCAGTGTTTAATGTAGGTAAAAATACAGATTCACAGGAAAATATTGAAAGGACAGACAAATAGCACATTGCTGGGGTGGAGTTATGGGCAACTTTCCTCATCCATAGCGTCTCAAGATTTTATAATGAGTGTGTATTAGTTTTTCTGGCAAAAACACCCCACCATTTTTAAGTAATTCTGTTAGTGAAATAAGTACTCAGGCTAGTTCGAAGAAATAAGATGACCTAAAGGACGAATATAATTTAAAAGAATGAAGAAAATAAAGTCATTCCCTTGCCCACATTACCTTATACTGGTCCAAATGCATGAATCCCGCTTGAAATCTGGACGACTTCCCAATGCAAGAAACAGAGAGGCCAAAGAAATCAAGAACCCAGACTCAGAAACAACAATGGAAAAGATGTTGTGCCGAGGAAACAGAATCCTTTGCTCAGATGCTATGTAAGGACACTGATGTTAAAAATGAACAGTGAGGGGCACCTGGGTGGCTCAGTCAGATAATCATCCGACTCTTTGATTTTGGCTCAGGTCATGATCTCACAGTTCAGGTTCATGAGATCGAGCCCCGCATAGGGCTCTGCGCTGATAACACGGAGCCTGCTTGGGATTCTCTCTCTCTCTCTGCCCCTTCCCTGTTCGTCCCTAACTTACTTCCTGTCCCTATGGATTCGCCTATTCTAGACACATCCCATAAATGGCATCATGCACCAGGTGGCTTTTTTGTGACAGATACCTTTCACTTTCCATAATGTTTTCAGGGTTCACCCATGTTGTACCATGTACTTCCCTTTTTTTTATTACCAAACAATAGTCCATTGTATGGATATGCCCCATTTTGTTTATCCGTTCACTAGCTGATAGACATTTGGGTGGTTTCCACTTTCTGGCTATCCTCAACAATGTTGCTGTGACTATTCACGTGCCGGATTATTTTCTGGATATATGTTTTGATTTATCTTGGATATACTAGGAGTCCAACTGCTGGGCCATATGGTTAACTCCACGTTTAACCTTTTCTGTCAAACTCCCAGACTGCTCCCCCCACCACGTACATGTCGGTCAGCTATGTATGAAGGTTACACTTTCTCTGCATTCTTGCCAACATTATCTTTGAGTCCTGAACGTTTTTATATTCTCAGATTGTACCCCTGATCGTCTCTTTAGACTACATTTCTAGAGGTGGTCCTGCTGGGTTAGAGCGCTTGTACTTTTTAAAGGCTTCAGATGTATTTTGCAAACTTATCTTCCAGGGAGATTGTACCAGTATGTAACTGTACAGACAGTGCTTTATGATTTCGCCACATCCTCACCAGCAATGAACATCACTACTCTTTTCAATCTTTTCCAATCCAATTTGGAAAAAATGCCACCTGTCTTTGCTGCATGTCTCTGACGTACTGTTAATTTGAAATAAGTTTTGAAGTGTTCACTGGGACTGTCCATTATTTTATTTTTATTTTATTTTATTTTATTTAACGTTTATTTATTTTTGAGACAGAGAGAGACAGAGCATGAACGGGGGAGGGGCAGAGAGAGAGGGAGACACAGAACTGGAAGCAGGCTCCAGGCTCTGAGCCGTCAGCCCAGAGCCCGACGCGGGGCTCGAACTCACGGTCCGTGAGATCGTGACCTCAGCTGAAGTCGGACGCTCAACCGACTGAGCCACCCAGGCGCCCCATGTCCATTATTTTATATTTAAGAGCTTTTCATACGTTAAGGAGAGAAACTTTTCACTGTGTGAGTTGCAGATAATCTTTCCAATTTGTTGTTGACCTTTTGATTTGCCTCATGTGTACTTCACCCAAAAGAAGTTTAAAATTTTAGATGGATCTATTTATCAACATAAATTGTATCATTTCTACCTTTGATATCACGCTTCTAAAAGTCTTACTGCTCTCAAGAACATATAAACATAAAAAATTTTCTTATAGTAATTTTAGGTTCTGATTTTCACATTTAAAAATCACTTCATCCTAATTCTTTTTTGTGTTTTTTTTTAAATATGGTATGAAAACTTTTTCATATTTTGATAATCCATCTTTTCGTGACTACTTTGTCAGGCAGTTAGCATTTATTTAATCCTTATTTTTTTAAAATATTTATGTTTATTTATTTTTCAAGAGAGAGAAAGAGAGAGAGCAGCAGAGACAGAGGGAGAGAGAAATCCCAAGCTGAAAGCTCAGAGCCCAACGTGGGGCTTGAACTCAGGAAGTGTGAGATCATGACCTGAGCCAAAATCAAGAGTTGGACGCTTAACCGACTGAGCCACCCAGGCGCCCCTAATCCTTATGTTTTGAATCCCTTTCTTTACTTTCTGTTCTTTTCCATTAAACTATAGGTATTCGCACAGTACTACAATATTTTAATTGTTGCATTTTATAAAGATGTATTAAAATATGTTAAGTCAAAAATCCCTGTAAGGATTCTCCCCTCCCCAAAGTTTCCTGATTATTTTCTCCTGATTTTCCACCAAATGATTTATTTTATTTTTTTCCAGTTCTGCCTTACAAAACCCATTGATAATCTATAAATGCAACAGAATTTAAATCAGACTAAGTTGGGTGAGTACAGCTATCTTTATACTATGGAATCTTGCAGTGCAAAGAAGGGATGAGAGAACTTTCTATTTACTCATGTTTTGTTTTGTTTTTTTCCGAATGGTTCTTGGCTGCTGTGCTATTTTATTGTCATAGATCTGGCACTATAAGTTTATTTGAAACTTTTTACATTTTGCGGCTAGTCTGAATGGGATTTTAAAATTAATGTATTTCCTACAGGTTACTTTTAGTAGCTAGAAAAGCCATTGCTTTTTTCCTTCAAATTTCATACGTGATCAGCTGTATTGCTTATCCACCTGTTATGCTAATAGATTTTAGTGGATGCTCTTAGGTTTTCCAGGTAGAGAGTCATATCACGTGCAAATGGGAATCTTTCAGCTTCTTTTCCAACGTATCTGCTTCTTCTTTCTGTTACCTTTCTGCATGGGCCAGAATTTTCCGACGTTAGTAAGGACAATTATACTGGGCAGCCTTGGCTGCTTTCGACGTTTTACGGAATGCCTCTACTGTGTTCCACAAGGTCCAATGCTGGCCATGGGTCTGAGATACATACGTTGTCATCGTATGGAAGAAGTATCTGTTAATTTCCTGTTTACTGAGAGGAAAAACTGGGAATCAGTTACTACCGTGTTGAATGCTTCTTAAGCACCTAACACGGGAATCGAATGGACTTTCACTGCTGGTATATTAACACAGTAATGATGAATAGATTTCCCAACATCAGAGGGTTGGTCTTGCATTTTGGGATTAGCCCTAGTGACACAAGCTATGTTATCCTTTCTAATATCCTGCTGGATTTTGGTTTGCTAATCTTTTATTTGGAATTTCCACATTTACCTAACAGGGTTGTTTTAAGATTTCTCTCTCAGGCTGGCCCGGCAGGATTTGGGGGTGGCCTGGGTCCTTCCTGCAGGCCATTCTGAAGTCTCCTTTACCATAAACACCAGGGGGTGCTTAGGACCATGTGGTGGTACCCCTGGCGTGTTCTAGGTAACTAACTGTGCCCTTCCACCTTTCATTCCATTCCAACCCAGCAGGTCCCAGGAGAAGAGGCCTTGGTCTACAGCCCTGCCATCTGGAAGACAAAAGAAATGATCCTTACGTACATTTCAGGGTTACCTAGCAGCGTTTGCTGCAGATCAGAAGACTTACAAGTTCCTGTGTGCCCCAGAAAAATGAATCTGGGTGAAGCTGGGATGCCAGACTGCCTTGACCAATCTGAAACTGGAGTCCTTCCCTATTTACTACCATCACCTTTCTGGCAGTTATGTACATAACCATAATCATTAGCAACTCTGCACAAGCTAGGTATTTACGGATTAATTACCTAACAAGGATCTGTCAGCTCCTCAAAGTATATGAACAGCTCAAATGAAAAAAAATATAAAATGCGGACATGAGAATTTTCAATATTCAGGCAAGCCCCACAGAGAACTTGCTACAGACCAGGTAATTAAGAGGCTCGCAAACCTCTTCACGTCTCCTTATTCTCCGCAATCAAGTGCCTGTTCGGCTGCAGCCTCTTTTAATCAGAAGGATGCATCCACTCGAGGATCCTGAGGGACGCACTGGAACTTGAACTGGTAGAATTCCATGGAAGGGAGACATGCTTTGTCATCACTGTGGTGATCAGTCTGGTTCACCCACGGAGGATGTACAACGGAGGTAGGAAGCATTCCTGATACAGCAGCGGTTCATGACCCCTTGTGGGCTATCAGTTTTTAGAGAATCTGATACAGACGACAGTCCCTGCTGCCTAAAAAGCGGTACACATACATTCGTACACGTAACCAGCCCAACAGAAAACTTCGAAAGGTCCGTGGATCCCTTCAAACCAGTCTTGGTACCCGGTAAGGGGCTTACAAATCTAATCTGGCTGTGTCTCACATTAATCACCTGGACACTTGACCTTAGGCTTTACTCTCAAGAGGGTGAAAGAGGATCTCAGATGGTGTGAAGGTGTGCTCTCAACCCCCCTGGTACTTATGACAAAGTAGGCGGCAGAGTGACATGTAGGACAAATACACCGCCACCCTCTCCCCCGCTGGGTCACTGATCCCCAGGTTAGGACCCCCTGCTGTAGATGCTAAAGGAAGGGTGTGTCAAAGTCATCAGATAACCCCGTTCAGAGATGCACATCAGTTTATCTGTTAGGGTCTTTCCTGGGCTAGGTAAGACCCCAAGAAATTTTTTTTAAAAAATTATCTTTTTTTCTGAAGTCTCTTGTTTATTTTGAGAGAGATAGAGAAAGCACAAGTGGGGGAGGAACAGAGAGAATGAAAGAATGAGAGAATGAGAGAATGAGAGAGAGAGAGAGAGAGAGAGAGAGAGAGAGAATCCCAAGCAGGCTCCGTGCTGCCAGCACAGAGCCTGATGTGGGGATCGAACTTACACACCATGAGATCATGACCTGATCCAAAACCAAGAGTCAGACACTAAACCAACTGAGCTCCTCAGGCTCCCCAGAACCCAAGAAATTTTACTAGAACAACATGCTACCACCTAAGACATGGTTAATCAACTATGTAAATATGGAGATCTGACCTCTGAAAGCAGCAAGGAGAACACGAGCTGGGCACTGGTGGAACTATTAATACAAAGAAGGGAAATGCACTAAAACCTTACAACCAAGAATTGGGCCAGTTTAAGGTTAGCAATTTTCAGAATCT
The DNA here is from genome assembly GCF_018350215.1 of Panthera leo. NCBI lineage: Eukaryota > Metazoa > Chordata > Mammalia > Carnivora > Felidae > Panthera > Panthera leo. The sequence goes on from NC_056689.1 coordinate 14,299,785, forward strand.
GTTATTACCAGCAATAGAACTTGCATTCAATGACATGGGTCCAATTTAAATTCCAGTCACTTACTTTGGATATCCTGGGTGTGTATGTGTACATAATTGATAAAGCACAGGGATCAACCATGATCTCATCCAACATAAAAAATAATCAACTGAATAGCAGTTTTCACTTAGAAGGACAGGGAAGTTTATCAAGGCACTTTAAAAGAAGGGGGCAAGGAACTAGTCCCAAGAGAAACTTTTATTAGGCAGTCTTTCCCAAAGTACTATTTCTCCCTGAAATAAAGTGGTCTTGCGATAAGACAAAGAGACAAAAGGAGGGAAGCCAATTCTACCTAGTCTTGCTTATTTTGCCCCCTGGTGGATTTCTTTTGTCATTACAGAAGGTAGGGGCCCCTCTAAAGGCTGGGTTAGGGCTCGCAGATAGGCTGAAGGAGGCTGGATCAAAGCCTTTAGAAATACTAAGTTCTAAAAAGATTATGGGGGTACCCCATCCCTAGGAATTAAAATTTGTTGAGATGAAAATAAGTGTAAGGAAATCTGACAACGATCTGATTTTTCCTTTTTTTAAATATTTTTTAAATGCTTATTTGTGTTTGAGAGAGGGAAAGAGACAGTGTGAGTGGGATGGGGCAGAGAGAGAATGAGACACAGAATCTGAAGCAGGTTCCAGGCTCTGACTGTCGGCACAGAGCTCGACATGGGGCCCGTATTCACAGACCGCAAGATCATGACCCAAGCTGAAGTCAGATGCTTAACCGACTGAGCCACCTAGGCGCCCCTCAAGATCTCAGTTTTAAAAGTTGAATTATGATGGCTAGATTTGGGGAGAAGAAGAAGAATGTCAAACATCACATTTGTTCTCCTTAAATTTGCTTTTGGTACCCCGACATGGCCCCTGTGTTTCCTGAGAGCTTCCTCACTATCTGGTGTTACAAGGGATCCCAGGTTCATTTTGCGTACTTCTTGCCTAGACCTGCAAATCAGATTTTTTTTCCCCAAGGGTTCTTGTTTTCTAAAAATGAGCAAGGGATACTCGTTGCTATCCCACTGGCCACTGAAGAAATACTTGTCTACAGGTAGGTAAATGGACCCATACATAAAATACCTTACCAGTTCATATCGAGACTTCCAATTCAAATCGAAGACTTCTGGGCTTTTAGTTAACTTTCCCTGTTCTATCTGATCTCTAAGATCAGATAGAATGTGGTTTTTCAAAGAAGACGGGGTGGGGGGGGGCGCCTGGGTGGCTCAGTCGGTTAAGCGTCCGACTTCGGCTCAGGTCATGATCTCACGGTCCGTGAGTTCGAGCCCCGCGTCGGGCTCTATGCTGACGGCTCAGAGCCTGGAGCCTGTTTCAGATTCTGTGTCTCCCTCTCTCTCTGACCCTTCCCCGTTCATGCTGTCTCTCCCTGTCTCAAAAATAAAATAAAAACGTTAAAAAAAAAAAAAAAGACGGGATGATAGAATTAAAACGCAGTGTATTACGCTCACTTATCTTGTACTACACACATAACATTCCTTGAATAACAATCCTAACATTACCTACCACCCACATGATTACTGAAAACACATTTTTTGGGGGGTAAGCACTCTCTGTTCTTCCTCCCACTGTTACAGTTGGGCTCTTATCTACAGTGTCAGAGCATACATCATACCCTCTGAGTTTACCCCAACTTAGTGTAATGCTCAACAACAGTCCTTACATCATTCTCCCTCCAATTAGCCAGTTTTTCTGGAAGATTCTTCAGGAAGTGTTCATGGGAACAACATTCCTCGAGCTCCTGCATGTTGATGAGAGTCTCTATCCTTTATACTTGATTTAAAAAATCCTTGGCACACTTTCTTTACATGAGTAGTAGATAAATAGGTTACTCCATTTTCTTCTGAGATTGCTGTCTGAAAGTCGATGATAATCTATTTTTCTTTCCCTTTTCAATCACATAGACTCTCTTTTTCTCTAAAATCCAGTGGTTCTGCAAAGAAAATGTCTTGGTATTAGCCATTCTGGGGTCATTCTTCTCAAATACACAGTATACTCTTTCCATGTATTAAGTTTTCTTTCTTTCAAGATAGTTTTTTTTTTCTTGAATTATAGTTTTCAGTATTTTATGTTGCATTGCTTTTCTTTTTCTTAAGGAGCTCCTATAAGCCATAGGATCTTTCTTTGCCCATCTTCAGTTTTTGGAACTTTCTCTGAAATTCTTCTCATAAATGCTTCATTGCTTTTTGACTTTACCACTTTCTCTCTTTTTATATTTGAAGTATTCACAAACAGGATTACGTTAGTTTCAGGTGTGCAATACTGTGACTCAACACTTCTATACATCACCTTGTGCTCATCACGATAAGAGTACTCATAATCTCCTTTACCTATTTCACCGTTCCCCCCAATCTGGTAACCACCGATTTATTCTCTGCATTTAAGAGTCTGGGTTTGGTTTTTTTGTTTATCTCTCTTTTCTTTGTTCATCTGTTTTGCTTCTTAAATTCCACATACGAGCGAAATGATAGAGTAGTTGTCTTTCTCGGACTTCTATCACTTAGTGCGTGCCCTGTAGGTCCATCCATGTTGTTGCAAATGGCAAGATCTCATGCTTCTTATGGTTGAGTACTATTCCATTGTGCGGTGTGTGTCTGGGTGTATATACCGCATCTTCTATATCCATTCAGGATATAGTAGGTTGCTTCCACACCTTGGCTACTATCAATGACGCTGCAATAAACATAGGGGTACATATATCTTTTTGAATTGGTGTTTTCATTTTGTTCGGGCAAATATCCAGTAATGGCATTACTGGATCATATGGTAATTCTATTTTAAATTTTTCGAGGAACCTCCACACTGTTTTCCACAGTGGCCACACCGATTTGCTTTCCCACCAACTTTCTTACACCATGCAGAAAAATAAATTCAAAAAAGACCTAAATGTGAGACCTGACTCCATAAAACTCCTAGAAGAAAACATAGGCAGTAATTCCTTTGACATCAGCTGTAGGAACATTTTTCTAGATGTGCGTCCTCAGGCAAGGGAAACAAAAGCAAAATTAAGCTACTGGGAGTGCACCGAAATTAAAAGCTTCTGCACCGTGAAGGAAACCATCAACAAAACAAAAAGGCAACTTACTGAATGGGAGAAGATATTTGTAAGTGGCATATCCAATAAGGGGATAATTCAAAATATATAAAGAACCTACACAACTCAACACCATTTTTTTTTCTTTTTTACCTTCTATCTTTCTCCAGGCACTATGTTATGTGTATTCCTGTGTTCCTTCTAGATTAGTCTTAATTTCTGAAATCAATTTTATTTCTAATTCTTTGCTGAGTTATGCCACCTCATTTTTGAGTGTCACTAATTCTAATTTATGTTGATCTCTCATATCTGATGCAATTTTCTACTATTTTGAAATGCGAGGTTACAGTTTTGTTCTGTTTCTGGGCATGTCTTGCCACCATACTTCTACCGTGGAGGGTTTTTCTTTGCTCCCCGGGCTTTTTTTTTTTTTTTTTTTTTTTTTTCCTTAGCAGTAACTTTGCCTGAGATTTGACTTTAATATTTTTCTGTTGCTCATTTTTAGGTGAAACTTGCTTTTCTGAACTTTTAGAGTGAGATGGGATGCAGGAAAGTTTTTCTAACTCCACAAGGCTTCTTTCTGTGGTTTCGTGTAGTTTACCTATATGGCAACTTGCTCTCTGGGAATTCCTGGCTCTGTCTTCCTCCCCACGCATGGTCTGGAAGTTTCCTTTCCCTCCCTGTTCATCCCCATTATACTGAATTTTGACCTCTCCCCAGTGGGCTCAATGGCTCTGGCCTCTTCAGTCCTTCTTGCCATGGGCCCCTTGCACTGACCTGGTATTGGAGTGAGCAAAACCCCATTCAGTTCCAATGCGTTCTTAAAATGGACTGTTCTTTCCAGGGAACACCTGCTGACTATCCGGGGTCTTCTTGTTCTCGTGTCTATCACGAGACAGACTGTTTCCACTGTTTCTTAGAGGGCAAAACCAGCTGCTCCACTGTTTCTTAGAGGGCAAAACCAGCACGACTCATGGCTTGCTGGTGGTCTGTCCCACCTGTTTGTATTCTGGGATCCCGGAGATAGCTTTTCATTTAGTTTTGCTGTAAATGTCCCTGGGCTTTTGACTTTGCTATCTTGTTCCTTACTTTAGTGCAGGGATAAAGACACAGCGAAAACTACATTGTCACTGCTACCATTTTCCTGGGATCTGCTCCTTATAAGGCTGACCTTCAAACAGCCAGTGGTGGATTTCAGTTTGGCAGATATGGGATATATTCCAATGAGACTGTCCAAGGAGGTAAGATATAAAAGGGGGAAAGAATGAAAAAGAAAATGAGCAGGCATTAAAAAAAAATCTTGGGGGCGCCTGGGTGGCTGAGTCGGTTGATTGTCCGACTCTGGCTCAGGTCACGATCTCGCAGTTTGTGGGTTCGAGCCCCACGTCAGGCTGTGTGCTGACAGCTCGGAGCCTGGAGCCCGCTTTGGATTCTGTGTCTCCCTTTCTCTCTGCCCCTCCCCCCTCAAAAATAAATAAACATTAAAAAAAGTGTGTTTTTTTTTATATCTTGGGATGGGGTGCCTGCGTGGCTCAGTTGGTTAAGCACCCGACTCTAGATTTTGGCTCAGGCCATGATCTCACAGTTCGTGAGTTCAAGCCCTGCGTCAGGCTCCGTGCTGGCAGTGTAAAGCTTCCTGGGGATTCTCTACCTCCCCCTCTCTCTGCCACTCCCCAGCTCTCTCTCTCTCTTTTTCAAAGTAAATAAATAAACTTCAAAACAAAACAAAACAAAAAAACCTTGGGATCACATAGAGATCATTTAAGTATACTTTGTCAGCACAGAATCAGACAAGGTACAGACACATGGACCTGAAAAAAAAAAAAAAAAAGAGATACTGGGATAGCATTGGCTGGAGATAAAGAGAAGCTCAAAAAAAAAAAAAAAAAGACACAGTCACCAGGTCTTTCTACCCCACAGTATTAAAATCAATACCACCCTTCCCTACAACCTGGGTCACCAAATTAGGCTAATCCTTTAAGAAAGTCAAAGAAAATTAGTTGCTTTATTTACACTGAGTTTACACCCACATATATTCTGCCTCAGAAAGTACAGATGCTACCCCTTTCGTGTGAGTGCAGTTAAATGTGGACCAATTAGCTTAACCTTTAAAGAATAGTTCTCTGGTTCTCTAGAGCTCGTTGTTTTGAGTACGAGGTCTGGGTAAAGAGTGTACTGTCAGAACCTGCTTTTACTGCTGGTTATGTGGTCTTTGTGAGGGCCAAAGCCCACAGGCTCAGGATGTATGAGAATCTCAGGTGACTCTAGAAACCCCCATGGCAGAGAAGCAGCACTAGGAATCTCTCTGGAGGAAGGCATAAAATACCACCTGCAACGCTCATTTCGCCAAAAGGACTTGATTTCTATGCACCGCCTGGTCTCCTTGGGATTAGACTGTTCTGGGCAGTTCCAATACATTTTGAATGGCAAAATACAAAGTATTTACTTCCTTACACACTTTAAGTGTGTCTCTACTGGACTTCCTACAGGAAAAGTCGAAACAATACATCCTGTTCCTAATTCTACTGGATTTGGCCATGCATGTGACGCAGCCCACATTCCTTTGGAAATACCAATCATGAGAATGTAGCTCTCGGGGGGTCTTTCTCGAGGGAAGGAAGAAAAGAGCACAAGAAACGAACGTCCTAGAATTCACAGGATCAGGGATGTCTTTCTTTGGTCCTTGAAGGAAGTCATCAGATGAGCTGATGGATGGAAGTACAGCTGTTAGCGAATTGTTGGGATTGAATTACTGCGTCGGAGCCATCCATCTGTCACAGCTACAATACCACAGCCTCTTGGAATATCTCATAACAGTTGGTAGGCACATTACCAGGCTCTAAAAACATCACTAAGTCTTTAATGACACAGAACAACTACAAATGTCAACGCTGTAAAGGAGGATTAAGAATTCAGACTGGACTTTGGAGGAAAAAAACAAAAAAAAAAAAACAAAAAACAAAAAACCAACGACTCTTAGAAGCTTGAGACCAGAAAGTCACTTTGTCCAAGTTCCTACTTCTTGTTGGAATGTTGTCCACAGTGCCCTCCAGAGGTGGTTACCCAGCTTTGCGTGAACATTAGCAGGGACAGAAACTGCCTCAGGACTCAGTTCTAGCCTCCTCCTCTTTCCTATCTACACAGATTCCTTAGATGACGTCATCCGTCTGTGTGCTAAGGACTCCTATGTGACTATCCCTCACTGGACTCTCTCCTATGCTCCAATATAGCCAACTGCCTATCTGACATCTACACCTGGATGACTAAGAATCTTAAACTTAGAACCACTGACTCTCTGCTCCCACCCTACTTCCTACCTGGACCTCACATCCCTATGTGTTTCCCCAGATTTCCCATCTCAGGAAGTGGCACCAATCTCTACCCAGTCGCTCAAGCTAAAAACCTAGAATTCATTTTAGGGTTTCTTTTTTTTCTCTCACTTCCATATCCAGGCCATCAGGACATCCTATCATATCTACCTCCAAAATATATATGTGTTTTAAAGAGATTTTTTTTTTTAGAGCAGTTCGGTACACAGCAAAACTGCACATTAGGTACAGAGATTTCCCATGACCTCTCAGCCCCTGCTCACGTATGGCTTTTCCACTATCAACATCCCCGACCACAGCGGTACACTGGTTACAACTGATGACCTTACACTGACACAGCATCATCACTCAAGGTCCACAGTTTACACTGGGGCTCACTTGGTGCTGTAGATTCGGTGGGTTTTGACAAACATACACTGACATGAATTCACCAGTATAATACCATGCAGACTGGTTTCACTGCCCTAAAAATCCTCTGTGCCCCACCTATACATCCTTCCCTCTCCCCTAGCCTCTGACAACCACTGATCTTTTTACTGTGTCCACAGTTTTGCCATTTCCAGAATGTCATGTAGTTGGGAGTCAAAAAGTATGTAGGCTTTTCAGACTGGCTTCTTTCACTTGGAAATATGTATTTAAGGCTCCTTCATGGCTTTCAGTGGCTTGATAATACACTTCTTTTAGCACTGGATATTACTCCGCTGTCTAGATGCACCAACATTTATTTACCAAAATATATTATTTACCGCCAAAACATATTTTCAGTTCATTCTTTCCTTTCTACCTTCATTCCGACCACCATAGTCCAAAACACTGTTCTCTTAGCCACATTAGCCTCTTAACTGGTCTCCCTAATTTTTGCCAAGCCACCATCTATTCTTTACAGAACAGCCAGAGTCATCGTCTTAAAATGTAAATCAGGTGATGTCTCTCTCCTGAATACACGGTCAAGGCTTCTAGTACACTGGATATGAGCCCGTCCATCCTGGAGGACCGAGAGTGACGTGGCTCTCCCTGGATGTGATATATCGCTATCTTCCTGCTCCTTCTAACATGTGGCTTTTCTCTTGCTCGTTAAACTTCAAGAAGAAGACGCTTAACAGGGTTCTTAGTGAAGACGGTGTCAGAGTTCAAGTTGGTGAGCTACACAGAATGCTGCTCCCTCCCTACCACCCGGCTCTGGAAGGATGAGTGCAAAGAATTGGCAAGTGGAAACAAACCTGGGGGAAGTCCCTGAAGAGTCTGAAGTCTGTCCTGAACCCATGTGTGGGCACTGAGAGGGCACCCATGTGTGGGCACTGGGAGACCACAGTGAGGGCAGTTAGAGGAAAGTCTTCCCGGCTCTGGCCCTTGCCCCCCGCCCCCCACTGCTGCTGATGGATCATCCCTACTGGTCCTCTGTTGCAGGTGTCCGCAGCCAGAGCCCGGGCCACCGGGGTGTGTGTGCATGTAATAACTTTGTGGGGCAAAACCCTGCCGGAGCAGACCTTTAGTGAAGGTGGGTGAGTGTTGATCAGCCAGCCCTGGGCAATCACTCCCTCTTCCCTTCTCCTTCCTGCCCTGAGGACCGGTGAGTAACAATTCAGAGAGCCTGCCTGCTCCCACTGCTGTATCTCCTTAAGACAGCACTTTCCAAGTGTGGTCTCTGGAGCAGCAGCGTCTGCATCACCGGGGAACCTGTCAGAAATGCAGATTACCAGGTCCACCTCAGCTGTATCACACAAGAGACCCTGGGAGGTGGCACCCAGAAATCTGTCACAAGCTCTCCATGTGATTCCGAAGCAAGCAGAAGCCTGAAACCACCTCCCTAAGGGTTTACAAGTGAAACTCTGAGCAGGAGAGTATTAGGGCTAGGCCTGATTAAGGGTGGCTCTGTGAAGCCTCAGGACCCGGCTGGTCTTGGGGTTTATCCCCTAATCTCATCCTTAAACTCTCCTGGCATAAGCTGACTTTGGGCCCTTTATCGAAATCATTACCAGAGTCACCAATTCTCCTAAGGAAACGTGAGCTCACAGATCAAAATAACTCCACAACTCAGGAGCACAAGCTGTAAACAGAAACACAAAAACTGAATAATAAACAGCATGCAAAGCAGAGGTATTAAAAAAGATGTGGATACATCTTTTTTTTTTTTTTTAACGTTTATTTATTTTTGAGACAGAGAGACAGAGCATGAACGGGGGAGGGGCAGAGAGAGAGGGAGACACAGAACTGGAAGCAGGCTCCAGGCTCTGAGCCATCAGCCCAGAGCCTGACGCGGGGCTTGAACTCACGGTCCATGAGATCGTGACCTGAGCTGAAGTCGGACGCTCAACCGACTGAGCCACCCAGGCGCCCCATGGATACATCTTTAAAGTACATATGAAAACCCAACTTAGGAAGATAAATGTGAGGTAAGAATATGAAACCATAACAAAGAACTAAGTAAAAGTATTAGCTATGGATATCATAACACTTGAAATAAAAACACAATAGATGGGATTAAAAGCAGGTTGTATGTAGAATATATAAAGGCAAAGGCACTGGACGAAAATGATGTCAGAAGCCACAGTAGCAGCACTATAGAAGAAAAAATGGAGTAAGATCATTACAGGTCTTGGAACCTAGAGTTTTATGTCCAGCCAAACTGTCATTGGAATACGTAGCAAAACTCTTTTAGGAATAAAACATATCAAAATTTTTCTTGCACTACAATCCACACCAAAAACACCCTTAAGTGAGAGGAGATGAGAACCAAATTGAAGCTACAAAAAATATGGGAAGGAAGGCAAAAAAACAAAAAACAAAAAACAAAAAACTTGGTTTTAGTTTATTTTAGTTTTAAGGAAAAAAAAGTAGCATCGAAGAAATGACAAAAGACAAAGTATATCCATAAACATTAAGAACTAAACATCTAGGCAATAGCAAACTCTTGGTTTGAAGAAGAATTGGGAAAGAGAGAAGGGATGTTAGAACATGACCAAATACTTGTCTTTTTGTGGGGAAGAGACAGACATGGACACATTTGAAGAACCAATTGAGGTTCTAAGTGTAGTGACAGTTACCAGAGGGACATATTTCATCAGAAGAAAGAAACAAACAAACAAAACCCTTCATTTATGCAGTGGAATTTGGGAATACAGAAAAATGCATTAAATGAAAAATATGACACAAAACTACAGAGACCTGTTCTAAAATTATAGTTACTGTCATCAATTTAAATGGTTACACTAAAAAACAAACAGAAACTACCCGACAAATTAACTAAGCAGGACTAAAACCCCACAACTACATATCTATAAGAGGCTCACTTTAAACCAAAATGACATAAAAAAAAAAAACTGACATTTAAAAGTTGGAAAAAGAGACCCTATACAAATATAATTAGAAAGTTATCTGGGATATAATCTTACTGCTAAAAACAACTAAAGACCACAATTATCATTAGATACGAAAGAGGACAATACACATGTAAAGGAACAAAAAGGAAGATCATATAACCATCATAAACATATTGCCTCTAATAACTCAGGCTGGAACAGGAAAAGCAGCAATAGACCAGACCACAAGGAGAAAACGACTTGTCACTGCAGATGGACATTACAACAGTGCTCTCAGAAGCACTGTTTAAGATTAAGATAAGCAGACGTACTGAAGACCTTAAGACTGTGTGGATGCCTACTTAAATTCAAAATACTCCTGAGCTCCCCAAAGCTCTGTTCCATGTAGGTCCCCCAACTCCTTCAGTAGGGGATGATCTGGGATATCGTCCCATGTGGATTTTGTTCCTGAAAGTTCTAGAAGAGCCTTATTATAACACTGCACCACTCATAGCACTGCAGTGTGATAAGGACATCAAAACTAGTGTCGCCATAAGGTTCTCAGGCACGTTCTCAGGACACAGTGAAAATCCCCAGGGCTGATGTGATGGAAGCTGATCAGAGTGAAGTCATATTCAAAAAGAGCACAGTGAATATCACACGGAAAGATCGGTATGGCTGGGAAGGCGATTAGTACAAAGTTAGGTGTGATTCTACTTTCCAGATGCTATTTCCTGCTCTTGGCATGCCCTCTATCATCCCAACACCATATATTCCTCATCCTCTTGTCTGACTGTCCCTCTGTTCTCTGTGCCCCTTCACTAGACAGTTTACTGGACATCTCCCTATTATCATACTTGTCATGCAATATTACATTTCTCTGTCTCCACATGTGTCTCCTCCACCAGACTCCGAGCTCCATGAGGAAGGGGGGCCCCCCATCTATTCATCTCTCTATCCCTGGACTCTAGAAAAGGATCTTAGTAAATATTTATTAAGTGAATCAGAAGCTAATTAGAGAAAGAAACATTCTGTATTCAACTGATACAAGAATTGCGAGATTGGAAATAGTTACTATATTGATGCTCTTCAACAACCCAGGGACCATAAACACTCACCTGAACAAAAATAAGCAAAGAAATACACATAAGCATGGAGTATCCAATGATAAAAGCCATTGGTCAGAGGCAGAAATAACATGCTGTAGGAAATCCTGGACTAGAACCATCCATCTGTCATGGGAAGGCAGAAAGGACATTCTCCTCCAGGAGCTCCGTGTTTAAAAGAGGCACTGGATGTCCACGAACCCTCTGCATCCATAACTACACCCTGCTACCACTTTTGGAAACCGAAGAAATCCTAAGGTCAGCTCTGCACATGCACATACTCAACTTGAAGCCATGAGGCACCTCTGTGCCTCCCACCAGGGTGCTGTGAGGGTCAGAGGAGTATTAGAGATGGTACTTTGTGCTCAGGAAGCTTAGAAGTTCACTCCAGAATGGGCATGTGCTTTGGATCACACCGGGCCATCTCCCCTGCCAGGCTCGGTAACACCCCTTCAGAGTTTCCCTTCCGGGGGCATGAAGGTGCATCCTTTGTGCCCAGTGGAGGGAATAGGAACATCTTTTTCTCTTGGCCGCTTCACCTGAGCTGTTGAACCATCCCCACAGCCCCCAGGGGCACTGCTCATGTCATCCCATGAAACCTGGAAACAAGATGTCTCTCCATATCAGATACCTAACACTGATCTTTTCATGAGAATAACAGGTTTGCCCATGAGCAGCCACTATGAGGTCAGATACCTGGAATCCAAAACGTGGTGACTAAGTTGGTGGGAAAAGGGCCACATTTAGTATGCTGGACCACACTGTATTTGTATGACTTCCAACCACGTACGTGAGGGTCCCACGGACCCAGTGAGGTCTCAGGCTTTCTTTTCCAGGCTGGCATAAAATTTTTATCAAGGGCACAGGAGCCTTGAAGCACATTTCTCAAGACCAAACTGTTCTTCACCATATGCTCTCAGGCAATTCCTTTCCTGGGGCAAGCACCATGCTGGATTCCAGCAGTCTACCCCTGGACGTAGAAACCTTCCTTCAGATGCTTCCTTCACTGCGGAGACCCCACCCCAGCAGTGCTGATGAATACAACAGCGCCTGTGTCTACCCCTGCTCCCTCAAGCTCCTCAGTCCTGTGGGGGGGAGCGCCTTCCTTGTTCCCGATTGCTGAATAGCATCTCACTTCTGTGAGATAGAAACTTCTGTGCAAAGACTTCAATGATTAGCTCCCTTGACCAAACACATCCTCTTCTTTAAAGCTTTATTTGTCATTCTCTCCCAGCAAACACGTCATGCCCTGAATGAAGCCTGGAAACAAAGAACTGTGTCAAATTTGATGGCCAAGCCCCTCTTAGGCACTCAGTGACGTCAGACTATAATTGTTTCTTTACTCCGCCTTCTAGCAGCGTGGGCTTATTCTTCTGACAATCTACACTCTTCCATTCAATGAATATTTACTGAAGGGCTATGTGCCAGGCTCTGTGGCAGGCAGTAAGGGACAGACTGGTGAATGAGACAGATGTGGTCTTTGGTGTGGGTTGGCTTACATCTAATGCGGCAAATACTACAGTGAAATAGTTGATATGACAGAGAGGACCTGAGAGGACCCTGGGAGCTCTCAGGAGGGGAGGGAGGCCACTGTGGGGAAACCATACGGAGCATATGTCTAAGGGGTGAGCAAGTGCCATCAAGGCAGGAGGGGCTGAGGGCACAAAGAGGGGGAGGCAGAAAGCAGTATTCCAGGCCAAAGGCTTACCACTTGGGGAATCATAGAGGATTTAGCAAATGGTTCAATGGGTGGAGCCCAGATGCCAAGGGGGGGTTCTCCAAAGACGAGCTGGATGGTGAACTGAGTCACGTGATGAAGATCCTCATGACCTAGTTTGGTAGTTATCTGAAAGGGAACGGGGAGGCGCTGAAGCACAAAGGACAGGTGAGTTGCTCACCATGCAGGCCCAGTGAGGGGCAGTGAGGGGCCCTGGGTCCGGGTGTCCACCTCTACCACAGGGAGCAAGAGCCATAATGAAACACCCAAGAGGCTTTGGATAGGACATCACTCATCAGCTTATACAACTTCGTAATCACCTCAAGTTTTATTTTTTCATTTATTACAGGCCTTATGATAATAGATCATCCAGCAAAAATGCCAGGGAGGACGCCATCAGCAAATCAACCAAGAAGGTGCTGTCATCCTACCAGGCCCATCCTCAGTGATGGCTCTAAAAACCATTCTTTGCTACGCCAACATGGTAATTCCATAATTAAATTGCCACCCTGTGCAAAACACCCAGTGATACATTTAATCTAGTCCAATTAATAGCTGTCAACAACCCTTGTCATTCTTCTCTCCATGAAGATTCCATCATGGATTCCCAAGAGGTTTCCATGCAGTAAATGATTTTGTCAACCCAGGGGAATGGTGACTCCCTCGCATGTTGAAGCCTTAATCAAATTGCCTTTGGGCAAAAATTGTCAGGGCACACCGGTGAGACAGACAGGGTCAAACTTATGATTCTTATATATATGTTTTTGAGATAAAGCAAGAAGGCGCAGTAACTTTCCCTAGTCCTGAATGAGAGATTTATAAAGGAGGGATTACTAAGCCAATACATCAATTTGCTTCCCTGGCTGAATTTTTATGATGAGTGCTATACTCCTATCATTTCTGGACTTCCGTATGATCTGCTAAAGCCTAAAATCTAGAAAGGATGGGGAGAAACAGATCAGCGGGAGTAGAGATGCCTCATTATAACCTGTGTTTCTGAAGGCAATATCTCATTCTTCTTTATTCATTGAAAAGAAGACAAATTGATATAAAAAATTTATGTAAGAGCTGGAAGCATGGCCCATGTAAAAGTGTGTCCTGTAAGACATCTCCAAAGATCACTGTCGTGCCTTCATTTGGAGGTATTTTTTTTTTGAGTGTAAAATAATTCTCTTTTTGGAATAGACAGCATTGTTTCAGGGAGAATAACGAGTTTCTGCTGCCCATTTGAGCCTTCGGCATCTTACAGAGGAAACTGACCTGGATGCTGACCTGGAAGAGATATCAGAGGTGACATTCTACATTTCTCAAAATTGTCCTCGAGTCTCCTGTCAGGAAAGATCTGGAACTACACATAGTAATACAGTAAAATAGATTTTAGTCCTGTGACCATCAGCTTTGAAACAACTCACAAGAGATGGCCACTCTTGGATTACACAGTGCTGTGATAGGAGCATAAAGAGGCCACCCGATCCTTGGCATACAGCACCTTGCGGAACAAGGGTTAACACATCAGGTTCAATGCTGCCCTCCTTAGGAAGGCCTGTTCGCGTTGTTGGCCCTGACTGGCATCTGGGAACTCAGATTTCAAATTTCAAAGAAACCACAAGCAATGTGGTTTATATTGAATGTTTGCTTTCCTTTTGGAGTCTGGAATCTTGGTACTCGTGAGGCAGAGGGTGTACAGGACCAGTGTTCCCAAAACAACCTGGGCACTGAGTTCCTATATCCATCCTTTCATGCCTACAAAGTGCCAGAAGCTGGGGTAGGTGCTGGCAATACAGCTTTTTCCTGATCTTCAGGGCCTATTCCTTCACCCCAGGGCAGGCACTCCTGGAGCAGCCCATCTAGAGGGCACTGTCCTCACTCTCTGACTGGGTGGTTCTCTCCCTGGCTGTGTATCAGAACATTATCAATGCCAGGGCTCATCTGTAAGGCTTTCATCTCCTTGTTCTCAGACAGGGATCTGGACACACTGTTTTCCAAACCTTCTGGATGATTTCAGCACGCGGGCAGGGTTGAAGCCGAGGACCACAGATCTATCCCTTCCCCCTACCTTATTTTTCTTCATCACTCTTAGTGTTACATGGTAAGTCATACTTATTGTTTTAAAACTTTGCTCGTCTTCCCCACTTAGAAAATACATTTTATAAGAGCAGGAAATAGGTCTGTTTTGTTCACTGCTAGTCTTTGGTGCCTAGAACAGTACCTGCCATATAATGGATGCTCAGTAAATATCTGTTAAATGGAAGAACAAATTATTCTCTCTAGTATGGCATTCAGAGATCCTCATGACCTGGAAAAATCCAACTTTGCCTGCTGTTCTCATTCCCTTCCTTCCTATATCCTCTACATATTATAGACTACTTCAGTTCCACCTCATTTTTCATATTTATCATAGTCTCTCTATACTGGAGCTATCTGGGCACACATCCCTCCTCCTCCTCCACCAGATGGGAGGTCCCGTGTCCCCCAGGGCTCACTTAGCATGGTGCTTTGTTCATAGCAGGTGTCCAGCCTGTGGGTTGCACTGAGTATACTCTGGATCCATAAAATCAACATTTCAGAGCAAGGATAATTAAGCCACTGGTTTTAATTAAACCATAGGATGAAGAGATCATCAGAAGAGAGGGTCACAGCCATTATCTTACTCCTAGCTTGGTAGCTTGATTAAAATTGCCAATGGCTAAAATATCTGACATCACTGTCCAAAGCACGTCTTGGCTTTCCTACGTTTAACTCCTGATCAGCTGGGCCAGTGTTGAGACCCTGGTGTGAAAAATGGAAAAGGACAGGTCTTCCCGGCTGCCAAAGCGGTAGTTCCAGCACTAGTCCCACATCAACTTTGTCATTCATCTGCTGTGGGTAACTTGATTAGGAAGAAGTGGGGACCCTGCAGGCATCCCTGTGGCACACAGTGCTTCATCAGGTATGGCTCAGTTCTCCAGGGTGTGCAAAATCTTCACCTAGGTCTTTAGATGCTTTAAATACAAGCCAAAGAGAAGCTTCTTTAGGAGTTTAAGGGACATTTCATTTCTGTGGGTCTCCTAAAAACTTACACTGTTTTTCCGGGGCACCTGGGTGGCTCAGTTGGTTAAGCGTCTGACTCCTGACTTTAGCTCAGGTCATGATCTCAACAGTTCATGGGATAGAGCCCCGTGTCGAGCTCTGCACTGACTGTGCAGAGCCTGCTTGGGATTCTCTCTCTCTCTCTCTCTCTCTCTCTCTCTCTGCCCCTTCCCTGCTCATACTCTCTCTTCTCTCTCTCTCTCTCAAAATAAATAAATATTGAAAAACCTACACTGCTTTTCTTATTATAGAATGGATATGAGATTTTTTTATCCTTTTGAAAAAATACAATAATATTCCAAATTATTCCAGCAATTTTGGGGGTGAATTTTACACATATAAAAAAAGGAAACTGCTATAATTCTTGCAAAGTCATTCTCTCCAAAATAAATTGAAGGACAGATAATATCATGCACAGAATCGGACTCAGTACATTAGAATTCCAGCTTCGTTGCTAACTGGCTTTGGGTCCTTAAACCATTTACTTAACCACCCTGTGCTACAGTTTCCCCATCTATAAATTTGGCAAAATAACAGTAGCCTGTCTTGTAGACAGTTATGTGGATTAAATAATTCAAGTACATGTAACACACTTCAAACAGTACCTAGCATAAAGTTAGCCCTCAATAGTTGTTAGCCATTGCTAGAACTTTCTAGCTATCTCTGGAAATTTAGTGCAAACATTGAAATATTAAAGTTCTAAAAGAAATGCGTTCATATAATACTGGAGCAAAAACGCCCCTTTTAAGTATAACACTACAGACTGAAATCGTAAACCGTCATGAAAAAACTCACAAATGCAAAATGAAGAAAAAATGCAACAGAATGGCTAAAATTAACAACGCAAGAAACAACAGGTGTTGTTGGCGAGAATGCGGAAAAAGGGGAACCCTCCTGCACTGTTGGAGGGAATGCAAATTGGTGCAGCCGCTCTGGAGAACAGCACAGAGGTTCTTCAAAAACCGAAAAATAGAACTACCCTACGATCCAGCAACTGCGCTACTAGGTATTTATCTAAAGGATAAAACATACAGATTCAAAGGGCACACACACCTCAATGTCTACAGCAGCATTATCAACAATAGAAAAACTATGGAGAGAGCCCGAATGTCCGTCAACTGATGAACGGATGGGGAAGATGTGATATATGTATACGATAGAATATTACTCGGCCATCAGAAAGAATGAAAACTTGCCATTTGCAATGATGTGGATGGAGCTAGAATGTATTAAGCTAAGTGAAATAAATCATCAGAGAAAGACAAATATCAATGATTTCACTCATATGTGGAACTTAAGAAACAAAAAAGATGAACATATAGGAAGGGGGGAAGAGAAGAGAGGGAAACTAGTCACAAGAGACTCTTAATGATAGAGAACAAACTGAGGGTTGATGGAGGGAGGTGGGTGAGGGTTGGGTTAGATGGGTGGCGGGTACTAAGGAGGGTGCTTGTTGGGATGAGCACTGGGTGCTGTATGTAAGTGATCAATCACTGAATTCTCCTCCTGAAACTAACATTGCACTGTATGTTCACTAATTAAAATTTTAACAAAAGACAAAAAAATAAGGAGCTGCAAGGTATCAACAATAAAAAAAAAAACTAACACCACTAGGAAAATGGGCAAAAAATTAAAAAAGTTAATTCATAAATGAAAAAATATGGTCAAAAAGATGAAATATTTGAATCACAATATGCAACGTTTCCTCTATCAGATCAAACTGCAAAGAGGAGACGAAATACTCATCCAAACCCTGTCAAGGGTGCCCGAAAAACAAATAATCCAGTGAAGAAATAGGAAGAAAACATGAATAGACACTTCTCTAAAGAAGATATCCAGATGGCCAACAGGCACATGAAAAGATGCTCAACATCACTCCTCATCAGGGAAATACAAATCAAAAACACACTGAGATATCCCCTCACGCCAGTCAGAGTGGCTAAAATGAACAAATCAGGAGACTATAGATGCTGGCGAGGATGTGGAGAAACGGGAACCCTCTTGCACTGTTGGTGGGAATGCAAACCGGTGCAGCCGCTCTGGAAAACAGTGTGGAGGTTCCTCAGAAAATTAAAAATAGATCTATCCTATGACCCAGCAATAGGACTGCTAGGAATTGACCCAAGGGATACAGAAGTGCTGATGCATAGGGGCACTTGTACCCCAATGTTTATAGCAGCACTTTCAACAATAGCCAAATTATGGAAAGAGACTAAATGTCCATTGACTGATGAATGGATAAAGAAATTGTGGTTTATAGACACAATGGAATATTTACATGGCAATGAGAAAGAATGAAATATGGTCTTTTGTAGCAATGTGAATGGAACTGGAGAAAATAAATTTCGTATTAAAAAAAAAAAAAGAGTGCCCGGAAATGAGTGTGTTCACTCCCTTTGGGTACCAACGTGGCCACATATGCCAAAGACTTGAAATTTTTCATCATTTTAGATCTTAGGAAAATAATTATGGATACATACCAGTGCTCATCAAAGTATCGCTTATGGGAATGAACTGTTTTAACTAACCAAAATGTATAACAAAATATGTAATTTAAATTAATTATACATTACAAATGATGGTGAAGCAGGATACTCTATAACGTGAGCACATGTTCCAGACATATTCTTTTCGGTGAACAAAGCAGTAAAAGATAGGATGTACAACAGGGACATTTTTTTTAAAAGCGTATGTAAAGAGGAAGAAAGACTCGAAAAACAAACAGTGGCTGTCTCTGAACAGTGAGGTGGTAGGTGTGTGTTCTTTCTTTTTGTTTGTCTTATTTACATGTTCTCTGTTGGGCATGAATTGATCTTGTGACAAGCAAAAAGTCGTAACACACGCACTCAGACAGACAGACAGACAGACCAAAAGGCATCAGGAGAATCTGACTGCTTGAGCAATCCTCTCTGACTTTCACCTTGTGAGATGAAGTAAGTCCATGCTCTAGGTGCTCCAAAGCCCCCCCCCCCCCCGCCCAATTATGTTCCTTCTGATCCCTGCGTCTAAGCAGTGTTTGTGATGTTCCTTGTCCCAGCTGCTGCTGAGAAAAAAAGCTGAGTGGCCTCTCCTCCGCCCCACTCTCCCCCACCCCGCCGTTTATACATAGTCTAGAATAAACAAAAACTTTGTTTTCACAAGAGAACCGTATTATTATTACTTATTCTTTGCTGAGCACCAACAGTTCTTTATAAGAAGCGACGAGTGATCTGTTCTAAATTAGGCTAATAAGTGCCTGGCTCCCGGGAACACAGCCACCTGCCAAATGCCTTCTAGTTTGGGGTCTATTAAAAGCTATCCCCCCGCAGACTCCCCTCTGCAATCAGGAGACAGGCCCTGGGTAGACAGCAGTGTTACAGATTCTAGCTGTAACATCGAAAGCAAGGGGTGGTGGACCCCTCTCTACGGCTGGGAGCTTAGAGCGGTGTGGTGGGGGACAGTCACCGTCTCGAACCCCAGCTCCATCTCCGGTGTCCTCCTGACGTTGGCTGACGTGGTTCAATCATACACATCCTCCAAGGATGTCAAGCGGGAGTGTTCTGCTGCTGAGCCAGGGCTGGGGAGGAGGGAAGCTGGGTGAGGGAGGATGGCTTGGGTGCATGGAGCCGGATGAAAGCAGGTGAGCAGCCGACAGCCTGTCTGTGACCTTCACTCACAGCCCTAAGGAAACGCTTCCTCTCACAAGGGAAAAACAGAAACATGGACATGCAAAAAGATTCACCTACTTTTCCATAGTTTCTAAAACTTGAAACATTTCTTAAGGAGACAGTAACGTCTTAGTGAATTTTTTACTCGAGTATAACCTATACACTGAAGAACGACAAATCATAAACGTATGCACCAAGAAGTAGAAGGTTCCAAGCCCAGGAAACTCCCCCCAGGTCTCCCCTTATCTCCATTCCCTCCGTCACCCCAAAGTTAACCCATACCCTGACTTCTAACGCCACAGAGTCATTCTGCTTCTTCCTCAATTATATAAACATGGAATTGTAAGGTATGTTTTTCGTTTGTGAGATTTTTGTTCCATGTTCCATTTAACAGCGTTGATTTCTTTTCATGCTATGTAATACTCCAATATGTGAATATACTCTGGTTTATTTATCCAGTGCGCTGTTGCTAAACGTGTGTTTTCAGCTGTTATGGGTAATGCCTCTTACGTCTCTGGCACGCATGCACCTAGTGTTTCCAGGAGAGTATACTTCAGAATGGACTGCTGGGTCATCTCGCATGGGCATATCCAGCTTTAGGGCTACCATGAAACATTTTGTTTTTACGAAGCGATTGTATGAATTTACACACCCATCAGCAGTGTATGAGACTTTGATTTGCTCCTCATCCTTACCAACACTTGGTCTTGAGCATCTTTTAAAAGTTAAATGACTGAGCGGCACTTGCGTGGCTCAGTAGGTTAAGCGTCCGACTTCAGTTCAGGTCATGACCTCATGGAATGTGAGTTCAAGCCCCACATCGGGCTCTCTGCTGTCAGTGCAGAGTAGAGAAAACCTGCTTCGTTCGGATCCTCTGTCTCCCTCTCTCTCTGCCCCTCCTCCTCTCTCTCTCTCTCTCTCTCTCTCTCTCTCTCTCAAAAATAAACATAAAAAAAAGTTAAATTACTGAGTGTGTTAGTAAAATATTTCTCTGAGTTCTGTGAGCTGTTCTGGAAAATTAATCAAACCCAAGGAGGGGGTCATTGGAACCTCCGATCTATAGCCAGTTGGTCAGAAGCACAGGTGATGACCCGAACTTGACACTGGCGACTGGATGGGTTGGGCCGGGGGACAGACTGTAGGACTGAGCCTTTAACCTATTGGGTGTGCCGCTGTCTCCAGGTCGATGGGGTCAGAATGGAGTTAATCGCATGGTGTGGAGTAAAACACACACACATTGGGATTGGATGCAGAATCATTAAATGGGATAAACTGTGATTTTAACCTGCAGTTCTCAATTAGCGATGTCAAACAGCTTTTCATACGCTTAGTGTCCATTTGGATAATGTATTTTGTAAAACACCTACTCTTTTGGCCATTTATAATAATCTGGTTGTCTGAGTTCTTATCACTAATTTCAAAGAATTATCTCTGTACTGGGTGAGTTCTTGGTCGGATGTATATATACATTGCAAATATTTTTTTGCACTTCGTGGCTTGTCTTTCTTAACGGTGTCTTCAAGCGTTTACATTGGGCGATGCTAGCTCATCACTTTTTTCTTTCATTGTCAGTGCATTTTGTGTCCTTTTTTAAAGAAATAACCGCCTCAAGGTAATCAAGCGATCTTTCTATATTTTCCTCCAGAGGTTTTATAGTTTTTGCTTTTACATTTAGGTCTATGATTCAGCTACAATTTTTGTTTATGGTGAGAGGTACAGGTCAAGGTCCATCATTCCCCACATGGATACCCAGCTGTCTCCATATGGTTACCGTATCCAGATTACATCCCATCGGTGCCTCCATGAGAAACCCAGCGGCTTCAGGACTTGCCGTATTGAGGAACGCTATATTCCTTTCTATTGTCTGTTTGTCCTTACGCCAGTTCCATACTGTCTTGATCAGCAGAGTATCTTAATTTTTGGAATCTGGTAGTACTGTTAAACACATTTGTTCTTGGTTACTCTACACTTTTTGCCATAAACTTTATAATCTGTTCACCAATCCCTTGAGGATTCTGATTGAGATGTCACTGGCTGTATGGAGCATTTCTGGGAAACTGACATCTTAATGCTGCATCTTCTAAAACATCAACATGATGTATCTTTCCATCTAATGAGGTCTTCTCCAGGATTTCTCAGCAATGTTTCACAGCTTTCATCAAAAAGTCATCGCCACCTTTTTTACGTTGTGTTTATTTGAAGGTATTTGGTTTCAGTCCACTGTATTATTACGCTCTTTTAAATTGTCATCGTTATGATAGGGATATCAGTATCTCTTAGGGTTTCAATCTGCATTGTCCCGGTGACCAATTATGCGGGGCAGCTTCTCACGTGTACTGGCCAGTGGATGTCCTCGTCTGTAAAAGTGCTTCTTTGTGTTTTTTGGGTCACGTAAACATAAATGGTCTGCCTTCTTCTTCTTTATTTGTAGGGATTGCTATATTCTGGCAACAAGTACTGTTTAGGGCACATAAGTCATAAATACCTTCTGCTCTGTACTTCCTTTTCTACTCTCTTGATGCTGTCTTGATGAACAGCCACACAAACCGACCACTTCCTCCTGTGTCCAGCTGTAGAAACATCACTCTCTTCCAGTGACGGAGGAAAATGTGTTTGGGTTGCTCTTCCAGTGATGGAGGAAAATGTGTTTGGGTTGAATCCACTGCAAGGTGGGGTGCCTACATACTGTACTTCATGGACAATGTCAGAGATTTTTCAAGAGCGACTGTGATATACCTTATTTTTACCTGGCACACTGCCTTTAGAGCCCATTCTAACGGTCGGCTGAAGCGTCCTAGATTTTGTGACAAAACAGAAGAGGGGTGAGGCTAAAGGAAGTCCTTGCTCGCCAGGCCCTCGAAACTTAGGTAAGGAAACAGGGGATGCTTACTTCTCCCTCCACAGCATCAAGGAATGGTTACAATTCCCTGCGCACTACGTGCCTTTTCCTAAGCTCTTTCCTCTGTCGGAATCCCCTTTTCCTACTTGATTCCTATTTACCTTTCAAATTTAAGCTCCTCCTCGCACATTACTTCCCTCGCTGAATGCCATTCTCAACGGTGTGTCCACCGCCACTGCTCAATCCTAGCTGTCCTCCAGCACTCTGGTAACTCCCTCTGACACCCCCCTCGCCCCACACTGGAGGTTCAGACTTCCCGAGCAGGTACCCTCGAGAAGCTAAGGATGTGCCACTCCTCTGATTAACCTCAGCCTCAAGAGATCCTTTCACAGTCACTGAGGCTGTCAGTGTTTGAACCTATCGCCCTTAGCAGGTGACACAGGGACAGCGAAGGGTGAAACGTGTATCCAACAACTGGAGATCCAGAGTGCCTGGGTGGCTCAGTCGGGTGAGTGTCCCACTCTTGATCTTGGCTCGGGTCATGATCTCACAGGTTGTGAATTCAGGCCCCACATCGGGCTCTGTGCTGACAGTGCAGAACCTGCTTGGGATTCTCTCTCTCTCTCTGCCTCTCCCCCACTCATTCTCTCTCTCTCTCTCTCTCTCTCTCTAATAAATAAATAAACATTTAAAAAGTTGGAAACCCAATCAAAACACCCCAAGCCACACCAGCTCCCTGAAGGGCATGTGTCTTAGACCCTCACTTCCTTCCTAACTCCTGATGTCTTTCTTAACATATGTCATTCCTGGCCTTTCTAGATTGAACTCTTCTTTCTGGACTTGCAGACAAAAATAGGTATAGAGAACAAGGGCAACAAACACAAACCAGTAACAAATACGGTAGATATTAATCCAGCTATGTTAATAAGCACCTTAAATTATTTAAAAAATTTTTTAATGTTTATTTATTTTTGAGAGAGAGACAGCGCATGAGTAGGGGAGGGGCAGAGAGAGAGGGAAACAGACTCCAAAGCGGGCTCCAGACTCTGAGCTGCAGCACAGAGCCCAATGCGGGGCTCAAAGCCACAAAGCATGAGATCATATGCTCATTTTCTCCAGTATGGGCTCTTGTTACTTGGGAGGACACAGCCAGTCAATACTTGCTCCCTGGTTCTTTCAACTCCTGGTAACCACCTCTCCCCTCTGAGTCCTTACCCTGGGCACACATCCTCAGGGTGTGCCCCGGTCCTCTGAAGGAACAATCAACAGATGATTCTCGAACGCCTGTTGGGAATCACCAAGTTATAGTTGGTTCATGCCATGACCTTAGCTAATAAACACGCATGTGTGTGCTTGTGTATGTATCTGTGATGTTTAAGCAATATTTATTCAGACACTTCCAGTGCATTCTTAGGCAACATATAATCTTTCCAGATTTATGCTAAAAAGGAACACGGCCATGCTTACAAATCTCTTCTGCTGTATATTTGTGTTCAATTTGTTCACTTCAAAGAAAATCTAGGGCATCATATTTTTAATGCTCTGCTTTTATGATGGTAATACTTGTATATTGAAATACCTACGTTGCCATCCCACAAAGGAGGCTTGTAAATCAGTCTATTTATGATATTAACTTACTTTTTTTTTAAGCTCCTTGTTCTACCGTTTTCTTTTACACGGGGCCAGGAACATCTGCCCCTTCAGGTGCGCCGAACGACGGCATTATCTAGTCGGCTTCAGCCATACCCAGGAGATGGCTTTCTATAAAAATACATCTGAAAGGACTTCAGCATTCAAGCAGTTATTGGGGGTCCCGGTGTGACAGGCGCTGCACTTGACGGTCACGAAGCGAGGAGAGAGGGCACATCTCTATTTCAGCGAGATGTGTGCGACATGAGAGACGTTTATATGAAAGTACGTGACATAATGCATGCAAAAGCACTTTAAAAGCCGTGAAGAGGTATGCAGATAGAAGACACGGTGATTAAATGGCTCTGAATCACGAAGAGGGGTTGAAGATTGGGAAGGGAGCACGGAACAGGTGATGAATGCCAATCAGGGGCCCTGAGAAGGTGTCATGGAAGACCTTGAGAGATGGGTAGGCAGCAAGAAAAAGGAACAAAGTCTTAAGACACGCGACGGCTTGGATGATTCCCCAGGGAGGTATGCTGAGTGGAAAAAGCCAATCCCAGCAGGTTGAATTTTGTAGGATTCCATGGATGCAGCATTTCCGAAATGACAATATTACAGAAATGGAGACCGGATGAGTAGCTGCCGGGGGGGGGGGGGGCAGGGCAGGGGGTGCGGTGGCAGGTGTACTTGCGATAAGGCAACAGTAGCGATACTGATGATGGGGCCACTCTCATTCTGTATGTTGACTATGGGGGTGGACACATGAACCTACATATATGATAAACGAAACAGAGCTGAATATGCACATACACGCGTGTACTCACACTCACTCTCTCACACACACACACACACACACACACACACACACACAAAGGAGTACAAGTCAAAGTGACGATATCAGAACACGAGCAGTGAATTGCACCCATGTCAATCTCCTGGTTGCAACGGCCAACTAGAGTTTTGCAAGAGGTCACCCCAGGGGGACCTGGGTAAAGGGTACATGGGGGTCTCTCTGTGTTATTTCTTACAACTGCAGGTGAATTTACAATGATTTCAATAAAAAAAAACTCGAGTTAAAAAGGCAGGGAGGACTTTAACAGGTAGAGAGGAGTTGGCATGGGAGGGGCTGTGTGGGAGGAGAAGCCTTCAAGGTGGAGGAAGGGATTGGGCTGAGATGTGTGAACCTTAAAGACGTGGTCAGGAAATGGTGATGATAAAACCGGTCGCAGCAGCAGAAACAATGGTTTCCATTTACCGAGCATCACGGAGGCCAAGCATAAATCTCACTATTTGCTCAATCGTTTAGGACCACACGGCCCCATGAGGTGGATACTATTATTATCCCTGTTCAACAGTTGACTTAGAAGGTAGATCTTCTTGCCCAGGACCATGCCGCCAGCCAGCAAAAGCACAGGGCTCTGAGCCCAGAGCCATATAACTCCATATGCTCAGAGCTACGTATTTTACGTTCCAAGAGGAGCTAAGGAGTTCTGAGTAATTAGAGTGAGGGTGCTGTGGGTTGCAGAGTAAGATGGAAATGGAGAGGCGGGTTGCTGCCAGATCCGAGAAGGCTGTGAGTGCTGTGCTAATTTTGATTAGAATTTGTGAGTAGTGAACATGATGAAAAATCTCTCCGAAGAGAAGTGACAGGCTCAGACCCGTTCTCTCAGAAAACAACTTGGCGTCATGGAAGGTGGTCTGGGGACAAGAGAAGACAAGAGGGTGGGGTTAGGGGCATGATGGGTCTGTTCTCATGGTCACTGCTCAGTCAGGAGCTGGGGGAATCTCAAGCAGCATGCCAGACTGCCTAGTGGCTCAAACAGCAGATGCCTCTGCCTGGATGGGTTATATCTTCTTGCCCCATGGACATCAGGCATAGCCACGGGATAAGTCACGCCCTTCCGGGCGTAAGAGTGTAGTCTTGATGGGCGCCTGGGTGGCTCAGTCGGTTGAGCGTCCGACTTCGGCTCAGGTCACGATCTCGTGGTTCGTGAGTTCGAGCCCCGCGTCGGGCTCTGGGCTGATGGCTCAGAGCCTGGAGCCTGCTTCCGATTCTGTGTCTCCCTCTCTCTCTGCCCCTCCCCTGTTCATGCTCTGTCTCTCTCTGTCCCAAAAATAAATAAACGTTAAAAAAAAAATTAAGAGTGTAGTCTTGAGTATGTGAAGCCAAGAGCGGTCTTCTGAAATGTGACATGTGCGTCCTGCAACAGAGATGATGTGGGAGAGAGCACATCAGAGATGATGTGGGCCACCTTGACAGATACAAGAAGGATCATGTGAGATAAAGAGAAAGGTCCTAGGTGGCCAAGTGAGGTGTGAGGCCGAGAACATGGCAGTGGTGGTCTCATCACTGGACGACATCCAGGATATGAGGCACAGTGGGCATGGAGACATAAAGATGTCACGCCAGATTATTTCCCGAGACATTCTTCTCTCCCGATTTCAGTAGAACTGGTAAACTGTAACACGCAACGCCCAGAATCTGGAATGGGGCATTGCCACCTTGGAGATCACCAGGGGTTCGCTTATGAACCAAAACAGAGCTGGGGAAAGATGAGCGTATCCAGAAGCTGCATGCAAACACCTGCACATGCGTGCACACACACACGGTGTCTAACGCTGGAATTATGAATCTTAGGATTCACAATTTCTTCAGCTCCCTCCTTTCTCTAGACTCTCCCTCGTCTCTGTTTTCATTATTTTCTCACCTGTGTATTGTGCAACAGGGTACTAACTTATTTCAACTTCTAGGGGACGACCTACTCCTAGGTTGGTGGGGGAAGAGGAAGAAGGAAGCCAAACGTAACTTCTCTACTTACCTTCAAAGTTGTGCAAACGTGAGCTGCACGTGAAGCTCAGAAGGAATGATGCTTAGGAGGCAACGGATGAATAATTACAAATTCTGAATCTTGGACAGAATGCCGTTGCCCCAACCCAAGAGGACAGAGTTGCCTAGAGAGCATTTGGGAACTGTCCAGCAGCTTGCTGTACCTCGGGGGGGGGGGGGGGGTGCTTCTAGTTCATGGACACTGCATCATGTGCCTCCATACCCCAGCACCCAACTCGGTGGCTGGGTATCCGATATGCATTCAAAGTTGCTGGCATGACCAGCATAGAAGACCCTCAGTAGGATAACTCTGCACCCCTTATTACACTTCCTCTCTGCTGCTGGCTCTGTTCCCTCTGATGGCATGAAATACTGGAAGTCCGACTCCCAGATGCTACCTGCAGACAGCACGTCTGAGAGGTCAGCCTCAAGAGGACCAACTGGTCCTGGGACTCAGCTGGTTGCTTAGCGAACTCACATCGCTAATAAATGAACTGGGTCTTTTGAAGCAACTACTCTCTGAAATCTTGCCTGCTGCAGTCATACACCAGGCCTCCGAAAGGCCGACCTCCTATGTTCCAGATCAGGAGGCCCAAATATCGGCTTTCCTGTTCTTCTCTCGCATGCTTCCTTTGTTTTTCCTTGTGTTTTCTTCCCCCCTTGCTTTTCCTAATTCCCCTCCGCGGATATGGAGAATGTCATTGCAAGAAGCTACGGACTAACAATCAATGCTCGATTCTACGTGTGCCAATGAAACACTCCCCCAAAATGCCGCAGGGGCTCAAAATATAAGGCCATTTGGAGTAAGACTTCTCCCAAATCAGTCCTGAGATACTGGTACAGTCATTTGTCTGCAGAGTAAAACAGTACCTCTAATCTCTGGTGAGCATGACGTGGGGCAGACAGAGGAGAAAGAGTGTAACTGGTCATTGGCAGAGGCTCAGATCGATCATTGCAACATATGACTGCTTTTGACTAACTTGCAAAATTCTTAATTACTGTAACGACAATGTTAAAGTCAACCTGAAACTATTTTTTTAAATATTTATTTATTTTGAGAGAGAGAGAGAGAGTGTAAGCGGGGGCGGGGGGGGGGGGGCAGAGAGAGAGAGAAAGGGAGAGAGCAAATCCCAAGTGGGTTCCAACACGGGGCTCCGTCTCATGACCGTGGGATTGTGACCTGAACCTATATCAAGAGTTAGACCCTTAAGGGGCGCCTGGGTGCCTCAGTTGGTTGAGCGTCCGACTTCGGCTCAGGTCATGATCTCACAGTCCGTGAGTTCGAGCCCCGCATCGGGCTCTGTGCTGACAGCTCAGAGCCTGGAGCCTGCTTCGGATTCTGTGTCTCCCTCTCTCTCTGCCCCTTCCCCGCTCATGCTCTGTCTCTCTCTGTCTCAAAAATAAATAAAAACATTAAGAAAAAAAATTAAAAAAAAAAAGAGTTAGATCCTTAACTGACTGAGCCACCCAGGTGCCCCAACATGAAAATATTTTAATTAATACTTGGAATTACTATTAAGCTTTAGCAAGCACCTGACGTTTCCAGGTTTCTCTTTAAAAATACCTGACATTGGCTCTGCCATCATGGGAGGAAACCTTTCATTCTCGTTACTGATGCGAATAAGATGGTCAGAAATGAGAAAAAAAAATCCCATCACGTGCTTTATTTCCTATTGAAGAGCTGTGACTGTGGGTGAGCCTCAAAAGGTTTAGTGTCTAAGTGTTTCTTACATATGCCATCTTCTGCTTGAGCCCGGGGAGACCGAACCCTAGAAATTTGCTTGAAACTCATCCCAAGACACATAGAAAATAAAAAGGGTTTAAGCCTTTGGCAGAACGTATTAGAGTTAGCAAATGCTAAATTTGGGAAATGCTTAATGGAGCCTTGATTATGAGCGGTGATGATGAGAATCTGGAGTAGAGAAATGAAAACGGACTGGAGTTTCTGGCCGTGGGGCGGCCTGCAGAGAACGTGGGCAGGACCCGCAGAAGCCACGGGTACATCCTGACTCTGCCTCTCTCTGGCTCAGAAGGAGAACAGCGACTGCCCTGAGCTTCAGACTCTCCCTCTGCAAAAGGAGACCAGTGAGGGTCACCAGACAGGCGTGACCTCGCGCCCGTCTGGGTAACCGGGGCTCCAGATGTGCAGAGAAACGCGGCTGCTTTGGGAAAGGCAGGTTTTTGTCTCCCTGGGCGTGGATGCTTGGCTGTCTCTGGCAACTGAAGGGGAAACCAGTGCACGTGTTCTAGAGGCTCAGAGAACTCAGGCTCCGAGGACGGTTCAAACCGATGTGCCAGTGTGCCGAGCGCAGTTCCTGGGCTGCAGAAGATGCTCGGCTAACGTTAGCTGTTCTGCCACAGTTATTGTTACTCCCAGAACAACACAGACTACCACGCGGTTTCTACCCTAGTTGACGGCAGTGCAGACTTGCAACACCTTAACTCTGAGACGACACGGAGAATTCATTTGCATTCCGTAAGCAAGGGGACCGTCCCCTTCCACTCAGCAGCAAGAAGACGAGCGCAGTCATTATGCCTTTCTTGTTGACCCCATTTTATCTCCCAGAGACACAGAGAGGCCACCCACTGTACCATTCCAGCCGCGGTCCTCCCTGCCCGCTGCTGGAGACAGAGAATTCCAGTATTTGCCGAGTATGTGAGGCAGAGCATGAGCTGTCCCCTCTGCTGCCCGCCTCTCCAGGGTCCACACGGCCGGCGAGCAGCCGAAGGCGCTCCGAACCCCTAGGGGCGCTTCCATTTGGCAAAGCCCCTCGCGGGGTCGGGGCTGGTACTTCCGTCACAGGCTAGACCACAGGGGGAAAACATCATTTTGTTCTCGAAACTGTAGAGGACGGGGGTGCAAAGGAGGAAAATCTGTGCACGCTGCCGCCTGATGGAAGTTTATTCCTTACATAATAGGCGACTATGCTATTTTCAGCGTCTCATCTGTTACCTTCTAGCTCTTTCGGCTATTATGTTCAGATCCTCCCCATGATACTAGCTCTTTTAGACTTTTTTTTTTTTTTTTTTTTGGATAAAACCGATTAGAACAGCAAATCACCTAATACGGGGGTCTGGAGGATGACTTCTCCCAGGGGTGTGTGTAAGAGATCATCTAAGGATCAGATGAGAAGCTCACACGGGAAGTCACGGAGCTTAATGCTCCCCTTGGCTCCAGCAAAGGACAGAGGAAGGATTCCCTCCCCTACACCAGAGCTTGGGTGAGGCCGCTGTTAAAAAAGAGACATTTCTATGCAACTGCGGACCCATCATGCTGTTCTAGACGTGCCCATGACGAATCAGCTACAGGTTGCCGTGCGTCAGAGTCTTTCACGGTTATTTGATTTTTGCATCCCCAGTGTCTTTGTGACACCGTGGCGGCTAAGAGATCTCGTTTCAACCCTCTGAGGAAAAAAAAAAAAATTCAGCATGAATCGTGAGGCTCTGTGGGGTTGTGGAAAGGGTGCAGGATTGGTGTCCAAGGCCCAGGCCGCACAGCCCCTGCCTGCGTGGGGGAGGCTGAATTATTATTGTTCGCCCGCGGGCGCTCCCCTCCCTTGAACGTGACACACCCGGCCCTGCCACGTGGCTTCGGTGAACCCTAGAGAAAGCATGGATGTCCCCCCCCCCGCCCCCCCGCCGTGACCTGAGGTCGCTCGCGGGGTCACAACCAGTGTGCCTGGAGGAAACCGCATGCCTTGTCAGGGCGGAACGTTCCAGCGAGTTCCTGCCGGCTCTGGCTCTGGCCTCCGCAGCAAAGCCAGCTACCACAGCGTAACTTAGCTCCCCTGAACTCCTCTGGAGAGTTATTCTAAAGAATAAATGATGCCCACTTCTATGGGAGAAACAAACTAATATAACAAAAGGGCTGTCAGAGGATTTGTTTCTAGCTGCTTCTTCCAAGCGTTAGCGTGCGACCTGAGGCAAGTCATTTGACCTCCGGGGAGCCTCAGTGTCCCCGTTTTAAAAACGAGAATAAGAATTCTTGGGCTCTTTACTTCACATGGCTGCTCAGGGGATCAAATGGAGAGTGGGGCACATTTCCCGGAAAGGGTCTCATAGTAAACATCTTAGGTGCTGGGAGTCACGTCTGGTCTCTGTCACCGCTTCTCCTTCCTGTTTTTCTCCCTCCCCTCTCCCTCCTTCTTCTCCGCCTTCACCCATGCTTTAAAGGTTACATAGTGGTAGTTTACAGTTAAACTGTAAAACCCACTCTCAGCTCACCAATCACAGGAAAGCAGGCCTCGGGCCGAATCTGGGGCTCCGGCCATATGTCGCTAAGACTGAAATCTGAAAAGATCATTAACAGGCACAAAGGCCCTGCCGGGTGTCAGCAGGAATGTGGGACGAGAAGCACATTAGCACAAGCACGGACCAATATAGCACTGAGTGCAGGCGACATTATTTAGTATCCGCCATGGGTTATAATGACACACGAAGTGATGGCTCCTCATTATTTCTATTTTATCTTCCGGAAAACTAGATACTCTTTCAGTGAACACAAAACAAGTCCCACAGAAAATGTCAACCAGTAATTCCAACAGACTTTGGGAACCCCCATGTTTTAATCACGTCCTGGCCTAATGAAACGAACTCTGGGTTTAGGGGTAGATCAGGGCTCCTTCTGCGGAGCCCATCACTTTCTGTGGCTTCCTGTTTATTGTACGGACCTGACGGTCCTGTGAAGCCCTCTGTACCAGGGTTGTCTGGGATCAACATCTGAATGTAGCACTCAGAGCTGACTCACGCCCAGTGTCCTGGAAGCAGAGAGGAGTCCAACAGAGGAGTAGTTAGTCTGGCCTTTAGAGGAGCCCAGAAATTCTAGAGCACGGAGTGCATGAACGGAGCCAGGGAAAACGGTGAAGGAATGTTCTCGTACTAAATGTGTTTTGGTTTTGGTGGCAAGCGTAGAGATGCATCATAAAAAAGCAATCATCCTTGGGAGACTTCGAGTGGCTCCCAGATCTCTGTTGCTAAGGACCATCCTCCACCAAGTGAACCAGACTTCCTGGAAAAATGGGTGACTGCAGGGCTGGGGCTGAGAAAGTTCAAGGTGAGCCTCGAAGTGCTGGTGGCAACGGAAAGTAAATAACGAAAGAATGATCAGAGCAGGTCAAAAGGACACAAGCCAGCTCAAAAGAAGACTCCACTGGCCGAATGTGGGACAACGCGAGCATGAAAAAGAATTATAATGCTAATAAGCTATAGCCCATACAATAACGAGAGTACATTATCATACCACGTTGATGTAACAAATTGATACAAACAAAAAGTGAAAGAGAAATAAACACTTTTTCTTAAAGCAAGTATGGAAGAAATATTTTTTAAATAAATTCATAAAAAGCATTTTAAAAATCATGGTTTGGCAAAGACCCTAATAATACTTGTTTCAGAAAGGAACCATCAACGGCAGCAAAACTAGGGGAAAAACTGATAACAAGCAGGCTATTAACTTAGTCTCCTCTATGTTCCCATACATATCTATTAATTGCAAAGGTAATAAAAAGTAACTTTATATGAGAGACACCTGTAGACGCCACCTTCCCAGGGGACAGTAACATCAGCAACGATGATGTCCTATGCTTCCAGATACAATGCATGGGGAAGGACTTTTGGTGTGTGTCTGACCAAGATGCACATAATACACATAATAAGGGGGAATATCGGTTAACGCGAATCATGACATTCTGCAAACGAACGGCCTCTTCAAAAGTGTCAAGGCCATGGAGAAAAACAGAGACAGACAGAGGAACAGTTTCAAATTAGAGGAGATTAAAAGACAGTACGACTAATGCGGTATGTGACCTTAGATTAAGTTCTGCACCACGAAACATTTAGTCTCCTTTATTTTTTTATGAGAGAGAGAGAGAGAGAGAGAGTGTGAGAAGGGGAGAAGAGAGAGAGAGAGGGACTCTTAAGCAGGCTCCGTGCTGTCAGTGCGGAGCCTGACACGGGGCTCGATCCCATGATCCTGGGACGATGACCTGAGTCGAAATCAAGAGTCAGATGCTCTATCGACGGAGTCACTCAGGTGCCCTTTATTTTTCTTTCTTATGAAAGACACTAACAGCCCAGTTGGTGAAATTTGAAAGGTATGTAGATTAGAGAATAATATCGCATCAATGTTCCCTGATGTTGAAAAAAGTATTATGGTTATGTAAGAGAACGTTCTTGTTTTTAGGAAATACACTTGAGGTATTTAAGCGTTATATCCAACACTTATTTTCAAATGGCTCAGAGAAAAGAGAGGAAATCATAAAGGAAGCATAGTAAATGATTAGTTACTTAGCGAATCTGTATATGAAAAATTCTTTTCTATCTTTATAACTTTTTCCCTAAGTCTCCACTTACTTCAAAATAATTTCAGTGGCGCCTGGGTGGCTCAGTCAGTTAAGCGTCTGACTCTTGGTTTTGGCTCAGTTCATGATCTTGTGACTTTGTAAGTTCGAGCCCCGTATCGGACTCTGTGCTGACAGTGTGGAGCCTGCTTGGGATTCTCTCTCTCTCTCTCTCTCTCTCTCTCTCTGCCCTCCCCGACTCACACTGTCTCAGTCTCTCTCAAAATAAATAAACAAACTCAAAAACATTTTTTTTAATGTCAAAATAATTTTCCCTGCAAAGTGGGGGTTAGCAACTAGAACTTAGGTTTATCTTATTCTCCATCATTTGGACTTCAGAAGTGGGTGGTAATTTAGGGCAACAAATCGGGGTCCTAAGCCCTGACACAAGGCCAAAAAATAAAGGTAGAGGAACAGTTTCAGGGAAATGCTTTGGGTTGGCAATCAGAAAGCAGCCAGGATTTTTGGTCCTCTGAGCAGTCCATTGTGTAAATGTACAGAGATCAGAGAACAAATAAAGCCTTTCTAAAACTACAAATTCTATGGGGTGGTGGATAAGCATCTGACTCTTGATTTCGGCTCAGGTCCATGATCTCAAGGTCGTGAGATCGAGTGCTAACCCCCCAGCGAGATCGAGTGCCACCCCCCCACACACCATCAGGCTTTGCCCTAACATCGCAGAGCCTACTTGGGATTCTCTCTCTCCCTCTCTTTCTGCCTCTCTCTGCCCCTATCCTCTCATGCATACTCTTTCTCTCTCTCTCAGATAAATAAACATTAAAAAAAAAACCCTAAAAAGTCCCAAAAGCACTTCAAGGGGAGGTATCTACATGAACAGACATACGGGTAGTGGAAGGGAAAAGGGGCGAAGCTAGGGACCAGTCGAGGCGGGATCGGTAGTCAAAAAGGGAGCCCTGAAGCCCGTTCTGTCTGAAGGCAGACAGAAACATATCAAGTTTCCTCCAGGAGAGACTTACAGTCTTCCTCCTGGAGCAGAAACCCACCCGGCACTTAGGCAGCCACAAGCAAAAGCAGGCAAGAGGAATGTGCTTCTCTGGAAGGACAGGAAGTGAGCGAAACAAGAGGCAGAGCCCAATGACCTCTTCACATTGATCTGCTCACTTTACAGATCTCATGAGCACTTTCCTGCCACTAACTCAGTAGCTGTCTCCCCCAAAACATACTCAAAACAACAACGACGTGTGGCAAAAGGCACAACCCCTGTGAAAATCACTCATCTCTAAATACCGTTTCGAAACAAAGGAATCGTGCTTACAAGGTAACCGTTTAGCACCACCTTGTGTCTGTACATTTACACGATCAATTCCTGTTCCCAATTCTCCCCCAACACCTAAGACGTGTCTTCTCATTTCACCTTAAAATCCTGCTAGGTCTTTAAATCTCTTATTCTGAAGCTAAATGTTTCTCTCTCTCTCTCTCTCTTTTTTAACACATTAAATCCATCGGCAAGCAAGGACATCATTTTCAACACCAAGCGTTCATGAATCCAAAGGAGAGATTTAGGGTTCTGTTCAAAGCAAAATAGCAAAACCAAATCAGTTACAACTTCCAAATAGTTTCACTGTCCTATAGCATTTTGCGATTCTCCTCTCAAACCAACAGTCCTTCATTGCAACAGACCTTCTCATAAGTATCTCAGTTTATAATTACAGGCGTGCCTCAGAGATATTGAGGGTTCGGTTCCAGACCATGACTATAAAGTGAGTCAAATGAATTTTTTTCGTTTCCCAGTGATAGAAACATGATGTTCGCTCTATACCACAGTCTGCTACGTGTACAACAGCTATTGCTAATAACAGCAATATACTGCTATAGCAATATTAATTGCTAAAAAATGCTAACCATCATCTGGGTTTTCAGTAAGCCGTAACCACTCACCACAGAGCAGCATAACGCATATAACAACAATGGAAAAGTCCAAAACAGTGTGAGAATTGCCAAAATGTAACACAGAAACGCAAAGCGTGCAAGCACCATAGGAAAATTCACACTGCTCACAAACTTCTCCGACACCGTGCCACAAACCTTCAGTCTGTGAAAAATCGCGGTATCTGTGAAGCACAGGGAGGCAAAATACAAGAAAATGAGGTAATCGGCCATATCGAATATATAGTTTTTATCTACTTTCCTTTCTTCGTATGTAAACGAGCAAATACACAACTTAAAAAAAAAAAAAAAAAAAAAAAAGAAGTATAAGCCTTTCACAGACACTCCAGGGTGCATTACTCAAATTTGTTTCATCTCAAACTTAAGCAGGAATGTAATATACACGTTTCATCGGCAACAAATACACATGCTATAAACCTTCGAAAATAACAGTAGAAATCTATTAGCGGTAGGCAGGGGTGTGCTCAAGCCAGCTCATACCGGCGCATTAGAACCATCGTGCGTGTCTCTTCCGGGACACACATTCAGTGATGGGCGGTCTGAAATCGGCTGAGGGCGGAGTAACTTCACTATGGAAACTGACACACGCCGCGAAGCAGGGCCCCCGCGTCCAGCGAGCCCCGTGAACTAAAGCCACGGTAAAGAGAAAGACCTCATTTTAGGGTATCCTCAAACGAAACCGCTGAATATCTTTAATCCCAATTATTCCTTCCAACGCTATCTACATATATCAGTGTCTTCCTTGTCCATCATCTTTTCTTAAAATTCCTCATAAACTGCGGGGAGGGGGGGGCAGGGGGTTCAGTCGGTTCAGCCTCTGGCTCTTGATTTCAGCTCAGGACATGATCTCACAGTTCGTGGGATCGAGCCCTGCATGAGGATTTGTGCTCACCGCACAGAACCTGCTTCGGACCCTCTATCTCCCTCTCTCTGCCCCTCCCCCGCCCCACACTTTCTCTTTCTCTCTCTCTCTCAAAAATAAATAAATGTTAAAAATTTTTTTTCTCATAACTAAGAGCCTGTAAATATTAGCTTGTAGTGAGTGTATTCAGAGCTTCCCTCCCCCCAAAAAACAAATATCTTGGGAACGCACACAAAAGGCCAGTGTCGAGGGGTCTCCAGAAAGGCTGTCAGGTTTTTTTGCTGGCTCAGCCTCATTCTTTTGTGCTCTGGGTGTAAGGCCAAGGGCTTATGTTGGTGATAACAATTTAATCTACGCTGGACAGAGAGGATAAATGTGGGATTCACTGGAGGCTCTTAAGACTTTTTTGCTTCCCTCAGAAACTTTAAACAATGGCAGAGATGATTATTCTTGGAGCCAGCCGTTAAGAAGGCGAGTTATATGCCCCAGAAGACCGGGGAGAACCCCCAGGTGCAATGCAAGAGCGTGGCTGTTTGAGATTTCTTCTGGAAGTAGGGGGTAGAAGATAAATTGTGACAGAGGATTTTTGTGAGACGGGGGGGGGGGGGGGGGGGGGGGGGGGGCAGGTTATTCCGTGAGTAAGTCAATGTGTGTCGAAACTTTCCTTCCTTGGAGTCAATTCTCAGCTGTCTCTGGTTCTCAGCTCGGAGGCCTCGGTCTGGGGACCGTCAGCCAGACACGCGCCAGCAGAGGGAGCACGGGGCCCACGGTGTGACCGCTGTGTAGGGCTCATCAGAAAGCAGCCCGGAGAAGGCCAGGAAGCCTTTTCTGCCCCAACGCGTCGGAACGAGCCCTATTAACACGGAGCAGGAGCTAAATTCCCGAAGTTAAATTCCCTCTTTGTTAAAATGTGGTAGTTTTCTTTCCTCTGATTACAAAAGAAATGGGTAACTTATTTTCTACCCTAAACTTCTCTTTCCCGAGTTTCCTATAAGAATGTCCTAAAAGCATACAGCCCAGAGATACACCAGAGATAACCACCACTAATACAATCGAGTTTATACTAGATTATTCGCAGAAGAGTACAAATAAGAGCCTTTCTGCCTTTTCAAATTTTGGGCTAAGGGGTTACACAATTCTATAATATGGACGTAAGTTAATGAACTCAATCGGTACCCTTTTTTAGAGTCTTCAAAGAAACTTTTATTTTAGAGAGAAAGGGAGAGAGTACCAGCAGGGGAGAGGGGTGGGGTGGGGGGGAGAGAGAGAGACAGAGACAGAGAATGAATATGAATAAATCTTAAGCAGGCTCCACACTGAGTGTGGTTTGATCCAAAAACTCTGGGATCATGACCTAGGCCGAAATAAAGAGTCAGACGCTCAACTGACTGAGCCCATCCAGGGGCTCCTAAAAGTTTTGTTACAGTAGTAAAAGACTGTTCTGTAGTTAGGATTATTTTCTCAGGACAAATTACAGGAAGTACATCATTGTATCTAAGGGCATATGATGTGTATGGCTAAAAGCTCTTTCAAGTTGTATAACCATCAGCTGTGGATGAAAACTGCCTGTTTCACAGCATCCTAGTGAGTGTTTTTTAGTGTCACTTGTCAAAAAATTGTATGCGGTTACTGATTCTTTTGATTACTAGGAAGACCGAATGTATTGTCTATTTGCATACGTTATTCATATATTCAAACACAGGTTCATCCACCTGCCCATCCATGCAACAAATGTTTATTGAGCACCTACTATGTGTAAGACATGGTGCTAAAACCTCACACGTTATCTTGAGCCACACGTTATGTTGCACCACATTCGAATGAAATTCACCTTAGAAATGTTTCTAAGGGTCATCCTCCTCTTTCTGTTCCCATGGCCACCAACTCTTGTCCAGGCACCCGGGAGCTCTCGCAAGGATTATGGGGCCTAAAGTGATCTCCTACTATGTGTCCAACCAATAAGCTACATGCTATATACTATTCTATCTTTCCTCTACTCAGAAATCTCTCCCTTGGGGCGCCTGGGTGGCTCAATCGGTTAAGCGTCCGACTTCAGCTCAGGTCATGATCTCGCGGTGCGTGAGTTCAAGCCCCGCGTCGGGCTCTGTGCTGACGGCTCAGAGCCTGGAGCCTGCTTCGGATTCTGTGTCTCCCTCTCTCTCTCTCTGCCCCTCCCCTGCTCATGCTCTGTCTCTCTCTATCTCAAAAATAAATAAAAACATTTTAAAAAATTTTTAAAAAAAAAGAAATCTCTCCCTTTTCTCCACCTTCTCATCAAATTCTGAGCTTCAAGGCCTCTGAGCTTCTGGAACCAACTTAGTTCTCCAGTCTCATTTCTATCACCTTCCCTGTCATGCCACATGCCTACCGACCTGACCTAGAAGCTGTTGTTCTCTGAACACTGTTGTTTTTCGGTGGAGGGTGTCCTGGGCCATGCGACCTCTCTGACAGCTCTCCCTACAGAGTTCCAGAGCCCCATCAAAGCCCAGCTCAAACACCTCCTTCACCAGGAAGCCATTCCTGGTCCCATCATGCAGACACCTCCCCATTCAGAACCCAGGTGGTATCCATTCACCCTCTCCAGAATACCCAGAGCACAGTGCCCACTTCTCCGCGAAGGTCTCTCCTCTCTCTTCGGCCACCCCCTCTTGGTGCCACTATGGAATGGCCCAGAGCGACTTGCTCATTTTTGTATCCTGTCGCCTAGAACAGTCCCGGCACACAGCTGTCCCTCCACAAACGTCTGCTAGAATAAAGAATGCATGAAGAAACCTACGAGGAAATAAAGGTGCTGGCAGCCATGCAGAGAGGTCAGTCTGCCAAGGCAGAGAGAAGTAGCACCGAGAGGGTCAAGGCCATCCCCAGGGGTCTCTGAGGCCCAGCTGCACTCCCAGCCCTCGGCCACGCAGAGATGAGCTGCATGTGGGCTTTAGGACACACCTGTGCCTACGTTCTTTCATGCCCTGCTTCTCTGAGACCAGTGCCTTCAAATGATGCCCAAAGGGTGACAGAGGTTTAACCTGTGGGCTCTACAGCAGAAATTCCAGGAAGGACACCTAGACACTCTGAGATTCCTTCCTTCCCGAAGACACGGAAGAAGGCGAACTACAGCAGGAACGTTCTTCCTGGCACAAGCCCCGAGGCAGGGTGAGAATGTCTTGATCCTGGCCTCGAGCCAAAGCCCTGACTCACTCCTGCTGCAGGTGAGGATCCAGAAGGAAGACCGCCCCCCGGGGTTCCCCTTCTGCAAAGAAAACGATGTTGGTATGTGCCACCCGCCTGAGTTAGGGGCTGCCTCCTGCAGGTGGTCAGAGCGGAATGACTTTCCCAGGCAGAACATTCTTCCCCCCTGCGATTTCTGACAGGCGTTTCAAACCCTTCTTGAGTAAGAGGCTCTGTC
This sequence comes from Panthera leo, assembly GCF_018350215.1. Lineage (NCBI taxonomy): Eukaryota > Metazoa > Chordata > Mammalia > Carnivora > Felidae > Panthera > Panthera leo. The sequence continues at coordinate 14,338,832 of NC_056689.1, forward strand.
AGGCCACCTGCTGCCTGAAGTCCAGTCCACAAGCAATGAGAATAACTGGGTCCGTACGTCTAGGACCTGCTACGGCAATCACTTGAGGGAGATTTAGAGAAATCAAAAAACCCAAAGGCACGGTTGTAAAGAGCAACGCAGGGGCCTCACAGGGATGGGCTCCTTTCTCCTTTGTTCAACAAAACAAAACAAAACAAAACAGCAGCTGCTTTTCCTGGACACAAACACGAGGTGGTACTGGAAGTGAACGATATTTTAAAGATTAGGAATAACAGAGTCTCCGATAGCTTATTTCAGTAAATAACAGCATTTAGACAGTCTTTATTCTTAGGGACCTTATGCTTACCACACCCATCATTCACACCTGGAAGGAAAGAGAAAGAATTATACACACTGTGCTGCCAGGCACATGCCCAAATAAGCAAGTCAGATTCTCCAAATACTAGAAACAGAAAACATAAATGGAGCTGCTCACGCAGTCCTGCCGTGTTTATTTATAATTTATACTCTGCTTCCATGAATAAAAGGGTGGAAGAGGAAGTGTTACTGCTCACCTAATATGGGCCAGGGCCTATGCAAACTGCCTTCATATGCTTTCTCACTTACTTTGTAAAGCTTGCTTGAAGAACCCCAAGGCTCAGAGAATTAAACAAAGTGACTGGGGCCAGACAGAAATGCAGGGAGCTGGGGTTTGACCTCATGTCTGTGTCAACAGGTCTGTGTTCTTTTCCCCTCCACTGTGCTCAGTGTCACAACCATACATATGACACTGAATCGGTTAAGGTGCTCTCCACCGTAGGCAACATAACACTTGGTGTAATAGGTTGGACCGTTGGCCCCAATTCTTTGCTCCCCACAGCCTGTCCTATGCCTTTCCAGTGCCCTCCCTACTGTGGATGGAGTACACTTTTCCAACCCATTAAAATGGTTGGGTTTGTCCTCTGACTTGCTTTTCCATGAGAACATGGCCGAGGGTGGGTCCTGGTCCAAGGAGGATGATGACCGGCAAACGGAGCTGAGTGGAACCTAACCCACACGGCCCAGAGTCAAGTCCAGACACACAGTGTAAAACAGACGTGCTCAGCCAGGCTCAGCATAGATCTTCCAGGCTCAGATCCACGAGCACGAGAATAATGACTGTTGTAAGACACTGAGATTTTGAGGCTGCTTGCTAGATAGCACTGTTGTGTTAATATTAACCCATGGAATGGATTAAAATGGTTTGAATAAATTCACACAGAGAGATGGCCAGAGGTCAGTGGTTCCAGGACTGGTCTGGTGGATCCACGGTGTTAACACAGACAAATATTCTTTTCCATTCTACCACTTGGCTGTACTGAGGCTCTCAGCAATGTTTCCGCCCAGGTCAGCCCAATGGCTACAAGAGCTCCATACGGTGTGTCTTCATAGGACAGCATTGCAAGGAGGAAGAAAAGTGGTGGCTGTTAGAGACTGAATTGTGCCCTCTTCCTCAAATTTATATGTGGAAGTCATAACCCCAGTGTGACTATATTTGAAGATAAGACTTTCAAGGAGGTAATCAAATGAGTCTAATAGGGCTAGTGTCCTGATAAGAAGAGGAAGAGACACCATGGCTCACTCTTTCTCTGTGTGCTTCACTCACACAGAGGACAACCCAGGTGAGGACACAGAGAAAGCACTATCTACAAGATCTCCCTAGAAACCAACCCCGCTGGTACTCTCATCCGGGGCTTCTAGCATCCCATGGTATTTTGTGATGGCAGCCTCAGCAGACCAAGATGGTGGGGTAAAGTGGGCTTCTTTTATGTTGCTCTTTCATCATTGAGGAAAATCCTTCCCACAAGTCCCTCAGCAGACTCCTAGTCCAGGCCCCATCGCCGAGAACTGGTCACATGATCACTTTAGACCAATCAGTGGCCAGCAAGAATGGGATTGCTGTCATTGCCTCAACCAATCATGATGAATCAGCTAGGGCCGGGAACACTGCCTCCCTCACAAATCTAGGGTGTATATCCTTCAGAAAGAGCTAGGACATTCTACAGTCACAAATTCCCGTGACTTACCACAAAGGTTTATTTCAAACTCATGTGGCCTTGTCTATCAGGGATTGACTACAATTCTACTCTAATTTCTTTGCTCTGACACCCAGGGTGTTCCATCATGGAATATGGAATGTGGCTGGAACTGGAATATGGCTGATCTCATGGCTGAGGGAACAGAGACCAGGATAAACCTCACGCTGGTTCGATGGCTTCTGCCCAAAACTGACATGCATGATCTCCCTTCACATTTCATTAGCCAGGGCAAATCTCATGCCCAGTCTTGATGGCAATAAGGCAAGAAGGGACAATCTTCCCCTGGGGAAAGGAAACTGATCTTTCTGAACAATAATACAATCCATAGCATTGCCTTCCTGGTCATAAATACTCCCTTCTCTTCCCACATGCACAACACTCTCACCCTTTCCTCAAAGGAGATAGCCCCAAAAGCCCATCCTATCACTTCCCAGGTCAAAGTGCAGGAGTCTCTGGATCGTGCCTAGTCGTATCTTCCATGAGTTACATATTTGGCTCTTTTTCACCGGAAGACCATCTCTCACGTCCCACCCCAAATGTGATACACAATGGTGACTACCTGATGGCAGGAGCAAAATCACTTCAACCAAAATTCCCACTTGGAGAGGGGAAGAATTGGCTATGTAGATTAACTGATGACCCATAATTATTTTGAAGAGGCACTGAGTAGATATGTCAGGAGCCCTTGCCTCGGGGGCAGAGGATCTTCCTTGATGAGGCCCTGATCTTATATCCCGGGAGTAGCTTCCCCAGTATTGTTCTCCTTGCTCCGTGATTCCATCCTCCAGGAGGTCTTCTTTAAAATTATCTTTTTTTGGCCAAATCTGAAAATAACACTGGAAGATGTTCCCTCTTTGGGAACTGAGTCAGTCTCAGTCTGCTTCTGCCCATAAAAAGTTGGGGTCCAAGAGTTGTTTTTTTCTTTCTACCTTCATTGAGACACAGCTGACATATAACATTGTATAATTTTCACGCGCCCAATGTGTTGATCTGACCACTCATATACTGTAATATTATTGCTGCTGTAGTGTTAGCTAACACCTCTATAATGTCATATAACAACTATTTCTTTTTTTTTTGTGAGGTGAGAAGATTTAAGATCTACCCTTTTAGCAACTTTCAACTACAGCATTGTTATCTACACTCAATTAGATCCCCAGAACTTATTCATCTTCTAACTGAAAGTCTATACTGTAAACTAACATCTCCCCACCTGCACACTTCAGTAATCATCATTGCACTCTCTGCTTCTACAAGTTTGGCTGTTTTTTTGAGATCCCATAGAAGTGATATCAAACTGTATTTGTCTTACTCTGTCTGACCTCTCTCACTGTCATCAAGATCTACCTCTGTTGCAGACTGACAACAAAACATATTCTAACTAAATTTGCAAAATGCAGTTATCAAGAAAAAAACTACTAAAAGCAGGAAGACAAAAGAAGTCATTAACTTACAATGGAAAACCCGTAAGTCTAGCAGGGGGTTTTTCAACAGAAACTTTGCAAGCCCAGAAGGAAGTGGTATGATATATTCAAAGTGCTGACTGGCAAAAATCTGCAGCCTAGAATACTCTATCCAGCAATGGTGTCATTCAGAATAGGTGAAGAGATAGAGTTTTTCAGATAAACAAAACCTAAAGGAGTCTGTGAACACTAAACCAGCTCTGCAAGAAATATTAAAAGGGACTCTTTAACTGCAAAGGAGAAACCAAAGGTGACAGTATAGCAGCAGAAAACACAAAAGTAGTAAAAATGAGCATTTCTGTAAAAAAAAAAGTCATTCAAACAACTCACAAAAAAGGATATAAAATATAATAACATGTACCTAAACTGTGAGGAGGGGAGGAGAAAAGAATGGGTTCAAACTTACACAACCATCAACTTAATATAGACTGCTATATGCAGAAGAAGTCATATACAAACCTAGTGGTAACCATATATCGAATACCACTAACAGATATGCAAAGAATAAAGAGAAAGAAATCCAAATATATCACTAAAGGAAATCAGCAAACCATGACAGAGAGAAAGATAGGAAAGGACCAGAGAAAATTTTCAGAAACAACCACAACACAAGTAATAAAATGGCAGGAAGTACATAACTATCAATAATTACTCTGAATGTAAATGGGCTATATGCTCCAATCAAAAGGCCTAGGGTGGAAGAATTAATAAAATAAAAAAACACCCATCTCTATGCTGCTTATAAGAGATGCATTTCAAACCTAAAGACACCTGCAGATTGAAAATTAGAGGATGGTGAAACATCTATCATGCACATGGATGCCAAAAGAAAGTTTGAGTAGCAATACTTATATTGGACAAAATCGACTTTAAAACAAAGATTATAGTAACAAGAGTCAAAGAAGGACACTATATAATAATAAAGGAGACAATCCAACAAGATCTAACAATTGTAAATATTTATGCACCCAACACAGAGGTACCTAAATACATAAAACAGTTAATAACAAATATAGAGGAACTAATTGATAATGATGCAATAATAGTAGGGGACTTTAACACCTCACTTATATAAAAAAATCATCTAAACAGAATATCAACAAAGAAACATTGGCTTTGAATGACATGCTGGACTAGATGGATTTAGCAAATATATTCGGAGCGTTCCATCCTAAGACAATAGAATACACATTCCTTTCAAGTACACATGAAACTTCCTCCAGAATAGATCACATAGTAGTTCACAAAACAAACATCAATGAATTTAACAGGATCAAAATCATACCATGCGTATTTTCTGGCCACAAAACTATGAAACTAGGAGTCAACCACAAGAACAAATGTGGAAAGGCCACAAATACATGGAGGTTCAACAACATGCTATTAAACAATGAATGGGTCAACCAGCAAATCAAACAAGAAATAAAAAAGGTACGTAGAAACAAATGACAATGAAAACACAATGGTCCAAACCCTCTGGGATGCAGCAAAAGCAGTTCCAAGAGAGAATTATACAGCAATACAGGCCTACCTTAAGAAGCAAGAAAAAATCTCTGGGTTGCCAAGTGGCTCAGTCAGTTAAACAACTGACTCTAGGTTTTGGCTCAGGTCATGATCTCACAGTTCATGGGATCGAGCACTGTGTCCAGCTCCCTGCTAATAGTGTGGAGCCTGCTTGGGATTCTCTCTCTCCCTCTCTCTTTGCCCCTCCCCTGCTCATGTGCTCTCCCCCTCTACCTCAAAATAAATAAATTTTTTTTTTAAAAAATGGAGAAAAATATCAAATAAACAACATAACCTTATACCTAAAGGTGCTAGAAAAAGAACAACAAAACCTAAGACCAATATAAGGAAAGACATAATAAAGATTAGAGCAGAAATAAATGATATATAAACTAAACAAACAGAACACATCAATGAAACCAGGAGCTAGTTCTTTGAAAAAACTCAGTAAAATTGATAAACATCTAGCCAGACTTATCAAGAAAAAAAGAAAGGATTGAAGCAAATAAAATCACAAATGAGAGAGGAAAAATAACAACAAACACCACAGCAATATAAGTATTCGTAAGAGAATAATATGAAAAAATATATGCCAACAAATTGTACAATCTACAAGAAATGGATACATTCCTAGAAATATGTAAACTACTGAAAATGAAATAGGAAGGAATAGAAAATTTAAATAGACTGGGGTGCCTGGGTGGCTCACTCAGTTAAGGGTCCAACTTCGGCTTAGGTCATGATCTTGTGGCTTGTGAGTTCAAGCCCTGCATCAGGCTCTGTGCTGACAGCTCAGAGCCTGGAGTCTGTTCGGATTCTGTGTCTCCCTCTCTCTCTCTGCCTCTCCCCCACTTGCACTCTGTCTCTCTTTCTCTCTTTCTCTCAAAAATAAATAAAAATTGAAAAAATTGACAAAAGGAAATTTGAACAGACCAATAACCAGCAAAGAAATTGAGTCAGTAATCAAAAAACTCCCAGCAAACTGAAGTCAAGGACCAGATGGCTTCACAGGTAAATCGTACCAAACATTTAAAAACTAGTTAATACCTATTTTTCTCAAACTATTCCTAAAAACAGAAAAGGAAGAAAAACTTCCAAATTCATTCTATGAGGCCATCATTACCTTGATACAAAAAGATAAAGACACCACTAAAAAAGAAAACTACAGGCCAATATCCCTGATGAATAAAGATGCAAAAGTTCTCAACAAAATACTAGCAAACTGAATTCAACAATACATCAAAAAAAATCATTCATCACAATCAACTGGGATTTATTCCTGGGTTGCAAGGGTGGTTTAATACTTGCCAATCAATGAATGTGATACATCACATTAATAGGATAAAGGATAAGAACCATATGACCATTACAATAGATGCAGAAAAAGCATTTGACCAAGTACAACATCCACTTATGAGAAAAACCCCCAAGACAACAGGTTTACAGGGAATATACTTTAACATAATAAAGTCCATCTATGAAAAACCCACAGCTAACATCATCCCTAATGGGGAAAACCTGAGAACTTTTCCCCTAAGGTCAGGACAAAGCGTCAATGCCCACTCTCACCACTTTCATTCAATACAGTACTAGAAGTGCTAGCCATAGCAATCAGACAACAAAAAGAAATAAAAGGAATCCAAATTGGTAGGGAGGAAGTAAAACATTCACTATTTGCAGATGACATACATGACCTACCTGGAGAAAACTTGAAAGACTCCACCAAAAAACTGCTAAGCTGACAAATGAATTTAGTAAAGTTGCAGGATACAAAATCAATGTGCAGAATTCTGCTGCATTTCTACATACTGATAATGAAGCAGCAGAAAGAGAACTTTAGAAAACAATTCCAGGGGCGCCTGGGTGGCTCAGTCGGTTGAGCGTCCGACTTTGGCTCAGGTCATGATCTCATGGTCTGTGAGTTCGAGTGCCGCATTGGGCTCTGTGCTGACAGCTTGGAGCCTGGAGCTCGCTTCAGATTCTGTGTCTCCCTCTCTCTCTGCCCCTCCCATGCTCATGCTCTACCTCTCTCTGTCTCAAAAATAAATAAAAACATTAAAAAATTTAAAAAAAAACAATTCCATTTACAATTGTACCCAAAACCATAAGATACCTAGGAATGACTGTAACCAAAGAGGTGAAAGACCTGTATTCTGAAAACTATAAAACGCTGATGAAAGAAATTTAGGATGACACAAAGAAACAGAAAGACTCATGGATTGGAAGAACAAATATTGTTAAAACGTCTATCCTACCCAAAGCAATCTACACATTTAAAGCAATCTCTATCAAGATACTACCACCATTTCTCACAGAACTAGAACAAATGATCCTAAAACTAGTATGGAACCACAAAAGACCTTGAATAGCCAAAGCAACCCTGAAAAAGAAAAGCAAAGCTGGGGGCATCACCAATTCCAGACTTCAAGTTAGATGACAAAGTGGTAGTAATCAAAATAGTACGGTATTGGCTCAAAAATAGACACAGAGATCAATGGAACAGGATTAAAAAACCCAGAAATAAAGCCACCATTTTATGGTCAATTAATCTTCAACAAAGAAGGAAAGAATATCCAATGGGAAAAAGACAGTCTCTTTAACCAATGGTGTTGGGGAAACCAAGAGAAGAATGAAACTGGACCACTATCTGACACTATACACAAAAATGAATTCAAAATGGATTAAAGACCTAAATGTGAGACCTGAAACCCTAAAAATCCTACAAGAGTACACAGGCAGTAACTTCTTTGACATCAGACACATCAACTTGTTTTCTAGGTACGCGTCCCCAGCTAAGGGAAACAAAAGCAAAAATAAACTATCAGGACTACAGCACAATAAGAAGCTTCTGCACAGCAAAGGAAGCAATCAACAAAACTAAAAGGCAACCCACAGAACGGGAGAAGAGATTTGCATATGACATTCAATAAAGGTCTAATATCCACAACACATGAAAAACTTGTAAAACTGAACACCCAATGAAACCAAATAACCCAATGAAAAACTGGGCAGAAGCCATGAACCGACATTTCTCCAAGGAAGACATCCAGATGGCCAAGAAGACACAAGAAAAGATGCTCAACATCACTCATCATCACGGAAATTGAAATCAACACTACAGTGAGGTATCACTGCACACCTGTCAGAATGGCGAAAATCAACAACACAAGAAACAACAAATGTTGGTGAGGATGTGGAGAAAGGGATCCCTTGTACACTGCTGGTGGGAATGCAAACTGGTACAGCCACTGGGGAAAACAGTGTGGAGGTTTCTCAAAAAGTTAAAAATAGAACTACCTTAAGATCCAGAAACCACACTACTGAGTATTTACCCAAAAGAATACAAGAACACACATTCAAAAGGATTCATGGACCCCTATGCTTAGAGCAGCATTACTTACAATAGCCAAGGTATGGAAGCAGCCCAAGTGTCCATCAAGTGAGGAACTGATAAAGAAGGTGTGTGTGTGTGTGTGTGTGTGTGTACAAACACACATATGCCGTGGAATATTATTCAGCCATAAAAAGACTGAAATCTTGCTATTTGCAATGACATGCATGGAGCTAGAGAATATGATGCTTAGTGAAACAAGTCAGAGACAAATACCATATGATTTCACTCATACGTGGAATTTAAGAAACAAAACAAGCGAAGGAAAAAAAATGAGAGAGTCAAAGCAAGAAACAGACTTTTTATTACAGAGCACAATGATAGTTACCAGAGGGAAGGGGGTGGGAGGATGGGTTACACTGGAGATGGAAATTAAGGAGGGCACTTGTGATGAGCACAGGGTGATGGATGAAACTGCCGAGTCACTATATTGTACACCTGAAACTAACATAATGCCGTATGTTAGCTACCTGGAATGAAAAAAATAAAAATAAAAATATTATAAAAACAAGATCCATCCCTCTTGCTGCGAGTGGTGGATTTATTTCTCATGGCCGAATAAGATTCCACTGCATAGATATATCATTAATCTTCTTTGTCCATTAACCCACTGAGGGACAGTTAGGGTTGTTCCCACATCATGCTACTGTGAACAACGTACGGGAGTACAGACCTCTTTGAAATTCTGTTTTCGTGTCCTTTAGATCTATACCCAGGAGTGGAATTACTGGACCGTATGGTACTTCTTTTTCAAAATTGTTGAGGAACCTCTGCACTATCTTCCATGGTGCCCGCCCGGATTTACGTTCCTGCCAGTAGTGTGCTAGGGGGCCCATTTCTCTGCATCCTCACCGAAACTTGTCATCTCTTGTCTTTTTCATGATAGCCTTTTTAAGAGGCTCAAGGTAGTAGTTCATTGGGGTTTTGAGCGGCATTTCCCTGATTATTAGTGATAGCTAGGATCTTAATCATGTACCTCTTGGTTATCTGTTTGCCTTATCCGGAAAATGTCTATTCAGATCATCTGCCCATTTTTTAAAAAATCAGACGGTGTGGTATTTATTATGGAGTTGTAGGAGTTATTTACATATTTTGGATATTAGCCCCTTCTCAGAAATATGGTTTGCAAAAATTTTCTACCATTCTGTAAGCTCCCTTTTCATTTTGTTAATAGTTTCTTTTGCTGTGCAGAAGTTCTTTAGTTTGATTTGGTTTATGCAGTTTGATGTTTTTTTGTGTTTTGTTTTTGTTTTGTTTTGTTTGCCATTGTCACTTCTTTTTTTTTAATGTTTATTTACTTTAGAGAGAGAGAGAGACAGACAGACAGACCGACAGAGCACGAGCAGGGGAGAGGCAGAGAGACAGGGAGACACAGAATCTGGAGCAGGTTCCAGGCTCTGAGCTGTCAGCACAGAGCCTGACGTGGGGCTCGAACTCACTGCGAGATCATGACCTGAGCTGAAGTCGGATGCTTAATCGACTGAGCCACTCAGGGGCCCCAACCACTGTCACTTTTGATTTTGATGTCACATCCAAAGCATTGTTGCCCAGGCCAATGTCAAGGAGCTTTTTGCTTATGTTTTATTTTAGGAGTTTTATAGTTTCAGGCATTGTATTTAAGTCTTTAATCCATTTGGAGTTAATTTTTGTGAGTGCTCTAAGATAGGGATCTAATTTCTTTTCTCTGCATGTGGATGTCCAGTCTGCCCAGCACTATTTACTGAAGAGGCTGTCTTTTTCCAAGTATTCTTGGTTTCCTTGTCAAATATTAAAAGACTGTCTATGTGGGGGGTCATTTATGGGTTCTTGACACTGTTTCATTGATCTATGCATCTATATTTATGCTGGTACCATGCTGTTTGATTAAATACAGATTCGTGGTATAGTCTGAAGTCAGGAGGTATGATACCACCAGTTTCCTGGGCTTGCTTTATCTATCCAGGTTTTTTGTGGCTCCAAACAAATGTTAGGATTTTTTTTTCTATTTCTGTGGAAATAACATTGGAATTTTGATAAGGATTGCACTGAACGCAACTCAATGTACAAATGGCTTTAGGTATATGAATATTTTAACTGTATTCATTCTTCTGACCCAGAAACATGGAATATCTTTCCATTTGTTTGTGTCTCCTTCCATTTCATCAAGGTCTTGCATTTTTCCGAGTACAGATCTTTTACCTCGGTTAAATTCATTCCTAAGTACTTTACCGTTTTTGATGATATTATGAATGGGATTGTTTTTAGTTCTTTTTCAGATGTTTCACTGTTAGAGTATAGAAATGCAACTGGTTTTTCTCTACGTTGGTTTTATATCCTGCAACTTTACCAAATCCATTTATCAGTTCCAGCAGTTTTCAGGCGACTCTTCAGCATTCTGTATATATAAGATTTTGCATACATAAGTGAGTCCCTTGCAGGCAGCATAGAGTTGGGTCTTTTTTTTTAATTTTTTTTTTTTTTACATTTATTCATTTTTGAGAGACACAGAGAGACACAGCACAAGCGGGGGAGGGCAGAGAGAGAGAGGGAGACACAGAATCTGAAGCAGGCTCCATGCTCCGAGCTGTCAGCACTGAGCCCGACACGGGGCTCGAACCCACAAACTGCAAGATCATGACCGGAGCCTAAGTTGGATGCCTAACCAACTGAGCTACCCAGGCGCCCCTAGAGTTGGGTCTTTCATTTATTTTTTTAAATCCATCTAGCCACTCTGTGGCTTCTGATTAGATAATCCAATCCATTTGTGCTTAGAATTATCATTAATAATGTAGGGTTATTACTGCCATCTTATTGTCTTCGGGCTGTTCCGTGGTTCCTTTGTTCCTTTTTGACTCTTCTGCTGCCTCTCCCCTTTCCAAACCAATGTTACAATCAGACCAATCCTTGTGGCTCTTAATACGATTGCAAGATGCCTTTCAGCAACACCTATCAGGTAACTTTGAAAAATAAAGGTTTATTACGCACAAGACCTAGAAATTACATTGCCTACCTGGGCCTACACAGGCAGAGGGCGAGCTCACGGGCCAGGGGTTCTGCTTTTACTGGGGTGCAGAAGCATGGGGAGAAAAAACACAAGGGTCCCAAATGGTTGTTGAAATCAACTGAGATCTCTGAAACAAAGAAGCTTCAGTTGGGGAAGGCAGCCTGACTCTTTATATAGTTGAGGGTCTGGCAAGGCGTTTACTCCAGATAGCCTTGGTTGAAGTGGATGCCTCCTTGAAATGAGTGACTTTGCAATCAAAACTTGAGCCAGGCAGGCACTTGAATTACATAAAAGAAAAACAAAAAAACTATCAGGGCTTATACGACATATCTACACCTGTGACCATGACGCAGCCTGACGATCCTTGTGAGTTACTGCCACAGGGGCCCATGACTCAGAGGGCTGCACAGTCCTTGAGCACTTTTGCTTATGCACAGCCCTGAAGACCAGGCACTCTCCCATACTCCCACACTCTGGGACCCTTGGCCTCTGAGGGTGGCCTTGGAGGCCAGATGTGATTGGAGGCAGATGGGTAGATGCAGTGCATTTGTCTTATGAATAATAATGACACAGAATTGCCAAGGCCACATCAGGGAAGCATTGAGAAAGGGGAAAATCAAGGCAGGCACACGCACATCCGTTCTACTGGTCACCTTTCCAGGGATAAAGAGACTGAACCTCAGCTCACTGTGGTCTCTCTCATGTACTGACCCAAAGGCTGTGTTCCAAATTTTGCCCACAAAGCTCCATCCATCTTTTTTTTTTTTTTTTTTTTTTGGCTTCTCCACCAACTTTCATGTATTTATAGTGAGGCTAATCTTACGTATGTATTTTGTGGGGTTCCCCCCCCCAGCAAAGCACTTGAATGTCTATGTAGTGTGACATATAACTTTGCATGGTATCGATGTGATAGGCAGATAATCCTGACGTCGGTGAATTTTCCCAAGCTCTGTCCCGTTCACTTTTCCTTCTCTCCCATTTGTTTGGCTTCTATTTCAGTTACAAGCAGATAAATGAGCTGGTTTGGCCATCTGCGTGTGTTTCCTGCCAAATGCTTCTTCAGAAGTTCAGGCTTCAGCTGCTGTGGTTTGGAGTGTCCGTGTGGGGAGACGACAGCTGCCTGGGAGCTTGACTCTGCACTTCTCCGGGGTCTGGAACCGCAGAAGTGAGACGGTAGATGGAAGAACTGAGTGCGTCACGGGCGGCGGTCATGCACGGATGATGTTTTGGGTCTCGGATGCTTTCAGCCTCGGCTGGATTCTCACCTCCCGGGCAGTGAGACACGTCAGAGCTCAGGTACTCACTCCCCCACCCATCCTCCGCCCGCTATGGGGCGGAAATAATGTTCACAACTCACACACTACGAAAATGCAATTGCTCAAAGGGCTGGGCTCTTCTGGAAAAGGCCTCCTGTCTGTTTTCTTGCTCAGACAGTCCAGGACGTAGTCCCTGACCTTGCTTTTCCGTCTCCTCCAGAACAAGGAAGCAGGAGTAAAAAAGCACACAAACAACAACAAGGACATCCCAGGCAAACCTGAGGCAGATCTGAATCTGGGCTGAGATCCCGTTTCTCAAGTTTTCAAGAGTGCAGTGGCAGATCCGGAAGACAGGAGCTTCCTCTAACGCTCCCGGGTGAAGTGGGGCAAGTAGCCACTGGCACGGATACTTTCTGAAGAGCCGTACGCTGAATCCAGACATCCGCGTGGAAGTTACGTGTGGCATGGCAGTCCCATCTCTTCCAGTCGAAAGCAGTGTGGGGGATGTAGGCATTCTCCTCTCCATGGGGCAGAACAGCTCTCCAGCCTATACTTTAGGCTTCTCGAATCTGGGGCAGAAAATGCACTTGGCCAATTTTAAGTCTATCTGGATATGGCCACAACAAAAATCAAATGCTCTGCCTACAGTTAAATGATGCGCAATGATGAAAAATGTCTGTTGCTTTTTTTTTTTTTAATGTTTATTTTTTGAGCGAGAGCACGGGTGGAGGAGGGACAGAGAAGGGGGACAGAGGATCTGCGCTGACAGCAGGGAGCCCGATGTGGGGCTCGAACCCATGAACCGTGAGATCATGACCTGAGCCTAAGTCGGACGTGCAACCGACTGAGCCACCCAGGCGCCTCAAGAATCTCTGAACTTACCTCCCGGCCGTTATTTGACCTTCGGGCCTTCCAACACACTTTCTGCCCTAATGTTGTAGAAAGAGAATGTGCCATGACTTGTTGGCTAACTTTTAGCAGCCGTTATACCTGAGAACTCTTGAACACAAAAAGATCCGTAAGAGCACTAGACAGATCTTCCTGGGCTCAGGAGAACAACTAACATTTATCGAGCACTTCCTGTGTGCCAAGAACCCTTCTATGCATGTATGTTCTTATTTAATCCTCATAAAAACCCATATAAACTCCGAGTCACCTTGCTATGAATGTGTTTGCTAACCTTTCCCAATTCACTTGACCCTGCAGGGGACTAACTACACAGGTAGTAGGTGGGAGAGTGGCACGACAATGACGTCAGCCAGGTGGAGGTTCTACTGTCACCGCTACCTTATTCCAATTCTCGGATGTGTCTAGGCCAAGAATGTGATGCCGTGTTTCTTTTATACATGCAACCACAGTAAGTATTCATTGAAAAAGAGTATTTTACTGAGTGAGAAAGAGGGGCTCTCTGCCCACACGGAGCTCCCAAGAGAAGAAGGAAAGTGGACACAGCTACTTAACGAATGACCCACCGCAGTGCGTACCGGAAGGCACAGAGGCCGAGACCTGCTCGGTGGCTCAGGGATGCCTTCTGGGAGACCTGCGGGATGACAAGGAGTTAGCTAATTCAGGATGGAAAGCCTAGGCAGAAAAGCGTTCCCAGCAGAGGGAAAGGCATGGGCGGAGACCATCTGGTGGGAAGGAGCCGGTGCACCAAAGGGCTGGTTGAGGACCCGAGTGGTTGGATGCAGCCGGTGGGGTGAAGAGGGATGAGAGGGGAGCCTGATGAGCAGGCTGCCACCAAAGAAAGGCCCCAGCAAACACTCAGAGGGTATGCAACAAACAGCATGAATAACAAAGCGGCTGAGCTGGGATCCCTGCCCTGCCCCAGCTCTTTCTGGCAGAAGTTACATGCTCTGTAGAAAGAAACACATCCATGATCCAACTTCTGCATGAGGCACCGATGTCTGGTGCCACGGGGAGACCATATTGGAGTTTACCGGCCTAAGATACAAGGAGTCCCTCCCTCCCCCTCTTCCCTCTCGTCTCCCTCCCACAGAACAGAAATGTGCATATGTGTCCACACTCTTATAATCTATTTATTTCCATGTTCGACAGCCAAGTTGTGCCAGGGCTGTTTAGATTTGCTGTAACAACAAACAGACTTAGGGAAGATTCTGCACGTTTCCCTGGAAAATACACAGAGGGACTGACATTATAAAGAAGGCCTCATAAAGAAGAATATTTACCAAACATTTCTGACTATCTGTCTCCAAGCCAACACCAGCTTCCTTGAGTACTTCCTTCCACTTCTTACAGCGGGACGCGCACACACAAAATCCAGCTTGAGGAACAATACATAGATGTTGCAAGGGTGATACGTGTACATATACGTAATTAACATCCGTCTGACATCCATCCATTGGAGATATTGCAGGAGAGGCTGAGGGACTGTTTCTTGGGAATGCTGGAGAAAGAATTCAAGTATCTGAGACGGTCTGGTTCTTTGCACAAAGGTCTTATTCAGAATGTTGACCCAATGTGTTGGGAAAGCAAGGGTGTGATGGTGATGATGATGCCAGTCGCCTGTCTTCGTTCCATTTCTTTCTCTTCTTTGGAGGATTATTTAGCTGTCATGTTTTACGAACGGCACAAGACCCAACTTACATCTACTCGATTAGGAACTAAGGCTCACGCCCTTATCCTTCAGAATACGTTGGATGTCAATGTCCTACCACTGCTGCATATTATAGAAAGCAATTGCGATTTCAAGTTCACTGATAACGCCAAGCACTTCCTTGGACCGTGAACAGAATTATATGAGGCTCTGTGCCTGAGTCAGTATTTCTAACCCAGGCCTGTGACGACAAACTCACATCAACTCGAAGGCGCAGAGTATTTCCATTTTCCATTCTGCAATCTTTGATCCTCCCCCTCAGCTCCTTCAGCTGAACATCAGCTTTGTTCCACGCACCATGCAGGGTGCCTCCCAACCTGGCGAAGAGACCGATTTGTGGACATAGATGTACTGGAAAAAAGTGCTACTCTGGGCCCTCATCATATTGTTCTCTGAATCAAGGTGCAGTGAATGCACCTTGGTAAAACCTGCTTCAAAAAGTGATGGAGTTGTTTTGTTTTGTTTTGTTTGGCGTCTTAAAGTTTGTCTCAAGAAGAGTCAAACCCTTATCACCCAAAGTATTAAATCTGCTCTTTGTTGCTTCGGAGAAACCACTGCCAAGTGGATTCAGTGGTAGCCTGCCAATAAACAGAGTCAGGCCTCGATCACTGTGTGCACAATACATCTTCTGCCTTCTCTGGCAACCACCCCCACCTCCATCACTACTCTGTAATATCACCTTTACCACCACCATCGCCGTTGCAACACTCTGCTTGGCAAGTGCCCTGAGTACGTAGGCATTGACTGGTCTCTTCATCTCTTTTCTAAATTCTCATTTCCACAAAGCCCGTGTTTTCTACAGTGGCCCACATTTGTAAGTCATTTTATTATCCACCAGCCAGACAAACCCAAGCCCTGGGAGTCACCCTGGACTCCTTCTCTGTCACCTCTTCCACCTCAAATCCATTACCAAGTCCATTCCACCTCCTCCTCTCCATGTCCACAGCCACTGACCGAGGCTAGGTTCCCGGACTTACCCCAAAAACTAGGGAGCCTACTGGTAGTAAGCAGCAACTATGCGTTGCCGAGGAAGGTGGGGGCTTTGGGCCCCAGTCTCAGCCCTGCTTCAGTTCTATCTCACAACTTCTCCGAGCACTCTAGATGGTTCCTCTATAAATGAGCCAGTGATACCCAGGGCTCCTCTCCTGGCTTTTTTAGGATTAGACATTAGGGAATATTATATACAAAGTTCTTTGTACCAGGTAGGTGCTCAACAAACAGAAAATGCTGTTTCCATCTCTGTACTAATAGCTTTGTGAACTGCTTTGTACCTGGACTCCCGTGTCCACACTGGCTCACCACCTTCAGACCCATCTACCATGCCACCATGAGAAGGCCCCTGGGAAAGGGCAGAATCGGCTCATCTTCACATCTCGATGATGCCTGGATTTCTAGGCTCAGGAGCCAGCGTCCCCCACCCATCCTACTTCCCACCACTGCCACGGGGCCCTTTCTTCCAGCCATACAGCAATCTGTAGCTCCTCAGGTGTCCCACAGACACAGCTATTCACGTCCTGACCGTGGAGAGATTCAAACCCATCAAAACAGAGATGGAGCTACCCCCTCTATAATTCCACAGGACAAACCGCCACGCTGGCGGGTCCACTTTAAGTTACAGATCACTAAGTTCAAGGGGGCCCTTGGTGCCATCCCATAGTCTTCCTGTAGTTTCCTACGCCTGGATGACTCACTCTGGGGTAATTTCAGGTCCAACAGTAAAAGTTAATGGAAAACCATGACAACTAAATAAAAATGGCAGGACCGCTAAGAATTCAGACTTTTCAGCAATGTGGTTTTGAGATACTCCATCAGATAAAGCACCCCAACCAGCCAGCTACCTCGTAAAGCATGATGAGACATAGAAGTTACATTATCAATCATGGCCGTGTGACCAGCTACAAAAATGAGAGCTGTAGCACGTAAGGAGGTATGTTTTCTTCCCTATTATGTGTACACATGGAGATACGTACACATATATATGTGTATATATGTACAGATGTGTATATACATGTGGGCAGAGAGAGCGAAAGAACCATTGCCCTCTCTTACCATTAACAAAATTTTTTAAGTTTATTTATTTTAAGGGGGGGGGGGTGCAGAGAAGGAGAAGAGAGAGAATCTCAAGCAGGCTCCGCACTGTCAGCACAGAGCCCGGCCTGGGGCTCGATCCCACAAACTGGGAGATCGTGACCCGAGCCGAAACCAAGAGCCGGACGCTCAACCGACTGAGTCACGCAGGCGCCCCTCCCTCTTACCATCTGAAGCTGTCACTTGCCGTTCCCGCCCCCTCTGGGGAAAAATCTACCTCTGCAATTGCCACGGAGCCCCCACTGAGCCTCCTCAGTGCTTCGTCACCACCTCCCCCTTCCCGTACTGCCATGAAGTTCAGGAACTGCTGAGATAGAGACAGGTTCGGACACCAGAGGGCCTCAGACGAACTCACAATTGCCCTCAGGGTTGGGTAGTGCGGGTGGGGGGGGGGTGGCCAGAAATCAACCATCAATTACACTCTGTTTCTATGGAAACCTCTCACTAACACAAGCAGGCATCAACTGGGGACCGCCCGCGGCACCCACGATGGCCTCTGATAACAGTGCATCTCTCCTCCGATGCAGGGCTGGCTTAAGAAATTGCCACGAGCACGCGGCGCTTTTTGCTATCTGAAGCCCAGCTGCAAATTACTCACTGCATGAAGCGTGAAGTTAGAGGATTTAAAAGGCAAATCAATTTCCTCCCGGTTCCAGTTGGATTCTGAGGTTGAATATCATTTATCTGGCCTCCCTCCAGAAACAGAGGCAGAGGAGGAACCCGCACACACGCCTTCATCTGTCTTCGGGATAACAGGTTTCAAAGACTTCTCTCTAAATTGAAGTCGCCGCCAGAAGCAGACAGAAGCAAGCTCTGGGCAATCACTCAGCTCCCCCAGAGGTGAAGGCACGTTTGTGCTGGAGGAAACCAGACCCAGGAGACCCTCGCCTGACCAGTCCCCCCCCCCCCCACCCAGGAGCCGGGTCTGACACCGCAGGCCATGCGTGCAGGAAACTCCGCTGCCCGGCTGCCTGGGTGGTCCGCCGCCTGGACAGCCCTGGTGAAGAGCAGGCCCCGGCCTTGACCAACATGTTTGCATCTGGCAAAAACGTCCCGCAGCTGCAGGCCGCCCTCCCACAGTGTTCCAGCTTTTCTTGCCCTTGCCGGTTTATTCTGATCATCTCGTCACCATGTACGCAGGGGAAATGGCAAAACGGAGGCCCACTTGGCTTCGTTCCTGCCCGGAGCACATTTAAGAAGCTGCTATTTTCTTTCTTGCTCAGCCGGACGGATTCTCCCGTCTGAGGTGAGCAGAAGGGGTGCTGGCCGGGCGAGCAGCCCGAGACCTTCTCCTGGGCCCCCCTTTCAGGGACACGCCCCACGAAGGAGCCGGCATTCCAGCTCCGTTTTCTGCATTTCCAGGGGGACCTCCCGCAGCCGTAGGGGAGGAACTGTACAACGGAAACCTTGGTCTTTGCCCATGAAGGGACTAAGAGATAAGCACAGAGAAACACTGGGCAACCCCAGGCTTGGGCGATGGCACCTGAGAGCTGGTGGGAGATGCAGAACGAGGTTACGGTGATCGCTGCTGACGTCCTGTAGCACTTTTCCGCTCGCCAGGGTCGTGTCCGTACGTCATCGCAACAGATCAGGGTGGGAATAAGGAAGGTTATCGTGGAGTAGATGAGCTCAAAACTGGGTCAAATAAAGCCTCTCGGTCTGAAATATGTGTTCTGGCAAAGGGATGGTGTTGGGAGGCCTGCCGGGAAGAATTACACACGAACGTATCACAACTGTCTCTCACATTGGCCAAGACCCCCGAGTTTATCCACAGGGAAGCAAACTCAGTGCCTGTAGGGATTAGCCCCGGAGCACAAATGGATGAAGCCAAGTCCACTGCAGAGCAGGGAGCCCCCTGGACAGCACAGATGCTTCCTCAGTGACGCTCACTTTTTTTTTTAAGTTTTATTTAAGCAATCTCCACACCTAATGCAGGGCTCAAACTCACGATCCTGAGATCAAGAGTTAGTAGCGTGCTCTTTTGACTGAGCCAGCCATGCTCCCCCTGACGCTCACTTTTACCTGCAGCACTTTGCATCCCAAGAAAACAGGTCTGGAACCTACGCGCCAGGGCCAGTCTTCCCAGTACCGTGCGGATCCCGACATCACGTTCTGTAACAACACAGTCCCCTCAGGTGTTCAGAGATGGCAAGAAAGCCTGGGGGCAGGTGGGTGGCTTCCCTCAACTGCACAACAGTCTGGGTCTAAGAGCTCCAGAGGAGGCATAAGAGAGAAGGAGAGAAGGTGGAACGAGAATAATGTTCAACCCTCTCTCAATACCTTACTCCGCTGTTTCTATGAAATCCTACTGACGCTTCGGCACAGTAGCTTGCAGATAAACCAAGACGGAGATAGGCTGACAGAAGGGAAATTCTGTGACCCAAGAGCACGTGGCTGGAGCTTAAATCTCAAGGGGGAGCTCCCCTCTGGGTGCGCCCCATCCTCTCACAGGGAGCGCCCAGCTCTCTTTCCGCCAGGCTTGGCTGCCTTCCCACATTTAGAAACTGAAGGGCTGTGCGCCTCATGTGTGGTACCACAGGGGTATCATGCTGGGCACCAATGGGAGGGGAGCCTTGCTTCTCATAATTGTAGGAAGCCCAGGAAAGCTTGGCCCTGGGGCAAGGTCAGCACAGGCAGCCTAGGGGATGAAACGGGCACTAACGGTGCTCAGAGAAATCAGTGTGTCAATTTCAGGCAGGGTCAACTGAATATGGCATATGGCCCCAGTGTCCCACCGGACGCTCAGGTGACAGGTTAAGATAGATATGGAGAGACATGGAAATTTAAGGCAGATTAAGTGAAAAAAGCAAGTTATCAAATAATACAGAAGGAAGGAAGGAAGGATCCCACGTAGATACATACATCCCTGCCCCACAAGGTTTCCGCGTATGTCTGGATGTACATTATGGGGTGCAAATGTATACAGAAAGGTCTGAAAGATCGCAATCCCTATTCGTCACAGTGGCTGCTTCTGAGGCAGAGTGGTTCAGTTGGTAAGAATGCACGAAGGGAACTTTCGCTTTTTATTCCATCAATTTTTGTAGAGGGTGAGACTTTCACGATGCAAACATATACGTGCGTTACTCGTATAATTAAAAAGCCAGGCAAACGAACAAACGAAGAAACCAAACTCATTACTGCACATTGAACTTGCCAGTGCCCGAATAATCTGTAGTGTGTCAGGACGCTTGGAAGACAGATCTCTTCTTGCCTCGCTGTGCTACTGCTGTATGCATCTTTTCCCCCCGTTCTGTTTTCTTTCAAAAAATTTTAACGTTTATTGATTTTGAGAGACAAAGAATGTCAGAGGAGGGGCAGAGAGAGAATTCTAAGCAGGCTCTGTGCTGTCAGCACAGAGCCCGATGTGGGGTTCGAACCCACAAACCGTGGGATCATGACCTGCGCCAAAACCAAGAGTAGGATGCCCAATCAACTGAGCCACCCTGGCGTCCCATCTTTCCCCCCGTTCTAAAGCAAAAGATTATCTACCTGCCTGCTTCTTTGCTCCAACTACGAGGGCTTTGCGGGCTGGACACAAGTCTCATTCAAAACTTTACCTCTAGCACAGAGCACACAGTGCCAGGAACCTGGTAACGCCGACTGCATGAACACGTGGCACGAACCGATGCAGACACCTGGTCACCCAGGGGTCTGAGGGCAAAAGAGGCAGCGACCTCAGGGGGCCCTCTGTGATGGACAGCACGCTGCTCAGCTCTCAGGCTGGAGATAATTTAGCAACTGCTTCATGTGTAGGCTCTTCAAACAATATTTTAAGGTTTTTATTGCACTCTACCTGTCCATGGATATGGTCTACAAAGGAAGGCGTTCCTTCAAAGGGAGGTCTCCTGGTTTCCAAGGCCCGAGCATGTGGAATTGTCTTTGGCATGCCTTTTTATCATTCGTGCTCTCACATCTAAACCAGTATGTCTCCTCTCCTTTATTTCTGTATCCTACGCCTCCGCCTCTCCTTGCCAGCCTGCATGGCGACAAGGGTGCCAGGACACTGATCCCGAGGCGGTGAGAGACCCAAGCCACCCTCTCCCATGGCAAATGCCTCGTCGCCCACCCAGTGTGCCTGCACACGCTCTCCTTGCCTATGTCTTCCTTGAGGTACAAATGCCAGCAAGCTCAGTCCCATCCCAAGACTTGCTCACCCAGGCCATAGCTGGCCTTCCGGCAGGTGGTGGAAGAAACTTCTGAAATGTCTCAGGCCACCGCCCTTCCCAAATGGTATGTGACTGGCGTGAGACTGTCCAAGGATTCATCTCCTCCTCTCCTGTTTGCACTCGACACTCCCAATGTGACTGCCTTATTGTCCAATACGGTCATTCCTATTCTATAGGCTGGGCACACTTGTCCCCTGTCAGGAACCCCATTGCTTCCCCGTCTATTTCCAGGACACCTTCCCTAACCACCTCCTTCCACGGTGAACTCCGCTTTCTCTCCATCCCCACAACCCACACTGACCTCCAGGGGAAGCAACCTCAGGTGCCTTTAGGGAGTGACCAGGTAACTCCGGGCCAATGGCTGGATTTAACACAGAAGCGGGCAAGTGCATGCTGTGTGTGAGATTTTCAAGCCCGTACTCTTGTAATGTATAATCAAAATGCTGAGACTGAAGGCCGCCAGTTTTCCAGGTGCACATGAACGACTCCTTGGGAGTTTTCACAAACCTGTAGCGTTCCTTACGGTACTCGTAAGTTGCTTATGAACACAGACGCACAAAACGCTGCTCCAAGCACAAAAAGCTTCCTCCAAAAGCTCTAGACAAACTAAACTAAAAAAAACGTAGGGGTGCCTGGGTGGCTCAGTTGGTTAAGCGTCCAGCTCTTGATTTCAGCTCAGGTCACGATCCCACAATTCATGGGATCGAGTCCCACACTGGGCTCTGCGCTGACAGCACGGAGCCTGCTTGGGATCCTCTCACGCGTGCTCTCCCTCTGCCCCTCCCCCACCCACTCTCTCTCTTAAAATAAATAAACTTTAAAATTTTCATCTATGGCTTCTATATTATTATAACAGATCCAATCATTCATTTATTCAAAAAATGTTTCATGAGTTCCCTGCGCATGCCAGGCACTGTTACAGATGCTAGAAATACATCGGTCAGGAAGAGATAAAGTCCTAGCATTCCTGGAGTTTACATTCGACTCGGGGGAGAGGTGAAGGCACCAAGAAATAAATGTGGACTATCTCAAAATGAAAGGGCAGAGGTGGAGGCGGGGCCCCTGCACGAAGAATGAAGGAAGGCCACGTAACGATCTAGGACAGGCGCAGTCCAGCGCAGGGCAAATGTGTGCAGAGGCCTTGAGACAGGAATGACCTGGAGATGTCCCCAGGCACCAAGGAAGCCCCGTGGCTGCAACAGAGTGAGCAGCAGAGGGCAGAGGGAGGTGGGGTGGAGAGGCGGAGGAAGCCACGGATTTACTTCTTGGTAGGATGGGAAGCCATTCGAGGGTTTTCAACAGGGGGGTAATACAATTTGGCTTATACTTTGAAGGGGCTCAGGAAAGCCGTCGCCTGAGGAACAGAATGAAGAAAGCATGGCACAACAGAGATGTAGACTAAGGTCAAGAATCGCTGGTGCCAGCTGGGCTTGCTCATGGACTACAGCTGGGTGACACTGGGAAGGACACTTAACTCTGGGTGGCACTGTGCCCCCCTCTCAGTATAAAGGGCAGTCCTGGATTGCTGACCTTTGGGTAATTCCAGCTCCAAACGTTCAGAATCTGGGCACTGGGCACTCAGTCAACACCTAACAGGTACACCACGAGCTAAAGCAAGCGTTTCATTGTTGTCACAGGTGGCTGGGCTGGCACATGATGTGGGAAACTTCCAGAAGCTCTACAGGTGAACCAGAAATCCTTATTCTATATGACTGACCAACAAAGGAATCCTTCTCCCCACTCCCAGAAGAGCATGGCACACCCAAAGGCTTAGAGATAACAATGGGGGCCAGAAACGTGGGCAGCAAAGGAGAGAAACATCCTCTTACTCATGCTTTGGTCAAGCACCTGCCGTGTCCAGGTCACGTCAGGCTCCCAGGTCAGACTCAAAGAGCTGCCAAAGGACTCAGCATATGAAACGACATGATCCGAGGAAGGGCCAACTTATTACACCCGGAGAAATCCCACGGGCAGTCCTGCCTGGAGTCTACCTCACGCTCTAACAATGCTGTGACAACAGGTCAAAAATTCCTGAGGAGCAGGAGAAAGCTGGGGAGTGGGCAGAGCGAGGGCCATAGTGCATCTCTCAGTTATTCACTGAGCTGCTCCATTTTCCAGCAGCCCTAAGTGACATCTCCAAAAGCACCATCATCCATCTTAATTGTCACGGCATTTAACAAGAGCTAATCACTCTTCAGCTGGCTCAGGTACGCACAACCCGGATACAGGTTATATTATCTACAAACACATCCCAGCCAAAAAAAACCTGGCACTCAGGCAATGTGCAATGATTAATCACGTGTCATCAAGCTTATAGTGTATTACGTGAAAGATTCTATGGCACTGAATGCTCATAAATTATCCCCTTCTTAGAGGTAAATACATCTCTCTTTTCAATATTGGCATTCTGTCCATTACGTTAAGAAAATTGTTTTCTTTTTTAAATATGGATGTGTTCAGCTAACTCCTCTGCGACAGGCAACTCCCAGGTGGCTAGGGAATAAAATCTACACTCCTGGACTTCAGTGGTTCTACTGAACCCTCAAAGCCCTTCATCATCTCAGCCCCTGACTCACTTCTCCCCACTCAGTGGCACACACCACATGCTTGACCTCAACAGGAAGGCTTGCATTTCTAGAACACAGTTCAGGTGTCATAAAGGGCATAAGAGTTCAAGGAGACGAATTCAGCACACAGGGATATATCCAGATCCTGAGTTAGACAAAAGCAATTCAAATAGGGACCAAATTCATTCATTCATTCACTCATTCGTCCATCCATCCATCCGTCCGTCCATCCATCCATCCATCCACTCATTCACTCATTTCTCCAAGATTTTATCAGGCACCAGCTAGGATGCTGTGAGGGAAGGGTACAAATAAGAATAAACAAAATACCTTCTGACCTCAAGGAGCTTATACTCTTTTTCACTAAAACTTACAGAATTGTTGCTATTTGGCTGTTATTGACCTACAAAACAGACGTTTCCCTATGGGTCAACCCAACAGTCATGCTAAACACCAACTATTCCCGGGTGATTTCTCAAGTAGGGATCAGAAACTGTCCCTTCTTAGAATCAGACAGCACCTGAAATGCCCCAAAGAGCAGTCATATCAAAATACACTTACAGTGGGGGCGCCTGGGTGGCTCAGTCGGTTAAGCATCCGACTTCAGCTCAGGTCACGATCTCGTGGTCTGTGAGTTCGAGCCCCGCGTCGGGCTCTGGGCTGATGGATGGCTCAGAGCCTGGAGCCTGCTTCCGATTCTGTGTCTCCCTCTCTCTCTGCCCCTCCCCCATTCATGCTCTGTCTCTCTCTGTCTCAAAAATAAATAAACGTTAAAAAAATTTAAAAAAAAACACAGTGAAAGCCTACACTCAAGGAAATATCATTGACAGAGGTATAATTTTATGACCTTCATAGCCTTCAAATAAGAGCAAATGTCTAAAGTGCGGGGGTATTGAGGTCTGATACCAGATGGCCTCAAAATTAGCTGCATTATAGGCCCAAACTCAACTCATAACAGTAATATTCCATTCCAATTAAGACTGCAGGGATGG
Organism: Panthera leo; assembly: GCF_018350215.1. Lineage (NCBI taxonomy): Eukaryota > Metazoa > Chordata > Mammalia > Carnivora > Felidae > Panthera > Panthera leo. The sequence goes on from NC_056689.1 coordinate 14,363,915, forward strand.
GGCGCCTGGGTGGCTTAGTTGGTTGAGCGTCCAACTTTGGCTCAGGTCATGATCTCTCGGTTTGTGAGTTCGAGTCCCACATCAGGCTCCCTGCTGTCAGCACAGAGTCCGATTTGGATTCTCTCTCTCCCTCTCTCTCTCTCTGCCCCTCTCCCACTCATACTCTCCCTTGCTCTCAAAAATAAATGAACATCAAAAAATTTTTTTTAAAAGACTGGAGGGAAATAGGGGGCATAGCACAAGAATTCTTGACAGAATGCTTATCTCCAAATCTGGGTAGTAAAAAACCCCAGTACGACTTGGAAAAGAATAATTATTATGGAAGTCCCAAGTTGATCATAAATATCTGGGTAATTTCTAATTATCATCAATAGACAGGGAATTGCACTGCCTCCCACTTTTCCATGTGGCGGTATCTCATAGACAGGGAAGCATTGCTCAGCCAAAGACTGATGTGGGGAAGCCTGGGCCAACGTTCATTATAAGCCCAGAACTGGTGCTGTTCTGCGAGACACTGTCAGAAACCCAGGCCACACGTTCTCTACTGCGCCCCCTGGGGCTCCTGCCACAACACATACAAGATTTAGGCTGAGTCTGGAATGTCCACTTCTAATGTGGCCCTTTGGTCCTCGTAGGGAAAAAAATCCTCAAAAACAATCCAGAAAAGCGCTCGAATCTGAAGATGCTACAATATGTCCAACCAGCATTAAGAACAACCAATCTTAGGCAATACGCCATTTCTGAAATCCATTTTCCACCCAACTTCTTCAAGATTCTAGAAACACGACAGAGTCATGTACTTTTGTACTTCGACAGAACCCCTGAAGCCTGGAGTTGAAAGGTCTGGGAAGAATCTAGAAGCTGGGAGTTCCACTCAGCCATCAGGAGTCTCCTTCTGTTCTTTGCTAATTTCCCCACCGTAAACAAATTCAGATGTTCTCTAGAACCTTGTATAGCACATTATTTTAGAGTGATTTCTTTAAAAATATACATGTCTTAGGCCACACAAGTTAGTTGTTTCTAGGCTTGGAAAAATAGGTTGATTTGCACTTATGTAGACTAAGCTTTTGGAATTGGTCCATTCTGTGCCATAGATTCTATACCTCACACTGGCATCCTATACACAATTGAGTGGGATCCACCGGGAGACCTAATCACACAGGCACATTTATTTGTTTACATTTTTTTTAATGCTTATTTATTTTTGAGAGAGAGCACGCAAGCAGGGGAGGGGGCAGACAGAGAGGGAGACACAGAATCCGAAGCAGGCTCCTGGCTCTGAGCTGTCAGCACAGAGACCGACACGGGGCTCGAACTCACAAGCCATGAGATCATGACCCAAGCCGAAGTCGGATGCTTAACCGACTGAGCCACCCTCAGGCGCCCGGAGGTACATATAGTACGTACAAGGCAAACAACTATTTGTGACTAACCTTCCCTCCTCCTCCACCCACACATTCTTTGGAGTTATTCCCCAGCAATAACTGTGACCAACAATTAGAGAAAATGGTTCATCATAGTGACAATCACTGGTTTTTGTTGTTGTTGTCGTCGATAACCGCTTTTTTTTTTTTACAAACATTGTTTCTACCAGAAAGCTACTTCACCTCCTGCCTCACGATGGGTGCCTCGAAGCAGGCAGCTATTCTGACTGCAAGAATGCAGGGCTTCTGGAATAAAAAGATACATGAATGAGAAATTGCTAGCAAGATGTCCAAAGCTTCTTCAAACCCTCCTGAGAAATGACTGGAAATCCGATGGCAGCCCCGCCTCACAAGCCCTCTGGGATGAAGAAAAGGTGGTCACAGGACTCACCTGGGACAGGAAGGAGGGAATCAGTCACGACCGAGGCCCTGTGTGCAAACTTCTGCACTGGAGACTCTGTAGGACGAATGTGGGTGCAAGAGAATGGGATGGTCCAACAGAAAGCAGCCAGGACAGATGCCAATAACGTTCCAGTGCGTGCCCAACAGCAAACAAGATACTGAGAAGCAGGACAGGTGATAGGAAACCAGCATGTAAGAGCCTGGGTGAGGAAACAGCTAGGCCAGGACACCCCATCAAGGAGCACCCCGGGAATGAGCATTCCCGCTTTTCTAAACCTGTGGAAAATAACCACTGGCTGACCAGATAACCACGGGACGCTAGCTGCAAGCTTCAGTGCCACACAGAACAGACTTCTGCCCACGCCAGCATTATTGCCAGCATGTCTTGGTCTTTCCCTGCAGAATTAAGGAAGAAAAGGTAAGGTGGAAACAGAGTGCGGAAATGTCGTCTCTCTCTTCCTCTTCCTACCCAATAGGCGATTTGTGTCAAAAATCCAATAAAATTCTCAGATAAGCTTCCAACGGCTGTTTGTTCGGGGTCAGGGGACAGATAAGGGTTAAGAGGGGCCAGCAGGCGGCTCCCTGGGGTGCAAATCCCTGTGTAAGCTACAATACCACCCCCCCGGAACATACGTTACAAAAGGATGCCAACTAACTCAGGTGTGCACACACATCGCTCCCGAGGCAGCACCTTCGACTGGAAATTAAAACCAACCCAAGCAAATGTAAAACCAAACCGCCTGCTTGCTCTGTCTTGATTGACTTTTTGTGACAACAGGCAACGAGTTTTAGCTCCAGGCAGGGAGTGAGGTGCTGTCTTAGGATCCAATCGCGCATGGAGTGGCCAGCCGTTGTCATAGGCGTTGTTCTTCCTGACACATAAAAGCCCTCTGATGGGCTTTTCAAGAAATTGTTCAAAAAAATGGTGGAAGAAACTGAGAAGAGGGTGAAGACCAAAGAAAAGTGGGACACAATGTACCCAATTAAAAAAAAATTTTTGTTGTTAACGTTTACTTATTTTTTGAGAGAGAGACAGAGACACAGACAGAGACAGACAGACAGACAGCACGAGTGGGGGAGGGGCAGAGAGAGAGAGACAGAGAAGGAGTCACAGAATCTGAAACAGGCTCCAGGATCTGAGCTGTCCGCGCAGAGCCTGACTCGGGGCTTTGAACTCTGACCAGTGAGACCATGACCTGAGCTGAAGTCTGACGCCCATCCGACTGAGCTGCCCGGGCACCCCGTCAATTTACCCAATTTTATAAGGAAACTTGCGCTGGCTGACATGGCTTGTGTATTATGTGAATCTGTTTTGTATACTGATGCCACGTTTACGGCAGTGCTACTGACAACAGCCAAATTATGGAAAGAGCCCAAACGTCCATCAACTGATAAATGGATAAACAAGATGTAGTACACACACACACACACACACACACACACACACAGGAATATTACTCAGTGATCAAAAAGAATGAAATCTTATTATTTGCAACAACACAGATGGAACTAGAATGTATTATGCCTAAGCGAAACAAGTCAGAGAAAGACAAATATCATCTGATTTCACTCTTATGTGACATTTAAGAAATACAATGGATTACAGGGCACCTGAGTGGCTCAACTGGTTAAACATCTGACTTCAGCTCAGGTCATGATCTCGTGGTCCATGAGCTGAAGCCCTGCGCAGACTTTCTTCTATCCACACAGAGCCTGCTTCAGTTCCTCTGTCTCTCTCTCTCTGACCCTCCCCTGATTGCACACACTCTCTCAAAAATAAACATTAAAAAACAACAAACAAACAAACCCACAACAGATGAACTCAGGGGAAAGGAAAGAAAAATAAGATAAAAACAGAGAGGGAGGCTGGGGTGCCTGAGTGGCTCAGTCGATTAAGCATCCGACTTTGACTCAGGTCATGATCTCGCGGTTTGTGAGTTCAAGCCCCGCGTCGGGCTCTGTGCTGACAGCTCGGAGCCTGAAGCCTACTTTGGATTCTGTGCCTCCCTCTCTCTGTGCCCCTCCCCCACTCACACAGTGTGTGTGTGTCTCTCTCTCCAAAATAAACATTAAAAAAATTTAAAAAAGAGACAGGCAAACCATAAGAGACTCTTTTTCCTTCTTTTTTTTCAATATATGAAATTTATTGTCAAATTGGTTTCCATACAACACCCAGTGCTCATCCCAAAAGGTGCCCTCCTCAATACCCATCACCCATCCTCCCCTCCCTCCCACCCCCCATCAACCCTCAGTTTGTTCTCAGTTTTTAACAGTCTCTTATGCTTTGGCTCTTTCCCATTCTAACCTCTTTTTTTTCTTCCCCTCCCCCATGGGTTTCTGTTAAGTTTCTCAGGACCCACATAAGTGAAAACATATGGTATCTGTCTTTCTCTGTATGACTTATTTCACTTAGCATCACACTCTCCAGTTCCATCCACGTTGCTACAAAAGGCCATATTTCAGTCTTTCTCATTGCCACGTAGTACTTCATTGTGTATATAAACCACAATTTCTTTATCCATTCATCAATTGATGGACATTTCAGCTCTTTCCATAATTTGGCTATCATTGAGAGTGCTGCTATAAATACTGGGGTACAAGTGCCCCTATGCATCAGTACTCCTGTATCCCTTGGGTAAATTCCTAGCAGTGCTATTGCTGGGTCATAGGGTAGGTGTATTTTTAATTTTCTGAGGAACCTCCACACTGTTTTCCAGAGCGGCTGCACCAGTTTGCATTCCCACCAACAGTGCAAGAGGGTTCCCGTTTCTCCACATCCTCTCCAGCATCTATAGTCTCCTGATTTGTTCATTTTGGCCACTCTGACTGGCGTGAGGTGTGGTTTTGATTTGTATTTCCCTGATGAGGAGCGACGTTGAGCATCTTTTCATGTGCCTGTTGGCCATCCGGATGTCTTCTTTAGAGAAGTGTCTATTCATGTTTTCTGTCCATTTCTTCACTGGGTTATTTGTTTTTCGGGTGTGGAGTTTGGTGAGCTCTTTATATAGATTTTGGATACTAGCCCTTTGTCCGATATGTCATTTGCAAATATCTTTTCCCATTCCGTTGGTTGCCTTTTAGTTTTGTTGGTTGTTTCCTTTGCTGTGCAGAAGCTTTTTATCTTCATAAGGTCCCAGTAGTTCATTTTTGCTTTTAATTCCCTTGCCTCTGGGGATGTGTCAAGTAAGAAATTGCTGCGGCTGAGGTCAGAAAGGTCTTTTCCTGCTTTCTCCTCTAGGGTTTTGATGGTTTCCTGTCTCACATTTATGGAAAGCCCACAGCTAACATCATCCTCAATGGGGAAAAACTGAGAGATTTTTCCCTGAGATCAGGAACACGACAGGGATGTCCACTCTCACCGCTGTTGTTTAACATAGTGTTGGAAGTGCTAGCATCAGCAATCAGACAACAAAAGGAAACCAAAGGCATCCAAATTGGCAAACATGAAGTCAAGCTTTCACTTTTTGCAGATGACATGATATTATACATGGAAAATCCGATAGACTCCACCAAAAGTCTGCTAGAACTGATAACATGAATTTAGCAAAGTTGCAGGATACAAAATCAATGTACAGAAATCAGTTGCATTCTTATACACTAATAATGAAGCAACAGAAAGACAAATAAAGAAACTGATCCCATTCATAATTGCACCAAGAAGCATAAAATACCTAGGGATAAATCTAACCAAAGATGTAAAAGATCTGTATGCTGAAAACTATGGAAAGCTTATGAAGGAAATTGAAGAAGATATAAAGAAATGGAAAAACATTCTGTGCTCATGGATTGGAAGAATAAATATTGTCAAAATGTCAATACTACCCAAAGCTATCTACACATTCAGTGCAATCCCAATCAAAATTGCACCAGCATTCTTCTCGAAACTAGAACAAGCAATCCTAAAATTCATATGGAACCACAAAAGGCCCCGAATAGCCGAAGTAATTTTGAAGAAGAAGACCAAAGCAGGAGGCATCACAATCCCAGACTTTAGCCTCTACTACAAAGCTGTAATCATCAAGACAGCATGGTATTGGCACAAAAACAGACACACAGACCAATGGAATAGAATAGAAACTCCAGAACTAGACCCGCAAACATATGGCCAACTAATCTTTGACAAAGCAGGAAAGAACATCCAATGGAAAAAGACAGTCTCTTTAACAAATGGTGCTGGGAGAAGTGGACAGCAACATGCAGAAGATTGAAACTAGACCACTTTCTCACACCATTCACAAAAATAAACTCAAAATGGATAAAGGACCTGAATGTGAGACAAGAGACTCTTAAATACAGAGCACAAACCAGGGGTTGCCAGAGTGCGGTGGGTAGGGGGATGGGCTAAGTGGGGGATGGGCATTAAGGAGGGCACTCATTGGGATGAGCACTGCGTGTTATATGTAAGTGACGAATCGCTGGGTTCTACTCCTGAAACCAATACTACACTGTACGTTAACTACCTTGAGTTTAAATAAATAAATTGAAAAAAATTCCTCCCTGATCTCCTAGAACAAATACAGACAGCACTGTTTCGAAGGGTGCCAAGTTACCAGCCCGCTCAAGGGGCCCAGACCTGGATGGCACAGGAGTTGAAGGTGTGCTGTCTTACAGTGAGTGGCCCAGAGCAAGGGCAGACGTCTGGGCTAAAAGCATCAAGAAATGGTGGTTTACAGAAAAGCAATGACTGGGGTTGAAGAATGGGCACCTCCAGCCACAGCGAAGGGTCTGTGGTTCGAGCAGAAGGATGCTCACCCCACCGCAGGGGCTCACTGCAGCCAACTCCATCTCTGGCCCCCTCTTCCAAGTCCTGGCTCCGGTCACACGAGCCAGTACCAGCAGCTTGGAGCCGGGACGTACAAGTCCCCATGAAAACACTGCTCTGTTACGATTTGTTCTCTCGGGCCACAAGCGTTAACCTTCAGTTTCCTGAGGATGAAATACGTTCTTCCGAGTTGCTGGGGATCTAACCTCCCTCTACTCGCATCACGGTTTCAATGGGAATAAATGTGTTCTGAGTGGCAACCAGTCAGGTCACAGAATGACACTTGACCTGCATGTCATTTGTAAATTGGTTGTGACCGATTACAGGTTTTGACCTGTAATATTCTGGCCAAGGTATGGGTTCACACATGGCTTAAGAACTTTGGAGGGAACTGTAGGCAAGTTAATTTGGCTGTGAAGTTTTGGACTGGCTGGTGAGAGGCAAGACATTGAGGAAGTGGGCCCAGTTAGAAGGCCATTACTCCTTTTAAGTATTATTAAATGTGCGGCAGCAGGAAAGGGGAGGAAAGGAACTTTCTAAGACGTTGCCAATCAAGCCTAGTTTTGGAGGACTGAATAATTGTAGAGGGTGGGGGGAAAACAGAGAGGTAGGAGAATTAAGTATTACTCTGAAGGTCTTTTTCTTTTCTGCATATTTTTTCATTGAATAAAATCCACAAAACATAAAATTCCTCATTTTAAAGTATACAATTCAGTGGTTTGTAGTATACTTACAATGTTGTGAAACCCTCACCACTATCTAATTTGAGAATATTTCCAATGCTCCTGTACCTGTGAGCAATCTCTCCCAGTTCTTCTCTCCCCCCACCCTTGACAAGCACCCATCTACTTTCTTTCTGTATGGGTTTACCCATTTGGGACATTTCATATAAATGGGAGTCATAAAATTCTTGGCTTTTTGTGACCTTTTTTGCACTTAACTAATTCGTTCATACTGTAGCATTTATGTCATTCATTGTAATGGCTGAATAATATTCCATTGCATGGAGAGACCACATTTGTTTCTCCACTCATTGGTTGGTGGACATTTGGGTTGTTTCCACCTTTTGGCTCTTATGAATAATCCTGCTGTGAGCATTTATATACAGGCTTTAGTGGAAACATACGTTTTCAATATAACCTACATAGAGAGTTTTGAGGAACTACCAACCTATTTTCCACAGTGGCTGCACCATTTTATCTTTTCGTTGGCAATGTATGAAGGTTCCAATCCCTGCACACACTCATTTACACTTGTTATTTTCTGCTTCTTAAAAACTTTTACTTAAAAAAAAGACTTTTGCTTTAACCATCGTAAGGGGGTGTGAAATGGTCACTCACTGTGATTCTGATCTACATTTCCCTAATGATGAATGATGTCGCGCATCTTTCCTTGTGTTTTTTGGAAATTTGCACATCTTCTTGGGAGAAACGTCCACTCAAATCCTTGCCCCTTTAAAAACTGGGTTCTCTTTTCATAGTTGCATTGTAAGAGTTCTTTACATATTCTGGATGCTTGGCCCTTATCAGATACATGATTTGCAAATATACTTTTCCCATTCTCTAGACTGCATATTCACTTTCTTGATAGTGTCTTTTGACACACACATGCTTTTATTTTTGATAAAGCCCAATGCATCTATTTTCTCTTTGATTGCTTGTGCTTCTCGTGTCATATTTAAGAAAATTTGCATAATCCAAGACCATGAAGATTTACCTCTATGTTTCCTTCTCAGAGTTTTATAGTTGTAGCTCCTACATCCATTCTGAATTAATTCTTGTATATGGTGTGAGAGAGGGATCCAACTTCATTCTCTTGCATGTGGAGATCCATTTGTCCCAGCCACAGTTGCAGAAGAGACTATCCTTTCTCTATTGAATGGTCTTAGCATGTATGTTGAAAATCAGTTGACCACAGATATACAAGTTTATTTCCGGATTTTCAATTCTATGCTCTTGATCTATAAATCTATCCTTATGTCAGCACCACACTGTCTTGATCACTGTTCCATTGAGGTAAGTTATGAAATTGGTAACTCCGACTTTGTTCTTTTTTCAAGATTGTTTAGGCTATACAAGGTCCCTTGCATTTCCATATGAATTTTAGGATCAACTTATGATTTTTTTCCTGAAAAAAAAGACACTCCAAATTTGAAGCTCTTTTAAGCACTCTCTGTAGATCATAAAGTGGGGAGGGGGAAAGAATACTTAAATGAGAATGAAGAGACATCAGTTTTTATTAGGTCAGTTATGACTTCCCTCAGTGGGTCTGTTTTTCATTGCGTAAAGTAAGATCTTGGAATAGATGATTTCTAAGTCCCAAATCTGAAATTCCAGCGTTCTAAAAAATATATAAACCAACTGGCTCTAGAAAAAATTTAAGTACCTACTTTGAGAGTTAGCCAGGGAGACAGCACAGAGGAGGAAAAAGGCTTAATTAGGCTGGAGTCCCAAGGAAGGTTAGTATGGGATGGTCAGCCTGAGGCCAGTGAGCCTGCAAGCAATCTGAGGAGGATTCCTCCTCTGGAGCTTCTGGAAAGGCAGGAAGACAAGCAGGGAAGTGTAGCGCATGGAAGTCCAGGGAGGAGATCGCTGCAGAATGGCAGGAGGGATCAACAGGGCTGGATGTCGGGAGGCTGAGGTCAAATGAAGACTGAAGGATGCCTATGGTTATACTTATCCCCACAGGGCCTCTGATGGTCCGGATGAGAGTAGTTTTGGTGGAGTAACAGGTGGGAAGCCAGAGTGGAGATGGCTGAGGAAGGAGCAGGAGGTGAGGGCACGGAGGAGGCACAGCTACTTGGAAAAACCGGAGAGAAACGGTGGTGGCTGAGGGAGAGGGAGAGCGGGAGCAGGAGTCAGGAGAGGATTTTGCTTTTTTAACCTGAGAGGCTTGCGGCCTGTCCAAACGCTAATGAAAGGAGTCACAAGGGAAAAGGCTAATGATGCAGGGCAGACAGAAGGCAGTAAGATGTACTGCAAGACAGAAGTCTCCAAGCCACAGGGGGAGGGACCGGCTTTAGATGGAGGCCGCGTATTCCTCTACGGCAGGACTGAAGGAGGCAACGGTGGGTGAGGACGCAGGCCAAGTTTGGGATGTCACGGTAGAAAGCTGAAGTATTTTCTCTGTGAGAGAGCTTTCACATCCTCGGAGGAGACACCGACCAGTCGTCTGCGGGGCACGGGGAGAGCCGGAGGCAGGAGGGTTTGTGAAGAAGGTTTCCCACGGAAGGCCCGCCCGGGAGCGCGACTGACAAACCCGGGAGGCCTGCCGGGCAGCACTGTGGGCCACGTGGGGCTGAGGACCGCGAGCTTATCGTAGCCCCACTACCCCGGGGCCGGGAGACTTGGCGTAGATGCCCCCCAAGCACGCAGACGCTACGGACCCACCCGCTGGCTGAAGCAGACCGACGTCTGCAGCGCCCAAGCGCCCCGTCAGCCCGACTGTTCACGCCCATCCTGAGCAAGAGAATTGGCTGACTCCTGGCAGTTCTCCCCGTTCCCCGCGGGACTCACCGGTGTCAGACTCTCTCCCGTCGGGCAGCATGCTCTGTTCACAGAAGAGAACCGGTGAGCCATTACTTTTCCCCCCGAGGAAACAACCTCTGGGCCCCAAACTTTCCTGTCAAGGCCGCTGACGCTGGCACCGTGATAAGACCTCTGCAACCCAGCCAGCCACTGGCACCACCCCCCCGGCAACATTCACGTTTCGCGTTTTGCTGATCAAAGAAAAAAAAAAAACTGAGCGGTGAGTGACTGGAATTACTACCTTCCCAGCCTTCTTTCAACGTCCTCCAGATTCCATCTGCCGCCATCTACAATGAACTCTTTCCAGTTATTCCTTACTGCCGTGCAACGTGGGCAACTTGGTTCGCACGCTGAACGCCTTCAGCGCGGAACGAAGCGACGGAAGGTGCCTCCGTGCGTTCTATCTGGAGTCTCATCAAGATAAATCATTTTCATCATTCTACTACTTTCTCAGCCTGAGGCCGTTACCTTGCGCTACAGACGTGTTTCCGGGCAAATGTTCCCGTGTTGCTGCGTGCGCACCAGAACATGCGCTCTTTCCTAGAACGAGGCCACACTTCCCAGGGGTGGCAGGAGAAGTTCCCACCCGCTGTGGTGGGTGTTTCCTTTCGGACGCTTCCTCAGTGGCCACCCACTGCTCTTCTGACAACACCAGCCTGCATCACGCACTTGGAATGCTTGCCTCCCGAGACCTTGCACTTCTGCTAGATAAACACTCGGCTTTCTCCACCTTCTCTGAACCTTCTCCATTCCTCCAATAAGGACTGCCTCCCGCCTCCAAGAAATCCTGAGCCTTGACTCCTCCTAAAATTCTACTCGAACCCTCCACTCCCACCCGTCATGGGTCTGCTCTGTCTAGCGACACTGGAAATCCAATGCGCACCCTGCCACCCTCCATCTTCCCACAGACTTGACATTCATGACTCATCCGCACATCTGCACACGCTGCCTTGTCATGGCGACAGTTATGTATTCTGTCGTTGTGTTTCAAGCATTTACGTCTATTTGCCTGGTCCCCTCTCTTACGTGACAGACTCCTGGTCCCCTCTCTTATATGACAAACTCCTGTACGACAGCTGCTTCCTCCGCCGTTGCTTTTGGGAGTGCCCAGAGTTCAATCATTGCTAACTGGCGCCGAAGTCAGAAGGCAAATGCTTGGCCACGTGGAAAGGAGGAGGTCCGGAAGAGATCACAGTGGGGCAGTAAAAAGAGAACTGGACGGGCAGTCAGGTTACAAGCTTCTGCCACTGACCAGCCACCTCGACCTTGATCAAGAGGAAGCTGAAGGGGGATGGGAGTTTACTTGTAGAGGGCAGGTGGCCACTAACATCTGTGGGAAGAGGATGATTTTTCAGACCATGAGACCAGAAGGGGGTTTCTGGAAACAGAGCACCAAGGACATTCATAGGAAGACAGTAGAAGGCTAGATGGAGAGTTTTGCTAACCAAGGACTCAATATGGCTTCCAGGCCTACCAGACTCAACAGGAAAAGAAATTAAAGCTCGCACAGCAATGTGACCGTGCTCAACACTAATGAACTGTGCACTCAAACACGGTTAAGATGACAGATTATGTTATGTGCATATTACCTCAATTGACCATGAGACTAAGAGAAAGAAACGAAAGCACCAATACCACCAATGGGATATTTTTCCTGAGGGATGCCTGAAGCAAAAGGTAGACGTGGGAGAAAGAAACTATCAGTCCAGTGCCTTTTCACTACTGCTTGGGTTTTCATTGTTCTTGCTCTCACCATCTGCAACAAAAGGGGCGTGTAACATACACTTTTCAGGCAAGATGAAGTGATTGAAATTAACCTGGTTCAGAGAACGTCAGAAGAATTTTCCGGGGTCTTCGAAGGAAGGAGGAGCTAGGTGAAGGCATTAGGATGTGGAGCTAGATGGTTTATCCACAGGCTTAAGCAGCTCTGGCCTCTTTCTACACCGTTTCTCCATCTACACCAGGGGCTCACGGAAGGGCCGAAGGAGCAGTAGACAGAGACCGCACACCCGGCATTTGCCCTCTGGTGGGAAAGTACAAACACATGCACACGTCACAGTTAAATGAATGGAGTCACCCCATGCCCCCTCCGTGCACCACCATGGCCCTCCGGGACCATTTATTACAAGAGTCCCGCCAAGTCTGCCAGTATTCACTGGGCTCCTCCCACCATCTTTTCCCATAAACCAACCAAAGTGATTCTTCAGAAACCTTAAGTTAGTTCACGTCACTCCAGATCGGAGCCTTCCAGGGCCTTCCCATCTCTCCCCACCGAGCCAAGGTCCTTACAGTGCCCTCCGAGGTGATGTCTGGCTCCTTGCTCCCTGGCACCTGGGTCCTACCGCTCTTTCTGGATTCATCCATCTCAGCCACCCACCCTGGTGCCTCTGGCTCCTCGAACACCTCAAGCACAGCTTCATCTCAGGGGGCTGCATCTCAGAGGGCTTCACTGGCTTGCCGCTGTGCCTGGGATCCTTTTCTTCTCAATACCCACAGCTCCCTGCCCTTTCCTCAGGTCTCTGCTCAGTCATCACCCTGTTAGTTTCACTTCCTTGATGACCCTACAAAAAAAAGGCAAGTTCTCCTCCCCATCCCACGTAACCTGGCTTGTTTTTCCTCCATTGTATTAAATGCTACCTAACAGAGTACATATTTAGTTATATATTAGCTTAGTGCCTCTCTCCCTCCACTAATGAGGGCGACGGCTTCGTGTTATTTGCTGAATTAACTCCATCAGTGTCTGAGGGGGGGCTCAGAAAATATCTGTTGAATGAATTAAGGGCCTAGATGACTCTCATAGGCAACTGTCGCTAACAGAAATTCTATGTGTGTATCTGAAAAAAAGAAAAGGCAGAAGGGAAATACATGGCCAGAGCATGCTCCTTTCCCTACGCGCAACTTTCTTCAGAGGTGAATAAATGCAAACTCAGAGCAAAACTATTTAGAAAAGGCAGGCAGTGCGCGGTGGGGGGGGGGGGGGCGTGGAATACAAAATAAACTATCAGTATGAAGATCGTCCTATTAGTCGAGAGGTCCCTGGAGTGAGCAACAGCACGTAAGACAGTCAAGCTGCCTCCAGTATCCACTGTTGGTGAATTAATATCTGTTGTCGCTAACATCAATCTGACCCTAAAAACAATTATCTCCACTCAGATACACTGTCATTAGCTCTCTGGTTCACAGTGTGAGCCACGGCACTCGCACTGGCTTCCCAATTCATTTTTCTGCTCAGGGCCATGAACTGTGCCCTTTGAAAATGATGAAACTCTACTGCCCAGAGACAATAGACTCTCTTCATTCCTATAACTTAGACAATGGGTCTACCATGTTAAGAACAGAAAGGGTGGTCCCTGGCCATTAATTACATCTTTGCGAGAAATACCAGTAGGAGGTACAGAGTCCGGGAGGCAACCAGCTTCAGAAAATCTATTGCTGTTACTATTATATCCGATTCAGAAGCTATAAACCTTTTAAAGGATCCTGTTTTCCTTCCTGAGGCTTTACCTATTCAGTGAAAAACTGCATACTCATGGCTGTGCTTAATATGTGATGTTTATCCAATATTCTGAAAAAAAGTGATTTATTGCAACCATCAGGGTGGGGGTCATGGACTCGGATCTATTACGTCGATCATTTCCGTATGTCCCGCTAATGCTCCACTCTTATCAGAGGGAAGTCAAGTGGCGAAGATCTGGAAACCCATGAATTTGGTAATACGAGGGCAGTTCATCCACCCAAGCGCTCCCCGGCTCTCTGCCAGGACACCGTGGAGAATGAGATGAACACATCTCTGCCCTCACGGAGCCCTGATGGGAACAACATGTCTGGAAACGATTCTAAAATCAGCACCGTGAGGGGAGAGATCTTTGATTATTTTGTTTTATGAGGTATGCCAAGCACGTTGACCAGTGCATAGGTTCTCAGTGACTGTTTGTTGAGTGAATAAAGAAGGCACCTGACCAGCGCCCGGCACCTAGCGAGTGCTCACGTGTTGCTATTATACTGTTGAATTTCTAGGCCCTGCCATGTCGCTCTCCTACACACAGGGCAGACGCACAGTCCTCTGAAAGGAAATCGCAAGGGGGCCACCCATTCACCACGTATGTAACAAGACAGACACGCTCTTAGAGAGTCATGAGAGGTCAGCGGCCTGCAGCCGGGGCCTCACGAGGGAACGTAACTTCTCCGCATCCTGTCCTGAATTTCCCAAAATGGGAGCTTGAGTGTAAGCTCCTGGCACCTTCCCAGCACGATGGTTTCCGACCGTAACTCTACGCACAAATCCAGGAGGTTGAAAGGAACATCAATGGCTTGTTTAAAGTGGCCATCCCATGTAACAGCTACAGTGAGCTGGTGGGTCAGGCACTAACATCACAAAGATGCCCATTATAACATTACCAAAAAACTACAGAAAACAAACGAGCTCTTCACATAGGGTAAAACAGAAAAAGACGTCGATTAACAGGGATTGTTAGACCAATCCTACGGATCTGATTAGGTAGAAACCCACATGGAAACGATCTAGAACGTTAATTAAAAAGAAACTGGGGACACACCCACATCCGTCTATGGGAGCGAGGATTAATAGGGGTGTGGTGGCCATATTTTCAAAATCAGAAATCAGTCAACATGGGCTGAAACCCGGACCCACTATTTGGAATATGGGCTTTATTTTTTTAGAATGTAGACGATACAGTTGGCCTGCACGCGGATAAATTCTTCAGTATACAGAAGAAAAAAAAAAAAAAAAACCCATGTAAAAGCCCTACTGGAAAATGAAGATGTAAAGGGTATGTTTTCTTGTTTTCGTGACTGTTTCTTCACGTTGGAATCATCGGCCGCACACCCCACGGGCCTCACCGGCGTGTACCCACGACAACCTGCCAGGGACCCGCTTGTCTGAAGGAAGGTCAGAGACTTCTAGGAAACGCCCAAGAGCTCACTTTACACGAGAGGACACGGACATCTGTACGCAGGTCTGAGGACGGCAATGGTGGGCAGAAAACAGGGGTGGTCTTGCGTACAGCAGGCCGTGTGCTGCTCAGATCCCCTTCTGGCTCCACGCCGTCTCCCAGACAGCTTCTTGGCGGGAGGGGCGGGTGGAAGAAGAAGTGGGTTGACTCTGTGTGGGACCAGAGCACAACACAAGGCCATGGTGCCCTGATTCCCGCGTACCAAAGCTTAGCTCCGGTGAGGAAGAAGGGCGTCCCCCCGGAGCACGGAACGGGGCCCCCGGAGCAGAGCAAGACTGGTCGGCGATGCGGTCAAGGCAAGAGTGAGCTGTGAGAAGAGGGACAGAAATGCCAGGAAAAGGCTGCAAGTGCAGGGGTGATACCCAAGGATGCCTCACAGACCTGGGGGAACCAGTCCTGTGCGGGGCTGGGGTGAGCTGGGCTCCCTCAAGGCTGTCAGTGAGATCGTGCTCTTGGTCCTGGCTGCTCGCTCCTGGCCTGCTGATGTTGATCAGGGGAATCTGGGGATTCAGCACATCTGGCCGTGCAGCCTGGAGCTTGGCAGATGAGGATCTTCTTCTAGAGGCTTTGGGGACCGAGGCTCCAATATAAACACCTGACTGGCTACGAGGAAGCTGTGTTAAGCGAGCCAGTGCACGGGGCGCCTGGGTGGCTCAGTCGGTTGGGTGGCCGACTTCGGCTCGGGTCATGATCTCGCGGTCCGTGAGTTCGAGCCCCGCGTCGGGCTCTGTGCTGACCCGCTAAGAGCCTGGAGCCTGTTTCCGATTCTGTCTCCCCCTCTCTCTCTGACCCTCCCCCGTTCATGCTCTGTCTCTCTCTGTCTCAAAAATAAATAAACGTTAAAAAAAAATTAAAAAAAAAAAAAGCGAGCCAGTGCAACTGGCTGTGTCAGGGAGCGTGCCCAGAAAGAAGGCAGTGGAGAAGTGGAATGCTGGAGTCCTTCACTGACCCTCCTGGGGAAACTGATTACAGGGTCTCCGTGTTTCTAAAGCGCTTTGTTCCTACTCCTGGTCGAGCTCCTATTTGTGTCTCTGTCTATTTCAGGGAGTCCTGGTATGGCTTCCATTAGAAACTTGAGGCAGCTTCGGTTAACACGCGGGTGTCTGGTTCCAGCCCGTGAGCTGAACGAGGGGCAGAGGTGACTTCCTCCCCTTCGCATTCTTCGCTGCAATTCTGGCTGCATCTGACCCGCAGCAGCTGGAGGTTCGCCAGTACGCAAGTTTCAAGACGGAGTCAGGGACCAGAAGGGACTTGAGGACAGTCACTATTTCAGAATGCTTGCTTTGCGCAGAATTTGTCACATTGAGTCTCGTGTTCCCAGCGGCTTGCCTTCCGCAGTGAGAGAGGCTTCGTTTTCATTTCTGATTGAGTCTCAGTTGGCAAAGCCTCCTAACACTTTCGAGTCCGTCTGCCTGCCTTCCAGTCTCGCGATGAGTTGTTAATTACCTTTAAAATGCTTAAACATCCCTAGGACAGCCTTGAAATTTTTATAATCTGAGTAAATGTCACTTAGTCAGAGGCCTCTCTGGAAACCAGGCCACGATTCAGGAATAAGCATGCACGAATGCCCAGGTACTTTACTTGCAGGTAAATGACATGGGTCACCTGTTTTGGTGATCTCCAGTTTACGATTACAACCATTTTTAATTTGCTCATGATTCTGTGGGTTAGCAATTTGGGCTGGACTCGGCCGCCCCGTTCTTCCATTGATTTTGCCTGGGGTGATGTGTGCGCCTGGGGTGATGTGTGTGCCTGCAGTGATCTGGCAGCTTAGCTGGGGTGGAGAGTCTAAGAAGACCCCACTCGCACGCAGGGCAGGTGGCTCTGGCTCCTGGCTGGGACTCTCCACAAAATTCCTCACCCTCCACAAGGACAGCTCAAGCTTCCTCACGAACAGATCGCAGGATTCTGAAGCTCTAAGGCTCCTTGAGGTCTAGTCTCAAAAGACACACATTGTCACTTTTGTCATAATTAATTAATCCATGCACGTCACCTGATCATGTCCAGAGTCAGTTTTTTGGGGAAGATGATGGCTCGCGGGTGTGCTGGAGACAATGTGCTCGCGAACAGAATACCACACCCTCATTCACACTCTTGACCAGTGTTTAGACAAAATTCTAATACGATTTTTATTTGGTTTCTCAGCCCATAGTACATAATTTTTTTTAATTTTACATTTATTTATTTTTGGGAGACACAGCACAAGAGGGGCAGAGAGAGACTGCAACACAGAATCAAGCAGGCTCCAGGCTCTGAGCTATCAGCACAGAGCCCAACACGGGGCTCAAACTCACAAACCGTGAGATCATGACCTGAGCCGAAGTCAGACACTTAACCGACTGAGCCACCCAGGCACCCCCTCCTCCATAGTACCTTATTCTAAAACAACAAATTAGAATTTGTCAGTAGGCTCGTTTGCTAAAGGTAGGTATGCTGAGAGTACCAGCGATAGCCAGGGGCAAGCTTCAGAGCAAGAAAAATAAGTGAGGCAATTAGAAGAACCTAGATTGACATTTCAAGAAGCCTAAATATAGTTGTCATTTATAGTATGCGGGTAAAAAAAATCAACGATGCCTTACACCCTTATTAAAGCAGCCTAGAGCAAATGATGATCACAGTGATGGGCTTTGACAATCAAAAAGTATAACAAGCAGAGTAGAACAGCACATTTTTAAAAGATTTTCGTTGTAAGCTATCTGTAAAATTTTTGATGCTTTAAGGGGCCAGGATTATTCATACAAAAATTAACTCATATGGAAATAACGCATTTCCTAGTGACCTGCACGAACGAGGAACTATGAAACCCTGTGACAACATAAATTTCGATATTGTGCGTATATGTGTGCATGTGAGAGAGAGACAGACAGACAGACAGACAGACAGAGTGAAGGCGAGTGCTTGGCTTCCATGCTTTGCCTCCAACCACCCTTGTTAAGTAAGAAGCGAAGCAGAAGGTAAACTGTATCTTTAGGGGTGCGGGTGGTGGGAGGGAAGTGAAGAGGGAGGATGAGCTCAGGAGTGGGAAGGCCCAGGAAGGCAGAGCTCTGTGTCCCAGATGTCCTCATATCCCCAGATCTGGGGGGTCACTGAAAGAACAGACACCGACAAACATGGAGATTCCTGGACTTATTACTGTGTGGAGTTCCAGCCAGGGAGCCTAGATGGACTGAGACAGTGAGGAAGCCAGCAGGACTGGGGCGCTGTGAACAAGGAGAAGAGGGCTCCAGGTGAGACCAGAGAGACTGGGGGTGTGGGCAGCAGACCCCCCGAGCCTGGGAGACTGGGCAAGAGTGAGACAGGAGCCCCAGCAGAGGAGGGACCTCACCTGACTTCAGCTGCTATGGTGAAGAAAAGACCCAGGAACAGGTAGTTAGAGATGAAACCCCAGTCCAGGTAACTTGCAGTGTTTCCCTCTAGAAGTCCTTCAAGAAACTTTGGAAGCACCAACCCCTTGGGATTATTTATACAATGAAATAGTTTTTCCCAGCCCACTGAAGGACTCCAAATCATTCCCATTGATAGTTAGGGCAAAGCAGAACAGTGCCACCAGGTGGCGCCAAGGTGAAGCCAGAATGGGCTGGATTGGGCTGGGGCCTCTGACACAAGATGTCCAGAACCGAACGTGGGGCTCAAACCTATGAACCATGAGATCATGACCTGAGTCGAAATCAAGAGTTAACCATTTAACCGACTGAAGCCATCCAGGTGCCCCCATTCATTGGACTTCCTTAAATGGAAGCCCACTCATTCTAAAATCTCACTCTTCTAGAGAAATAGTCAATTTTGGAACTAAAAGGCTATGTTCACGTAGGCCTTCAATAAGTGACTGCTGTTAAGGTGTCATCAGGCCCAAGGCCAGAAATGAGCTTTACTTGCAAAGGTCATACATACAGTTCTTAAATCTCCATGTTAATATCCACATGTCCACTAAAGAAGAACAAGATACATTTTTCTCGTAATGCTCACAGCAGACTCCCATATTATGATATATAAACCTTACCCTAAAAACAGCGAGAGGATATATATATATATAAAAGTCAATTCTCCATTCTCAAGTCCTGAATGTTCTCAGACCTGAAAATGTAAATGTCAAACCAGCAGCTAATTTCTTTAAAAAAAAAAAAAAAAAAAAAAAAAAAAAGCACATTTTATGGGAAGATCTCACATCCCTTCTCACGCTCTCCCTTTGCACACCCACAACTGTGAGCGCCGTAACTGTAAAATAAACCCCTTCGAAGACAGGCGCCGACGATGCCAAAACTCCCCCCTCTCATCGGAGACACTCTCCGTGTTCTCTTCTCCTCAGATTGCGTGAGGCAACTGGCCTTATTTCTCGCTGTCTTATTTTTAATCTATTCTCCAATACAGGAAAATGAAGGCGTCAGTACTTTGATACTGATCTTTCAATATCCTATTCAGACTCTGAGCGCCTGCTTCCAAAATGGACAGGAATAAATACACACGATCCCTTGCTGCCATGGGTTTCTGTGAGCAGAGGGGAAATGCTGGGAACAAGGAAACGGTGTCCCCAGATACCATGATGCCTAAACTATACATGATCTACCCTGGGATCTGTTGGGACACAGTTTTCTAAGGTAGTGAAGTCAAATGATTGTCATGTTTTAACTTGACTTAATAGCATACAATAAAACCCCATGGACTTAAATTACCTAAAATTAGTGCAATTAGCCATAACACAACTACCATCCAGAAAGGTACTGCGTGTGATTAATGTGTTGTGCGGAGCCATAGGTCCCCGGGGGGAGTGTGTTACATCACATACCTGCTGGGGGAAAAACATCTAGGACTTCCTCATAATCCTGGAGCAGAACTGTGATAACTTCATGAATCATGGAATAAAGTAGCTAGAAAAGATCTTAGAGGAACTTCCTAAAATCCAGTTGGATAAATGAAAATTAAAACAAGATACCCCCCCCCTTTTTTTTTGGTCTATTAAACATTAACTTAACCCCTGAAAAAGGCCCTTCTTATTCTAACATTTGGTCATCCAAAACCCAATGGTTTCCCACTCAAAATTCCCACCTAGTCACAGAGCACCAAAACAGAAATGCACAGAAATGAGGGGAGAAAGAGACAAGTCAGCAACAATAGTTGGAGACCTCGATACCCCACTTTCAGTAACAGATAGAAATGTGAGGCTAAGATCAACAAGGAGAGAGAAGACTAGAACAAAACTAGGAACCGGCTATATCTAACAGATACTCTGTCAGAAGGTACATTATTCTCAAGTACACCTGAACGTCTCCAGGATAGACCATGTGCGAAACCATAAAACAAACACTGATAAAGTTTAAAGTATTGAAATAATACAAAGGATGTTCTCTATCCACAACAGAATGAAATTAGAAACTAGAAATCAATGACAAAAAAAATTTTTTTGAGAAACTCACAAATATTTATAAATCAAGCAAAACTCTCCTAAATAACCAGTGACTCAAAGGAGCAATCAAAAGGGAAATTAGGAAATACTTTGAGATGAATGAACATGAACACACACCTTCAAAAACGTATGGAATGCAACTTAAGCTGGGCCTAGAGAAATTTCTATGGCTTTAAATGCCTATATTAAGAAAGAAGACAGATACCAAATCGGTAACCCAGCCTTTCACCATGACACTGGAAAAAGAACAAACTAAACCTAATACAAACAGAAGGAAGAATATAATAAAGGTTAGGGTAGAATTTAATGATATAAAGAATAGAAAAACAATAGAGAAACATCACAGAAACTAAAAGCTGTTTCTTTGAAGAGGCTGATAACACTGACTAAACCTTTAGCCACAGAAGAAGAAAAGAATATTCAAATTACTAGAATTAGAAATGAAAGAACAGGGGCACCTGGGTGGCTCAGTTGGTTAAGCATCTGACTCTTGATTTCGGCTCAGGTCATGATCTCACAGTTCGGGAGGGTGAGCCCCACGTAGGGCTCTGTGCTGACAGTGTGGAGCCTGCTTGGGATTCTCTCTCTCCCCTCTCTCTGTCCCTCCCCTGCTCCTGCTTGTTCTCTCTCCCTCTCACTCAAAATAAATTTAAAAACTTAAAAAGAAAGAAATGATAGAAGACTCATTATAACCAATCTTATGGGGGGAAGAAAAGGAATACCACGGATAGCTGTAATCAATACATTAGATAACTTAGATGAAATGGAAAAACTTTCCCAAAAGACAGTAAACATTGCTACTGTGTCAAGAAGAAACAGACCATCTGAAAGAACTAAAATGAATAAAGAGATTGAATTAGTAAAAACTAATCAAACTGCACACCCCAAAACTACTCATAATGAAAAGTTCAGGTTCGTATGTATTCACTGCTGCATTCTACAAAAAATTTAAAGAAGAATCGACACAATTATTCACAAACTCTTTCAAAAACAGGAGGAACACCCCTTCTATGAGACCAGCATTACCCAGATACCAAATTCAGACAAAGATAGCACAAGGAAAGAAAACTACAGACCAATACTCCGTGTGAAAATGAGTGCAAAGGAACTCAACAAAAACTAGGAAACAGAATCCCGCCACATGTATAAAAAGCAATATACATCACTGCCAAGTGGGATTTATCCCAAGAATGCAAGGACAGTTTAACATCCAAGGATAACAAATATCATATCAATAGAATAAAAAACAAAGCCACATGATCATCTCAAAGATATAAAGAAATTCACAAAATTCAACACCTTTTCATGACAAAAGCACTCGGTAAATTATGAATTCAAGGAAACTTCATCACCCTGATAAGGGCATCTATGAACTCGCATAGCTAATACCATATTTAATGGTGAAAGATTGGATGCTTTCGTGCTAAGATCAGAAACAAAACACAGATATCTATTTCCACTGCTTATATTTAACGTTGTACTGAAGGTTCTAGCCGAGTCAATTAGGCAAGAAAAAGAAATAAAAAGCATCCAGATTGGGAAGGAAAAGCTAAAATCTCTCTGTTCATAAATGATATGAGCTTTTATATACAGAAAATCTTAAGAAATCCACTACAAAATCCTACATAACTACTTAACTATGGAGATAAGTAAATTGAGAGACATTTAATGTTCATGGAAAGAAAGACTCAATAAGTCAACATGCCAGTTCTTCCCAGCATGATCTACAAATTCAATGCAATCCAAATCAAAATTCCAGCAAGTTATTTTGTGGATATAAACAAACTGATTCTCAAGTTTACATAGAAAAGCAAAAAACCCAATATAGCCAACATATTAGTGAAAGAGAAGAACATGGGGCGCCTGGGTGGCTCAGTCGGTTGAGCGTCTGACTTCGGCTCAGATCGTGATCTTGTGGTTCATGGGTTCGAGCTCCACATTGGGCTCTGTGCTGACAGCCCAGGACCTGGAGCCTGCTTCGGATTCTGTGTCTCCCTCTCTCTCTGCCCCTGCCCCACTCACGCTCTGTCTCTCTGTCTCTCAGGAATAAATAAACATTAAAAAATTTTTTTAAAAAAAGCACAAAGTTGGAAAGCTCATGCTACCCTACTTCAGAACTCATTTTAAAGCTACAGTAATCAAGACAATATGGTGTTGGCAAAAGAAAAGACAAATAGATCAATGGAACAGAATAGTGAGTCCAGAAATACACAGTCAACTATTTTCGACAAAGGAGCAAAGGCAGTACAAGGGAACAAAGATAGATTTTTCAGCAAATTGCATTGGAAAAGCTGGATATCCACATGTAAAAAAACTTGAATCTAGACACAGACTTTACACCCTCCACAAAACTAACACAAAATGAATCACAGATCTAAATATAAGATGAAAACTATAAAACTCTTGGAAGATAACATGAAAGAAAACCTACATGACTTGGGTATGGCAATGACTTTGTAGACACCAAAGGCATAATCCATGACAAAAATCATCAATAAGCTGGACTTCATTAAAATTAAAAACTTTTCTGTTAAAGATAGTATCAAAAGGATTAGAAGACAAGCCACCGGCTGGGAGAAAATATTTACTAATGATAACTTGATGAAGAACTATTATTCAATATATACAAAGAACTCTAAAAACTCGACAATAAAAAAACAAGTGATCTGATTAAAAAATGGGCCAAAGACCTTAAGAGACACCTCACCAAAGGAGATATAAAGATGGGAAATAAACATATGAAAAGATGCTCCACATTGTATGTCGTCAGGGAAATGCAAATTAAAGCAATGATGAGATACACCGACCTATCAGAATGGCCAAAATCCAGAACACTGACAATACCAAAGGTTGGTGAGGATATAGAGCAACAGGGACTCTCATTTGCTGCTGGTGGGCATTAGAAATTCCCCTTCTTTTGCGCGCAGTGAAAATATTCTAGGTAATATTATAATGATGCATATATGCCATTATACATTTGTCCAAACCCTGGAATGTACAACACCAAGAGTGAACACTAATGTGAACTCCAGACTTCAGGTGGTCATGGATTATGAAAATTCATCAAGTGTAACAAAGGTACCATTTTGTTGAGTGATCACGATAACGGGCAAGGCTTTATGTGCGTGAGGGAAAGGGGTAAGTGGGAAATCTGTGTGCTTCTGCTCAATTTTGCTGTGGACCTAAAACTTCTCTAAAAAAAATAAATAAATAAACTCTTTTTGGGGGGGAAAAACCCATTACTAGAACCAGTAGGGGAGTTCAGCAAGTTTGAAGGATACATATTTATATATAAAAATCAACTGTATTTTTATGCATTGTAATAAACAATCCAAAAATCAAATTAAGAAAACAATTCCATTTATAAAAGCATACAAAATAAAATTCTTAGAAATAGATTTAATAGAATAAATGCAAAAGTTATACTCTGAAAACTACAAAATATGGCTGAAAGAAATTAAAGGAGATCTAAATGGAAAGACAACCCATGTTCCTGGATCAGAAAAAGTAATATTGTTAAAGAGCAATGCTCCCACTCCCCACGTTGATCTCCATATTCAATGCAATCCTATCATCATCCCTGCTGACTTCATGATAGAAACTGACAATCGAATCCGGAAATTTGCATGGAATTGCAAGGGACTCATATTTCAAAATAAGCTTCACAAAAGAAAAACAAAATAGGAGGAGTCACACTTCCTGATGTCAGAAGTTACTACAAAGAAACAGTAATGAAGATACTCTGGTATTGGCATTAAGGATATACATATCAATCGGGAAAACAGAATTGAGAGTCCAGACATAAACTAATACACACATCCATGGTTAACTTCTTCTCAACAAGTATGCCAAAACCATCCAAAGGAGAAAGAATATAGTCTTTTCAACAAAAGGTTCTGGGACAACTGGACATCCGCACGAAAAAGGAGTTGGACCCTTAACCCATCGTATACAAAAATTAACTCAAGATGGATCAAAGACCTAAATATAAGAAATATAAGGGCTAAAACTATAAAACTTATAGAAGAAAACGCAGGAATAAATCTTCATCACCTTGGATTTGACAATGGATTCTAAGATATGACATCAAAAACATGAGCCACAAGAGGAAAAATAGATAAATTGGGTGAAACTTGAAAACATTATGCTGCTAAGAAAGAAGCCGGTCGGAGAATACTACACATTGTACGATTCCATTTAAATGAGACTTCACTAGTCAAATTTATACAGACAGAAAGCAGATTAGTGGTTGCTTAGAGATAGCTGAAAGGAGGGGTGAAGCTGAAGTCTGCGGTGTTTCTTCCTGAGGTCATGAAAATGTTCCCAAGTGGACTGTGGTGATGGCTGACCTTATCAGGAAATGGTCTAAAAACCACTGAATTGTATACGAAATGGTGACTCATATGATAAGTGATGTGTGATATGCGTGATATGTGAATTTTATCTCAAAACAAAAACCTGTTAAAAACAGCTGTTTCAAGAAACAGGATATTAAAAAATACACTGTAATTGGGGTGCCAGGGTGGCTCAGTCTGACTCTTGAGTTCAGCTCAGGTCATGATCCCAGGGTCGTAGGAGTGAGCCCCTGCGTTGGGCTCTGTGCTGAGCATGAAGCCTGCTTGGGACTGACTCTCTCTCTCCCTCTCCCTCTCCCTCTCCCTCTCTCTCTCCCTCTCCCTCTCCCTCTCCCTCTCTCCCCCTTCCCTCCCTCTGTCCCTCTCCCCTGTTCATGCACTGTCTCTCTCTCAAAAATTTTTTTAAAAAATAAACTGTGATCAATATGCTCAGAGACTTAAAAGACAGATTTATAAATACTGTATCTATAAAACAAGATCATATTACAAAAAAGAAATAACAAAACATTTTAAAAAATTAAATGAATCAATAAGGTGAAAAATAAATCAAAGGAATACCTCTAGAATCTTGAGCAAAACACAGAGCAGGAAAACGTGAACAAAAATAAGAGAGACATGAATCAATCCAGGAGATCCAATTTAATAGGAGCCAGAAAATGAAAAAAAAAAAAAAAAAAAAACAGAGAGAAAAGAGAGGAGAAACAAAAAATAATAGAACATTTTCCCTAGGGCCAAAGTGCATAAATCTTCAGATGAATAGCCCAATGGCATTACTCGCAAAAAGAATTTAAATAATCAACAGAACGAAACCCAAAAGACAAAGTATGTGAGTCAACATAGCCCTACAAAATGTCAGACTACGGATCCTAAAAAGCTAAGAAGCTTCCAGAGAAAGTGGGGTGGGGGTGGGGGGTTAACTCAAAGGGCGAGAGATCATCCCGGAATCCATAGTACTGCATGACAGGGGGGGAAATGGACAAATTCTTTTGAAGTTTGTAGAAAAATTATTTTCTAACCAAAATTCTACAGCCAAATATCTGTTAAGGTAAGATCAGAAAAAAAGGTTTTTTCACACACAGAAAAAAACAAAATCTACCTTTTTTCTGCAGCTTTGCTGTGAGCAGTTTCTGTGGGGATCTGCTCAGCCAATCTAGGACACCTCTGTCTTCAATTCTGAATAATTCTCGGCTCTTTTCTCTTTAAATATTGCTCTCCTCTTACTCGTGTTAATTGAATCGTAAAATTCCTTTTCTTCATCTATTCTCCTTGTCTTTTACTACTATCTCCAGTTCTTAAAAATTGCTTTCACCGCATGGCTTTCGTGTGAATGCCTCAGTACTATCTTCGTATTGCTGCCTTCAACTGCAGCGAGTCTAGAGATTTTTTCTCATCTATCGCATTTCTTTATCTCAATGACAGAAGTGCTCCTTTCTAAGATTTGGAATTAGATTTCTCCCTGTTCTTGTTTTCTCTCTGTTTTCCCCCATAAATTCTTGTGCTTTTAAAACGGAAGTTCCATCGTCATGTATTCCTGAAGAGGTATCTTTGAATCTAAAGTCTTTGTCTTTCTACTCTAGAAAATTAATTTCGCCGGCTGTGAATTCATATTCTCAGTGCTGTCTTTGCTGTCTATTTTACCATGAGGTTTCTCCATTTATTTTGTGGTTTTAACTGGCACACTAATTCTGGACGGGAGGGGTTTTCCTTTCTTTTTCTTTTTTTTTTTCTAATTTTTGCATTATTTTTTCATTCTTCTTTCTTGTATTTCAGTGAGGTGCTCGGTGGTTGCTATGTTTGGCCGTTAATCCATAATCAGGTCTTATAATGGCATTTCAGAGTTCCTACCCAACTGTAATAACGGGCATATGTCAGATATGCAACACAGTCACCTTGTGGCTTGATTTAGCTCCTCGTCAGGAGCTTAAGTAGTTGTCCGACCACCCATCCCTGCCAGACGCCTAACACCACAATTTCTGATACAGCTCTTGGCAAGAAGTTAACTGCCTTACTTTTCCTTCCATAGGCAAGGGGGTCAGGGGTGAACCTCCCCATCTCAGTCTCTGGCTCCCCCCTCCCCAGTTTTACTGAAATATAACTGACAGATAACGTTGTGTAAGTTTAAGATGTAAGATGTGTTAATTGAATACACTTATATATTGGGATGTCATCACCCTCACAGTATTATGTAATCACCATCTCATTACCTAATTACAACCTGTTATTCCATCATGTTAACTAATTACTATTTCTTTCTTGTGGTGACTACACTGAAGACCTACTCTCTTAGCAACTTCCACGGATTTAATGCATTGTTGTTAACTACAAGCACAACAACGTGCATCAGATCCCCAGAACTCATTCATCTTCCAACTACTCTTTGACCAACATCTCCCCATTTTCTCCACCCCCCCCCACCCTGGGTAACCACCATTTTACTCTGTTTCCATGAATTCAGCTTTTTTAGATTCCACACAGAACTGATATTATACAGTATTTCTCTTTTTCTGACTTAATCTCACTTAGCATGATGCTCTCGAGGTCCATCCGTGTCGCACAAATGGCAGAATTTCCTTCTTTTTATTGGCTGAATAATATTCCACTGTGTATATGCAAAAACTTATATGTATATGTGTGACTCTGTGTGTGTGTCTATCTATCTAGATAGATAGATAGATAGACACACATATATATACATTTACACACACACACACACACACACACACACACACACACACACACACTATCTTCTTTACCCAGGCTCTGGCTTCAAGCAATGAGGCTTGCTCTTCTCTTCCATATTGAGCAAAGCATTTTTAACCCTCATTACCGCACTGGAGCCGAGATCTCTGCTCTCACTGCCCACATTGGGCTTTAAGCACTTCATGCCTGTGGCTTCAACACCACTCACCATTGTGAGTTTGCATCCCATTTCTGGGCCACAGAAAGGTTTATTAGCACAACTTGAGCCCAATCTTCTCATTTTAGCTAACTCTTTCAAATTTTAGTTATCACTGGCATGGTTTGGGAGTAGAGGAACATCCTGCATTTGGGTCTTCATTCATAAAGATGACTGAGGACATGGAGAGGTCAATGCCATTGAAAGAACAGTTCAATGTTATTCACAGTTCCCCTAGAAACAAGAGGCATGAGTCACAGAAGGAGTGAACAATTGGTTTTCAGCCAGAGCCTTTGGGGCTTCTGTGGGAAAGAAAGGTAAGGCAGGGTAAACAGATGAGGACTGGATCCTCTGAATCATCTCGAAGGCTCTATGCTCTAGGGTTGATCCCTAGATGCCTGGTACCTGGCCCTGGGATGATTACCCTGCCCCCCTGGGGTGCCTGGGTGGCTCAGTCAGTTAAGTGTCCGACTTTGGCTCAGCTCATGATCTCAAGGTTCGTGGGTTCGAGCCCCGCATCGGGCTCTGTGCTGACAGCTTGGAGCCTGGAGCCTGCTTCGGATTCTGTGTCTCCCTCTCTCTGCCCCTCCCCCGCTCGTGCTGTCTCTGTCTCTCAAAACTGAATAAAAATAAAAACAAGTTCTCCTTTCTTCCCCTTTTTTCAATGTTTATATATTATATGTATTAGGCATACATTATATAATACATACATATATATATATACGTTATATAAATATATATACTTTATGTACATAATGATATATATTACATATATGATTTCCTTATTAATTTTAAATAATATACTTAAATTGGCATTCTATCCCATCAGTTCTCAGCACCCCTTGTTTTCCTGGCTCCTAATGTGGGATGAGGACACTGGAGCCCCCCACCCTTCGCTTCCTCTTGCACACCCCATCTCTGTCAGCTCACAGCTTTACTATGACAATGTCAAGTCTAGTGACGTTTACATTCTGACCCGCAACCCTATCGTTCCAGCTCTGACTACACGCCGACGCTAAAATTTGAGAATAAATAGATGAAAAACTCTGTTGTGGCAATGTAAACATTATTATTCAGTTCATGGCCAAGAAGTATGCTTTGCTTCTTGGTGAGGGCCAAGGTCATAAATCCTGAGGCATGTGGAAGGAAATGTTTCCAGCTTTAGATCCAAAGAACATTCATTTGCCTTCCTCCCTCCCTTCCCTTCTGCCTTTAATCCGCTGCTTAAAACCATCCTCTGCTTGAGTTTGTTTCTTATGTGGACCACAACTGTTTTATACAGTTTTCTTTTGGGTTTTCCCCGAAGTTTCTGGTTTGTCTTGCTTTTCCTTATGCTGTTTGTTTTTACGCTAGCTTGATTTTCCCCCAAACTTTCAGACATGCTTTCTCTAACAAGTCAAACTCCATACGCTTCAGAAATGTCTCTCACAGAGACTTTATCCCCCTCCTTCAACCTTGAAGCTGGATATTCCCATTTCTCTTTCTTTATCCTTGTTTCCTCCGTCACTTTGCTGGACAGTTTCTAAGATGGGGGGCATCTGAGACTCACACCCTTCATCTCTTCAAAGAGCCTTCCTGTGGCTGCATAATCTGATCTCTTCATCATTCTAAGATTTTAGTGAAAGACTGTAGTGCCACACGTTTGGCTTTTCTCTAGAGCATGGTTTCCTCATAGTGAATCTCCAGCTTCACTATTTGTTTGGACATTTCCTCAGCTAAATATCCAAGTTCGCTCTTAGGGATGCTGCTTTCTACACAAAAGCAGGACAAAAATATTTCTGCCACACGCATGTCCTTTCTAGTTTCCAGTAATGGTTCCAAATAACACGTTCCTTATTTCCTCCCGAGCTGTAGCCAGCAGCATCTTGAGAATTCCCATCTCTGCTGACAATCTATTCACAATTCAGGCATTCTGTTCTCCTTGTGCCTCACTTCCCTCTGTGTCCACATGGGTGTGGTCATTGATACTCATATCTGTGCCGACAGTCCGTTCAAGGCAATCTAGGCTTTTCCTATTGGCCTCCTCAAAACCTGTCCGCCCTCTTTCCACTGCTCAATTCCAAAGCCATTGCATGTTCCTGGGGTGTCTGTTTTCTGTTGCTGCCATAAACCCCACAAACATTACCATACGATCTGTGTGTAAGAGTCCTACAGGAGCCTGACGGGGCTGAACTCAAGGTGTGAGTACAGCTGCCTTCCTTTCTGGACACTCTAGGGGGAGAATCGGTTCCTTCTGCCTTTCCCAGCTTCTGGAAGCCTTTCCCCAGTCCTTGCACACAGTCCCCTACATGTCATGACCAACAACAGCGTGTCACGTCCTCCTCGTGCTGCCCTCTCTCTCTCTCTCTGATGCACCCAGGACAGAATCTCTACTTGTAATGATTCATGGGATCAGCCTGGGCCCACCAGATCATTAAAAACAACCTTCCCAACTCAAGATCCTTAACCGTGCCACCCTCCGCGAGGACCCTTTTGCCAGGTGATACAACCTACCCAGAGATTCTGGAAGAGATGAGGCCGTGGATGTATTTGGGCGGCCAGTTATTCACATCAGAAGTATTTGTTACTCCACTTTGTTCCTCTGTTAACTTTTTGCTATATATATTGGTATGTTTATTCAAGGTAACTTCACCTGTTATGTAAGAATTTACAATGTAAATGCATCCTTAATTTAGACCATGTTCCACACGGTGCAAGAATGTGAAAGCAGTTCAGCTCCGTTTGCCCGCACACCTGTTTTGCTACTGTCCCGAAGTCTGCTCCCCACGTAAGTATAAACCACGAGACTGTGTTATTATACCACTGTAAAGAGTTAATAGGCTTCTGTATCTCCCTCTCCCTGTGTTTTTCATTCCTAGAGGCATGGCCCTGCTTCCATTTGTGATTCTTTTTCTCCAGTGCGTTTCCTGCGGCGTGGGCTGGTGGGGAAATACGCTTGCAGTTCTTGTTTGTCTGAGAATATCTTTATTTCGTCTTCATTTTTTGAGAGATATTTTTGTTGGGTATGGAATTCCGGGATACGTTAGTTTTCTTCGGAAGGGAAACAAACCACAAGAGACTCTTAAGGACAGAGAACAAAGGGAGGGCTGATGGAGGCAGGTGCGTGGCGGGGGATGGGCACCAAGGAAGACACTCGTGGGAATGAGCACTGGGTGTTGTATGTGAGTGAATCACTGAATTCTACCCCTGAAACCAGTATCACACTGTACGTTGACTAAAATTTAAATCAAAAGAATACTAACAAAATAAAAAATGTATTCCATGGTCTCTGGCTTCCGTAGTTTTTGAGAGCTCACTTATCTTCCCTAGGGCTGGTCTCCTGGAGGAAATGTGCTTTTCCACTCTGGGAACTTTTAAGGTTTTCTCTTTAGATCTGATTTATAGCAGTTTTGCTAGCAAGTGCCTCAGTATGCTTTTCTTTGTATTTCTCCTGCTTGTGGTCCTCTGAGCTTCTTGATTTGAAGAGTGGATGCCTTGCATTAGCCCTGGAAAAATGTTGGTGATCATTTCTTCCAATACTGCTTTTGATCAGTTCTCTCTCTTCTTATAGAATTCCTAATATGCATACATATACCTTTTAGCCATGCTCCATATTTCTCTTCTGCTTCATTATCATTCCTTTCTCTTTTCTCTCTGCTCATTTTCTATTTTCAATTGTCCTATCCTGTGTTGATCCCTGAGTGACCGAACTCTCTGTTGTCTCTTCTAGAAGGACACAAACCTATCTGTTCATGGCCCCACCCTTATGACCTCATTTAACCTTAATTATTTGCTTGGGAGCCCCATCTCCACTGTGGGCTTCCCCACATTAACTTTGGGGGGCCACAAACAGTTCATAACAGTCCATGCCCAAATACATGTCCTCCTTGCACACAAAATACATTCATTCTATCCTCTTAGCCCCAAAAGTCTTCACTCGTTCCAGCATCAACTCTAAGGTTCAAAGTCAAAAGCCTCATGTAAGTGTCATCTAAATTACATACAGGTGACACTTGAGGTATGCTTCCTGCTGAAGCAAAACTCCTTCCAGCTGTGAAACCAGGTAAGTGTGTGCATCTGAAATACAATGGTGGGACAGGTACAGGATAGACATTTCCATTCCAAAATGGAGGAGGAGGAAGGGAGGGAGGGACAGAGGGAGGGAGGGAGAAAGGGGAGGGGAGGGGAGGGGAGGGGAGGGGAGGGGGAAAGAAGGAAGGAAGGAAGGGAGGGAGGGAGGGAGGGAGGGACAGAGGGAGGGAGGAAGAAGGGAAGGGAAGGGAAGGGAAGGGAAGAAGGAAGGAAAGAAGGGAGGGAGGGAGGGAGGGAGGAAGGAAGGAGGAGGGAGGGAAGGAAGGAAGAGGGGAAGAAAGGGAGGAAGGAGGGAAGGAAAGAGGGAAGAAGGGAAGGAAGTGACAGGTCCAAGGAAAATCTAACTCCTATCAAGCCAAATTCCATTAGACCTCAGGGCTCAAGAATAATCCTCTCTGGCTCAATGCCCCACTTTCTTGACCCACTGTGGTGGCGATTCTGCCTTCTGGACCCATTGAGGCAGCTCTGTTGAGCAGGGGTCCCACTCCTATAGCTCTGCTGGGTGGCCCTGCTGGCAAGTCTGTGAGGCATTCCATCCTCAGGCTCTAGAAAGCATCATCCCCAAGGCTCCAGGCAGAGGTGGCCTGGCCTATAGAAACCACAGAGGCAGCCCCTGCTCTCTGAAATCAAGGTAGAAGTAGCCTTGCTCCCAGGCCTCTGGTGAGAATGGCAGCCCTGATGATCTCTGGGTCACCTTTGGGTGACCTGTTCTGGAAGGATAAAGCATGTTTTCAGCTGAGTAACTCTGCTGTTCACTCCTGTTCACTTTGGCTCAAACGGGAACTGCCTCTGCTAAGATGATGCCATCTCTGTTCCCAGCCCCTGCCTGACACCTTGGGTAACCTCTTTAAGGAGTGACTGTCCACCCACACCCTTGATGTTCTCTCCAGAACCAGTTCCCTCATTCTCTGTAATAGTGATAGATCAGGAAGTTTCCAAATCTTCAAGCTCTGGCTCCTCTGGGCTTCTCAGTTCCCTCAGGGTATATCTCTCCTCACGTTTGGTTATATAGAAGTGGTAAGGAAACCCAGGTTGCTCTTTCAATACTTCGCTCAGAGATTTCCTCTAAATACTAAGACCCAACTTAAAACTAAATAGCCAATGTCACTGCTTGCAAGGCGTCTTCCACGAAACACAAAATAATTCAGCCAAGTTCTCCGGCACTTTATGGCGAGGATCAGCGATAATCTGTTCCTCATTTCCGTCTGAGACTTCACCAGAACCCTCGCGTTGCTTTACCAACATTCTCCGTTGCTACTTCCGGACCACCTAGGAAGATGGGGGCTTTCGGTACAGCTCTCTTTTCTGAGACCTCACCAAAATCAACTTCTCCACCGACAATCCCTTCAGGGAAATCCAGGCTTTCTCCAACCTGTGCTTCAAGACTCCTCCAGCCTCTAACCCATGACCCAGCTCCAAAGCCTCTTCCAGCTTCTCAAGTCTTCCCCTTTAGACATTTGTTACAGCGGCATCCCACTTCTCAGGACCCAATCTGCGTTAGCCAGGGTTTCCCAAAGAAACAGAACAGGTTGTATATATACAAGATTTATTATGAGGAATTGGCTCACAGAATTAAAGAGGCTAACGAGTTCTGAGATGTGTAGTCAGCGAGCAGGAGATCCAGGAGAGCCAAGGATGTGGTTCTAGTCTTCATCCAAAGGCTGGAGAGCCAGGATAACCACTGGTGTGGTTCCGGCCCAAAGGCTGGCAGACTCGAGACCCTAGAAAGACCTGATGTTTCAGGTCAAGAGTTTCCGAGGAACTTGACAAGACAATCCTAAAATTGACATCGAAAAAACCAACGGACAAGTTTACTGACGTGATTAAGAAGAAGAGGCAATGTGGCTTATTAAGATGCGACTTATAACAAAGCTAGAGTAACTAAGGGTATGTGGCTCCAAGTTGCAGGAGATGTGTGAAGAACTGAAAACAGAGACAGGAGACATTACAGTCAATGAGACTCTTTAAAAAAAAGTTTTTAATGTTTATTTACTTTTGAGAGAGACAGAGAGAAAATGAAGTAGCAGGGGAGGGGCAGAGAGAGAGAGGGAGACACAGGATCCGAAGCAGTGTCCAGATCTGAGCTGTCAGCACACAGCCCGACGCGGGGCTCAAACCCACGAACTGTGAGATCATGACCTGAGTTGAAGTCAGACATCTAACCAACTGAGCCCCCCAGGCACCCCCAGTGGGACACTGTAATAAATGGTGCTAAGACCATTCACAAAAATAAACTCAAAATGGATAAAGGACCTGAATGTGAGACAGGAAACCATCAAAACCCTAGAGGAGAAAGCAGGAAAAGACCTCTCTGACCTCAGCCGTAGCAATCTCTTACTCGACACATCCCCAAAGGCAAGGGAATTAAAAGCAAAAATGAATTACTGGGACCTTATGAAGATAAAAAGCTTCTGCAGAGCAAAGGAAACAACCAACAAAACTAAAAGGCAACCAACGGAATGGGAAAAGATATTTGCAAATGACATATCAGACAAAGGGCTAGTATCCAAAATCTATAAAGAGCTCACCAAACTCCACACCTGAAAAACAAATAACCCAGTGAAGAAATGGGCAGAAAACATGAGTAGACAGTTCTCTAAAGAAGACATCCAGATGGCCAACAGGCACATGAAAAGATGCTCAACGTCACTCCTTATCAGGGAAATACAAATCAAAACCACACTCAGATATCCCCTCATGCCAGTCAGAGTCGCCAAAATGAACAAATCAGGAGACTATAGATGCTGGAGAGGATGTGGAGAAACGGGAACCCTCTTGCACTGTTGGTGGGAATGCAAACTGGTGCAGCCACTCTGGAAAATAGTGTGGAGGTTCCTCAGAAAATTAAAAATAGACCTACCCTAGGACCCAGCAATAGCACTGCTAGGAATTTACCCAAGGGATACAGGAGTACTGATGCATAGGGGCACGTGTACCCCAATGTTTATGGCAGCACTCTCAACAATAGCCAAATGATGGAAAGAGCCTAAATGTCCATCAACTGATGAATGGATAAAGAAATTGTGGTTTATATACACAATGGAGTACTACAGGGCAATGAGAAAGAACGAAATATGGCCCTTTGTAGCAACGTGGATGGAACTGGAGAGTGTGATGCTAAGTGAAATAAGCCATACAGAGAAAGACAGATACCATATGGTTTCATTCTTATGTGGATCCTGAGAAACTTAACAGAAACCCATGGGGGAGGGGAAGGAAAAAAAAAAAAAAAGAGGTTAGAGTGGGAGAGAACCAAAGCATAAGACACTGTTAAAAACTGAGAACAAACTGAGGGTTGATGGGGGGTGGGAGGGAGGGCAGGGTGGGTGATGGGTATTGAGGAGGGCACCTTTTGGGATGAGCACTGGGTGTTGTATGGAAACCATTTTGACAATAAATTTCATATACTGAAAAAAAAATAAAAAAAATAAAAAAATAAATGGTGCTATGAGTATCCATATTTAAAAAAAAAAGCAGAGTTAGATGTCTACTTCACGCAATGCAAAAGATGAATTTTAGACATTAAAGAACTAAGTTCAAGAAAAAAAAAAGAAAATGTTTAAATTTTTCAAAATGTGTAGAATATCTTCACAATCTTAGAGTAATGTGATATTGTGACTTATAAGACATACACACTTGATCATTCAGATGATCAACACGTATTTCTCACATATATTTGGTCTTTGTGTCCACAGTTCTTGGCTAATTTCCTCATGGATAAGAGCAATGGGAATATCTTTTGTGAGAATATTTGGTGTCTTATCCTCAGTTCCTGGAATCTTCTCAGAGCCATAAAGGGGAAGGCAGTGTTTTGTTATTTACAACAAGCCCCTTTAGCCAACTGGGTTTTTGTTAATGAGATGACTTCTGGGAAGTTCCTAAGGATGGGGGCTGGTGGCCAGTAGAATCAGCTAGGGATACAGTACCAGTCCCTGACGTCCAGGAGGGAAAAGAGGCTGGAGATTGAGACAATCACCAGTGGCTAAAGATTGAGTCAACTGCGCCAGTGTAATAAATGCTTTGTAAAAACCCAAAAGGAGGGTGTTCAGAGAGCTTCCAGATTGGTGAACCAGACTGCTTCCACAGGATCTCCTTTGCTCAGAACCTCACTCTACGTATCTCTTTATCGGGCTGTAGATGCGTATCTTTTAATATCCCTTGTAATAAACCAATAATCCAGTGAGTAAACAGTGAGCAACAATTTGCCAAAGAGGGTGTCTGAATGCCCAATCAGCATATGAAAACAGTAAACAAGGAATGCTAATTAAAACCATGAAAAGATAGCATCCATTTCATCAGAATGGCAAAAACTCTGAAGTCTTCAAGACCAAATATTAGTAAGGATGTAGAATAATGAGCTTTATAAAACACTGCTGATATATTTCCAGTGTATATTCAGATTTATACAAACATAGTGGAGATACTATTAGGTATTATCTAAGTTGATAGAGATAATTAAATATTAGCCATTTGGTAATATTTTTTAAAAGGCGAATCAGCTCGTAACTTCTGACCTCAGAATTGAGATTCACGTTCTTCAGATGCACAAAGCAACAGACACAAAATGATATTTTAAGTGCTGTTTTAAGTAGTGAAATGCTGGTAATAGCTTAAATGCCCATCAACAGGAGAAGGATACACACAGCATGTTATTTAGTCACAGTGGAGCAGAATATACCATAGGGCAGATACAAACATCTATGTGTCAACATGCATAAATATAAAACACAGGTGAACAAGGTTGCCGAACGCCAGTGTGGTTCCCTGGTACTCCTATACATTTTGAAAACACACACAATGATGCGCGATAACTTTTACAGATCTACCAAGACACGGTGAGACATAAAATACGCACGGAAGTGATAAGCACGCAACTTGCAACGGTGAAACAGTGATTATTTCTGGAGATGTAGGAAAGCCTCAGCTATGTCTGTAATACCCTATGTCTTTAAAAATAGTTGAAATGACAATGGCACGACGGTGGACTTTCATTGAGCCAGACGGTGCGTCCCTGTATGTGCACTGTGCTATCGTCTACTTTTCTCTGCATGTTGTTCTAGATACACGGCTAGTGGTTACTAGCGAGTTACGAGAGCAGGACTGCCTGCTTGAGGAGTCTCTGCTCTTGCGCTGAATAGCTGTGTGATCTTAGGCAAGTTACCCAAGCTGTTCTTCAACTTCTTCATCCATAAAGCAAAGGATCGTAATAGCATCTACTTCAGAGGACCTTTGTGAACATTGCGTGAATTAATGCATCAATATCAGCCAGTGACTAGCCTAGCCCTCCATACCCATTACTGTTCGGGGATTTTTAAGAAAATTAAAAGGGTTAACTAAAAAACACAAGTCGTAGAATAATAAGCTGATTCCATGTATGCAAGCTTTATTGTTTATCAGTGTAAACCTCTACGGTCAATACAGGAAACATTAACTGTGAGGTTATATATACCTGTTAGCACAGTGATCACCTCCGGACAAGGAGAGAGAAATAAGGTCTACAAGGATGTCAATGAACACTTCAGCTATCTGTAATAAGAGCAAATACACACACACACACACACACACACACACGCACACACACAATACTTCCTAATGTGGCAGGCACTATTTAAATGCTTTACATAAGGTAACTTATTCAAATCTCACAGCAACTCCACGGCATAAAGAGGTTAAGTGACTTGCCCAAGGTCACTCATGAGGAAAGATTCTGCAATGCAGGTAACTGAGAAGCGGATTCAGTATTTAGACTACACAAAGAATTACAGATGGGGATGTCAACCAGTCTGGCTCCAGGGTCTGTGCTCTTAATCTCCATATGGCTTTTAAATAAATTAATGTTTCATTATAGAAATACGTGATATTCACCATCCACATGGCCCACAAAGGATTCAAAATCAGAATTTATACAGAGGGCTGATAAATTCATTAAAAAATTATGACTCAACCGATGAAAATGGGCAACAGATGTGAACAGGAAATGCAGAGAAGAGGAAACGGAAATGACAAATGGGTTAGTAATTTTGGAAATGCAAATTAAAACAACAATGAAATACGAATTTATAAGCATCAAACTGGCCCAAGATTGAAAATCTGATGATAACAAGTGTCAATCTGGTGGGACAGCAGGAATTCTCATATATTCAGGAAGTGTGTAAATTGCACAGCCACTGTGGTGAGCAGTCTGGCAATATCTAGAAAAGTCGAGGTACATATTCCTTTCAACAGGACAATTCTCCATCTATCTCCCTTTGCTACAAAATCTCACAAGAAGACAAGGACAAGAATATTCACTGCAACTTTCTTGGTAACAGAAAAACTAAAAATAATGCAAACATCTAGAAACAAAAGACTAGGAAAAGTATGATACAGTCCTAGAATTACATAACTGATTGTTAAATCACTTCCAGCTTGGGGTGCCTGGGTGGCTCAGTCGGTTGAGCATCCAACTTTGGTTCAGGTCATGATCTCACAGTTTGTGAGTTCAAGCCCCACGTCAGGCTCTGTGCTGTCAGCTCGGAGCCTGGAGCCTGCTTCGGATTCTGTGTCTCCTTCTCTCTCTGCCCCTCCCCCACTGGTGCTCTGTCTCTGTCTCTCAAAAATAAATAAATGTAAAACAAAAATTAAAAAAAAAATTAGTTCCAGCATGTGTCACAAGTTCATAAATATAAAAGATAACGTTGAGAGACAGTAAGTTTCCTAAGATCCATACGGAATGATACGAAGTACATAAGGTCTGAAAACCAAACTAATTTCATAGTTTATGCTTATATTTATTTACTGATGCCACAAAATAACAGTGCTCAAGGGATCTTTGGGACCCTTTCAAAGGTTCTGTGACATCAAAACTATTTTCATAATATTAAGACACTATGTGCACTCTTATCCCATCATAAATGCGCAACAGTTTTCCATTGGCACGTGACATGTGACCTCACAATAACTGTCGAAGCAGATATTGAGAACCCAGTTATCTTTTGCTGAGCCAAACATAGAGAAATATACAAAACTTAAAACAACATCATTCTTCTTTTATTTGGAAAGTGCAACATAAAAATGTGTTATTTGTATTAATGTCTAATGGGTTCATTATAATTTTAAATAAATTTATAAATATTTCTAAGATTTCTTTGTTTCAAACGCTGTAAATGTTGAGTTATAATCCATACAAAGAAAAATATTTGGGGTCCTCAATAAACATGAAGGTTGCAAAAAGATTTTGAGACCAAAACGTTTGAGAACTGCTGGTAAACATGGGCGAGACGGACTTGAAGTTCAAGGTTCTGGTTACTCGGGGCTGCGCAGGGGGAGACAAAGTGATGGGATCTGGGGGCGGGGACTGTGGGCCTTTAAGGCATTTGCAACATTTTTTTCCTATACCAAAGCAAGGTAACAGCAAAACAGAGCTCAATAATACTACTGGGTGGTAGTAATATTGTATTTTTGTATCTCTTGGTGTATTGAAAATAGTTCGTAATAAAAGAGGAATACAGTCATAAGCATATTACTTAGACTGATGGACGTAATTACCAGAAATACTAATAGCCACAATAGTTAAGAAGCTTCCAGTGGGGTGCGGAACTAGAGGTGGGCGAGCAAGCGTGGGAGAGGACTGTTCTTCGTAGAAGATTCTTTTGTGCCATTTCATTTGTTACTGTGCACACCCACTATACCTGCATAAAAATAGAACTTTAAAAAAAAAGGCAAAAACTTCGTGAACGACGCAAAACATACAGAGATGAGGGTAAAATCTGGAAGGGAACAAAGTAGAACCGAGTAGCAGTTGTGTTAGGATGTTGGGATTACAGAGAAGTTTCCTTTCACTTCCACATATTCCGTAACGTGGCCGTATTGTGTATACAGTATAAGATTATTATTTAAGTTAGCGGCGCATCAAAAAAGACGCAGAACTATTCTTTTCTCCTGAGGAAGAAATTGATGATGGCTGTCATCTGGGTTCTTTTTATTCTTCTCGTTCTTTTCACATCATTGCCAACCTTTTATACCTTAAAGACTATGATCACAGATAGATTCTTTTTTTAACTTGTAACTGTAGGAGCCTGTCTTTAGAGACGCAATTAACTCCATGGAAGAATACAAAATTGGTGCCGTGTCATCAGGGCACATTCAGCACGACACCACGTCTTTCAGGGTTCGCTTACAGCCGTGCTAAATCAAATCTAAATCCTGATATAAATAACTGGATGATGATCCACATCGGAGGTTCAAATGAACTATTTATTGTATCCTTTATTGTGTACCATATCCTCTGTGTCAGTGACAGCTGTTTGCTGGATAAAAGCGGGATGCTATACGAGGGGGGTTCACGGAGCAGCTGGCCTGGCTCTATATTCATGGGCTCCACCGCAGCAGGCAAGGTGAACATACATGGACATCAAGATGACAGTTTCAGTTCAGAGGACCTCGTCCAGGACCCCTTCCCCAGGACGGGAGAAGCACAGGTGGCAGGAAGGGTCTAGGAAGTTTTTGTTTTGCTTTGTCTTTAATGTGGGGCATTTAAAGAATGATTCCTAGGGCACCATATAAACTAACGGAAGGCAGGGGTGCGTGGGTGGCTTAGTCAGTTCAGCATCTGACGTTGGCTCAGGACGTGATCTCACGGTTCGTGAGTTTGAGCCCCACATCGGGCTCCTCACTGACAGTGCAGAGCCTGCTTGGGATTCTCTCTCTCTCTCCCTCTTTGTCTCAAAATAAATAATCTTTAAGAAAAATTTTGAAAAGGACCTTTCCTATACCGTGGCCAGGTTAGACTGAAAACAAAACAAAACAAAACAAAAAATAAACCAGAATTTCCACGCATGGAATCAGAAATAAAGAATTTTTGAGGGGAAGGAACGTTTCAGTGGGTGATCAGGGAGTACAGAATTTCCTAGGACTGTCAAAACAAATTACTCCAAACCCGGTGGCTTAACACAACAGAAATGTATTATCTCACAGTTCAGGAGGTGAGAAGTCCAAAATCAAGGCATCTGCAAGGCTGATTCCTTCTGGAGGCTCTGAGGGAGAATCTGTGCCAGGCCTCTCTCTCCTGGCTTCGGCTGTTGCTGGCAACCTCTGGTCTTCCTCGGCTTGGAGCCACAGCTCTCCAATCTCTGCCTCCTTCTTCATATGGCCCTGCGTCTCTGTGTCCCCTTCTCTTCTTGTAAGGACACCAGCCATTGCATATATGGGCCACCCTAAATCCAGGATGATTTCGTCTTGAGGTCTTCAATTAACTGCATCTGCCAAGACTGTATTTCCAAGTAGGGTCGCACTCTGAGATCCCAAGTGGACATGAGTTTCGGGGCGGGGGGGTACATCATTCAATCCACTATACAGGGCCAAGCAAAACAAATATTAAAGGCACATGCCACAGGATCCGATTCTGGCTGCAAGTAATGGGGAACTGACTAACACAGGCCGTTCAAGAGAACTCTATGCAGACCACAAAGGAGGTCACGGAAGTTTTCCAAAACAACGAAAATCATTTCCGATTTGTTCTGTCCACCCATCATCCATCCATCCATCCATCCATCCATCCATCCAAGGATCTACTCATCAGTATGACTTTTGAACATCTATATGTTTTGCACGGTGCTGGATACGAAGTCCCTTTTTTAAAATGTTTGTTTATTTTGAGTGAGAGAGAGAGAGAGAGAGAGAGACAGTGCAAGCAGGGAGGCACAAAGAGACAGGGAGAGAAAGTAGATCCCAAGCAGGCTCCACACTAAGTGTGGAGCCAGATGCGGGCCTCGATCCCATGATCCTGGGATCCTGGGATCAAGACCTGAGTCGAAACCAAGAGTTGGACACTTAACCAACTGAGCCACTTAAGCGCCCCTGGATATGAAGTACTTTTAATGGAAACTGAGGCTTCACAGGAATTATTAAATGTAATGGAACATAATCTCATACACCCTCAAATAAGCTGTAATGCCACTTTGCAAACAGATGATTGCATATACATGGGCAAGGGACTAGAAAGGCATTTATAAGAACAACTATAAAACATGCTATAGTTTGCTACCATCACATAGACTTACTATACACGTGTGTGTGTGCGGAAGGACAGACAGAGAGACTGACTGGCTAGATGGGTAGCTGGATGCATGCTCTCACATCCCATTTTCTCTTTCTGGATGAGCGAGAACATTATGTCGCACACTTCAGTCTCCTTTGCAGCTAGGCTGGAAGCATGCCACTGAATCCTGACCAGGGAAATCGGGTGGTGGCGATGTCCGTCACTTGGAGGTCTGAAAAAATATCCCCCCATACCATTTCCCTTCTGTGGAGATCACGGGGGCGTGCGCGGAAGAGGCATGGATCCCTGAACCGTGAAGAAGCAAGACTCAGTCGGGCCACGATTCACATCAGACAGCGACGGGGAGTAAGAAACAAACCTCTCATAGGGTAAGCCATTGAGCCTCTGGGTTATTCATTACCGTAGTCATGCTACTTACCTTGTGTCCCATGACTGGCTGTACAAGGTCAGCTCGGGCCAAGGACGTTGAGGACGGCCATCCCCAAGCTCTAGCTTACTGAGCTGCTCAAATGAACGCTGTAGACGGATAATTTCTACTCAAGATCTTATTCGGCCAGCTCTCCTCAGGGACACCACGTACGATGGGTAACACTACTTGTCCGTTCGCAGCGCGGAGTCTGGCCGAGTTCATTTCTGGGTGCCTTCTCTGTGGCAGACCCGCACGCACACTGTGTCACTCAGGTCCTTTTTCAGATGGATCCTAGGACAGCATGCAGCCCCCAGAATCTCCCTGGAATGACCACGCCTCCTTAGGTCCTTCTTGCCAACACCACGGGCAACCCTGCCCAGCCCCTCAGGAGGTGTCGAGGAGCAGAGGTTCCTATGCTGCCCTGCCCCCCTGGATGAGAGCCAGGACCAGCATCAGGGGGCTCTCCGGCCCCAGCTCTCCGGCTCTAGGGCAGGCAGCAGTCCCCATAGCTAAACCCGCACAGAAAAACCTAAAGGTGGACGAGATGCCTCTGTGTCAGCGTGGGACCTGTGTGTCTTTACCACACTTCCTTTGGCTAAGCTGCCCTTTCCATTAACGCTTCGGTCACACGACTATGACTTAGGACTACTCGCCGTCCCCTGGGTGGCAATGCCCTCCGCCCTGCCCCTCTCCCAGCCGTTCCTCCGGAACATCGGACACACGCTCGTGTTGCCTCTGCGAAGCCTCCCCAGCTTCCCTGGGGTTGGGAGAGCTTCCTCCTCGGGCTCACCGAGCGCTCAGTTCACACCCTGTTCTGGTACTTATCAACTCGGACTTCCGTTTATCTGACTGAAAGCCCATCTTGCCAACCGAACTGTGAACTGGTCAGGAGCAGGGATGTGCTGATTTTCCCTTATCCAAAGACCTTGTTCCTCAACTTCCGGGACACTCCACAATCTGGGCTCTCTTTCTGTCGCTGGCTGCTTCTAGGTCCCCAGGGTCATTCAGCAGGCCTCTTCCCTCGTCTGACTCACTCCGCAGATGACTGCATCCCATCTGGAGCTACCAAGATCTCTGATGTCCCCCAAGGTTGTATCTCCAGTGCAAACCTCTTCCCTGAGCTCCAGGTACCAATATGCAAAAGATCTGCCCACCTCCGATTCAAAGTCCGTCTGATGCGTGTCTCCGAACAGAGCCAAACTCCTCCCTCCGCCAGGAGTTGGGCGCACTTCCTTACAACGTGCTCCTTCCTTAACATTTCCCCATCAGAGAACCGGAATAACACTCTTCTTCCATTTTCCCAGTCCCCAAACCTTGTCGTTCTGGACGCCAGTCCTTCGTGTCCCGCTTCTAACCTGTGAGAACATGCTGTGGGTGTCACCGTCCAGAATTGGAGCACCGCTCGTCCCCTCCGTTAACCTGAGCCACCATCACCTCCTGTTTGGACACCATACCCGCCCTCACGACAGAACTCCAGGAGAGAGCCAGAACGGTCCTTTTACATCTTACCTAATCTCGTCACTTTCTCACTCAAAGCCTCAAAGCCTTCCTATCATATTTCAGATAAAACACAGACTCCTTACCTTGGACTACAAGGTACACCCCCCTGCAGGACCTGACCCAGCTGCTC
Source organism: Panthera leo (assembly GCF_018350215.1). NCBI lineage: Eukaryota > Metazoa > Chordata > Mammalia > Carnivora > Felidae > Panthera > Panthera leo. The sequence goes on from NC_056689.1 coordinate 14,407,804, forward strand.
TGTGCCCTCATCCCTGTCACTCTGGCCACACGCTTGTCTTCCCTCCTATTCTGCCAACAGCCAAGCCCACTCCTGCTCCGGGGCTCTGGCCCAAAACAGACACTTAAAACTCAGTGGAAGGAGCTGAGGAGCCTAGAAGACAGAGTCCACGTACAGGAGGTGGAAAATAGAAGAGAAAAGCAAAGATAATTAGAGGACCAGGGCCAGGCTAGGAAATGTAACATTCAAATGACAGAAGTTCCAGAAAAGGAAAAGACAAGGGAAGAAACTATCTATGATACTGTTCAAGAAAATTCAGTAGAATGGAAACACAGGAGTTTCCTAGCGCTAGGCCCAACGGATGAAAATAAACTCACATCAAGGCAGACTGTTCTGAAATACAGGAAATACTACAAAGGTGCATTCAAAGGATCAGGAATTAAATTTGCTTCATGTTTCCCAAAAGCAGCTTTGAAAGTTAAAAGGCAGAAGAATAAGACCTTCAAACTCTCAAGGATCATTACTGCCAAATCCAGCCAAGTTATCATCTAAAAACAGACTAAAGACATGGGCAGAAACGCAAGGTCTCAAAACCTCCTTCCCACGTACCCTTCCGTTGTATGCTTCTAGATGATGTGTTCCACCAGAAAAAGGGGGAAATCCAAGGGGTGCCTGGGTGGCTCAGTCAGTTGAGCATCTGACTTTGGCTCAGCTCATGATCTCACAGTTTGTGAGTTCGAGCCCCGCGTCAGGCTCTGTGCCGACAGGTCGGAGCCTGGAGCCTGTTTCAGATTCTGTGTGTGTGTGTGGGGGTGTGTGTGTGTGTGTGCACCTCTCCCACTCATGCTGTCTCTCTCAAAAATGAAAATAAACATTAAAAATTTTTTTTTAAATTTTTTAAAAAGGGGGGGAAATCCAGGAAAGGGGAGGAACATGATGCAGGAGTCAGAAGCGAATACCCAGGATGAGAAATCTAAGAGATTTCTCTAAGACGACAAAATTTTTGGAATGCTTATGTGCCCTAAATGCTTGCACAAGGTTTAAATGGGTGGACAGGGGAAAACTAAGCAAGCAAAAAATGTAGTAATCAATTTCAGGAAAAATCAAAGCTTGCTCAGGAAAGGAACAGTAATCATAGTTTACTATAAGCTCAAGAGGAAACAGAATTTAAATAAAAAGAACAGGAATAATGATATTGAAAAAATTATAATCTAGGGGTACCTGGGTAGCTCAGTCAGTTGAGTGCCCGATTCTTGATTTCAGTTCAAGTCATGATCTCACGGTCGTGAGATCGAACTCCCCCATCAGTTTCCATGCTGAGCGTGGATCTTGCATAAGATATTCTCCCTCTCCCCCCACATACAGATTTTATATATATATATACGTATATATATATATATATATATATATACACGTATATACATGTATATACGTATATACGTATATACGTATATATATATACACACACATATTTATATATAATATATTTTAATATAGATTTAATATATATATGTTGCATATATGCATACACACACACACACACACACACACATATATATATATATATATATATATATATATATATATACCCCTCTGCCCCTCCTCTGCTCATGCTCTCTCTGTTTAAAATAAATTAAAAAATAATTTTAAATTATGATCTAAGTAAGTCAGGACAATGGATGGCTGGGCAGGGTACTTGGGGACAGGGGAACACAGAAAAGGCAGCTAAATTCTTACTTCTTAAAAAAAATTTTTTTAACATTTATTCATTTCTGAGAGTGAGAGTGAGCATGAGCAGGGGAAGGGCAGAGAGAGAGGGAGACACAGAATCCGAAACAGGCTCCAGGCTCTGAGCTGTCAGCACATAGCCCGATGAAGGGCTCGAACTCACGGACTGCGAGATCATGACCTGAGCCAAAGTCAGACGCTCAACCAACTGAACCACCCAGACACCCCTAAATTCTTACTTTTTGTTTTTAAAATTTTTTTAATGTTTATTTATTTTTGAGATAGAGAGAGACACAGCATGAACGGGGGGAGGGTCAGAGAGAGAGGAAGACACAGAATCTGAAGCAGGCTCCAGGCTCTGAGCTGTCAGCACAGAGCCTGATGCGGGGCTCGAACTCACAGACCGTGAGATCATGACCTGAGCCGAAGTCAGACACTTAACCAACTGAGTCACCCAGGCGCCCCTAAATTCTTACTTTTTATAGTACAAAGTCAACAGATAATGCCCAAGGCGGCACACTCAGATATGATGAATGCAATTTAGAAATACAGAATTAAACACCAAGCAAGTCAACTAAAAGAGCTGTAACAGACTTCCCTGAGGAACGGGAAAATGGCTGTTCTGTTTGCCTACAAACCTGATGAGACTATTTGACTCCTATGCACTCACACATGAGACCTAATTTTTAAAAATCAGGGAATAAGCAATTGGCTTATCCTGGAGAAGACTAGAAATTTCAGTATTAGAGAAGGAGAAGGGTCATTCTGGCAGCTTCTCTCCCGTGACTCTTCCAAGGGACCCCTCCATGGCATCAGCAGTCACGTGCTCCTTCACTACTACAAAGCCTGGAAATCAAAAAGGAGGTCCAACGGATCCAGAGGAGACCTGGGTCCTTTCTGAGTTCACACATGGGTGGTGACTTCTTTTCTCCAAAGAGACAGTGAGATACACGATTCGGCATGAGAACCATGGTCTTGTGAACATAACAGGACTCTATGAGCCCCTGCGCATATGACTGAGCACATGAATGGGGGCCCTGTGGGAAAGACCATCTGCACCAAGAAAGTGGGTGGGCTGGTAGGGAGGAGATCGTTTGGAATGAGAGAGGGGATCCAACTCAAGAAGACATCCGGCTGTGGATCTCTGGGTGCAAAAGGGGTAAACTCGCAGTAAATTCTTACACACGTTTTGGCTTTTTTCTCCTGTCCCGACTCCTTGACCCCAATGACGGTCACAGGTTGGGAAAGCAACACACCGATGATCTTTTCCTGTCCGCACAGGCAGAAAACTGGCAGCGAAATAAGATGTGCTTTGTCTCATTCTCCCATCAGAGGTCAGACTAACAATGGCAGACTCCAAAAGCAATGTGCACCAGGAGAAGAAGCGTTAGAATCAATCCATCTTTCTCCTGGTCTCCCCACCTCCAAGCTTCTCATTAAAATTCTGGGTGGTCTATGGCTTTACATGTGAACGCTATGGGTGTTACAAATGCATAGTACCACACAACGTGTGTGTGTGTGTGTGAGTGTGTGCGCGCGCACGCATCAGGTAAGCTACACGAAATTGCTCTTTTGTGGGTAAAAACCCAGTCAAATGTTGGCAGTTTCACGTTATAGAACCGAAGAGTCTCGCCATATTCTCATGCCAGTCCTCTGAATTAGAGTTAGATTTGTTAATCCCGTTTTATAGATGAAGAAGGAGTCTTGGGGGACTTCATGCTTTGTAACTGTGCTTTCCCAAAGCAGTGTCAAGGCAACCCAGTCTGTGACCCGAGGGTCTACAGTTAGATCCCATGTTGGGGCAGTTCTGTGTGCTGGAAGTGCCCTGGGGACCTGTAGGCACATCCTCCTCAGCTGCTACCTGATGCCACCACGAATCCCCAGGAAACAGGCTCACTGCTTCCCTACATCCAAACCAACAGGGGGAGCACAGGGCAGCACTGACGGGGGGAGGCACGTCCACAGGTGCAGCTCAGTGGCGGCCTGGAGGAGAGGGGTCTGATCGCGGTTGGTTTGTTTTTTGTTTTTGTTTTGGAGGTTTTTGTTTCTCTGTTTGGTTTTGGTTAGAATCCAGCAAGTATAATAGTTTCTGTAAAAGGTAATCTTGAAAACAGTGCATTCTGTCTGGCTAAATCAGATTTCAGAAGAAAAAGGACCATGTCAGCTAAGGGCTACATTTAACATCAGATATTTAATTTAGATTATTTAATACAATTTAAAAAGCTCTCTAGGAATATTTGGCCAAAATCTCTTCGGCCAAGGAGCATGGCAGAAAAACTCTTCTTAAAAAAATAAAGGGAAAGAGACAAAGGAAGAAATTTAGCACAGAATTGGAACTTAGAAAGAATGGGGAGCACAGGGACATAGCTAAGAAAAGGGGGGTGGGGAATAGTCAGACGTGAAGGATTTTTTTCAGATTGATCTCAATTACTGCATTTTTTCCCCAGGAAAATAGAGGAAGATGGGTTTCACCTGTTTGTCAATGGAGTCTCTAAACTGCATGTGTGGTTTTCTGGCAGGGCAGGATCTGGGGATCTGGGTAGCTGGGGTTCAGAGGAGTAATGCCCATCTTCCACTTTGCTCCTGGGGCCCCACGTCCACCTCACTTTACTGCACCCTGCCCCCAGGCACGGGTCGGTTTACTGCCCATCCGTTCCCCCTGTAGACTGATAGCCCGTCCACAAGGCTGGGGTCCAGCGTCCCATTCACTAAGCAATGGAATATAGCTTAGCCACAATAAAGAGGGAAAGCCTGCCATTTTTAACAACATGGATGGACCTTGAGGGCATTATACCAAGTGAAATAAGAGTAAGACAAATACTGTATGATCTCGCTTATATGTAGACTCAACACAAACTCACAGATATGGAAGACAGACTGCTGGTTGCCAGTGATATGAATAGATATGCCACAATATCCTTATCCATTCATCCATCAAGGGACACTTAAGTTGCTTCCATGTCTTGGCTACTGTAAATAATGCTATGAACATGGAGGTGCATATATCTTTTTGAGTTAGTGTTTTCATTTCCTTTGGATATATACACAGAAGTGAAATTTCTGGATGATACGGTAATCTTACTTTTAATTTTTTGAGGAGCATCCATACCGTTTTCTCTAAATTTTTTTTAACATTTATTTATTATTGAGAGACAGAGAGACACAGAGCACAAGCAGGGGAAGGGCCGAGAGATGGAGAGACACAGAATCTGAAGCAGGTTCCAGGCTCCGAGCTGTCAGCACAGAGCCCGACACGGGGCTCACACTCAGAAACCACGAACGAGATCATGACCCGAGCCAAAGCTGGACGCTCACCCGACTGAGCCACCCAGGCGCCCGTTCTATAACGTTTTCCATAGTGGCTGTACCAACTTATATTCCGAAGAGTGAATGAGGGTTCCCTCTTTTCCACATCCTCTCCAACACCTGCCATTTCTTGTTGTTTTGATAACAGCCATTCTAACAAGTGAGAGGTGGTATCTCATTGTGGTTTTGATGTGTATTTCTCTGACAATTAGTGATTTTGAGCATCTTCTCATGTAACTATTGTCCATCTCTCTCTCTTTTTTGGAAAAATGTCTATTCGGGTCTTGTGCCCATTTTTTAATCAGGCTCTGTTCTGCTACTGAGTTGTAGGAGTTCTTCATGTGTTTTGGATATTAACTCCTTATCAGATAAATGATTTGCAAATATTTTCTCCTGTTTTGCAGGCTGCCTTTTTATCTTGTGGATGGTTTTCTTTGATGTGCAGAAGCTTTTTAGCTTACCGGAGTTAGTTGCATTTGTTTATTTTTGCCACTGTTGCCTTTGCTTTTGAAGTCAAATCCAAAAACTCACGGCCAAGACTGACATCAGGCAGCTTACCACCTATGTTCTCTTCAAGGAGCTTTATGTTGTCAGGTCTTACATTCAAATCTTCAATGCATTTTGAGTTTAATGTTTGTGTAAGGTGTTAGATAGGGTCCAAGTTCATTCTTTTAGCACGTAGCTGTCCAGTTTTCCCAACACCACTTACTGAAGACATTGTCCTTTCCCCCACTGGGCGTTCTTGGCATCCTTGCCAAAAATCAACAACAAATGTTTTTTCAATGGATCAAGGAAGAAGGGTTTGTCAACATGTTATTTACAGGCAGGTTTCCAGAAGCTTACTTCTGGAACTTCCAGAACTTCCAGAAGCTTCCAGAACTTACTACAGCATCAGGCAAGTCTCTTAAGCTCAAGGCTCGTATTAATTATTTGGTCCACAAAGCCTTTCCCAGCTGCTCCCCAGACCATCACCTAACAGCAGAACTACCCACACCACACAGTGCTCTCCAGTTCTGATTACTGCTTCCTTCCCTGACGGGAGTTCCTCTAATGAAACTACTCCTAGGATCAGAAGCTAGGGGCAAAGAAGGGCCATGGCCAGTGCAAGGAGAGGTGGAGGATGGCACTGGAGATTTGACTGAGATCCTCTATCCCTTGGGCCTCCTAATCCCCACCATGTTCTTCTCAGTCCTCATGTTCACGGTCAGAAGGCCGCACTCCAGTGCACAGCTCTGCCTGCTGCCTCTCTTTATCATGTCTGTTTTCATAAGATCTGGCCGACTGGTAGAGCTTTACCTGACTTTATTAACTTAATTCTTTCCTTCTGCTGGCCTAATTTGATACTCTACTCCTTTGTGATTGATTCCCCTTCAGAATTCCCCCTTTGACCCATCCTGCTTACTCAACACACATGTTGTCACCATCTGAAACTATCCTGCTTCTGTACAACCGTATTCTTTCATTATTTATCTCCCCTCCTTGGAACACAAGCTGTGAGTATGGGGAACATTTTTTTTTCTCACTGCTAAACACCCAGTGGTATTTAAAACATGGTAGGTTCTTGGGGCGCCCGGGTGGCTCAGTCGGTTGAGCGGCCAACTTCGGCTCAGGTCACGATCTCGCGGTCCGTGAATTCGAGCCCCGCGTCGGGCTCTGTGCTGACAGCTCGGAGCCTGGAGCCTGTTTCAGATTCTGTGTCTCCCTCTCTCTGACCCTCCCCAGTTCATGCTCTGTCTCTCCCTGTCTCAAAAATAAATAAAAACGTTAAAATTAAAATTAAAATTAAAAAAAATTTTAAAACATGGTAGGTTCTCAATGAATGTTAAATGAGTGAATTATAAATGAATAAACAAAATCTTCTTCTCATCCAAACAACTAGTCACTCTTTTATCAATTTTATTTCTTTAATACGGCTCACATCTGTACCTTTCTCTCCATCATCTGTGACTATTTTATGTCAGTCCCTCACTTTTTCCTGCCGAGAGAACAGCCTTCTGGTCTACCTATGGCTAAGCTAATAACTCCACTCTCCATTCCTTATATCCCTACCAGATGGGCTGAAACACAAGACGAATCATATCACTGCTCTGCTTGGGACCTTTCCACGGCTCCCCATCACCTGTCCTGGCTCGCCTGATGCCCTGAACTAGGTATATACAGCCCCCTGTGACCTGGACCCCCTCTTGTTCTCAGCACCCTCTCTCTGCGCCCGCTTAATTGAACTATGGGCAGTTCCCTCACGCTGGATGCTTCAAAAAAAACTTTTAATTTTAAAATAGTTTCAATTTATAGAAAAGCTTGAGAAGACAGTAGAGTGGATTCCCATATATCCTACATGGAGATTCTCCAATCATTAACATCTTCCATACGTGTGACAATTACTGAATCGACATTGCTATATTATTATGATTAAGCAACATCCATATATCATTCAGATTTCCTTAGTTTTCCCTAACATCCTTTTTCTATTCCTGGATCCCACCCAAGGTATCGCACGACGTTCAGTTGTCGTGTCTCCTTAGACTCCGCTAAGCGGCTGTGATCCTTTCTCAGGCTTTCCTGTATTTTGATGATCTTGACAGGTTTGAGAAGTACGGTCAGGTATCAGGCAGGATGTCCTTCGTCTGGGATCTGATGGTTTTCTCGTGTTACGAGTTTACGAGCCATAGGTCGACGAGGAAAGGAAGAATCCAGATGTAAAGTGCCCTTCTCATCACATCGTCTCAAGTGTACCTGCCACCAGCATGACTTATCACTGGAATGTTGGCCCTGATGACCCGGCCGAGGGGGTATTTGTCAGGTTTCTTTGAAGTTATTCTCCTCTCCCCGTTTCTATGCTCTCTACTCCTTAGAAGGATGTCACTAGGCACAGCCCTCCCTTAAGGATGAGGAGATATGTTCCACTTCCTTGAGAGCACAGTGTCTACATAAATTATTTGGAATTCTTCTATAAGGCAGATTTGTCTCTTTGCCCCCATTTTTTAATTTACTCAATTATTTATCTGTACCAGTTTGGATTCGTGCCGATTTAGTCTGTGCTTTGCGTTATAATTAACTACTACTTTTCATTTGACTCAAATCATTCCAACTTTGTCTGCTAGAAGTTCTTTCAGCTGCTCATCTGGCCCTATAACACACCCACATCAATGCCTGCCTGTTGATTTGTCTGAGTACTTCCTTACTTCCTAGCAGGATAGAACATTCCAGGCTCATTGGCACATTTCTGCTCCAGGCCTAAAATCAGCAGGTCTCCAAGAAGTCCTGCTTCATCTTATTGGAGAAGTGTAGAGGAAATCACGACCCAAGCACTGGGCAAGGCCTGTGGTCTCTTACCTCTGTGTTTCTTCTACGGGTCACCTCTTTGCCACCCTCCTCTCCTCCTTCATCCCCCTTCCTTGCTAAGATAATTCCTCATGGTCTTCAAAACTCAGGGGGGTTACCTCCTTTTTCAGGGAAACTCTTTGACTCCTCCCGCTCCACCCCTCCAAGGCAGAGCGTTCGGTCCTGCTCTGTGGTCTCGCCCTTTCTGCGTTGTATTGTTCTAATGTGCTCGCTTGTTGGGACTTTTCTCCACTGGACTGAGATGCCTTTGAGCAGAGACAATATTCACAGCTTCTAAGAAAGGGTCAGACACAGATGGGTCTACACAGGTTAGAAATTCACTACATATTTCTTTTTGGTAAATGTATTAATAGATGCCTAACTAAATGGTATATGCCACATATTTTGATTTTTTCCCTTGACCTTTTGAGAACAGTAAGCACTATCATCCCTAAAGTACTTCTGAGAAATGCCTGAGTGAGTTTGCTGATGGCCATGCTCACTGTAAGCACCAAGGCCTGTATTCACCAAAGTGCTGTCTTATGGGTGAAAAGTTGGGCACAAAACACACTCTTAACTACAGTATAGCATGAGGTTGATCACATTACACATTACCAGCAACATCTGTCAAAAAAAAAACTTCTTCGGTAGATAAAAGACTGAGAAATGGCCCTACAATGGGAATAACCTAACCACAAATAAAAGCCTGATTGGTCCGTGTGGACGGGCAAGGCCAGGAGTGACCACAGGATGGTTCTGCCCCCAACAGACTCGCAAAGGCATCACGAGAGCCCTCAAGTTCTCTGCCACGGTTTGAAGAGCCTGAAAAGCATCATGGCCTCATTACAACATCTGATGTCCACGTCAGCCTGTTACGTCGCCCAGGGTGCCAGGCCCAATTATCATGCTAGTCAAGAGTTGGAAAACATAGTTATGTATTGCACAAACACAAAAGAAATGACTGATCACTCAAAAAAATCCAGTTGGCAGGTAAGAAATTCCAAACGTAGAGCTCTTGGGGAGGCTCTTCTACTTTTTCACTTCAAAGAAGGAATAATGTGTGGGGTTAGGGGCTTTGTATCAACGTTGGCACATGCACATGTCAAGAGAACGATGAGTCTATTTCAGAACCCAAACTACAGAATCCCTTCTCCGAGCCCTGCTGCTTGCTTCCTTCCACTGCTGTCCAATCCCAAGAACCCATCTTCCCAGAGCACCGAACCTGGGGTGATTTGCCAGCCCCAGGGTGACCTCTGTGTCCAAAGTCCTGAGGGGACGATGGATGGGGGAGTGGCCTGCAGGGTCAGCCAACAAATAAATTCAGACTTAGAATCACAAGACCGGCACAGGCCAGGTGTCCTGATGCACCCCAGGGGCTCCCTGAGCCTCAACTTCCTCACCACAAAAAGAAAGGCTGGATAGAGGTTCTTTCTAAAATCTATAATCTTCACAGCTATATGTCTTTACGAGGCTTTCTGAGAACCAGGTGCTCAATGACTATATTAGTCTTGCATTTCTTGGATCCTACAATAGCAAATGGATGCTCTGGGGCCGTCTGTAAGTGGCTCCTTTAAAGCATGAGCTATAAAATGCCTTTATTCAGGGAGGACAAGCCTAGGAACACTGCAGGGAGTTTTCAGGGCTGAGGAAGGAGAGGCTGCTGGAGACCTATGCTCAGCTTTTTAAGCCATTTCCCAGCCTACAACCCGGGCCTCTCACTCTATTCAGAAGAAAGAAAATAACTCGCAATAAAAAATTCTGTAGCACGAAAAGAACTGCTGCTAATTAGAATCTTCTACAACCTAAGGTTCCTAGGAGGTACTGAAAGAGAAAAAATGAGCATCTGGAGAGCAGTCTGACTGCGAGCGAACTTTCGGCAAGCTCATCTCCTCCTACTGCCAGTTCATGATGTAGGAAAGCGTAATCTCCAATAGAGAAGCGGGAGTCCGAAAGGAAGGGAAAAAGCAAAGGAACAGGTAGTCTGCTGTCTGAATATTTGATTTTGAACTTCACGAAGAGCAAAGGTCTTTATGATGACCTGCCTTTGCCCGTGGTTTTAATCTACATTTCTAAGCACAGAGTATTGTGTTAATGATGCAAATAGAAATAGATCCTACCAGAGAATGTATCCAAGGGGAAACGAATAAATACAGGGGAATGTGAAGTCTTTAAAAGCTAATAAATGATGACTAAGAGCCCCACACATTACAAATGAGGTCAGAATGACCATCACTACACTGCGATGATATCCCCCCAGGTAACGAGGAAGTAAAGGCTCCCTTCAAAACTGGGATTTCAGACTTGTTTCGCAGGGGACGGGGGATGGCCCAGGAGCAAGGACAGACCCACGTGGCCGCAGAAATGGCCCACAGCACAGAACCTCGTTCTCAGCGCTGCTGTCCAAGCTGCTATCACCACGGGGAACATTCATGCTGTTGCTCAGGAGTTGCCTGGGGTCACAGTTATGAGGCCGCATTACGACTCAATGTGCCCTTGAATGGAGAATTTTTCAACCAATTAGCCCCTGGCTCTTGGCATTCTCAGATTTCACATTCGTAATTTTAGCCATTCAAGCCCTGGGGCGGGGGGGGGGGGGGGGGGGACCGTTTCTGAGGACTGAATTTTAACCACATATGGTGAGCTATGGATACTGGGTCTGAAGATACCGAGTGAGGAAGGGGCTATAATGATTAAGCATCCACTTGGCTAGGCTACAGGGTCCAGTTCCTTAGTCACACACCAGTGCAGATGTTGCTGTGTGAAATATTTTTTAGATGTAATTGACATGTAAATCTGTAGACTTTGAGTAAAGCAGATTACCTTCCTTAAGGTGGGTGGGCCGCACCCAATCAGTAGAAGGACTTAATAGAAAAAAGACTGACCTCCCCTGTGCAAGAGGGAATTCTGCCAGTAGATCTTCGGATTTGAACTAGAAGTCTTGCCTGGAGCTCTAGCCTGCCAGCCTGCCCTGCAGATTTGGGCTTACTTGTCCCCACAATCTCATGAGCCAATTCCTTAAAATAAATCTCTTTTTCTCTCTCTGCCTCTCTCTCCATATGTGTTTGTGTGTGTGTATACATACATACATATTTATTTATTTATAAATATGTATTTATAACAGAGAGGTCACTCTATCTCATGAAGGCAGCAAGAGCTGCCAAGAAAGTTTTCTTCTAGACTTGGTGAAAACACACTTTTCTGTCATTTGGTCTCCATTCTGGTGCTGGCAAACAGGCCAGGCAGTTCCTCTGGGCTAAACAGAAGCCTGCGTCCACCCGGTCAGGTTGGAACACAGGCCAGATGGGAGCTGATCTGGGTCTTCTTTCGAGGGCTTCAAACATCTAGCTGCTGTTACTTGAATTCTCAATGCAACTGACGCGTACGACTGTTTCCTCTCCGGAAAGGCAGCGTGCCATCAGTGCAGACAGCCAACGAGGAAATTATATTAGGGAGAGAGAAAAAGTAGGAGCTGCAAGAAATTTATAGGCCAATTACAGCATTTCCCAAATGACCGCCTGGACCATACTGCCAAGATAACATATGTATCAAGGAAATGTAAATCAAAACGAGATTTTGGCAGAGATAACGTGAATCGCTGCTTCCTATGAATGATCTCATTCACAGGCACAGGAGGGCAGGGGGAAAGGAAAGGAAGGGGGAGGGGGAGGGGGGAAGGGGGAGGGGGAAGGGGGAGGGGGGAAGGGGAAGGGGAAGGGGAAGGGGAAGGGGAAGGGGAAGGGGAAGGGGAAGGGGAAGGAAAGGAAAGGAAAGGAAAGGAAAGGAAAGGAAAGGAAAGGAAAGGAAAGGAAAGGAAAGGAAAGGATAGGATAGGATAGGATATATGGGTAGGAGAGACGGGGACAGTCAGCAAAGAAAAATCTGCGGAAGATCCCTCCCCTCTAGCCTCCTGCGTTTCTGGCTGCACAGCCAGGAGAGCCGGCTAAATGGAGGGGGTGGGGCAGGGCTATGTCCTGGGCCCTGTCTTCCTCTGGGAGCTTTAAGTAATGAGAGCAATAAAACAGCCAACGTTTTCTAGAAATTACTATGTCAGGTGCAGTTGATCCTCATTACTCATAGGTACCATTTCTGCAAGTTCACCTACTGGCTACAATTTATCTGCAACTCCAAAATTAACATCATCTGCCAACATGCCCAGAAAGGTGAAATGTCTGTGTTGCCCGACCTGCCATGTTCCCAGCCAGGCTGAAACACAGAAAGGCCTTCTCGTGTCGGCCCTCATACTGTAAAATCCATTTGTGCTCTACCTAATGCCACCTGTTTTGCATTTCTGTGTTTCTGTTGGTAATTTCGCTGGTTAAAATGACCCTTGAGGGGCGCCTGGGTGGCTCAGTCGGTTAAGCGTCCGACTTCGGCTCAGGTCATGATCTCACAGTCCGTGGGTTCGAGCCCCGCATCGGGCTCTGTGCTGACGGCTCAGAGCCTGGAGCCTGCTTCGGATTCTGGGTCTCCCTTTCTCTCTGCCCCTCCCCCGCCTGCACTCTGTCTCTCAAAAATAAATAAACATTAAAACAAAATTTTTAAAAAATTGACCCCTGAGCGTATATAATACTGGCATGCTGTTTTTTGCTCCTGGGTGCAAGAAGGCTGCAATGTGCCTTCCGTGAGTTACAGAAGCTTCCGGTAGACACGAGTCATAGTGTGAATCAGTAATATGTATTAAACAAGGAGTCTTTTTTTTTTTCACTTTTTTTTTTTTTAACATTTATTTATTTTTGAGACAGAGAGAGACAGAGCATGAACAGGGGAGGGGCAGAGAGAGAGGGAGACACAGAATCGGAAGGCTCCAGGCTCTGAGCCATCAGCCCAGAGCCTGATGCGGGGCTTGAACTCCCGGACCACGAGATCGTGACCTGAGCTGAAGTCGGACGCTCAACCGACTGAGCTACCCAGGCGCCCCAAACAAGGAGTCTTTAAACAGTAACTCACATAAAATGAGGCTATCTCTTCTTGATCAACAATCTGACTCTGTATTACTCTGAAGAGTGATGCTTCAGTATTCCCTAATCCAGTGCTCATGGTGGCTTTACAAACCACTAACTATTGCAAATAATGAGAACTGACTGTATGTTTTGGGTTTTGTTTTTTTTTTTTTTTATTGCTGAGTTTTCTGCCACCCTAACCCTGGCCCTGGTGCCTGCAGTGACTACCGAGCATAACTACCATGAATAAGGAGAATGGCCTGAACTCTGCACTTAGTGTTTTCCATAATCTTCATTGGTAACTCTGTAAGGTATGGACTGTTATCGCTAAGACTTGCAAACTGAGGAACTTTGCTTTAGCACAATTAAGTGGCTTGCCCGACATAAGCAGAGAGCCAGGAATTGTCGGGACCCCGAGTCGAGCCCAGACAGAGTGACTCCAGAGCCCGCCGTGGACTCTGTGAGCTCGACCGCCTACCATGCACCTTCCCAGGCATCTCAGGGCAGGATTATGGACGCGAGGGGCTCAGAGGCTGGGGAGCCGCTGCAGAGACACCGGACCGGGGCTCTTAACTTCTCTGTGCCACAGACTCCTTTGGCGGACTGATAAGGCAAGCCTACGAACTCCTTTCCAGAATAACGTCTGTGATCTCTCAAAGCACACAGATGACCAAAGAAATCAACTTCACTGGAATACATTTATCAGATCACTGAAAAGTAATTAGGACTGTAGGGTCTGCACACATCCAAAAGAAAGGAAATGCTGCATTTCACGTACAAGTTGGCAAACCAGACCCTGTCCTCCATCCCCTCCTGCACCCCGTGCCCCCCCCACCAAGTACATGTTCCCTCTTCCCATACGTTCTCCCACGGAAGACTTGCTCAAGGACCCTTGCACCAGCCAGCGTCGGCTCTGCCTGAAGTGGCTAAGAGCCGGGCGGGGGCCGGGTGGGGGGGGGGGGTGTACAGGAAGTCCCCTGGCTTAGAAATCCCCTTGTCTCCCCTGAGCTCACATCCTGGGCGCCGAAAGAACACAGTGAACTACAAGTAAGCAGGCTGGGGTGGGGGGGGGGGAGGATCTCCTACTTAAATTTAACTTCAGGATCTGAGAAGGATTTCTGGAATCACATCAAGTGTGTAGCGGGAAACTGGCCAACGTCTGCGAGGTCCTTCCTTCCCGCATGTGCGGTGACGAAGCCGCCTCAGATCCTCAGACACGCACACGTCATTCACGGGCTTGGCGGTATGTGTCGGCGAACTCACACGAACAAACGTCTGTGTCACCGGCCTTGGCTCAGTACGGTCGCTCAGGTTCGTAGCAATGTCTCACAATGGAGGCTGATTTTTTTTTTTTTTAAAGGGCGGCAGTCTCTGTGGGCTGCCACAAATACAGACTTAACGTGGATCTCACAGGGTCACGTGGATTCCTCCGGTTATCTGAACCCCGAAAAGTGAAGATGAGTCAGTAAACCACACAACTCTGCGTATGGTTATTCGGCAAAGCAGAAGGAGGTGGTCGGGATTTACCTGATTTGTTCGCCGTGATCCAAATGGCAGAAAACCATTTGAGACTGGGATAAGCAAATTAAAAGAAAATTCTGGATTAGAGGAGACCCGTATGATTGCATGCCATCCTTTTTGCTCGCGTGAGAACAGTCACAAACTTAGTGGCATTACGGGCACTGCGCTTGGAGTCAACATGAACGCGAAATCAATGGACAACAAGCATCTAAGAAAATTAAATTCCACAGGCATCTGCAAACAAAGAGTTGTCGGTGGCATCTAGCTTGGAAGTCTGGGGTGTTTCTGCAAAACACATCTAAAAACGAGAGCAGGGAATTTCATACTTAAATGCCTCTCTTGCCTTCAAAACAATCGAAGAGTTCTGGTCTGCTTTTGTTCTCTAGACAGGAGTTTGGGGATTGGACAGAACTAGGTCCGCGTTCCAGTGAATTTCAGCGCCGTGCCAAACAATGGTGAAGTTAAAACCGAAGGGGGCAAAATACCTTTTAGAATGCCCGCTTTATGTAACCTGTGTAAGCAAGTGATCTGGTATGAAGAAAAACAGACTTTTGCCCTTTACCTCCATGAAAAAGGGAAAGAGAGAGACAAGAATCGGTCTGAGAACTCGGTGAAGGCTTCACCCATCCCTCGCCTCCTGGCCCAGGGGAAGCTGGGAAGTGAAATCAAGCAGGCAGCATTTTTTTTTTTTTTTTTTTTTTTTTGCAGGAGTACAGAGTTGCGGTTTGGGATGACTGAGAACAGGCATGACAGAAGGGACTCCCAGGGGTGCTGGGCGACAGCCAGCAGCCACCGCACAAGCACATGCCGTCCTAGGGAGCACGGACGGCACTGAGCGAGAGTGGCACCACCAGCTCCTCCCCCGGGGGATGCTGCACCTGCAGACCGGCCCCAAGCCAGGGACCCTGTCTCATTAAGAGGAACACGCAGGTCTGAGAGAGGGGAGCAAGACCGGCCGTCCAGAGCCTGGAGAAAAGGGGGCTTGACAGCGGTCTTTGGAAACAAATGGCTGGGACCCAGAGGAGGCACAGGAGAGAACAGAGGAAAGAGGGAACGGCCTGCAGAGCCCTGGCCAGACAGGGTCCACTTCTGGCTGGGAAACGTGCTCGCTTTAGCTCAGGGCGCACAGTCCCCAAGAGGGGCACACTTCCAGGGAAACAACTCAAGGCATGTCATGAACTAGCGGCCTGAAATGGTATTGGGGCTTCAGGATGTCCAGCCCCTGACAACACGTTTCATCATCCCAGACTTGAACATCTGGAATCCTGCTGTCCTCTACTGGCAGTGACAGAAGGACCCCCAGAATGCGATCCTGGGCTGCCAAAAGCTGCCTCTGGGCAGGTGGGCAAGAGAGAAAGGACACCGGAGGGGAGAAGAGAGGGCGTTCCCACCATTTTCCAGTCCCAATGCACCCAGAGAGAACCCAGGGTGTCTGTTCCCAAACTTTTGGAAACGAGAATTTAGAGAAAATAAAGCTTATCAATTTTTAATTACTGAGCCTGATCTTTCACTAAATATGTTCATCTATTTAGTCCTAATCAAGAGCGTCCTTAGATGTCTCCCATCTCCAACCCAAAATGCTAATAAAGCCACAAGGGAGAAAGAGTGTGACAGGGCTCACACCTGTCAGAATGGCTAAAATCAACAACACAAAAAGGAACGCGTGCTAGTGAGGATGTGGAGAGAAGGAACCTTTGTGCACTGCTGGTGGGAATGCAACCTGGTGCAGCCACTGTGGGAAACAGTGTGGAGGGCCCTCAAAAAGTTAAAAATAGAGGGCGCCTGGGTGGCTCAGTCGGTTCAGCATCCAACTTTGGCTCAGGTCATGATCTCACGGTTCGTGGGTTCGAGCCCCGCGTTGGGCTCTGTGTCTCCCCCTCTCTCTCTGCCCCTCCCCTGCTAGTACTCTATCTCTCTCTGTGTCTCAAAAATAAAAACATTTTTTAAAAAAAGTTAAAAATAGAACTACCTTACTACCCAGCAATTGCATTACTGGGTATTTACCCAAAAAATACAAGCACACGAATTCAATGGGATATACGCACACCTATGTTCGTGGCAGCATTATTTACAATAGCCAAGACAGGGAGCCACCCAAGTGTTCATCGACTAAAGACTGGATAAAAAAAGATGTGAGATACATACACACACACACACACACACACACACACACACACACACACACACACCAAACCCTCAGTTTGTTCTGAATATTCTATTATATATTATTCTAATACATATTATTATACATTATGTATATGTTATTCTAACATAATATTCTATTGCATTACATATAGATTTAATATATATATTATTATATATAATAGAATATCATTCAGCCACAAAAAGAATGAAATCTTTCCATTTGCAGGGTCATGAATGGAGCTAGGGAGTATAATGCTAAGCCAAATAAGCCAGTCAGAGAAAGACAAATACCATATGATTTCACTCACATGTAGAACCTAGGAAATAAATAAGCAAAGGGAAAAAATAAGATAGAGAAAAAAATATAAAGAAACAGACTCTTAATTGTATAGAACAAACTGATGGTCTGGGAGGGGAAGGGAAGGGAGGGGACACAGGTGGTGGGGATTCATTCAGGAGGGCCCATGTCCTGATGAGCCCCCGGGGATGCATCCAAGTGCCGAACTGAACACTGTCCACCTGAGACTAACATTACATTATATGTTCACTAACTGGAATTAAAATAAAAACTTTTTATTAAAAAAATGTTAATGTTTATTTCTTTTTGAGAGAGAGAGAGAGAGAGAGAGACAGACAGACAGACAGAGTGCAAGAGGGAGAAAGGCAGAGAGAGAGGGAGACACGGAATCCGAAGCAGGCTCCAAGCTCCGAGTTGTCGGCACAGAGCCCGATGTGGGGCTCGAACCCTCGAACTGTGCAATCATGACCTGAGCCAAAGCCGGATGTTTAACCGACCGGGCCACCCAGGAGCCCCCAAAATAAAAACTTTTAAAAAGAAGCAGGTGTGTGACAGGGCAATGCAGCCAAAAAAGCCTCAAAGTGCAGCACCTACATGTGACTGTACAATCGTGTGGGTTCTAAGCTGGGCTACTCCTTGTGCTTTAACAGTTTTGCTAAGAGCAGGGCACCAGGGCGGCTTAGTCAGTTGAGCGTCTGACTCTTGATTTCAGCTCAGATCATGATCCCAGGGTTGTGGGATCGAGCTCCACGTCGGGCTCCATGCTGAGCATGGGGCCTGCTTAAGATTCTCTCTCTCCCCCTCTCTCTAAAATAACATAACATAACATAACATAACATAACATAACATAACATAACATAACATTATAAAATAAAACAAAACAAAACAAAACAAAATAAAATAGTTTGCTAAAAGCAAAGGAATCAACCATAGTACACAAGTGAACAGTCACACAAATAGGCGAAATGAGCCTGCAGGAAAAAGCGAACTCCCACCAGGCCTCCTTTCTTGCCCTCAGTCTCCCCCTCTGATCTCAGTTTCCTGTCCTGTATCTTCCTCATTCTGTTACAGCCATGCCAACGTCTCGTACAGTTAAAAACTATAGGCAAGATATAATAAACTACAGTAAAAATGTAGTTAAAAACTGTAATTCGCTTTTTTCTTGGGCTTATCGTTCACTGTCCAGAACAGAGGCCAGCCAACTACAGCCCTGGAAGAACGTCTGGCCCACCACTTGTTCCTACAAATAAAGTTTTATTGCAGCACGGTCACATCCATTCACCAGTGGCCACTGTACCTGTGGCTGCTTTGATGCTATGACGGCAGAGGTGAGAAGCTGTGACAGAGACTGTATGGCACATAAAGATGAAATCATTGGGGCGCCTGGGTGGCTCAGTCGGTTAAGCGGCCGACTTCAGCTCAGGTCACGATCTCGCGGTCTGTGAGTTCGAGCCCCGCGTCGGGCTCTGGGCTGATGGCTCAGAGCCTGGAGCCTGCTTCCGATTCTGTGTCTCCCCCTCTGCCCCTCCCCCGTTCATGCTCTGTCTCTCTCTGTCCCAAAAATAAATAAACGTTAAAAAAATAAAAATAAAAATAAAAAAAGATGAAATCATTTACTCTCTGAGCCTTGAACAGAAGAAATCTGCCAACCCCTGGTCCAGAATCTAAGTCCTGAAAGGACAGGAAACTGTTATGTTCATTCGTGTATCCCAAGTCCCTGTCCCATGGTAAGCCCTCCACAGATATTTGTAGAAGGGATTTTTATAAATGGCGCAAGGGGGTTTGTTCTTATCTTTGTCTGGGTAGCCTAAATACAGAAAATGCAGCCACCAGTCGTGGCACCTTAAATCACACATGGAAAGCAAATAGCCCTGAGCAGTAGCAGTGAGTACCTTTTAGGTTTATACCAATTAAGAAAACACTGGGTGTTCATGAGAATTCTTTTCCCCGTAAAAAGGGGTACCCACATTCGCAAGTGTGAGAAGCACTGGGATAAGACGTTTGATCTGTGGAGCAGGTCCACAAAGACGGCTCTTGTGACCGTGAGACTGAGAAGCCACGCAAACCACCGAATCACCTGGATTCTCAGGAGCCTTAATTCTCGTCTGGCCCCCTGTTCCTGTACAGTTGTACTTACAAGGCTCTGTGTCTCAGTGCCTGGTTCACAGACAAGGTTTTCCAGGGGGACACAGTCTCCGGAAGAGGGATATCCCTGGTCCCGGTCTAAGATGAGGAGAGAAGGTGTAGGCACCCATAGACTCCACTCTCTCTGGTATCGTGAATCCAAGAGAAGAATCAGGAAAATAC
Organism: Panthera leo; assembly: GCF_018350215.1. Taxonomy (NCBI): domain Eukaryota; kingdom Metazoa; phylum Chordata; class Mammalia; order Carnivora; family Felidae; genus Panthera; species Panthera leo. The sequence continues at coordinate 14,427,349 of NC_056689.1, forward strand.
TTCAATTCCACTTCTTCTGAAGTATTGAGGGACCTCTTCAAAGTCTTACAGAATCAAGGAATTATCCTCGAATGTAACTGCAGAAACGAACCATGGACCCCATCTAAGCCAACGTGTGCATCTCCCAGAGAACGTGTGGCTCAGAGTTTTGCCCAAAGTCAGACTGCACTGGTGGCAGAGTCAGCCCTGAGCGTCCCCGTCTTCTCTGGGTCTGTCTCTGCCTGCGACACACCTCCCTCTTGCCACAGAAACCAGAGACTTATTCGATTGCTGGTGGTTCCATCCTTCCGGGTTTTTAGAAATGGGAGCAACCGATCCTACAATTTCCACTTCGAGAATCTGGCCAAGGGGCCCCCTCCAGTCCGCAGAGGTGTTGTAGCGACAAGATCTGGCAACCGCCTCGCTATGCATCCACACCCACTGACGCTAATAGAAAAACATCTGTTTCACCGAATGGTCACAAAGGGCATTAAAAAAAATCTCACCTGCTCTGCATGTTACCACTGCTGCCACCACCATGATCAAATCACCATCAGCATGCCAGCGGCAGAGGCCACCATGCTTTAGTTTCATTCCATCTGAGGAAAAACAAGACCTGGGGAGGCGGGGAACAATCCTTCGAGCCTGTGGTGATCTGTAAGTAAGGACACTCTGGCAGGAACGTGGCTCGGCATCTGACTGTGCCAAGAAAACTCAACTCAACCAGGGGTCGGCACAGAGCTCTCTTCGGGGTCCTTCAAATCCCTGCAAGTGTGTGAATTACACCATCTGAGGCAGAACTCAAGAAAATGGTTCTGCCGTTAAGATTTAGATGAGTTAATTCTTGCACGAAAACCTTGCTTCTTTATTATTAGTCCTCTTTTGTCTCAGAACATGCTGATGGCCCAAGTCTTCATTCCCAGAGACCTACAAAATGTCATAGATGACTTGGGTTTAGCTTCTTAGGAGCTCGAGGTGGTTGACCAATGGAGGCCCTACTTACTCTAGGTTCGAAGGAAGTAATCAGGAATACAAATTTGCATTGGAACATTTTTTGAAAGTCTCGAGGATTTCCACTTTTCCTATTTTATTCTTTCAACCAAGATGAAAAAAATTCTTTGATTTCCTGCTAAAGAGTCCCTCCTTAGAGGGGCGCCTGGGTGGCTCAGTCGGTTAAGCGTCCGACTTCAGCTCAGGTCACGATCTCGCGGTCTGTGAGTTCGAGCCCCGCGTCGGGCTCTGGGCTGATGGCTCAGAGCCTGGAGCCTGCTTCCGATTCTGTGTCTCCCTCTCTCTCTGCCCCTCCCCCATTCATGCTCTGTCTCTCTGTCTCAAAAATAAATAAACGTTAAAAAAAAAAATAAAAAAAAAAAAAGAGTCCCTCCTTAGAATCTTCCGGAAGAAATTCCTTTTATCTAAAGATGACTGCTTCTATGATTAATGAATTTCCACCTTCATGCATAAGCTGTAAACTCGCACATGAGAGGATAATTCAGGACTATTAGAAAAGCCACTTGAAAATAAGGAAGGAAAATTGTAGCGAAATCATGTATGATGGGCACGAAGCAGGTGTATTTATTATGAAATTACCTGATCTAACCGAGAGAGCTATTTTCCCTTCAGCAATAAATGCCAGCTCTTGGAACTTCAGCAAATTACGTATGCTGCAAAAAACATGCTTCCACTTCTTAAGAGGTAAATTTGGGCTTTTTTCTTCTCTGTAATTTCTTCCTGTATTTTTTTTTTCAAAATTGATTTTTAATTTTAGCATTCATACAGAAATCTATTCTCTTTATTCAAAATCAGACCATCACAACACATTCTGCGGTACCTTCCCTATCCCCATCTCTGTCACCCTTCCCAGTGACAACCAGTACCATGCTATTTTGAATGTTATTATCCACCTTTAGAAAATACTTTTAGGGGTGCCTGGGTGGCTCAGTCAGTTGAGCATCTGCCTTTGGCTCAGGGCGTGATCTCACAGTTCGTGAGTTCGAGCCCCACGTCAAGCTCTCTGCCATCAGCACAGAGCCCACTTCAGATCCTCTGTCTCCCTCTCTGCCCTGCCCCACTCGTGCACGTGCATGTGCGCTCCTCTCTCTCTCGCTCTCAAAAATAAATGTAAAAAAAAAAACACTTTTACAACCCATATGCACATACACTGCATTCTTCTGTGTTCCATTACATTTATAGGTACTATGGTGTTTCATTCTGCAACTTGTTTTTTTAATTGGGAAATCTTTTTTTGAGATCCACCCATTTTGAAATACAGATAGAAAAACAGGGAAGATAGATTTCAGTCATTCCTTTTCAACGCTGTTGACTTCTCTATTATAAGCATTGTCTACATTGTATCTATTCATCCTTCAAGGGATGGCCATGAGGCTCTTTGTTTCTAAGTTTTTGCTGTTACAGCAATACAGAGAACAGTCTTATTCATCATAGCTACATGACTCTATGTTTGCACGTCTTTAGGACAGACATTTGGAAGCTGAGTGCTTGAGTCACAGGGAAAGTGACTACAGTGTTACTAGGTTCTGTCCGGCTGCCCTCCCCAGATGCTAATGCCACTTGTTCTCCATCAGCATGGCGGGTGCTGTTTCCCCTGAGCTCGCCAGCTCTCCACATCCTCCCACCGCAAAATTCTTTAACAATCTGTGGATGTGTTTTAATTTGCATTCCCCTAGCTATTAGTGAAGTAGAGCTCATTTCATTTACTGACCACTCTGTTATTCCTCATCTGTGAGCCCAATGCTTCCACCTTTCATTTTTCCATTTCTGGCTTTATTTTTATCATAAATTGGAGGCGTTTCTTATATATTCTTCCATTATACCTTCGCCTAGGCTTTATCTGGTTTCGTGTTGTATTTTGTGATATAGAAGTTCTAAATGCTGCTGTAGTTATGTTTAACAGTATTTGTCCTTTATGGATTTTGCCCTTTGCTGTGTGTTTTGTTGAAGAAGCTGTCCCTACTCCGACATTGCGCAGATGTCCTTCCATGTTGTTTTGTAACTCACTTAAAGTTTCTTTTTCCATCTTTGGGGTCTTTAATTTACTGGAGTATATATATTAGTTGTGGATTAACTCTAATGTTACTTCATTTTGTAAGGCTCAGCCACTGGAAAATCCCATTTATTAAATTATCTGTGCTTTCCCAATTGCTGGAAAAGTCATCAATCATATACTGTATTTTCTCTCCTGCAGCAAAAGGAAGGAAGGAAGGAAAGAAAAGAGAAAGAAAGAGAAGGAAAGGAAGAAAGAGAAAGCAAAAAGAAAAAGAACGAAAGAATGAAAGAGGAAGGAAGGAAGGAAGGAGAAAGAAAGAAAGAAAGAAAGAAAGAAAGAAAGAAAGAAAGAAAGAAAGTAAGTCAGTCCTCTGTTCTTCCACTGACTATGGGAGCTATCTGTAAGAATATCATAACCTCTCATGCCCTCAGGTTCTAATGTGAACAATCAGATTGGATTAAACATTCCCTATGTCTCTCAAATACCAGACTATAAAGCCAAATGTCATAATATTTTTTAATGTTTTTATTTTTGATAGAGAGAGCAAGCGAGCATGAATGGGGGAAGGGGCAGACAGAGAGGGAGACAGAAGCCAAAGCAGACTCTAGGCTCTGAGCTGTCAGCACAGAGCCTGCCTGGTGCAGGGCTTGAACTCAGGAACTAAGAGATCATGACCTGAGCCAAAGTCAGATGCTGAACTGACTGAGCCACCAGGCGCCCCAAATGTCATATTTTATATGCTTTCTTTTTCCTTCCCCATAAATATCTGATTGTTAAAAATGGAGACTCACCTTGGTTTCTAATACTATTCCACTAAATAACTAGGGCTCCTTGGAGAAGTGGCTGATTCTAGGACTAGGACGGGAAACACGCAAAACGCACCTGCAGCATCTTATGATGCCAGGTAGTAAAGAGGTACTCACAACCAAACAATAACAATAAAAATCCCACACACAATGGCAGCGTCAGTCAAAGTGGCATGGGGACCGACAGAGCCACCAGTGGACAAAGCCAAGACAACTGAAGCAAGCAAATGAATAGTGCCAGCATGTGATCCAAAGTACAAAATAAATATCCATGAGTCCATAGTGACATAAATAAATGACTGAATAAATGCGGGAGGAGAGACATCTCTCCCTTGCGGAAGAAACCCAAAGGTTCTCCACAGACACTCTGCCTTCAAGGAGGGAGACCACACAGCCCCCCACTCCCCACGTTAAGCTGCACACAGTAACATCCCTCCAAAGAGGAGAGAGTGCAACTTTTCAGGGAAGACACCTGACAGACGCTCCCTTGGCCAGTGACCAAGGCCAACGTCAACACGGGTAAGTCACGTTCGAAGTATGTACGTTTGACGTGATGTGACGAGAACGGCCTCTGTGGTCTTTCTCCCCGACACACAACTGCACCCCAATCAGGAGACAAACATCGGATCCCAAGCAAGGGGCAGTTTACAAAACGTCTGTGCAGCACTCCACAAAACTGTCATCAAAAACAAGGGAAGACTGAAAAACTGTCACAGCCAAGGAGACATGGCAACTTACAGGTGATGTGGTACACAGGATGGGGCCCCGAAGCAGAGGAAGGACTTAGGGAAGAACTAACGGAACATGAGTAAGGTACGGACTCACATTAAAAATAACGTTATCTCGGGGCGCCTGGGTGGCTCAGTCGGTTGAGCGTCCGACTTCAGCTCAGGTCACGATCTCGCGGTCCGTGAGTTCGAGCCCCGTGTCGGGCTCTGGGCTGATGGCTCAGAGCCTGGAGCCTGCTTCCGATTCTGTGTCTCCCTCTGTCTCTGCCCCTCCCCCATTCATGCTCTGTCTCTCTCTGTCTCAAAAATAAATAAACATTAAAAAAAAAAATTAAAAAAAAAAATAACGTTATCTCTACTGGTTAATCAACTGTGACCAAAATATTGTGCTAATGTGTGATGTTGACCACAGGGCAACTGGAGGTAGGGCCTATGGCAACTCTGCACACAATTACATACAATTTTCCTGTAAATAAATGTAAGAATGAAGAGCTTAGGAGGTGCCTGGATGGCTCAGTCGGTTGAGCGTCTGACTCTTGATCTCAGCTCAGGCCCTGATCTCAGGGTCGTGAGTTCAAGCCTTGCGTCGGGCTCCACGCTGGGAATGGAGCCTACTTAAAAAATAAATAAAAACATAAAAAGCTTATTTAAGAAAAATGGAGAGGGGCGCCTGGGTGGCTCAGTCGGTCAAGCGTCCGACTTCGGCTCAGGTCACGATCTCATTGTTCTTGAGTTTGAGCCCCGCGTCGGGCTCTGCGCTGACAGCGTGCACTCTGTCTCTCCCTCTCCCAAAAATAAATAAACATTAAAAAAAAAGAAAAGAAAAGAAAAGAAAAATGGAGAGGTGTGAGACTATCTTTTCATGCAGTGAGATCACTGATGGGCTGAAAACCCCAGGAGCACAAATCATCCCAAGCACAGGCTGGCCGCCCTCCTGCGGGATGAGTCAATGTGTGCTTTTCAGCGCTCAGAGCCATCACATGTATTTCAACTAGCTTGTCCGTCCACTGCTCTCGCCAAGCCTTCGGAGACTGAGGGCAGCTGGGTGACGAGAGCCGGCGGGGCAGGTGACGCCTATGCCAAAATGGCAGTAATTCGGCCCTCACTGCCCCCAAGATGGGAGAGTGGAGGATTCATTGAGGAAACATCAGGTACACGGAGCAGCACGCAGGGCGCAGTCCATCTATGGTTCCACCACTTTCCTCGCTGAAGTCTTTTCCACAGACGGGGAGAGAGATTTCTTAAACTACAGGACCTAGGAAAAACCTGACCACCTGCAATAATGATAATATGTATATATCAGTGATATCCCTGATAAGCTCTATAAGTCTCTGTTTTAATTTTTTTAATGTTTATTTTCGAGAGAGAGAGAGCATGAGCAGGGGAGGGGCAGAGAGAGGGAGACACAGAATCCGAAGCAGGCTCCAGGCTCTGAGCTGTCAGCACAGAGCCCGACATGGGGCTCGAACCCATGAACCATGAGATCATGACCTGAGCCGAAGCCGGATGCTCAACCGACTGAGCCACCCAGGCTCCCCAGCCTCCGTTTTCTTGAGTATAGGATGGGAACACACCCACTCTGTCTACCTGCCAGGGTGACCGCGAGGTAACAGAGGACTACTCAGTCCACACACCTATGGGCTCACAAAGCACAGCGCAAAGGAAAGTTCCAGTGGCGCGGCCGGTGACAACTAAGAGAACAGCCATTCATCCAATACTATTTCTAACCCCGCTTCTGCTCCGTGTGGCATGCCCAGATGACCCGCCACATACAACCGCCTCGCCTCTGTGTCCCAGAGCTTATTCAGTACGTGCTGCTCGTTTATCAAGTGGGGTTTGAGGAGGGAGACACCACATGCATTACTGGCTTTCCCTGTCACGCTGAGGGAAATGTTCCCGAGGTAATTTAAGGTCTTTGCTGTGTCACAAAGGTGTGGAAGTGCAAACGTTCGTAGGCTGGCAGCTTCCTGCCTTCCTGCCCGTCTTCGTCCGCTGGGCTAACGGCCGGCATGACCCTCGGAAGACAATGCTTTCACCCAGGGCCTCATCCGTCGTGTGGCCGCACGGACCGTAAGGCCCAACTCCTCCGTCCCGCTCTCCCTGTGAGAAGCCAGCCTCGGCGAAGATCAAGTTCTCTACCCCCTTGCTTCCTGGCCTAAGATTTGTTCCTTCTCTTTGTCTCCTCGCATATTAAAGCATTAGCCCTCCAGGGGAACTGTCACTGTCACTGTTACTGTCACAGAGTAGCAGCCATCTTCCCTTGATGCCAATTACAGCAACAAGGGCCTGGGGAAGCACGGCTCTCCGTGAATAAAGAAATTAGCCTCCCCAGCAGGTCCCCGCCGTTCCGGCCCGGCCCCGACAGGCTCGGACCAAGGTCCAACCGTGAGGCTTCATTTAGAAGCTCGGTAATGCGCTAACTCACTTTTCCACTGCAAAAATCGGGAACAGCTGGATGTTTAAATTTCCATTTGCGGTGAACTCAGCCCTTTCTTAGCTCTCGTTCCATTACCAATTTTGGTCACAGAGGGGCACTCAACAGTCGCCTTCGTGCTTGAATCCAGAAATCGATGGCGTTCCTCATGCACAGCAATGGCTTACAAAACCATCTCCTCTTGACAGGATGGGTGTTCCCATGACTTTCTTAATAATGCTTTGTGGCACCTAGGACCAGGCCTCACACATCAGGATGTCGATACACATAATGCCGATTTCACAGAGCCTGGCTAGGCAGCAACATGTCCCCCACCACCGCCTAAACGGTGAATGGTGGGCTCTTTCCATATTCATGACCACACCAAAGCTAAATCTAAAACAAAATCAAAGTGAGAGACAAAGGCTTCAATTGCATCTTTAGCTCCTGAGTTGGACTCCAATCCTAATTAACTTCATGTACGATTATTAAGCAGGGAGCTGCTTTTCACTGAAGAAATGTAAAGCAGCCCGTATTCTCTGCTATTTGCGTGTATGAATTCCTTGCTGAGTTAGAACCTTTGTCATTCACGGTGAGCATTCATATTCACTTTAAAAATCTTGAAACATATCCTCGTTATATAGAGATTAGAGTTTCTGCGATTTAAGAGGATGTATGTTGTGATCTGACAAAGGGCTTTGCTAGGAAAACTGTCATATCCTGAGTATACAGGGGTTATTCTCACTAGAAAAAGACTACGCTTTAAAAGGGGACTCACCCATTTTTAATTTTTTTAATGTTTATTTTTGAGACAGAAAGAGAGAGAGCAAGTGAGCGCAGGGGAGGGGCAGAGAGGGAGGGAGACACAGAATTTGAAGCAGGCTCCAGGCTCTGAGCCATCAGCACGGGGCTCGAACTCATGAACCATGAGATCATGACCTGGGCCAAAGTTGGATGCTTAACTGACTGAGCCAGCCACCCAGGCACCGCTACAAGGGGAATCATATCCTAAGTGCTTCAACATTTCTGTTAAGATATTTGTTCATCTTAACTAGTTAAGGGATAGTCTGGTATAGGGACACTGTGAGGGACACAGAGAAATAAAGACACCATCTCTGTCTTTGTGGATTTGTGAGTCCAGAAAGGAAATGCACACACATAAAAACACTGTGAGCCAGGGTAGGCACACACACAGAGGGGTTGGACAGGCATGGGAGAAGAGCCAGAGGGGCTTGGCTGCCTGCACAGCAGAGGCAGCCTGTGCACTGGGCATTGGAAGGCAGAGCGTCAGCTGGGAGAAGAGATGGGAGGGGGGCAGCCGGAGAGGGGAGGAGATGGCAGACCAGTGGCAGAGCGAGCAAAGGCACTGGGTGGGAGTGCTGAGGCTGTGCTCAAATGGCAGCAAAACCACCCAGCTGAGCTAGAGGACGAACACTGCAGGTGCAATAGCAGAGACAAGCCTGGGGTGGCCCTGAGTGCCAGGACGTAGGAAGCAATGAAGGAGCCGCTCTGGGAACACTGCTCTGCCGCTATGCTTACTGGACGGATGAGGCACGTGAGAGATGGACACGGGGCGAGAAGTCCCGAAATCCTTGAACAGGAAGGTGCAGAACAGGAAGGATGTTCAGAATCTCTGCCACAAACGGTCATTCCGAATTGGTGCTCGAATATCGTGGAGTCCACACTCTAAGCCAGCAGGTAAGGACAACTTGGGGTGGGAAAGGGGGGGATTACCCCCAGCCTGTCTGGAAGACAGCTCAGATGAAAGGGGGTACCCAGGGTTCCATCCATCCTGCTGTCTTCTCTCCCCAGACTTGAGGCCACGAACTGTAAGTCGTACCCAAAGCCCTAACGCCTATTCCACAGTAAGAATGCAATAATGAGAAGACGAGTAGCTGCCGTCTTTAACAAACAGCAGGCTCAAAGGTTTTGCATGATTATCTTACTTAAGTCGATCCCTAATCCTGGAAGGCAGGCATCATAGGCCTCATTCCACAGATGAAATGGTCCGGCACCCAGTAGGCTGAAACTTGCAAAATATCTGCTCAGCTACTCATCATTCATAAGCAAAATGGTCACGGAAGGACACATCACCAAAAATCATCGTATTTTCTGTTATTAGCAGATATCGGGTATTTTTATATATTTTAGCAGATAGTTTCTAAATGAATTTCTGTTTTTCCAGATTTGCCGAGATTCAAGTGGCAAATAAAAATGGTATACGTTTAAGATGTGGAATGTGATGTTTTTTCATACATATACATTGTGAAATGACCCCCATGCCCAAGTTAATTAACATTTTCACCACCTCATATAGTTACCTTTTTCCTATGTGGTGAGAACACTTAAGATCTATATACCCTTAGCAAATTTCAAGTACACAATATAGTATTATTTTTTTAAGTTTATTTAAGAGATAGTGAGTGGGGGAGGGGCAGAGAGACAGAGAGACAGAGAGACAGAGAGAGAGAATCCCAAGCAGGTTCCACACTGTCAGTACAGAGCCTGATGCAGGGCTTGAACTCATGAACCATGAGATCACAATCCAAGCTGAAACCAAGAGTCAGACACTCAACCAACTGAGCCACCCAGGCACCCCATCCAGTATAGTATTATTAACTATAGTCCCCACAGGTAATTCATCTTGTGTAACTGAAACTTTGTACCCTTTGATCAGTGTCTCCCTCTAGGCCCCCACCCTGGCAACAACCATTCTATCCTCTACTTTCAGGAGCTCAAATTTTTTCGATTCCCCATATGAGTGATACCATGGGGTAATCTATGACTAGATGTTTGTTTAACTCCTATCTCTGAAATCATCACATACAGTGGCCGCTAGCCGTCTGTGGCTACTTAAACTTAATTAAAATGAAATGAAATGCCGAGTTCAGTTTCTCAATAAAACCGGCCACATTTTAAGTGCTCGGGAGTCACATGTGACCAGTGACTAGTCACATGTGCCAAGCTGCACAGGACAGTTCTGGAATGTTCCACTGCTTTTGGATAGCACTGCTCTATAACCTCACGGGATTTCCTGGGAGAAATCCTTCCCTCCGTGCAAAGTCACTGCCTGGTCAGACACAGCATCTCATTGGAAGGTCCCTCCGTGTCCCACCCCAATTCTGTTATTTCAGCAAATGACCGTTTGGCACGGGCTCTCCATTAGATATGGTACTCATTAAGTGTGGGGGACACAAAGCAAATCAAACATGCCTTGAAGGGGTTGACAGCCTATCAGAGGAAGAAGAAATATTCAGTTATAACTGGATGTTGTCGTATTTGCAACACATAAAACAAAACACTGATACCCAAAATACACAAGGCATGGGAAGCTACCTAAATAGGATAATGACTGAATGGCGGTGTATTCACTGGATAGGATTCTACAGGAGTTTAAGGGATTGAACCAGAACTATATATATACATGTACATATATATATAGTTGATATATATATATATATATCAACACGGACAGATCATCAAAAACAAAATATTGAGGGAGAAATTAAATTGCAGAGCGATATTTACACTGTGATGTATGAAAATTTAACAACCCGGACCAATGGTACATGTTGTTTGTGGATATACGTACCTATCCATAACGGTTTAGTCATTTTAATTAAAAACAGACTTGAAGCAAATACGAACATGTTAGCAGCTGTTGACTCTCAACCAAGACTACTATAGTTCACAAAATCAAAGAAGGAAGTGAAGGAACATAAAACAAAAGCCTCTGTGTCACAGAGGAAGAAGAAATGATGTACACGCAGCACGGAAAGGAGGATGAAGGTCCCTGTGAGGCAGGAAGATCAAGAAAGGCACGAAGTGAGGGGTGCCTGGGTGGCTCAGTCGGTTCAGCGTCCAGCTCACGATGTCAGCTCGGGTCATGATCTCGTGGTTCGTGGGTTCAAGCCCCATGTCTGGCTCTGTGCTGCTAGCTCGGAGCCTCCTTGGGATTTTGTCTCTCCCCCTCTCTCTGCTCCTCCCCTGCTCTCTCTCTCAAATTTTAAAAAATAGTTTAAAACCGAAAGAGAGGAGTTGGGACAGACAAGTCCAGTGGGAACAAACTCCAAGGGCAAAGATGAGGAGGACGTGAGGGAACACAGTGTGGCCGGAAGCAAAGCAGAAAGGCGGGTGTAGTGAAAGATACCGCAGGGGCGGTTAGCAGCCGGGTCCCTGGCAGTCTTCAGTACTCCCCTAAACATCTGGCCCATGATCCTGTGGGCAATGGCGAGCTACCGAAGCATCTTAGGCTGCACGACAGCAGGACCGTCACGTTACAGACCGTCAGCTGGAAGGTCCAGAAAGACCTCAGAGACAGTGCACCCCTGCCTTTGGTCACTGGTCACACAACGCTGAGTCAGCAAGTCTGGAGCAGACAAGGCAAGGAGAGCAGAGCCGGGCGAGTCTGGAGACTGTGCCTGGGGGATTCTTCAAGGTTCCACTCACATGTCACTGCCACCCTGTCCCCAGAATTAACCTCCGGATAGCTATGCCAGCTCCCAATGTGCCCTTCACTGGGCTCTGTGACGCTGCAGGGAATGAATTCATTCGAGTATTTCTCTGCAATGAACACACAGTTAAGCTTTCTCAGTCTGGGGGCGGTGGGGAGGGGTGCGAGACCCTGCAGGAAGAAGGGACTTCTCTCCCTGACTCCAGGGTCACAGCAGCAGTCAGTGCTCTGGCGGTGAGGACGCGGCAGGGGTGAGGCGCTCTGGCCCGGGCATACTGCGGAACCCAAGTCTCTCTGCAGCCCCGGGGCCCCGGCCCAGCCTGGTGACCTCTTCCCTGCAGACCCGCCCGCGCCAGCACCCTGCCTCCCCATGCCTGCCCGTCCCCATCCGGGACGTCTGTCTCCTGCAGCCTTTCAGTTGGGGCACTGCGTGTGCCAGGCCTCCCTCTGCACGCCCCTGCCTGCTCCAGCTTGCCTGTGCCTTCCTGATCGCCCGCTGACTGCAGGCCACCTCCAGTCCCGGAGAACCAGCACATTTCTCTGCCACCGCGATGGGGGTGGGGGAGGGGTGCCGCCTCACCTTCACCAATGTGGTGCGGCCCCCAGCCTTGGGGACAGGCCTCCGTCCAAGTCTGTCCCCTGGACGCTCTCCCTCAGCCCTGAGGCGTCCTGCAGAGTTCTCCAACAGCTTGCAGTCACTCTGTTGTAGCCTCCCATCACGCAATTGCTACTCTGATGCCATCGGTCTGCCCCCTAGGCTGGGGGTGGGGGGTTTGGGGTTCCTGGAGGGCAGGGCCCATCTTCCCTCCCAGGAACATAACAAAGTGGGGGGGCAGGTCCCAGATGTCCAAACAGATTCCACAGGACCAGGACTGTCGACAAAACGCACCCCCGTGCAGCAGTCAGGAGAGGATGCCAGCACGCCCCTCTGCCCCATAGTGACCGACCCTGTGCTACGCTGCTCTGTTACTGTCTTCGAAGGCAGTGCCCTCGTGCGGCACCTCGTTCACAGGAAACGCGTCGTGGGGTTTTGCTGCAAGCAGAGTGCTTTAGATCGGATGGAATCTTGTCCTTCCTTGGTAGTTAAAGAAGAGCGTTCTGAAAATGTGCCCTGGCCTCCCTCGGATTGGAACCGCCGAGAAGCAAAGCAACCGAACCTGAGTGCTGGTCTTGCTCGGTGTGTGCCTGATGTTCACGTGGCGTTTCGTAAGTTTAGATGTTAACAACGTGAGGTCTTAAAATTTCATTCAAAAACAAACCAACCTGGGGTACCTGGGTGGCTCAGTCAAGCACCCAACTTCAGCTCAGGTCATGATCTTGAGGTCTGTGAGTTCAAGCCCCGCATCGGGCTCTGTGCTGACAGCTCAGAGCCTGGAGCCTGCTTCAGATTCTGTGTCTCCCTCTCTCTCTGCCCCTCCCCTGTTCATGCTCTGTCTCTCTCTGTCTCAAAAATAAATGTTAAAAAAAAAAATTTTTTTTAATTTTGTTTAATAAAGTAAAAACAAACCAATCCTTAAGCCCCAAAAGATTAAGGAATAATCGTGACCAGGAGGAGCAGAACCACAACACCTGAAGGCAGTGTTGCTCAGACACACAGGCCTGGGTTACAGAACCACCCATATGGGGTCAACCCGCCCCCCCATCACCCTCCCCCCCCCCCCCCGTTACCAGCTATTTGACTTTTGGCAAATTTCTTAACCAAGTCGATCTAATTTCATCACCTTGCCTGCTTTCTGTCAGTATCTAATGAGGGAATGCAAACTTGTGCCACTCTCAGCACAGAGCCCGGATCCCTCATCAGCCCCCGGGCACTGATTAGCCATCATCAATCACGGCAGAGTGAAACACCCTCAGAAAAACCCTACGTGCAGATGAAAATGATTCAGGGGGCTGAGATGCTTGCCACGGGAGCAAACAAATGCCTTGTGCTGGTACATGCCAGAAAGGGGACGTTTTGGAAATCAGGGTGAGTTGCCAGGGAACCCACAGATTCCCCCACCTCCCTATCCTCCCGAGGGTCTCTCCTAGCTCGCCTAGTCTCAGCCGAATCGACCTTCCTGCCGAATCCCCGCTAGACTGGCTGAGCACCAGAATACTGTGTGTGGCTGTATACACACATTATTCATAAAATGTTCCATCCGCTCTAGGATGACAACAAAATGCCCCCAGGTGAAGACAAATCAATTGAATTCCACTGCAAACTCTGAGCAGGCATTCAGAACAGAGATAAGGAAAACTTCATTTGCCCCCCCACCATCTTCTCTCCAGCGGTGTCATTCCTTAAGAGCCCAGAAAGACATCCGAGATAAATGTGTAACTGGGTCAGGAAGCGGGCACCCAGAGGCTGCAGACGCTGGGCTCCGCAGAGCCCCGGCCCCTTCTGCCCGTGCTGTGCCAGCCCTGCTCTCCGCTGAGGACAAAGTGTGGCCTCGCAGGGACGAGGTACGCGAGCTAGGTACAGGGATGAGCAGGGGACCTGTACGTGGCCCTCATGCTGGTGACGCCCTGCCCCGTGCCCAAGAACAGCCTCCATTCTCAGGGCATCAGAAAGTATTCAAAAGCAGCTCGGACAGTGAAGTGACTGCCCGGCTGACCTTATCACAGAGCAGAGCGGCTCCCCCGTCAAAGACGAGCGATCGGTCTCAACACAGGGGGAGGCTCCGAGCCAGGCTGACGCTTGGTTCAAAACCGCGGGGCGCTCCCGGGTGCCCGCGGCCGGCAGACGCGGGCTCGTCCCTCTTGCTCGGGGCCCCCACCTCTCATGCCCATGGCGGTCAGTCCCTCCCACGGGAACGCACTGCCAGGTCACCCACCGCCCGACTCCCCCTCTCCCTCTCCTCCCCACATCGCGCTCTGCTCTCACAAACACCTGGGAAACACCTTCCCTGAAAACCTCTGTATCTCCACGTCTGGCTCCGACTCCCCGGGGGAAAAAATGCACACGTGGCTACGTTTTAGATACATTTATTTTTTTTTTTTATTTTTTTTTTTAATTTTTCTTTTTCAACGTTTTTTATTTATTTATGGGACAGAGAGAGACAGAGCATGAACGGGGGAGGGGCAGAGAGAGAGGGAGACACAGAATCGGAAACAGGCTCCAGGCTCCGAGCCATCAGCCCAGAGCCTGACGCGGGGCTCGAACTCACGGACCGCGAGATCGTGACCTGGCTGAAGTCGGACGCTTAACCGACTGCGCCACCCAGGCGCCCCTAGATACATTTAAAGATGAGAGGGGCGCCTGGGTGGCGCAGTCGGTTAAGCGTCCGACTTCAGCCAGGTCACGATCTCGCGGTCCGTGAGTTCGAGCCCCGCGTCAGGCTCTGGGCTGATGGCTCGGAGCCTGGAGCCTGTTTCCGATTCTGTGTCTCCCTCTCTCTCTGCCCCTCCCCCGTTCATGCTCTGTCTCTCTCTGTCCCATAAATAAAAAAAAAAAAAAAAAAAAAAAAAAAAACGTTGACAAAAAAGACGAGAAAATTGAGGCCCCAGGAACTGCCTTTTTAAAAATCGCATGGCGGGGTGGGGTGGTTGTCAAGGACGGAGCCTGGGCTACAACCCGGTCACTTAAGCCCCACAAAGTACTTTTTTATCAGGAAGCCTCTCCAGACACAGTATTTCAGTGCATCAGGACACAAGGACAAAGCGAGAAGCCTGATGGACCTCCCCCCACCCCACCCCCACCACCCAGCTGAGCAGGGTCCTGAGGTGAAAGCCGGGAAGGAGTGACGTAGTTTGCCACTGTTCTGGGCCACCACTCCGGCGGTGCCCAGTGGTTCCAGGAAACGGGCCACAGGCTTCCGCAGGGGGGATGAACTAAAACACACCGCATTCTGCTGTATTTGGAGAGAGGCCGGACATGCTGTGGTTAAGAGCTTGCTCGCACTCCAGAGTTCCATCAACTTGTAAATAAATTCTCACTCTCCCTCGGGTGAGGTCGGTTATACCCTGGATCATGTGCCTCCACCCTGAGTTTTCTCATCTGCAAAATGGGGATAATTCATGCCTCAAGATGGTTTTAGACGGTTTCAAAGATCATGCCCTTGGCCCCACGCCTGTGCACGGTCAAGGCTAATGAAAGTCTGCCTGTCGTTACTACGAGCATTATCGCTACTAACTTCGCCGCCGGCCCGTCTCCACACGGCACCGTGGACGGGTGCCCACGCTGTGGCGGGACAAACTCACCACAAGTCACGGACGCTTCTCATCTGTCAGGGACGTGGCCTTTGACTCCACTGCTCAGACTTCCCGGTGACAATTAAATACCCTTCTCCCATGGCCATGCAGAAGCACAATTACTTCGTATTTGTCACTGTGGTAACCAGGCACCTGACAGTCTTCTCGCACAACGAAAATGCTCCAAATGGCTTTACTCTGATTCATTCTAGCAGGCGGCAGGTCGGGCGGCTGAGTCATCTGTACTTCCTGAGTGGTACAATTAGGGGCCAGGTTTTTAGCAGCACCCCTAATTGCTCCCCAGATATTAGGTTGCACAGAGATGGGGAACCACCCCCCCCCGCCCCCCATTGCGGACCAACCCCACGCCGGCTCGGGACAGAGGTTTTTCAGGAGGGTGATGTGTCGTTGACCATCAACAGAGCTGGCTGGCTCTGGTCTCCAGGGTGCCCGCGGAGCCATGCAATCCTAGAAAAGTCATGTAACGGCCTGGGTCTCTGTTTGCTTATCTGTACAATGAGGGTATTAGAGTAGAGAACGTCTCAAAGGGCCGCTTAGCTCTAAATCTCTCTGATTAAGTAAAAAAAAAAAAGGCTGCTTGCCTAGCAAAAATCCATTATACAGAGTGCCTTTCAGGTTCAAGAGTTTTTTGTTCAATCGATGACACACAAACCCGTGACTGCAGTAGTGGGTCAGGGCTTCAAAGCTAGTTCCTCACAAGGTTAAAGACACGAGATCTTCAAATTCAATGCATTTAGTCCTCTTCTGAGGTGGAGTCTGCCTTCAGCCACGGGTCCGGAAAGACCGGTCAAGCTGGGCTGAGCGTGGCGGTATGAACCGTGGTACCCTCTGGACGGTCTTTTTCTTTCATTGGAAGTTAGGTGCGGGCTCTGATGAGCTAAAAACTCCCCACATGGAGAGCAAATGTTGCAGCAGACAAGGCAGAGGCCTGTCAAGTGTCTTCAGATGACCGTGGACTAGAGAGCCTCTGTGGCACGGAGAGCAAGGATAGGAAGGCTGTGGCTCTCAGGGTTCCTCCGGGGCCCCCGACAAGTCCCCTCCTCTCCCCTCACCCGCCTGCTCCACCCTTGCCCCCAGCCCCACACCACACGCCCTGGGTCCTTAGATGCTCTTGGAACCCCGGGCCTTGCTATGGTGTCCACCTAGGGGAACCCTCATGAGATCAGCTGCATATTTACGACTGTAGGGCCTGCTTGGGATTCTCCCTCCTTCCCTCTCTGCCCCTCCCCTGTTGTCTCTCTCTCTCTCTCTCTCTCTCACACACACACACACACACTCTCAAAATAATAAATGAACATAAAAAAATATTATTTTTCAATTTCATCTACAGTTAGGAAAAGACGGTTATAATCCAGCCAGCAAATTTCCATTTTCTTGGGCACTCTGTCACAAACATTTTCCTATTTTTCACAAATGGGTTCAAAAACCTACTGAAACTCTCCATTTGGAATATCTTTAAATTCGTTAGGAGACGAAAAACCATTGAAAACTATTTCAAGGTTTACGTATATAGGTATGACTTTAATATGCGACACATTGTATTCAACAGAAATATTCCTGTAACATTTCAAAACAGTTTAGGTTCAGAACGTTCCCTATAGACCAGAAGTTCTCTTTTTAAATATACTATTTCCTCACTGTTAAAACATCACCCTTGCTTATTAAATCAGACCGTTTGTCTGCAACATTTGCTTAGCATCATATTCCAACGGCCCCTGCTTACAAGGAGAGCCACAACTTACACTGCTGGCCTTTTCTAAAAGGAAAACAACTGTGTAACATCCTTAAATTCAGTAACATTTCTAAGTACCGTGTTACAAGATACCAGAGAAATCTCAGAACGTAACAGATGATTTTCATGGAAATTTTCTACTTCATTATAAAGTGCAATAACTATACTATTTCAGGGTTGTTGTTTTTTTAAGTTTTATTTATCGAGAGAGAAAGCGAGAGAGCACATGCGCAAGCAAGAGAGAGCAGGGAAGGGGTAGACAGAGAGGGAGACAGAACCCAAGCAGGCTCCACGCTGTCAGCACAGCGCTCGAGGCAGGGCTCGAACTCATGAACCGTGAGACCGTGACCCGAGCCGAAATCAAGAGTCGGACGCTGAACCGGCTGAGCCACCCAGACACCCCAGTTTTTTGTTTTTATAAAACTAACCAGGCAGCACTACCAAAGGCCAATACGTTTCAGTATTCCAAAGGAGAACGAAGGAGGCCCCATGGCCCACCTGCCGGGTCGTGGAACCCCCATCCTCCTCTGGTATCAGGTATCCTGTGAGCCACACGCAATCCATGACCACCCTGACGAATGCATCGAACCGCGATCCACCGTTACGTTTACAATATTAACAGTAAAGCTTCAGTTGTTTCATTTTTTAGATTCAAAACATAAATGCAAAGTCTGATACCTTCCTAACACCAATGAGTCATCTTGCACACCTCTGGGGCAGGATCTCCATTCTCGGAGACTACTGCCCGGGGCCATCGTGTCCTACTGCTTCCCAGGCAACTCTTCTGCCCTGCTTTGACAATCAACCAGGCAGAGAGCGGGGCTGATCTTCTCTGAAAATTAAGGGGAGCCTTCTGACAAGGCTTGGCACAATAAGCCCGTGTTTTACCTCAACTTCTCTGCAAGTCTCACTTAAACCATAACTCCACAAGGACAGAGAGAGGAGGACAGAGACTTGTAACAGTCGGGAAATGTCCATATAACTTCATTTTTTTAAAGTTTTTGCTTAAATTCCCATCAGTTAGCATCCAGTGTGATGTTAGTTCCACGCGTACAATTTAGTGATTCCACATTTTCATACAACACCTGGTGCTCATCACAAGTGCCTCCTTAATCCCCGTCACCTGTTTCTCCCATTCCCCCCACTCCCCCCCAGTGACCATCAGTGTGTTCTCTATAGGTAAGAGTCTACTTCTTGGTTTCTCTCTCTCTCTCTTTTCCCTAAGCTCATTTGTTTTGCTTCTTAACCTCTACGTATGAGTGAAATCATAGGGTACTTGTCTTTCTCTGACTTATTTCGTGTGGAGCCAGTCCTTTTATGGCTCATATTCCATTGTGTATTTGCGTCTACGCATATACATACATACGTGTGTACGTATACATACACACACGTATATATACACACCACAGCTTCTTTGTCCATTCATCGGCTGAGATGTCTGTAAAATTTTGGAAGCAGAGAGGCAGATGATAAATGGTGGCTGACTTAGCAGCCTAAGCAAAGCTGAACGTCTGCTAGTGACGGAGGAGGGAGCGAGGGTGTGTGTGTGCAGGGAGACAAGTAAGCCTGGAAGTAATTCTGAGTGACAGGACCCCTGAAGAGCTCAGTCATTATTAGCACCATGTACTTCTGGAGGCAAGGGGGCCAATGGGCTAGAAAAGAGGGGAACTGGTAGGAAGTCTGCATAAGATGCAGTTAGTTGGGCCACTTGGGGGGCCTCAGTCGGCTGAGCGTCTGTCTCTTGACTTCAGCTCAGGTCAGGATCCTAGGATTGTGGGATCCAGCCCCGATGGGCTCCACACTGAGCATGGAGCCTGCTTGAGATCCTCTCCCTCTCTCCCTCCCTCCCTCCCTCTCTCTCTCTCTCCCTCTGCCCCTCTCCCTGCTTGTGCCTGCTCTCTTAAAATGAATGAGCGAATGAATGGATACATTTTTTTAAAGGATGCGGTTAGACCGAGACCCCTGTGCAGCCAGGCAAGATCTCTGCGATACCACGGACGGCTTGCTCACCTAAAGGTGAGGAACTAAGTTCAAGGTGACATATTCAATGGTTCAGACCCTGTCCAGCCTGCTTCCCCACGCATTTGCTAAAAAAGTAGCAGCTACATCCGTATTTTTCAGGCAATGAACTAGATGACTGCATTCTGGAGAAACTGACACAAACAAGAGAAAACATCTCCAGTTACTAACGATTTGGAGTCCTTCATAAAACCACCTGATCCCCAGGCAGCAGCCCAGGAGCTCATTGTTCAATAAATGCTACCCATGCATTGGAGCTCCCACATTGCCTTTTTGTGTGCCTCTGTCTTAAAAAGGAACGGACAGCAAAAATCATCACGCGCTTAAGTAAAAACTCTAACATCAAAGACGACAAAGCAAGCCAACAAAGAAAGGACTCTAGAAGCAAAAGAGTCAATACAGGGAACAGAGGAAATGTTAAGAGTGATTTCTATAATTAGTAACTTTCGAGGCTTTGAGAGACAGGAAGAAACTGAAACAACAAAAGAACGCTTGAAAATTAAAATACAAGGAGGAAAGAAATTAGCAGAGGAAGTAAAAGATCAATTTGGAGAACTCTCCCCAAAAGACAGACATTTGGAAAATAAGACATAACATGTAAGAGAATTTTAAGAATAATCCAGGAAATCCAACATCTGAGTGATAAGTATCCCAACAAGAGGAAAGAAAGGTAAAATTAAGGGGGAAGAAATTATCAAAGAATTATTATTACAATATTTCCCAAATCTGAAAGGGTAAGGGTTTTTAGATTGGGAGATTCCACCAGGTGGCTAGCGAAAAGATTTTTAAAAGTGTGACAAGCAATCCGTATTATTGTAATGTGTCAAAATACCAGGGACAAAAGTAATATCCCAAAATCTTCCGGAGAGAAAAAGTAGATAGAAATCGCAACACGGGGATGGGGTCGTCAGAACGAACAGCTTCAGACTTTTGTTTTTAAGTGTGTTTATTTATTCTGAGAGAGAAAGAGAGAGAGAGAGCCAGCAGGGGAGGGGCGGCAAGAGAGGGAGAGAAAGAATTCCAAGCAGGCTCTGCACTGTCAGCACAGAGCCCGAGGCAGGGCTCGAACTCACAAACTATGAGATCGTGACCTGAGCTGGAGTCAGACGCTTAACTGACTGAGCCACCCAGGCCCCCACACTGCCAGAAAGACACTTTCATACCTAACAAGTTCATAAAAACTGTACCAATCTCTTACACGATTTCTCAAGAAGTTACTGAAGGATATGGTTCAACAAAAGAGGGGTGAAAACCAAGAAAGAGAAATGAGACATCAAGAAATGGGGGATCCCATACAGGAGAGAGAGAAAGGGACGGTGATGGTGGTGGTGATGATGATGATGATGGAGGAAAATCCCAGATGCCTGGAGACTGATCAATTCAGGTTAGAGCTGAGCAGAGGACTCTGGGAAGGAAAGCCTCCAAGGAACAAGCTAGAACAAATAGGTGATTTCAATGCTGGAATCCACCCAGGGGAGAGATTTCATGTCCTGTGGACAGTATGGGCTCAGTCAGTAATATGTAAATAAGCTACACAACTGTTAAAATTATTCAATTCTAAAAGCCAAGGGGAAAAAGTTCAACAAGAAAGGAAATATATCCACTGCACACAGGGCGACGCAGCCAAACACACATAACAGCCAAGTTTCTACGAAGTCTAGATGTTATGTGAATATCTAGAGAATGCAGAGAGCATAAGAGAGCCACATCCTTATTTTCTGTATCTGGAAATCAAACAGTCATCTTAAAAACTGCAAGACTATTCGGAGGGGAAGTAATCAACCAGACAAAAACCAGAGTGGAAAGCAACAGTGTCTCAAAAGTGGGAATCTGGGGGAAACAGCCTAAGCCTCAAACCACAATTGGAAACAATGTTTAAAAGCAACATGCATCCTTTTGATAAAAATAAAAACTAAACCTAAAGAAACACAGGATAGCGGGGGCAGGATTAAAGAAGAAAAGCTACTGCATGCACACTGTGCTTGAGGCACATTAACTTGTTCTCTACCTCCCCAAACCCTAGGAGGTAATAAGTGCTATTATTACACCGCCCGCTTTCAGACCAGTATAGTAAAGGCTCAGAGACCTTTAGTACCTCAACACAAGGCTGCACAGTGAGGAAGCAGTTAAGAGCAGGATTTTAACCTGCACAGCCTGGCTCCAGAGCCTGCGTCCTTAACCACCCTGCCATCCGGAAAAGGAAGATATTTAAAAGGCATACCGAGAACATTTTGTCTGATTAAAAGTCCATTCGCCTCTGCAATGAGTTTCTGCAGGCAGGACGGAGAGCCTGCTCAGAGAATAGCTCTGGGTCTGTGCCCACACAAAAAAGGCTGCTGGGCAGCTGTGTTTCCAGCATTCTCTGCCTTATGCTTTTATGCATGATTTTAGCTTAGAGAATGATCTAGCACGGCCTTTTGCACAGTCTCAGTAAAGCACCCCCAGAATGCCTAAAGAACGGCGGGCTGCTGGAAACGTACCCTCGTTAATTTACACAACGTAGCAATGACTAGTAAGTAGGAGGAGAAGAAAGAACCGCATGTGGGTCTCTGGAGGGTCCAAGAATCCAAGCGGAATTTGTTCTCAGTGGTCACACAGAACTCTGCACATCCGTGCGAAATACTCAGAAAATTAAGGCTTAAGTCACTCTTCCATAAACAGCGAATGGAGACTTCCAGTCCATTCATTGTAGGAGGAAAGACAGAAGAGAAAAGCGATTGTATACTGTACGTAGTACGTAACTCACATGACAGAAGGAATCCCCAGACGGCATGAAAAGTCCTGCCTGGTCAGTTGGTTTTTCTCCTTATTAAGCCATACTGTGTGCTGTCTGGTTAAGTGATATTATTTCTGACACAGAAGGCTCATCTGGAATCAGAAGACATGTCATAGGTCACTGAGGGGTCTTATTGATTTCCTAGGAAAGGAGCTTTGAACAGTTCACGGTGAAATCTTCCTACCCTTCAAGTGCCATTGGGTGGGCCTTGCACCAGGAGCACTGGCCTCATCAATGGTCTTTCATGTGGCATTTTTTTTTTGTAATTTTTTTTAATGTTTATTTTTGGAAGGGAGAGAGACAGAGTGCAAGCAGGCGAGGGGCAGAAAGAGAGGGAGACACAGAATCCAAAGCAGGCTCCAGGCTCTGAGCTGTCAGCACAGAGCCCGACGCGGGGCTTGAACCCAAGAACGGTGAGATCATGACCTGAGCCGAAGTCGGACGCTTAACCGACTGAGCCACCCAGGCGCCCCTCATGTGGCATTTTACACTCTTCAAAATATGTGCTGCTCTCCCTGGGTTTGGGCCCAAATCCGCAGAGAGATGGCGGTGACATAGGCAGGGCTATGCATGGCATGGGGAGCTCAGGATCCAAGAGAGAAGAGTCAGGTAGCCTTTTGAATCCGCACAGTCAGGAAAAACAATGCATCCCTGCCGCTGAGCGCCATGAACCTGACCTTGATTTAGTTTCCGTGGATGACAGTACAGAGGGTTAAAGAACCTGAGCAAAGTCTAAGGAGGGATGGGCGGGGCCAACAGTGAGGAGCGAGCCACACATCTTGAGCACGGCCACCCTATTTCCTGAACTTTCTGTCACAGTCACCATTAGACTGCGTCCCGGTGTCAGGACACACGGTCTTTGCTCAGTTCAGGAAGCGGGGTCTCCAGACCTAAAGGGAACCCGCCCTGCGTTTAGACAGCCCGCCTCCTGGGACTCTCTTATTTGCTTCCAGAATTGCAACGGAGAGAAATGAGCCTGATTTAGTGCTTATCATATCGAGGAAAGCAGGGGCGGGGGGGGGGGGGGTTCGCTTCAATCTGAAGCTGGGTCTACTGCATGCGGACTCCCTTAATTTCTGTCGATGAAGCAGTTTCTGAAGGAGCAGGTGAGCTGGTGAGGACTGCTGGCAAGGGAAGTGGGAAGCCAGCAACCTCCCGTGTCGGAGGCAGATGAAGAGGCCGGTAAGAGGACACGCTGGGAGTAACTCTGTCGGTAGAGGAAGGCATCAAAGTTAAGAAGAAGAGTGTACTAAAATCTGTATTCTCGAAGCTTGCTACACTGCCGTGGAGGTAGTGAACAAGCAGATTGTGGGTGTTTTATGAAACTGCTCCTTTTTTTGCACATTAAATCGGTATGAGGGATATTACTTATGAATCCAACGCTGTTCTAAACGAATGTACCACCTCACCCTTGTAAGAGGGCACTTGTTCCCCGGTTCGACCAAGGACCAGGTGATAAAAGGAACAAACCATACTTTCTTCGGGTTGATCATGCTCTTGTCAATTTTTTTACCTTCGTAAAACAAGTTTCACGATGGCAAAAGTTTGAAGTGTACTTTGTGATCACTGAGTAACAGAGACGCAGACCGATGGAGTGAGATCTGACCTCAGAGGGGAAGGAATACGCAGTTCTGTGGCTGCTCTATTGTCCTTCATGCGTTTCCTCAGCAGGGACTGAGAATCAGCTCCCAGCAAGAGCCAGAAGGATGTACAGCCCCCCGCAGGGCTGCAGGAACCCCGATGCCCACCTGCTCCTGGCATTTCCTGCTCCCCCAGGTCCTGGCTCAGCCCCTGGATTCCCTGGCTCCTCCCAGGTCTGGTAAAGTCCCTCTTGTCACTGTGTGCTCTCAGGACACTGCAGTTCACCGTCATGGCCCTTCATGACCACAGCTGAAACTCTCTACCACTGTGAGCGATTGTGAAAGTCTTCCTCCCCGCTAGACTATAAGCTCTATCCGGGCAGGGACAATGATGTTTGTCCCCAGGTCCTGGGTCAGTCCTTGCATATAGTCAGCTCTCAATAGATATGAATGTGGGAGGTGGGCGGGGGGATGGGTTAAATGGGTGACAGGCATTAAGGAGGGCACTTGTTGGGATGAACACTGGGTGTCATATAGAAGAGATGAATCCCTGGGTTCTACTCCTGAAGCCAAGACTACACTGTATGTTAAATAACTTGATTTCAAATTCAAAAAAGAAAACAAAAATGAATGTGGCTCTCCAACAAAGCACTCATAAGTAGAATATATAAAAAAAACCTCTCAAACCAAATAGTAAAAAAAAAAAAAAAAAAAAAATCAAACAATCCAGTGTGAAAACGGACAAAAGAATTAAAAAGACAAGAGGGGCACCTGGGTGACTCAGTCAGTTAAGCGTCCAACTTCGGCTCAGGTCATGATCTCATGGTTCATAGGTTCATGCCCTGCATCGGACTCTGTGCAGACAGCTCAGAGCCTGGAGCCTGCTTCCGATTCTGTGTCTCCCTTTCTCTGCCTCTCTACAACTCGCTCTCTTGCTCTCTCTCTCTCTGAAGAATAAACATTAAAAAAAAAGAATTGAAAAGACAAGAAACACAAGTATTGGTGAGGATGTGGAGAAAAAGACCTTCATGCACTGTTGGTGGGAATGTAAATTTGTGCAGCCACTGGGGAGGACAGTATGGATGTTCCTCAAAATATTAAAAAATAAAAATACCACATGACCTATAATTCCACTGCTGGGTATTTACCCAAAGAAAATCAAAACAATTGTTCAAAAAGCATATGCAGCCCTATGTTCGTCGTAGGATTATTTTTTTTTTATGTTTATTCATTTTTGAAAGAGAGAGACAGAGCACAAGCAGGGGTGGAGCAGAAAGAGAGGGAGACACAGAATCCAAAGCAGGCTCCAGGCTCCGAGCTGTCAGCACAGAGCTCGATGAGGGGCTTGAACCTATGAACCGTGAGATCATGACCTGAGCCAAAGTTGGACACTCAACCGACTAAGCCACCCAGATGCCCCGTTACAGCATTATTTACAATAGCCAAGATATGAAGCAATACACACACAGACACACACACACGTGTGTGTGCAATGGAATATTACTCAGCCATAAAAAAGAATGAGAAAGAATGAAATCTTGCCATCCGTGACAACACGGAATGGACCTAGAGGGTATCATGCTCAGTGAAGTAATTATATGCTCAGAAAAAGGCAAATACCAAATATTATGTACACCAGTTGGAAACAGACCCGTAAATACAGACAGCAAACCGGTGGTTGCCAGAGGAGAGTGGGAGGGGGGACGGGCGAAGCAGGTAAAGGGGATCAAGAGGTACAAACTTCCAGTTGTAAGAGAAGTAAGTCACAGGGATGAAAAGTACAGCAGAGGGAAGACGGTCAATATTGTAGCAACAAGGTACGGAGACAGGTGGTTGAGAGCTGCTCGACGCACTGAACCACTGAATCACCACGTTGTATACCTGAAGCTAAGAGAACACTGCAGGTCAGCTACACTGCGATTTAAAAAAAAAGAATACATGGGGCGCCTGGGTGGCTCAGTCGGTTGGGCGTCCGACTTCGGCTCAGGTCACGATCTCGTGGTCCGTGAGTTCGAGCCCTGCGTCGGGCTCTGGGCTGATGGCTCGGAGCCTGGAGCCTGCTTCCGATTCTGTGTCTCCCTCTCTCTCTGCCCCTCCCCCGTTCATGCTCTGTCTCTCTCAGTCTCAAAAATAAATAAAAAATGTTAAAAAAATTTAAAAAAATAAAATAAAATAAAATAAAATAAAATAAAATAAAAATAAAATAAAAGAATACAGCAATGTTACTTAAAGATGGAAAATTCCCAACTTGACATTAGCCAATAAAATTGAGCATTACGGAAGGAAAAAAAAAGGAAAACAGACAAAGGAGATGAACAAGTGCTCTCATCAGAGAGGATACGCAAACAGCAAATAAACATGTGAAAAGATGTTCAACATCGCGTGTCATTGGGAAAGCACAAAGCCGAGCCATGATGAGATATTACCCCCCACCTATCAGAACACGGGAAAAATTGCGACAAAGCCGAATGCTGACGAAAATACAAAGAAATGGGATCGCTCGGACGCTGCTGCTGAATATAGAATGACACTGCCACTCTGGAAAGCCGTTCGGCAGCTCCTTGAACGACAAAATGAGCACGTGCCTTGTAGCCCAGCAGTTGCATTTCTGAGCATTTATTCCAGAGAAAAGAAAAATTCCATCCACAGACAAATCCGTGCGTGAACGGGCGCGGCAAGCTCATTCGTTCACAGCCCCAAACCGAAAACGACCCAAATGTTCTTGAACGGGCGGACGGTGCAATGGCCACGCCGTGGAATCCTTGCCGGCGAGAGGAAGTCACCGTCACAAACGCACAACCACCTGGGTGCGTCTCCAGGGCTTTCTGATGAGCGGAAGGGGCTGATGTCAAACGGTTAGGTACTCTCTCTGATTCCATATGCACAGCACTCTTGAAATGATAAAACTTCAGAGACCGAGAAGAGGTGAGTGATTGCCAGGGGTCAGGGACGGCGGTTAGGGGCGAGGAAGACTATGAAGGAGTCTCATGAGGCAGACCCCTGCGAGAGGGACCAGTTCTGTATCTTGATTGTGGTGGTGGCTACACACACACACACACACACACACGAGTGCATATAAAACTGACGAAATCAACCTGCATTGTACCTGTGTCCACTTCCTGGGCGTAGAACACACTACAGTCATACGTGATGTTACCTGCACGGGAAACCACATGAGAGATGTACAGGATCTCCCTGTGCTCCTACGGCACCTTCTTGTCTTTCTCTAACTATTTGAAAAAGAAAAGGTAAAAACAGCCCGGCAGAATGAACGTCGGGGAAAACTACACGCTCAGAAGGAAAGCAGCAACCTTGGTGAGCAAGCGGGCCCATGTACAAGGTCCCACAAAGTGAGGTTGAGGGGGGGACCTGGGCGATGCAGCAAAGGGGGAGGTCCATGGTTGGGGGAAAGGACACAGGCTTCATTGTCCAAATAAATGTGCTCCCAAGCTTATGCTGAGCTTGGCCTCAAGCAGCACCTACAGGGTAGAGGTGGTCAGAGCCCAAGTGATCAGGTGGGGGTGACCTCACACCTCACTACATCTCAATTTATATCTTGGGAAGATCAATTAACAACTGTAAGTATCTTCAGTGAGGTATTTCACATTCAGGAGGGCCCTAGGTGGCATGGTCATATGAACACCCTTAGCGGTGACCCCATCATGGTTTTCTGAGAAGGAGGAGGGTAAGGACAGGAGTCAGACCCTAGAAAAGGGGGTCTGGCAGGGTCTCTGGAGGTGACCAGGGACAAAGCAAGCAGGGGCCACAGAGGCCATACCAGAGCCTGGGGCAGGAATAAAATTCAGACATACCAACCCTCTCTTTACTTAAAATTCTCTATTCTTTTCATCATGGATTTTCTTGGCATTAATTTTGATTCTTTAAAATAATGCATTAGGGGCGCCTGGGTGGCTTGGTCGGTTAAGCGTCCGACTTCGGCTCAGGTCATGATCTCATAGTCCGTGAGTTTGAACCCCGCGTCAGACTCTGTGCTGATAGCTCAGAGCCTGGAGCCCGTTTTAGATTCTGTGTCTCCCTCTCTCTCTGCCCCTCCCCTGTCCATGCTCTGTCTCTGTCTCAAAAATAAATAAACGTTTAAAAAAAATTAAAAAATAAAATAAAATAAAATAATGCATTAAAGGGGCACCTGGGTGGTTCAGTGGGTTAAGCATCCGACTTCAGCTCAGGTCATGATCTCATGGTTTATGAGTTCAAGCCCCACGTCAGGCTCTGTGCTGACAGCTCGAAGCCTGGAGTCTGCTTCTGATTCTGTGTCTCCCTCTCTCTCTGCCCCTGCCCTGCTCATGCACTCTCTTCTCTCTCTAAAATAAACACTTAAAAAAATAAACTAAAATCTTTCAAATAATGCATTAAAGTACAGCCAATCCTCATTACTTGCAGATTAGGCGTTCGTGACTTTGCCTACTTACTGAAATTGGTTTGTAACCTCAAAACAGGTACCTGCAGGTTTCAGGGTCATTTGCAGGCACGTGCAGAGTGGCAGAAAAATCTGAGTCACTCACCACGCACGTTTGCAGCGGAGGGAGAACAAGGCAACACTCCCGCTTCGCTTTTCAGCTCTCACGTGTCCTTTTTACAATCTACTTAGTGCCACATTTTTCACATTTGTGGGTTTTCTTGGTCGTTTTGCTGCTCAAAATGGTCCCCAAGCGTGGTGCTGAAGTGCTACCCCGTGTTCCTAAAATGCACAGGGCTGCATGCATTATGGAGAAGAGATGTGTGCTATCTGGACACGAGTTCAAGCTGCTGGCTCGAGTTCAACGTTAACGACCAAATAAGATCTGTTAGGGTATCTTTAAGTGGAAACACACAGATTAACAAAACTGGATTACGCACTGATGTACTGATCAAACCGTTGTGACCACTGGCTCTTGGGAGCCTGACCGTGTAATTCCGCTAGGAGCAGAGGTTCAGACTAGCAATTACAGTGACTGTGCAGAACCTAACTGCTGAGAATGACGAGAGCCGACTGTATCATTTATCTTGATTACTGGGTTTTTGCAACGTCAATCCCAGCCCTTGGTGATGGAGACCTGGGGCTTGCATTTCGCAGACCACAGGGCTCCCAAAATGTGACATACATTTTTCATTGTTTTATGCTGCTGGGGAAGCCGTTCAAAACCCTCACTGCTACCTACAGTGACTGCATATTAACCAAAGAGAAAAATTTAACACCGCAAACACAAAAAGGACAAAATAAAGAACGGCTCTTCTTCAAAAAAGGCGGGCAATTTTACATTATTTTAAAGAACAGGTTAACGTTTTTAAATGCAAAATTTTATTTTATTTTATTTTTAAAGTTTATTTATTTTGAGAGAGGGGAGAGTATGAACGGGGAGAGGCAGAGAGAGAGAGGGAGAGAGAGAATCCCAAGCAGGCTCCACGCTGTCAGCACAGAGTCAGACGTGGGGCCTGAACTCACAAACCACAAGATCATGACCTGAGCTGAAATCGAGGGTCGGATGCTTCGCCAACTGAGCCACCCAGGCGCCCCTCAAATTTTATTTTAGAATACTGCTTTGCACATGACTATCTCTCCTGACTTTTGTCAGTTCAAGTATTTAGAGTGAAGGGATACATATTCTTAAATTTATCGTTAGCCAGATCTTAAAAAGAGACAAGATGGTAAACGGTTTAAAAGTCTGGGTTCTCTAGTTGCCTGGAGTTCAGATCCTAACCCTGCCCCTTTCCAGCTATGGGAGTTTAGGAAGGGGAAACGTTAACTCATCTATGCTTTAGCTTGCTGCCTTAAAGTGGGCACAACAGTATTCACTAGTGGATGGGTCGAGAATGGAATTTGTTAATGCATAAAAGACGGAGACAAAGTAAGCACCCGCTGAGTGCCAGCTGCTGTCACCTAATTCTAATAATGACAACTATTATTATGACAGTTGCCAGGGGGCTCAAATGTCCAACCTGTTTCAGTATATTGCCTAAAATCAGTCGCTACAAGGAAAATCGGTCTCACCCGGGTGCGAGGACGATGCAATTTTACATTTGGAAACCTGGGCTGAAACAGGCTGACGATCCACCGCCTGCCCTCCGCGGATCCACTGCTGGCCTCAAGGACCGCCAGCTCTGGGATGTCAGGCTTCCGGAAAGCGGTGACCTCCAGCACGTTCCACACGGAGCGGTCCAGAGTCCACCAGGGATGCGGCCGTGGGAACCACAGGCCTCGCAGGAGACGGCGCGGCGTGGAGAAGAGACGGAGGCCGAGCCACGGTTGGTCACTGACCCGTCCTCCTTTCTGAGGCGGCCGCGGGGTGACCCTGCACCATCTTCCCCGCTGGATCCTGAGGCCTTGGAGGGTCGGCTCGGTCCTGAATCCCTAAGCCCAACACAAGTTGCGGCATGGAAGTAAGCACAAACTAAATGCCTGCTCCTAGCAGCTCTAGAATGCCCTCCGCTCTCCTTCCAACTGGCAAAATCCTGCCCATCCTTTAAGGGCAAGTCACATGTCCCTGGTGAAGCTGCTATGAGGATTCAGTGACACGTGTGTGAAGGCAAAGCCCGGGCAGAGGAGGAACCCAAGCACGTCAGGAGGCCCACTCGTGTGGGCAGAAGGCACAACAGGGGCAGGGGATGGGGGGGGGGGGCGGGTACGGCTCCGTTTGCGCTGTGCGCCCACCTCACCTCCCTCCCCCGACAGCTGACGTCGGTGGGACGAGGCTGGCTCTAGTTTCCTCATCTCTCAAACCGGAGAACAGGAGACTGCCCGTGAGATTCCGTGTCGGATGAGGCAGACCCCACGGAAGCTGCAACCACCGGCCTCCAGGAGCAGGTGGTCCGGGGGCATCAACCCCACGAGTCAAGGGTGAAGGCCTCCACGCAAACAGGCACCAACCTCTAAAATGCTCCTGGCTGGGGCGCCTGGGTGGCTTAGTCGGTTGGGCGTCCGACTTCGGCTCAGGTCACGATCTCGCGGTCCGTGAGTTCGAGCCCCGCGTCAGGCTCTGGGCTGGCAGCTCAGAGACTGGAGCCTGTTTCAGATTCTGTGCCTCCCTCTCTCTCTGCCCCTCCCCTGCACGCACTCTGTCTCTGTCTCAAAAATAAATAAATGTTAAAAAAATTTTTTTTTTAAAATAAAAAAATAAGTAAATTAAATGCTCCTGGCTGTCACACGGCCATGCCCTAGCTCTCCCAGGGACACGACAACGTGTCTCACCACAGGGCACAGGCTATTTAACATCTGTCCGCCTTGGTAAGGCCTGCGTAAGATGAACGAGACCACCGCTGTCGGTGGGAGAAGCGAGGAAACAAAAGGAGGCTGCCAGACATCAGGACACAACGTCCTCTCTCTTCGCATCACGCTGCCTGACAGGCTTGGGTTCTGTGTGGCCTGAATAATTCGCCATATGCTTGCTTTTATTGTTCCCGTGGGCTTTTAGACTCCAATCGCTTTTCTGATCATCTGGGGGAGTTTGGAATCTAATGTGAAGGGACGCTTGAAATTCGTAGGGAACCAACGGCCTCATTTTACAGATGAGAAAACCAAGGCTGAGAGGTCAGGTGTCTCTCTCCCTGCCGCGCACAGAGGAGAAGGGTGAGTCACGAGTCAGGGTCCAAACCCGACTTCTGAGATCACTTCCCGTGACCCGACGTACACCATTCACTTCACTCATTTTTCAATAACCACACAAAACAGATCGGCCCCGGTCCCTTACTTCCTCCTGTAGGAGACAGAGGTGACGTCCCATGAACATCACAGATGCCAAGTGCATCGTGGACAGAGTAAGGAGGCAAGGGCTCAGGAGCTGAGTCTGCTGACGGGAAACGTGCACAAACCCCCCACTCGGGAGCACCCAACCCCCACCCCCGCAGGGACCCTGGGGTGCAGCGGGAGTCCCAGCGTCCCTGAGGTTCCGTCCAGGAAGACCAGCTATTTACGGAGCCGTTGTTTCACGGCTTTGCACTAAGGGATGGCTTGAGGGTTAGGGTCTGTGTGCAGGTGGACCACCGAAAGCCCCACCGTGACATATCCCTTTAGGAAGACCTCACTGCACAGTAGGAAGGCTGCAGTTTCGGCACTGGTGAACAAAGCAGTGGTTCCCAGTACAAAAGCCACCTCCGACCCCTGTGGGGGAGGGGCCGTGTGGGTGGACAGTGGCCAACAAGGAGTTAGCCGGTCACCACACCCCCAGTTTCTCTGCTTTGTCCTGGACCCCTTCCTTCCCCTCCTCTTTTCTCCCTCGGGGCTTTGTCTCGCTGGGCTACAGACACCCGCCAGCCTCCAGCCGCTGTGATCGGGCTCCCCCAGAGTCTGGCGCCTGCAGCCTCCCAGCTGCCAACGGAAACCCTTCCCTGGACACAGGGACAGCCTGGGGGGCACCTGGTGGCACACCGAGGGCAGCCATCCCTTCTGGTCTCTGGATGTGCAGAAAGGACACGTGTGCTCTCCCCTCGCTTCCTGCCAGCCAAGGTCCTCAAAGTCCCTCTCACTTTCAACATGAAAGAAAAAGCATTCGCTGGCCCAAGCCAAACATTTTGGCCTAAAAACTGCTTATCTTGCCTGGTCTTCTAAGACCTGTACCCGCACCCAGGGCTCAGAGCAGCACTTGCCCTTAAGAACCGAGCGGCTGGGCAGCCATTAAGGGCTTAAGGCACAGGAGAAGCTTGGTGCCGTGATTTATGCGAGCCGTTGGCCAAAACTGCTTCATAAATGATGACGATTTTGTGTGATTTAGAAGCACTGGTAACAGTGCCCAAAACGTACGGTGTAGAGCAGATCTCAATAAATATAACGAATGCGGGCACCACATTACTGCAACAGAAAAAGAGCATCCAACGGCAGGGACCCGCCTATGCGATGCAGCTCCCTCGTGCCTCCGGGTGACAAGAGACCCAGGTGCTCCGCCAGGCTAGGACGCGAGGGAGCTGAAGATCCCGGCTTCCTCAACCTGACAGCTGGGACTGCAAAGTTTTGCCTTCGCTGTCAATTTTCTCCTCGGACAGCCAAAGCGGCAACTTTGAATCCCACAGACATACGGCGGTGGAAGATTTGTTCAACCTTGCAAGAAAGTTACTTGCACAAGACAGCTATTGTGGGAAGAGAAGAGAATCCTTGCAATTACTCAAGGCAAACATCCTGGCTCTAAAAGAAGCCTGGAGGGAAGCAGGGCGCGGGGATCGGGGACGCAGGGAGGCAGGGGGACAGGACACAGCTGGGCTGCCCACAGGGCACGAGGCACCAAGTGACATCTGAATGTTACCCCGTTTGCTTTCACAAAGATGCTTCTAGAAAGGGTGTCAGGAAGCTGGCCTCTGCATTTCCTGTAAACACAACGTCAGAGCAAGCCTCAGAATGTCACCAGCACCACACCCTGGATGGTAACTTCTCTTTAAAATGTAATGCCCACCATGCCACGAAATAACGCCCAGTGCTGCACACTGTGTTTCAGTTTTTCTTCCAGAACACGAGAGTAAAAATAAACTCACCACGGGACATTCACTGGAAAAACAAAAACCACATCTTCATACAGAGTCGGGAGCTTAAAAAGCCCTGAGGGCACAGAAGGCCAGTAACCGCTTCAAGTCAGACACATGAGAAATCGCTACCCCTCTCCGTACTTTTGGGTTAAGGCGGAAGCTTTCCCTAACAGAAAGTTTAAAATGTAACAAAAAAATGAAAAGATGTTAAATGCAGTGAAACGTTAACTGTGTTTAATCCTGGTAGGACCGGGGACGATTTCTATTTTTTCTTGTTTACCTCTGTATGTGGTTTCAGTTCTTTCCTACAAACCTATTATAGCTACAATAAAAAGCCAGGTGGGTGCCTGGGTGGCTCAGTCGGTTAAGCAGCTGACTTCGGCTCGGGTCATGAACTTTGGGTTCATGGGTTCGAGCCCCGCATCAGGCTCTGTGCTGACAGCTCAGAGCCTGGAGCCTGCTTTGGATTTTTGGATCCCTCCTTCTTTCCTTCTCTCTCTCTCTCTTTCTTCCTCCTCCTCCTCCTCCTCCTCTGCTTGCACTCTTGTCAGTCTCTCTCAAAAATAAAACACTTAAAAGAAATCAATAAAAAGCCAGGCTACTTAAATGATTTGTGCTATAAACATTGAGATTTTCTTGAAGAGTTGGTATATTTTCTTCCCCCCCATTCCCTCACCCTCTTTTTTTTTTTTTTTCATAAGAAAAATATAACCCAATATGTTTTCTTCTTTGCCCTGGCTCATTGATGGTAAGGACATAACCCTCGTGGCTGCCCGATTTCTTTCTCTTTCTCATGACGCTCCGTCTGTCTCTAGCATCTTACGCACATATAAGACGCCACGCACACCTATGCATGCATGTCATTTGCGGACACACACCTCCAGTCCCTCTGGAGGGGGCTGGGGCTGCTGTGCTCAAGGCAGAAGCTGGCAGACCCGAGTGAAAACCACACCACCGTCCTCCTCCCTGCTAGCAACCAGCGCCCTCCAAACCAAACCCGTGAGCTCGTTCGTGCGTCGGCTCCGTGCTGTGGCCCTGAGCAGCAGCCCCCGGCTCCTTCCTCAACGGAAAGCTTGCGACTCACCTCCCACCCATCACCCTGGTCACGGCAACTCGGGAAGGGGAGCCTGAGGCCCTGTGCCACGGAGCTCCAAGCTCCCATCACCGATCCCACGTCTGGTGCTAATGGACGGTAACGGCGGCCTCTACTGGCACCCCCACTTCCTCCTTTATCGAGTGGAGACAGAAACAGAGAGAGACTTTTGTTTTCATTCCCTGTCAACACACAACGCTCTAAACTCATGGGACTGTGAATGGCAAAGGTCGTCTTCGTTTCCTAGAGCCAGGTCTGGCTCCGATGTTCTGTAATTAAATTATCGTCACAAGATCCCAAGTCACGCACCTAGAGGGCTCCTGCAGCAAGCAGGCCCCGTGATGACTGACACAGGTCATCAGCACCTGCCAGGTATCTCTGAGCCTTCAGAGTGCTTTGCTCTCAATATCGCGATGCCTTCCTTCATCCTCTCACTCACAGAAGCCCTTTAACTACCTCTTAACGGCAGTGTTTCTCAAAATGTTTATCAGAAGGGCGTGGGCAGTTAACATGCCGATTCCTAGGCACTGGCCCCGACTTCCCGACTCCCAGTGTCTGAAGATGGGGCCAGGAAATCCTGGTTTCAGCTTTCTTTTTTTTTTTTTAATTTTTTTAAATGTTTATTGATTTTTGAGAGACAGAGACAGAGAGAGCGTGAGCAGGGGTGGGTCAGAGAGAGAGGGAGACACAGAATCCGAAGCAGGCTCCAGGCTCTGAGCTGTCATCACAGAGCCCGACCTGAAGCTCGAACTCATGAGCTGTGAGATCATGACCTGAGCTGTAGTTGGACACTGAAACCGACTGAGCCACCCAGGCGCCCCAAGTTTCGGCTTTTCTATGATGACGATCCTCATCATGGAGGTTCAGCGCCTCGGCTCTGCAGCCTGGCTCGCTTTTTAAGCCCCTGTGCTCTTTCCACAGCCACCCCAGCCCATCTTGGGGTCTTGTCTCAGAACTGTCTTCGGGATCTGACGACATACATAGTTCTGTAACGTTCAGTCTTTCCTATGGTTCGTCTCCTCAGATACCAAAACCGCACAATAAGTGAGGTCTACATCTCCATGCATAGTAAGTGGCCAAATCCCTGTTATAAGTTTGTCTGAAACAGAGGAGTGAACTCAACTATGGCTCCTGCAGAAACAGAGGCTTTTGCTGGATGCTCAATCCGTCAAAGTCCCTGGTTTCAGCCATCTATCAAAGTCACTCACGTGTTTGGGGAGAGCATAAAGTCCTGCTCAAAAAATACAGAAATTCATTCCCAGAGTCACCAGGAGCAAGAAATGAGAAAGGGCGCGTTCTCTCTCACTGGAGAGAACCGACCACCGAGTCAGGGGGCGAGCGGGACAGAATGACGGGGTATAAACGGGGCCGCCGTGAGGCACCCAGATTCTGCGTAAGGGGCAAGTGCCCAACCTAGGTCAGAGGTAACCGCTGAAGTTAGTTTTCTTCGAAACCAAACCGAAATACATCCTGGAAAGGCATAGTCACCTGCCTTTAGAATGGGTTCAGCTGATTTCCCGAAAAACTCACTTTTCAAGAGAACCCTGCCATCAGGGAAAGTTTCTCTAGTGAGCAAACACGCTGAGTCACTAGCAAGGATTTAAGGTTTGCCGGGGGCTTGGAAAGAAATTAAAAATTGGAATGCAGGTGTTTGAGGGATTAAGATGTTTCTTCAGAGGTTGACTGTCTAGCTAAGTCTGTAATCAGACTTCCGAAAATGTTTGCACCTGCCAAATAAGAGAACACTCTGTGCCGGTTTTAAACAAACAAACAAAAAAAAAACTAAACTAAACTAAAAACCGCCCGGGCTCTGCAGCCAAGCCACCAGGCCCATGTGCCCTCGAACGCCTCCTCCTTCCCCACCCCAAGGGAAGAGGGCGTCCGCCCTGCCTCGCCAATCCCCACGTCCACACAGACGGGGGCTGCATTAGCTCTCCTGCCTGTGCAATCATCTTTCTTTCGTCTTCAGTCTAACTCAGAAGCTCCTCGACAACAGGAACCACCCACATAGGATTCTGAGTCCCCAGTTCCGCCCAAGATTCTGGGTCGTAATCTAAATGTCTGGGTATTTCTGAAGGCTCCTTTATAGGAACAGCCAATGATGGCAAGGCTCCGTTCTGCAGGAGCAGACTTGATCTCCAGGACGTTCGAGGTGGCAGGAGACTGGGCGTCCACCTCACATGCATAGACACGGTCCCCGCCCCGAGCCACTGCTCTGGGTGGCTCAAAGCATCTGCCACCTCCCCTGGTAGCTGCTCACTTTCCCATGGTGCCTCCCTGAGCCCGAGATGCCCGGGCTGTGACTTGGCTGTGCGTCCAACCCCGGAATCTCACGGACTGTTGGATTTCAGCGCCAACAGATACGGTTCTAGACACGACGGGAGACACGGAGTCATACTTCTCTGATGACCAGTGAGCCTGCAGACGTGGCCCCCGAGCCACATAAGCATATGGTGGCCCAAGGTGACAGTGTCTGGAAGCCCTAGGCACACGCATTCATTGCCAGGGACAAGGGCTGTGAGACCTGGACGTGGAGAGAAGTGGTGAGCCAGGAATTCCCCCCGCAGTCCCAACAGGGACCGGGGTCGGGGGCAGTGCAGGGAGAGGGGTCGGGGCGCTCTGTGGTTGGTTTTGGGTCCGTCGCTTCGTGACGTGGCTAAACGGCTCCACTGTCTGAACCTTATTTTCTCATCTCTATGGTAACGGGCACTAGCCCTAAGAGCCTAGTGACAAATTGTATCACGCACGGGAGTCACCGGGACGCTGCGTTCAATAGCCCGGCCCACCTACGTCATGCGTTCGAACAGAGAAACAAGGAAGGCGTCCCTAGTGCCCATCCCCGCGTCTCCTCTCTCGCTCTGCTGTGGCGATGAGCCTAACGAGGCTGCGTGTTGAGCTAACCATGCTGGCAACGTTTGGCACAGCGATCACAGGATAGCAGCAGCATCCACGGTTCCAAGATGAGGAAACTGAGGCACAGAGAAGGTCATGCGGCTACACGTGGTGGGGCCGGGAGTCCAACCTGACCGTGCCCTAGCTCGCTACTTTTGCTTGTCCTAGACCACCTTGGAAAGGGGGAAGAAATTTAAAAAACAGTAATAAAGAGCTCACGCTGAATGGTGCTAATGTGACTGTCAGGCATTATATTACATGAAATGCTTTTTGATGTCCTGTGCTGTTTTATGCTCGTGCAAGTCCCTTGATGTAGAGGTTACGATTTGCCAGGGTATTTCTGGGGAAACTGAGGCAGGAGGCAAAGCCTGGCAGTCTGATGCCAAACTCCTGGCTGAACCGCCCCACCGCACGGCCTGCATTGCAAGCGCCCAGGCACACATGTGAAGCCGGTAGTGTTGGCTGTTAATGGACAGAGTGCTCTTAAAACACTGCTTCAAATCCCGTTGCCAGGGGAGTCACGGCTGGGAGGAGGCCCTCAGACTCAGGGTTACCGCGCCATACATGTGACTGACGCAGGCTAACTCTGGGTGTGGCCCCCAGGCTCCTGCCAAGCACTTGGGGCCGGGGGAGCTATCCCTTCCCACTGGGGCAACAGGCCTGGGACATCCAGAGCGTGAGTGGATGACCGGACCCTTCCGGGATGCCCCTGGGCCTCATCCCACGCAGCCAGAACCCGAACCCACGAGGCCTGGTCCCAGGCTCGTGGTGGCCACCTGGCTTGCAACAGGGAAGGGGCCTGGGC
This sequence comes from Panthera leo, assembly GCF_018350215.1. NCBI lineage: Eukaryota > Metazoa > Chordata > Mammalia > Carnivora > Felidae > Panthera > Panthera leo. Next base: position 14,465,270 of record NC_056689.1, read on the forward strand.
ACCTTCTGACAAGTCTGCTTATTATCGTAGGGTTTGACCTGACCAACGGTTCTCTTTTCTTGCCGTCACCAGGTGTTACATTAGGACTTTCTTTGCCAACGGCTCTCTCAGAAACGGTCCTTCCCCTCCGTACTGATGTCCGGCTGTAGTCGAGAGCACAGTGATGCGGTGGGTGCGGGAAAGGAAAGGAGCATCTCCTGTCTCTGGGTCTCTGATTCTTCCTTCACACGGCCGACGAGTCTGTAACTAGGGCAGAAGGCGCTGCGGACATCAGGGTTCCCCGGACGTGCTGAGCACCCAAATCCTGTACCTCGGCTCCCTGTGCCCCAGATGTAGACAGTCTGTCCCTGAGCCAGGGTCTAAATATGAGTGCAGGGAACAGCCACGTACAAGAAGATAGTAACAAAAGGATTCCGCTTTTTAGGCGTCAATGCACGAGCCCAGCTAAAGATCAGCAAGCGCGTTTAGGGATCTAACCTGGTCCAAAATCGTCACTAGTTTGCTAGGGCAGCCCTAACAAAATATCGCTGACTGAGGGGCTCAGACAACAGAAATTTATCTCCTCACAGTCCTGGAGGCTGGAAGTCAGAGGTGGAGGCGTGGGCAGGGTAGGGTTTCTCCCGAGGTCCCTCTCCCTGCCTCGCAGATGGCCACCTCCTCCGTGTCCCCACGCGGTCTTGCCTCCGTGCGTCTGTGTCCGGCTCTCCTCCTCTTACGAGGACACCAGTCGGGCTGGATCAGGGCCGACCCTCATGACCTCATTTTAGCTTCACCAGCCCTCCCGAGACCTCATCTCCAAACACAGGCACACGCTGAGGTCCTGGGGGTTAGGACTTCCAACACAAGAATGTGGGCGGTCGCAGGTGAGCCCTTAACACTGTGCCTTCTTCCCCTGACCCAATTCACGTCTTTCTCACGTGCAAACCACACTTAACCGCGTGCCCACAGTCCCGAATATCCTCACCCATTCCAGCACCAACTTTAAGGCCAAACCCTCGTGAAAATCAGGGATGGGTGGAATGTGAGGCACAACTCATCTTGAGGACACAGGTCTTGTCTTTCTTTGGGGCACAGAGTGCCGGAAGCCAAGCTATCCAACCAGCCTGATGACAGGGCCCGGGCGGTGGACGGATCGGGACTGCATGGAGGCCCACGAAAGCGAAGCTTCTTGTACTCCTGCTTTTATGTAATTTGGCCTTAGCGTTGGTCGGGGAAGCCCCCCTACCAATGAAAGTACCTGGGGATTTGTCAGTTGAGGAATTGCCCACGACGGGCCCCCCGGGAAAAGAACCACTGGGGAAAGAAGTAAGAGTCCGCAGGGAAATTATGCGGCCCTACATCCAGCCCTTGCCACCCCCTATAAAGACTCCTCTACCTAAAGGAAGGACAGCCCCACATATTTCCCAGCCAAGGAGGGGGACAAATGGGTTCGAAATCCCCACTCCGGCAGCAAAGGAATCTATGGATACAAGTTACTCCAACCCCTAGGCCCACTTGGCCCCCAGGAGGCATTCCAGATGATAACTGGACCTGGTGGGTTAAGGTACAGAATGCGTTCATTAGTTCCTAGAGTATACATTGTCTCTCTGGGAGCGCATAAGGCGTGGGTTTCCAGGGTCCTCCTGGCTCCCTCCCGGCACCCCAGACCAAAGCGAATACTTTGTTCCTCGCGCCGCAAACGGCACAAAGGAACAATTAAGAAGTCGTGTCCTTGTAAACCTTCCACTTGAGGGGTTGAGAGCTAGATGACCTTGAAAGGGCAGGAAGGAATGTTACAAGAAAATAACCGTGTCGTTCCTTTATGGGTGATCACACAAGGGAACATTTTTAGAATTAGGTAATGCGGAGAAACATAAAAAAACATAGATAACGCGCACGCTACAAGGAATCTGCTAACAAATATAATGCCGCACTTGCTACAATAAAGGGGCCAGTCTAACACACTCCTGTTGTCTGTGTCCATTCGTTATTTTTGGCGATGCCGTTCGTCCTTTGGGAACCCCTGGACCTGCTGGGGCTGGACCCTGGCAGCAGAGCCCTGAAAAGGGTGGCTTCTTTGAACGAGTTTGCTGAGTTACCCGCTATTTCCACTATTCCACTTGCCAGCATCCCCGGAGAGTGGCTGGGGGCCAGCGATGACAGAAGCCACCCCCGACGATGGCCACTCGGCACGGCAGGAGAGATAGGGCATCGGTGGTAAGCTGACTGGTCCCCATGTCACTATAAGGCTGGGCCAGACTGGGGCAGAGGCCGCCGGTGTCTGTCCTTCATTTCCTCTCCCTAGTTCCTTACTGGCAGGACCCTCGTATGGCTGGGAGATGTGGCAAACTGGGCCACTAGAAATATATTTCCAAGACTCCCTTAGAAGCTCAGGAGCGGTGCCCAGGGGCCAGCCTCGGGACGGGGACGCCCCCTCCTTCTCTGGACTTTCCTCCTGCCTGGGGTGCAGCTGTGACAGCCAGACAATGGAAACCAGCCTCAGTGACGGTGGGGCAGAAAGACCACAGGAGCCTGAGCCTCCTGGTATCATGGCATCACCTTACGAGCCCTGAGCTGTGTATTTCTGGAACTCACGTTACGTGAGGGGGAAAAAAAAAATGCCTATCTTTTTAAGTGACGGTTTCATGTCTCTGTGAACAGAGCTAAGGAGAGCCACGCCTTCTGACACCAGGTACAAGGCCCTGTGCGGTAGCCCACGTTCACCACTTAATTAGTTAGGGCTTTTCTGTGGCCGTTTTCCTTTGAAGCGGCAGGAGAGGTGCACGAAGGAGCCTCATGCAGCTAATGCTCCTCCCACTGTCAAAGAGGAGGTGAGGGACCCCGGGAGAGAGGACAGGGGGTGGCCGCAGATAGGCAGGAAGAGCACAGGAGAGAAGAAAGGAAGGAAGAAGGGCAGGCCAGAGAGGACAGCGATGCTAGGCTGAGGAGGTGCCGTCCACACCAACCCTGGAGCCGCACCTCCTGACAGAATCCAGGGCAGCTGTGCACAGAGAATGCCCGCTGGGACCGCATCCCCAGCTGCCACAAGGATCTCCGTCCCACCGCAGGAGGGAGGGGCCCTCCCTGTAGTTCTCTTGAACTGAACGGGGTTCGTGGAAGGATGCACATTCCATGAGAAATTCAGCCAGATGAGCGCTGCACAAAGGGGGGATAGATAATTCAACGCTTTGTCAATTTTGTCTGACTGCAGTGTGCATATTCTACGTCACGAGCTGAACTGTGTTCCAAAGAAAGACATGTTGAGGTCCTAACCCTCGGACGGCGGTCTTCCTTGGAAACAGGGTCATTGCGGATGTAATCAGTTAAGACGAGGTGATCCTGGAGTAGAGCAGCTCCCAATCCAACATGCCTGGTGTCCTTAAGAGAAGACAGTCACGTGAAGGCACAGAAACACAGGGGGAAGGCTGGGGAACACGGAGGCAGAACGGGAGGGATGTGTCCGCAAGCCAAGGAACACCAAGAATTGCCAGCAACCAGGAGAAGCGAGACAGAGGCCGGCAACAGATCCTCCCTCCGAGGCTCCAGGAGGAACCAGCCCTGCCAATGCCTTGATTTCGGTCTTCCGGCCTCCAGACATAGGAGACGACAAATTTCTATTTCAAGACACCTGGTTTGCTGTACTTGGTTAAGAAGCTCCAAACCTTCCATTCCTTCCAATCCCTCCCCCAAACCTTCCATTCACTAGTGAAATTACAGTTTCACCTTCTCGGCAAGATTTTCTTTTATTTCCTTTTTTAAGGGAAAAAAAAAGTCACACGATTTAAAATGGAAACAATTAAAGAACTTAGTTTTTTCATTGGCAATTGAACCTATCCCAGGCTTCAGAATAAATGCCTTTTAATACTCCAGAATGGAAAAATTTATTGAGCATGGGCTGTAGTTTTTAGGACTAAATTAAATCTGCTTTGAAAAGATTCTTTAAATGAAAAAGCGCTTTATGTGTAGTTTCTGGTATAAAATTCCTTCTGATTGGGCTTTATATTGGTCTCAACTCATAAAATTTTACCATATGAACTGATTAGCATAAATGTAGTCATTAAAATAAGGTTCCCATGTTGGACAGAATGCAGCAATGCATGTACTGAAGTTCACCCCCAAGGTTTACATTTCCTTCCTATGTAAACAGACGTTGAAGAACAGGTACTATGAGACCCCCATCTATTTACATTCATGGTATTTTATTGGTCAGTTTATCTAGAACATAACTTTAAAATTTGTTTTAACATTTATTTATTTTTTTGAGAGATAAAGAAAGAAACAGCGTCAATGGGGAAGGGGCAGAGAGAGAGAGAGAGAGAGAGAGGCACAGATTCAGAAGCAGGCTCCCGGCTCTGAGCTGTCAGTTTATCTAGAACATAACTTTAAAATTTGTTTTAACATTTATTTTTTTTTTTTGAGAGACAAAGAGAGAAACAGCGTCAATGGGGAAGGGGCAGAGAGAGAGAGAGAGAGAGAGAGGCACAGATTCAGAAGCAGGCTCCCAGCTCTGAGCTGTCAGCACAGAGCACGATGCCGGGTCTGAACTTACAAACCGTGAGATCATGACCTGAGCTGAAGTCGGATGCTTAACCGACTGAGACGCCCCAGCACCCCTAAAAAATAACTCTTACCTAAAACTACTCATGAATGCACAGAATTCCTTACCAATGATCCAGGTTCTTTTTTTTTTTTTTTCTAGAAAGGCAGACTGCCACGTGCAGCACCTCATTTGAATATGTCTGGAGTCTTAGAAGCTCGACTACCCTGTATTCTCCTACAAACAGACCTTGAGAGCTTGTCTGGAGGTGCCAGCAGGGGAGCACAGCTACTCATATGCTCTTGACCGCACAACAGTCCTCCTCTCTCGGGGAAGGCTGCCCTCTTTGACCAAGCACACATCTTCGGAAGGGACGCATGGAGTGGTGAGGGAGGACGGGGACACCCGCCTAACCAGCCAGATCAGCCACATCAGTCCTGGCGATCGATGGGGTGACAAATGTCACAGAGCGCCCTCACAACCCTGTTTTCTTTTTTAAAACCCTTAGAATTGAACTGTGTTTCTAAAAGTGTGTTTAAAATACATGGCAGCTGAAATGCCTCTACAACAGGATCGCCAGGTCAAATACAAGATGCTTGACAAAATCTGAATTTCAGAGCAACAATTTTTTTTGAGAATAAGTATGTCCCATGCAATATCTGACACAATTACACTACGACATTATTTGGTTTTGACCTGAAATTCAAATATAGCTGAGTGCCCTGTATTTTTATTTGCTAAATCTAGCAACCCTGCTCTAAAAGTACAGATGGAACACTGAGTCACTGCAAAGGAGCTTTTGATCCAGGAAAAGGCCACACCAGTACCCTGTCATACGGAGCTGGAGATTTGATATGTGTTCATTCACTGCCAGCAGTGGTATTTTCTCTCCAAAGAAAACAAAGGAACTGAAGCCCAATCATGAATTTCCTTAGCTTTTCTATAGAATTCCTAGAACCACTTCTACCTCCATAAATCTGCATTTGACCCCAAACAAAACTAGCCTGCAAACAGAGAAAGGCTTATGACTTAGGGAATTTTACAGTTGTTCTGTGAATGGAGAAGTTCTGGTTTTTTTTCTGAGAGTACCAGAGATGGTTTTCCTAAAGAGTCTTTAGAAATCATGGGAGCGGGCATTCTGGAGGCTACTTAGCTGGCCAAGGAGCAGGAGTGAGTGGGTATCTTCCATCCAGATTAGGTTGGACAGATCCAGATCGGTTTATTGAACACTTTCCCGTCTTTTCCTGCTGCTCCCTAACAAAGCAGCACATACCATTGGTTTCTAGCAGCCCACGCTTATTGTTGCTGTTTCTGTGGGTCAGGAATCAGGGCACAGGTGAAAGCTTGCTGCAATCGAACTGCTGGCTGGGGCTGTGTCCTCATCTGGAGGCTTGACTGGGGAAGAATCTGCTCCCAGGCTCACTCACGTTATCGGTACGATTTATTTCCTTGGAAGCTATAAGACGGAGGGCCATTGCTTCCTGCTGGCCCATAGCTGGAGGCTGCCCTTGGCCCCTAGAAGCCACCATCTGTGCCTTGTCATGTGGATTTCAATATGGTCGCTTACTTCATCAAGCTAGCAAGCAGAGTCTCTCCAGTGTCTCCTACCTAGCAAAACAAAGTCTTCTAGAATGTAACATAACCAGAGAAGTGACAGCCCATCACGTCTGCCATATTCTGCTGGTTGGAACATGTCACAGCTCTTGCATCTACACTCAAGGGGAAGGCATCAGACAAAGAGATAAGCCTGATCAAAGGCTCAGCCCTCCAGCTCTGAACCTGGATAGATGCTTAAACATTTTATTATGAATCCCGAATGTGAGAAACAATACTACAGAATATTTCTGTATCTTTGGTGTCTTCTTTGGGTCAAGTTTTTGATGAACAGCCACTTACCATCCTTTTAAATGGATATAAACTCTCAGAGAACTGACTTAGTTGTATGTTTTAAGAAAGACCCCAGACCCAGTGCCTGAAATAGCAGCTGAATGGAACCAGACTACAGACAAAGGTTTTTAAAAAAACAATTCCAGGGGCACCTGGGTGGCTCAGTCGGTTGGGCGTCCGACTTCGGCTCAGGTCATGATCTCGTGGTCCGTGGGTTCGAGCCCCGTGTCAGCCTCTGTGCTGACAGCTCAGAGCCTGGAGCCTGTTTCAGATTCTGTGTCTCCCTCTTTCTCTGACCCTCCCCTGTTCATGCTCTCTGCCTCAAAAAAAATAAATAAATGTTAAAAAAAATTAAAAAAGAAACAATTCCAGGGGTGCCTGGGTGGCTCAGTTCATTAAGCGTCCGACTTTGACTCAGGTCATGATCTCATGGTTCACGGGTTGGGTCCCCATGTCGGGCTCTGTGCTGACAGCTCAGAACCTGGAGTCTGCTTCGGATTTTGTGTCTCCCTCTCTTTCTCTCTGCCCATCCCTGGCTCATACTCTGTCTCTCTCAAAAATTATTAAAAAAAAAAAATTCCAGTCCCAGGACTACATTTCTTCAGACACCAATGTTCAAAGTCCAACAGCAATGACAACCTCATAATGCTGGTGAGAGCAGGGGACTGGGGACAATTTTACTGGTAAGAATGTTGGTGGAAGGTCAATTTCCTTTCACTTCCACAAAAGGTTAGTGTAACTCTGTCCTGCTCCGACGTTGGTGTGGTCCTCTGAAACCTCACCTGCAGCGATGAGGATCTTTCCTCAAAGGGGGAAACATCGGGGTCAGAGCAGAGGCAGGACAAGCAGTGATGACGGCCAGCACGGGGTGGCCCTGGGAGGAGCGCATCCCGATGGCACAGGGCGCTACACCAAGTCTCCCACCACACACAGCTGCTTTCACTCGCCCGTCCCTCCGTCTGGCACTCGTCTTCTGACCCTTCACACAACTGCCTTCTCGCACCGTCCAGCTGGAACGCTGGCTCCTCAGAGAGGCTTCCCTGCACGCGTGGGCCAAGCACTCCTCCCACATCTCCCGTTCTCCCATCTCCTGACCTGCTGCCTTCACGGCACCTTCCTTGACCCTCGAAGCAACCTCGCTCCTCGTTTATTTTGCCATCTGTTGTTGCATTCACCTCACTTTCAACGCATCTGCCTCATGCGCGGTCGGGTCCTCAGTGCTGCCAGCGTGCTGGGCTCGGAGGGGGCTCCCCGTGAGCATTTCTGAATGAATGAGCCAGCGGACCAGCACCTTCGTCCAGCTCCGGGCCACTTCGGTACGACCCGCTGGTGGCATCTTCTAAGGGCCGATGCACCTACTTTGAGCCTCGTCCCATATCTGCCTCCTGACCAGCGGTCTTCTCCTTGGGGAGCCTACAAACATGATCTTCCCCCTCAAATGGTCATGAAAGAGGTCGGAGCGGCCCAAGTGGGGGCCAAGGCGAACCCCTCGCTTGCTGGGCTGGAGCCTCAGCTTCACCGGAGGTGAAAGGGGGCAATTCCTCAGACGGTTAGCAACTTTCAACAACACAGACGTGTCCTGAAGAAATTTTCACTGCCGTATTCATGCAGGAAGTGGCATTACTTTGCACTGAGGTCTTTAGAAATGAGGACAATTCCTACAACCTGCTCTAAGGGCGAAAAGCCCTCCTCCCAGTGGGAAAGTCCAGATCTGGGGGACGGCCCACAACAGGTTATCAGCCCACCCGATGCCAGAAGAAGTGACGCCCCAAACCCAGAGCGCCTCCAGCTGACCCGGAGAGCAAATACCCAGAGCAAGTGTGGGGTGCTAACTGGGTTACTGTTAATGAGCGACTTTCAGCAGAGAGATACTCTGACACAGTTCTGGATTTGTCAGCAGGACGAGGCAAAAGAGGACCTTCGCCTCCCTAAACCTGTGAGGTCAAATGGCTCGCAGGCACCTGTGTTAGCCCATGCAACCCCGCCCTTATTGCAGCAACCTCCCCTTACAGCAGCCGACCTGCACCCAAGGGTGCCCTGGAGACTGGCAGCAGCCCCCACCTTCCCAGAAGGCTCTCCACACTAGGGGGCAGACACAGTGGGTGAAGCGATTCAGGTATGTGAAAGGCACCACGACGAATGGCCTGTCGTTTAAGACGCAGGAAGAGAAGTTCCAACGGTACCCAGGAGAGTTTGCAAGAGCAAAAGCAGAGAGGGCCACGGACTGCTAGAAAGAGCCAACCGGTGAATGTCTGTCTCTGGTGTTCCGGGGGCGCTCCACAGCTGAGGATTTGGGACAACATGCCCATCACTGTGCACAAACCCACGGTAGCGTCTTCCAAAATGCTAAGCCATTTGCTACGCACGTCACAGCTTTTTTGGTCAGGAGGCCTTTTTGTGAGGCGTGGTGATTAATTCATCACTGCCACACCAAAAAATGCAATATCGTCACCAGGCTGACGGATGGAAAGGGACGCACGGCAGAGGTCTGAGGACACCTTGAAAACATAACCTTTCGTTCTGCGTGAGATGGTAATAATGTATGCTCGATGATGAATGACTATCAGGGTCGCCTACTCTAGCCATCAAGGACTGGGTCACCTGGGCAATGTCACAAAAAAAGCAACTCCTCAAAGCAGAAAATACACAAGAAAGATGCGCAGGATAAAACACTAAGCATACCAACTCTGACCTCCTGTAGAAACCGTGAAAGAGCTCAATGCATTTTACTATGAACGCTACGAAGATCCATCCGGGCTCATTTTGGCTGACTAGCAATTAGTCGCATTAGGCACAGTAGGAGCTCCATAAATGTGACACGTGCACTCAAAGATTCATGGACATGAATGTTTAACGCAATGCTGCTTCCACAGGAGGACTGGAAATGAAAAAAAAAAAAAAAGCCCACATGAAATTTCCAGCAACAAGGACACGGATAAGCGTATTTTGATGTATGTACACAATGCAACCATCTAAAAACATACCCTGGAAGAATAATTAAGGGTAAATAGAAACTGCTCTAAACATTGTGTTAATATTAAACAAACACAGCCACCCATGTTATATAAATCGTAGGCTTTTCATTAAAAAAAAGTCTGCAAAAATATGCACCGGAATAAAACGTTAACGCTGGTTTTCTTCATGGTGAAAATATCGATGGCTTTTCTTTTCTAACATAGACATTTCTGCATTTCACAAGATTGTGACAGGATCACATTTACTCCTTGAATGAATGAATGAAAGAATGAATGAATGGAAGAATGAATGAATGAATGAATGAAAGAACAAACCCATAGGATTTCAAGAATGATCATTCTGCAGCCTCGTCCCTATAAAACTTTGACTGGAACGTGCCAGAAAATTCTTATGTCCCCAGGACCACCTGCTTCCTCACACACTGTTAGCATCACTGCCCTAGGTTAAGACACTAACTCCGTTCCAGTTAAAACATATCTGATCTTCACGGGAGGGTACTAAATCCTTCATAGGAGGGTCCTGTAAGAAAGCTGAGATGGGGACCCTAAGTCAGGATTTAGGACTTCCAGGGCAAGTGATGTCAAAGACCTCTAGAGCAGGGCTTCCCAAAGTGTAAATCAGGAATCTATGAGATGCAGATTTGAATCCAGTAGGTCTGGGTGGATCCTGGTGGCACAGGACTGTCCTTCTAACAAGCTGGCAGGTGTGGCCTGAGCTGCGGGGCTGCCCAGCCCACGCTGGAGAGCAAGACACAGAGTGAGCTCAGTAAAGCAGGGACAGTCAGGGTGACAGGAAGACACCAGTCCCTGGGATGAGCTGAGAAAGGATGCTGATGTCAGAGACGGCAACCAAACGGGAAGTGGTGGGGGAGCAGAAAAAGGCAGAGGCAGGGTTTTAGATGTCCCATTCCGCTTGCCTTACAGTTTTCCTCTGAGCCACGCCTGTCCCAGCCCTTACAGGATACCCACAGGCCATATCGTTTTCCTTCTGGAGCCTCACCCACTGCGGAGGCACAAACCACTGCCAGCAAGTTGTTGCTTTCTGAATAAAGATTCGAGGGAATTGCCTCTCACAAACAGCCTCCTGGGGGAGGTCACAGACTGACAGGTAGTGTTGGGAACGGTCCCGCCTGCAGCGTGAGTGGTCCTGTAGGGGAGCAGGTGCACCTCTGTGGGGCAGCTGTGGTCTCGGCCAGGACTTGGGTGGGTGGTGCAGGTGCGTGGGGCCCCAGAGACGCAGGGCTCACTGCTGCAATCTCCTAACCCTGCCCCCACATAGGACACAGCTGCTGATCCCAGGCAGACAGAGAAAGCCGAGGTCAAGGTCGAAGGAACTTCTATGTGTCAAGCATCTGAGACAAGCTTCATATCCCAGTCCTTCCAAAAAGATGTTAGCAGCGGGGCTCCATTCTGGTCATTCTTCTACACCTGTCTTCCCTGACAAAGCATAGCGTGACCCAGGACCTAATGGTGAAATGAGGGTGGAAATCTGCTAGGGAAATGCAAGAAATGGTCTAACATAAGAAGGAATGCCGGTAACTAGCAACATGCAACAGATGAACAGGCCAAGGTGGGAAGAAACTACTCCTTATACCGTGGGCATCCAAGCCCAAGATGGAGAGCCATCTGCCAGGCTTTCTGCCAAAAAAGACACCACCGGGCCAGATGATCTTAGAGGGCCTTTCCAACCCCAAATTCTGTCTTAAAGGGACACAGGTTTACCTTCCTGGGGAGAAAAGTAGTTCTCTATATTGGGATAAAGAAATAAAAGGATAAAGAAAAAAAAGAAAGAAGAAACAAGTAAGTACCTCACCTCAAGGCCAAGGAGGAGCTGTCTTACTTTGCCAGGTCAAGAAGGTCAAGAAAGAGGGAAAGCGAGGGCACCTGCTCATGGAGGAAGGGAGTGACAAGGACACAGCTGTTCATTCGGGTGACGGAAGGAGAACCAGAGGGCATATTAACAGCAAAGCCCTGTGCCTATCACACAAAGACAAAATAGACACTCCCATGTGAATAAGGGACCCACGACCAGAAAACAGGCTGTGATCTAGATTTTGTGAACTGTGTTCAGGCCCCAGACCCAGAGATGAGACTGTCAGGGACAAGGGTGTGCTGGAGAGGAAATATCATGGCAAGTAAGACTACACCGCGCTACCCACAAAACGCTGCATGACACGGTGACGCTGTTGTCTGAAAACAAACCACGGCAGCAGCTTGGCGACCCAGGTCCTCCAAGCCCAGGACCCCCAGTACCAGTTAAACCAGAGTATCTGGGGTGAAGCCAGGCATCGGTGGTTTGGAAACTCCCTGGCAATTTCAAGCAGGCATGGCTGAAAATCACAGATGGAAGCCCCAGCCCGGCCACCAATTAAACAATCCTGGTCGAGTCACTTAACCTCTGGGGATCAGTGGAAACGTACAACAGGAGAAAATCAATCTCGTAGGCTCTCCTCGGGCAATAAAAATTCTATTATTTCATGAAGCTTTTAAAACCTGTAGTTACTCAGACCCGTTCAGTCTTAAAAACGTGACTGATGCTCACAGTACTAAGGGATCAGACCACACCACTGAGCTGGCCTCCAGCAGTTCCCCTAATGGGACTTGTTACTGAAAAAAATTATACCTTTTTCTTCCCCCTTTAACACCGTTTTCTGCTAAACCCTCCTATCCCTCTCCCCAGTGAGATGCTTTCCCCTGGGTCTAGAGGAAATGAAAAGGCCACTGGGCAGAGATTTCCATTATGTGTACTCACTGCTTTTTTTTCCCCCCCTGCTTTTGGCAGCAGCTGTAGTTAAGGGCAAAAAGTCTTTAAGTAGTTTTGAAACATCTGGCTGTCAAACCAGTCGATGCTGGAGCTACAGATAAGGCTAAGCTGCCTTCTCTGAAAAAAGAAATACCTAAGTCAGTGACAAGTGACGCTCGAACACGCAATCACCGTGTACCACTTTGTATATGGGAATAAGGCGACTCGAAAATAAGAATAAGCTTTGGAGTCAGTCCCACACACAAAGATGCCATTAAAAGTTCAAACGCGCCTTGTTTTGTAACAGCCTCTGGGGATGAATGGCAAATGGAAAGTACACTGTTCAGGAAGCAAGAGTGCTTCCCCCCCCCCCCATCCCATTATTTTTGTTCATTTCAGAGGTACCTGATCGTATCCACATCTACGGTTCAAGACAAGAAAAACATAAACAGTTGTTTGAAATGGTCTTCTATTTTCTGCCATGGAAAAAAGGGTAAAGGCTTAGGGCAGCAGCTCGTGCGTTTGTTTAGTGTTCAAAGGTCAAGTAAAACTCGAGCCAGGTTGAATACTTGCTTGTATATTTATTTTATATTCTGTAACTTGGAACTAATCTTTAACTCACTCCCTTCCGGAAGTTCTGGGGGAACCCTGGATTGAAGTCCTGGGGCATAGTTGTCAAACGGTATCATAAAACTGATGGCCTAACAACACTCTGACTTTGTATTTTACCGTTCTAAAAACAACCCCTCAGGCATCGTCTCATGCAGTATGTTCTCGCACTTCTGCCTTGAAACTTGACCAAGATTCATAAAATATTTGAGTTGGAAAGGACCTCAACTGTCACCTGGTCAAACCTGTCAGAATTATGTCCCACAAAAATCCTTACTATGCTCATAGGGTCCCTACTAGAATAGGCCTCACAGGTGGGAATGGATTCATTCACTCATTTGTTCAATAAACATTTATCGCATGCCCACCCGGCGTCTGTTAGTCCCTGTTCCCAGCACTAAAGAAACAAGAGTAAGTCATGACCATTCGGGAGTTACAGTCTAACTTGGGAGCAAGTGTCCAGAGCACATGTCTACAGGGTACATAAAACAAAGTGACCAGACCTGCCTTGAATCGCTAAGTGCTATTCACAGAAGGCTTAGGAACCAAGTAGGACATACCTATCAGACAAGTCAGTATAAGCAAAAAAATCAGAAACACGTAATAGCACAGATCCCTCAGGACGATGAACTCAGCAATGGTGATGCCGCACGCCTTTCCAGCCTAGCCTCAGAGAGGCGGCAAATCTCCCCCTTCTGGAATACCGGAGTGACTCCAAGGAGGAGTTACCCAAGAAGTCATGGGGCGGGGGAGTGGGGGGGGGGTGGGGGGGGGGGGGGGAGGTGAGAGGCTGTAAAACCGGAACAGAGATCCAGTCTCCTCAGCATCCAGGTCCAGTTGAGTGAGCTTCCAGACGCATCCGGTCCCGGCCACCACCTGACCACAACCCCATGAGAGCCAGGGACCAGCAGCAGCCCAGCACTGCCTGGCAGGGCCCAGCCCACCTGTCAGCCACGGGCAGTAACCCAGCGGTGGCTGTTTCACGACAGAGTGTTGGTGGGATTTGTCATGCCGCAAGAGGCCACGGAAACATTCAGAAAACTGCGCACGATTCCATAAGGCTGGGACGCAGGGTATCGTGCAAGAGAGAAAGGAAGTGAGGCCAGGGGTGAGGCCACCCAGTTAGTGAGATAAAGGTGGAGACTCCCACTTCCCCCTGTCACTGCTGACGGTGTTATGTGCAATCTTCCTCTCTCACCAGCCTCCTTTACTTATAGTAAACTCGTCCCATTTAAAACTCCAGCTTCACAAAAAAAAAAAAAAAAGAGGTTAGAGTGGGAGAGAGCCAAAGCATAAGAGACTGTTAAAAACTGAGAACAAACTGAGGGTTGATGGGGGGTGGGAGGGAGGGGAGGGTGGGTGATGGGCACTGAGGAGGGCACCTGTTGGGACGAGCACTGGGTGTTGTATGGAAACCAATTCGACAATAAATTTCATATATTGAAAAAGAAAGAAAGAAAGAAAGAAAGAAAGAAAGAAAGAAAGAAAGAAAGAAACCAATTTGACAATAAATTTCATATATTGAAAAAAAATAAAAAAATAAAATAAAATAAAATAAAATAAATATGATCTAAATGAAAACAATAAAAAAAAAAAAACTCCAGTTTCATGGGGGCGCCTGGGCGGCTCAGTTGCCTAAGTGTCCAACTTCGGCTCAGGTCACGATCTCATGGCTCGTGAGTTCCAGCCCTGCGTCCGGCTCTGTGCCGACAGCTGGGAGCCTGCTTACGATTCTCTCTCCTCTCTCTCTCTCTCTCTCTCTCTCTCTCTGCCCCTCCCCCACTTGTACACTCTGTCTCAAAATAAATAAATAAACATGAAAAAAAAGCGCTAACACACACCATGTTTCCAATCCCAGGGCAACAGGAAAGCAACACACAACTTTTAACTTTTCAACGAAGTTAACAATCTGGGTGGTCGAGACGCCCTTTGTGGGGTTTCCAAGTACAGAAGGAACAAGAACATTCAGGAGGGTTCCTTAACATCAGTGTGAAGGGCTAGGGGCTGTGCGACCAGTTAGAAATGCCTGTAGCAGGACCTACGAGGGACGGGGAGAGCCTGGACCCAGGCTGTTAGAAGGGGGAGGGCCGGGGGTGACGTAAAAATATCCCGCAACATCACATACCTCACGTGTCATCAGCATTTGCCCACTTCTGCTACCGGGGTGGGATTAACTGAAGTTGTCCCCCAATTAGATGTGCAGGTTATAGGAGGCTGGAGGGAGGCTGAGCCCTAGTTTGTGGCGGGGGTGCCCGGATAGCTGGTGGGGACGCTCATCAAGGGGAGGCATCAGGGGGCAGAAACGCAGGGAGGAAGAGCTGTCACAGAGACCAAAACAAAGGAAGTCCATTCTGAGGCTGCACCACGCCGATCAACAGAAAGGCCTACCTGACTGAATTCACGTCCTCGTTCCTGCAACTCAGCATAGTGTTGCTGTGTCCGTTAAAAATGAGTTCGGGCGCAAATCATGGCAATTCAGCCAACACCGGCTGAAACGGACACACTGCTTTTTCTCACGTGATCAGAAGACTGGAAATACGTGGTCCTGCACTGGTGTGGCTGCTGCTGGATGTTGGCCAGTACCCAGCCTGCTCCACCTCCCTGGTCTGCTGTTCTTGCCAGGGAGCTTTTAAGGTCACACTTGCAAGAGGGCCACCGCCCTGGGCTCAAACCTCGGTGTGAGGGGGGAGGGAAAAGGCCGCAGCACCTTCCCCCAGGGAGCCTTCTCCATCCTATTCGGTGAGGGGCTCCTCTCCCAGGCCTTCCCACATACATTTCATTGGCCCAAATATGGCACGTGTCTCCCGCGCACAAAACGTGCTTAAAGACGGAGGTGCTGCCAGCACAGGCCCCCCAGGCCAGCCACGGAGGCCGCTGGCTCACTTCCTCAGACTTCCTGCAACGCCTCGTACTTGGTACCCTCTAGCCCTGACCTAACTTCTGCACCACACAGGGCACGGCTTCCCTTCCGGCAGCTGCCCCCACCCCTTTCCCGCACACCCGATTTTGTCAGAACCTTGAGGTCTTTCTGTAAGAGAGGCTCTAGGGGCATCTGGGTGGCTCAGTCAGTTAAATGTCCAACTTCGGCTCAGGTCACGATCTCGTGGTTTGGGAGCTCGAGCCCCGCATCGGGCTCGGTGCTGACAGCTCAGAGCCTGGAGCCTGCTTTGGATTCTGTGTCTCCCCCTCTCTCTGCCCCTCCCTTGCTTGTGCTCTGTTTCTGTCTTTCAATAATAAATAAATGTTAAAAAAATTTTTTTAATGAAAACAATAAAAGAGGCTCTATTCTGGAGCCTAATACTGAGAAAAGCACGATGGGCTTCTTATCACCTCTCATGATCGCCTGGAAGTACTATTTCCAGTAACGCAGTTCAGGCTTGCCTGAGCGGGTCTCAGCAGCCACGTCTTGCTGTTGGCTCCCACGACTTGCACCCTTCTTTCCCCCCCCCTTTTGATGTTGTACGTCTCCCGATATTCTTCCTGCCTCTCTCACTCGACTCTGAGCCGGGTCCTCTTCCTCCTTCCTTTCCGTAAATATCATCGCTCCCGAGGGACATCCCCTAACTCACTGATGCTCTCCCTCATTCTATCCTGGGAGCTTTCATGAGTTACGTGCCTCCTGCATCTGCACCGGGGCCACCTCCCTCCTAAACTTCACTCCTGCTGAGACAACTGCCTGCCAGACACACGCATTCAGCCGAGACGGCGTGGGGCACCCACCTCCTCCACGGGCAGGGCCTGGCCAGCAGAGCGCTGATGAATGCGGAGGCAGGACTCCAGTCCTCCGGGTCGTGACGGGAAGGGCGTCAGCAGGACCTTACACTGTGTCTCTCTAATCTGCCACTTGAAGGGAACTGTATGCATCCACTAACACTGCTTTTGCGTTGACTTTTAAGTTCATGCTTAGAAGATGAGCTCGTTTCTTTTTTATCAGAAGCATGAATCCTCAGTGAAATCACAGCTATCACTCCACAGTCTCGTTCATTCTGAGTTCCCAACTTTAAATCATTCTTAATTCCTCCCCCCACCAGCAAATATAATATACCTTCGAATACGACTGAAGTATTATTATCCTTGTTAATATTTCTTGCTTTTGTCTTCTTACCTTGGCAATCCCATCCCCACCGGCCATGACTGTCTCCCACCTGAATGTCACCTTAGGTTTTAGGCTTATCCCCTGGCTCTGGTGTTTACTTGTTTTCAAGTGACCCTTTATGGTACAACCCCATTATTAATCCTCAAGCTCTTGCTTCATTTTGTTTCACTATGCAAAGCCTTTTAGTGGCCATCCATCCATCACTCACAGCCTCAAGGTCAAAGCCCTCCATTCGGGAGGACCATTATTTTAAGTGGCATAAAGTCAATACTTTCCCCTTATCTTCTTGGAGAGCATCCAAAAGCAATGAAAGAGAATGAGGAAAAACCTCCATTTTTGGTAACACTAAGAGTTAAGATCCCTGATTCCAAAAACTGGTGGAAAGCCTACCTAAGTCAATGGCAAATGAACAGGGGTGAGTGTAGGAGGAAGGAAAGAAGAGGGGAGAGAAATCAGAGGCTGGGGATTAAAAAGACCGGACAAAGGGTGCCTGGGTGGCTCCGTCGGTTAAGTATCCGACTCCTGATCTTGGCTCGAGTCATGATCTCAAGGTCATGGGTTTGAGCCATCTGTTAGGCTCCACCCTGACAGTGTGGAGCCTGCTTGGGATTCTGTCTCTCTGCTCCTCCCTCTTAAAAATAAATAAATAAGTAAAAGAAAAAAGGGGGGGGGGGGGCAGACAAAGCATATTTCTCAAACTTGAGAGGTGATTCCTTAGATGTGAAACCTAAATGCTCTGTTTGCCCCGGCAGAGGTGCATTATATGGTGGACCGGAGGGCCAGCAATGACTGCAGGAAGGCCTGGGTCCAGGGCTAAAGAGAAAACACAGGAAGAAGTCCGCATGCAGGAAGCAGTCTGCCTCTGTGGCAGTGGTGGGGGAGAGGGAGTTCTCACTGGGAAGAATCACACAGCTTAGTCCCACCGGGTGGGAGAAAACAAAATCTAAGTGAATTTAAACATAAATCGCTGGGTCCTAAGAAATTCCACGCCATCCTGGGGCAGGGCCCGTGGCCCCTCACCCCAGTTTCTCACACAAAAGAGCTGCCCGAAGAGAAAGTCACCTGCTTCACCGATAGCTAGTCAAAAAACAAGGTAATGCATGGCGAAAGCACGCGGCAAATAGAGAACAGTTATCAAAAAGCGTTTCCATACAGCAGATGGAAAAGGTGACCCTTCTGCCAGGCATTTAAAAGAACATAATGAAGAAGGAACATCTCTGAAGAAACTGTATCTTTGAGATCAAGAAAGCAGCAGAAGGGAACACAACAGCGTCACAGAAGTGCATGGAAAACCGTAAGAAACACAGGAGCAAAGGACTGTTGGAAGGAAGCACGGGTAACAGAGGTCAGAAATGGAAAAGCAAGCAAAATGGAAAGAAAACAGGAAGAGTTGAAATGATAGCGTGAGCCATGGGGAAGGGGAAACATAGAGAACAAACTGGTCGTTGCCAGAGGTGGGGGGGGGGGGTGTGGACAGAGTGAGTGATGGGGAGAGGAAGGTACAGGCTTCTAGTTCTGGAGCAAGGAAGTCATGCGGATGAAAGGCACAGCACGGGAATACAGTCAAGGATGCTGTGAGATCATCATCATCGTAGGCTGCGTGATGGTAGCTGAATCTGTGGTGACCACAGCGTAACGTATGGAGTTGTTGAATCACTATGTTGTACACCTGGAACCAATATAGCATTGTCAACTACACTTCAATTAAAAAAAGAGTATAGGATAAGGGGCGCCTGGGTGGCCCAGTCAGTTGGGCGTCTGACTTCGGCTCAGGTCATGATCTTTGTGGGTTCGAGCCCGGCTTCGGGCTCTGTGCTGACAGCTCAGAGCCCGGAGCCTGCTTCGAATTCTGTGTCTCCCTCTCTCTCTGCCCCTCCCTGCTCATGCTCTGTCTCTCTCTCTCAAAAATAAACATTAAAAATTGTTTTAAAGAATATATGATAAGCATGATTAAATTAATAAATGACAAAACCTAAAGAAAAGAAAGGTGGCAAAGGAGAGCCAACAAGTAACTGACATCTCAGAGGATGGACCCTGAGGCGATGTACAGAGTAAATACTTAAAGGTACATTTGTTATAAAAGACGACTGAAATCTACATGCTGAAAGGCCACAATTATGTCCCAGGAGAAACCGACACAGAATAGTCAACTACTGTGTTTCAAAAAGCTGGGAGGGGAGAAAAAGGCAAAACAAAACTACCTTTGGACAGGCAGGCAAAAAATATCAGCCACTTAGACCAGAAACAAAACTCAGGCTGGCCTCAGACTACTCCAGAGCCAACAGTCAGTTCCAGACACAGAGGGACCACATGTACACAATGCTCAAGGGAAAAAGGGATGGCTCAAACTAACCCCCATCATCTCTCCTTGAGGAAAAGTACTACAGGATAAAACAGCTGGCATAAT
The DNA here is from genome assembly GCF_018350215.1 of Panthera leo. Lineage (NCBI taxonomy): Eukaryota > Metazoa > Chordata > Mammalia > Carnivora > Felidae > Panthera > Panthera leo. The sequence continues at coordinate 14,484,503 of NC_056689.1, forward strand.
GATGGGAGGTGGGGGACAAGCCTCAAATTTAACTACAAGAGCAAGGCTGAAACACGCGTGGGGACTTCAGGACATGGAACAGACCGCACACGTCACAGGCTAGGGCAACGTAGAAAACGTGTATCAAGTTAGATCTGTGCTTCCCACTCAACACAGGAAACTTTCCAGATGGATCCAAGACCTACAGGCAGCACAGGGGTGTGCCTTTTTAAACACTGAAAGAAGCCTTTCTAACTAACACGTAAAACCTGGAAGCCAAAAACAAAAGAGGGCTCATCAATTTGACTATGAAAACAATTTCTCCATGGCCAAAGCACCGACAGATAATCAAATGACATGCAACCAAGAAAATTATCTGTAATTTGCATCACACATATTGTGAACAACTTCCTTTTTGTTTCACTGACACTATTTCAGGGAGCGTACAGGAAGCCCACAGATTAATGGCGTAAAACAATTACCATTTATTTGGTCACATCCCTTGTGTTGACAATTCGGGCTGGGCTCAGCTAAGCAGCTGTTCTGCTCATTTCTCCTGGGGGCATTCTTACTGCAGCAGTCAACTGGTGGCTGGAATGGCTCAATGGTATAAGACAACCTCACCCACATGTCCGATAGCTGGCATACTTTATAATCCCTCATCCCTGAAGAGACGAGCTAGATTTCTTCCCATGGCCCTCTCGAGGCACCAAGGGGGTGAAAGGAAGTTGCAAGTCTCTGGAGGCCTTGCTCAGAAGTCACACAACAGGGCGCCTGGGTGATTCAGTCATTAAGCATCCGACTTCGGCTCAGGTCATGATCTCACGGTTCACGGGTTCGAGCCTTGCGTCGGGCTCTGTGCTGATGGCTCAGAGCCTGGAGCCTGCTTCGGATTCTGGGTGCCCCTCTCTCTCTGACCATCCACTGCTCACACCGTCTGTCTCTCTCTCCCCAAAATAAATAAACGTTTTTTTTTAAAAAGTCACTCTACATTACTCTCTGTAACCTGATCAAAGCGAGTCGCAAAGCAAGGCCCATTTCAAGGCATGATGAAACAGACCCCACCTCCAGATGGGAAAAACTGTAAATCTGGGGGCATCTTTAATCCCATCCCATATTTCACATATACTCGTAAGTAATGCCTGTAAGTCACTGAAACCAAAGGCCATCAACTGAATATACAGAAAGAACTCAAGAGAAAAGGAAATGCAAATAACTCGAGGCAGACGAAAAGGTACTTAAACTCACTCATGAAAAGAGAAACGCAGATTAAAAGTCCACCAAAGGCTCTACTTTTCACCCGTCAGATTGGCAAAGCACAGTCAGACGTCACCATTTGGGCAACGCTATGGGGGGAAAAGTACTCTCGTTTCCATTTAGAATACCAATAGGGGCAACTTCCATTAAATACAATTTGGCAATATCAATATTGCCAGTGGATATTCTCTGAGCAGCAATTTCACTTCCAGCCACGCAGCTCACGGATGTACTCGTACACCGGGGGGTGGGGGGGCCGGACCCATGCTGGGTATTCTGTGCAGCACGGTCTGTGACACCCGAAGACTAGGAACAGTCTAACCGCCCATCAGGAGAGCTGGCACTGTGCCACTATAAAAATAGAATGAGGAGATTCATTACGCACGGACGTATGGGCCACCATCCGTGTGAGTGCTGTGTGCGACATAGAAAGACGACATAGCTCCCTGGTAGGATAAGAACCATATCAATGAACAGTATCCTACGCTCTCTTGGCCTCCAGAATTTGGGGCCATGTGAATGTGCTACCCAGTCAACAGATAAGTAGTGGTCTGCATGCTCACTCGGACACTTAAAGCCCTCTCCACCCTGGCTGCAGAGGACCTGCCCACAGCTACCCACCCCCACGATCCTTCACCGCACACGCGCTGTCACCAGAGCCATGCAACCTGGGTCCCTGCAATTCACCCGTGATCTGGTCTCTAAGCCGCTGTCCTTCTCCAACCTGAAATTCTCCTTTCTTGTCTATCCAGTCTTCCAGATAATGACTCCTCAAGGGTCCTTGGACCCTCGCAGGTCTTTGGCACAAAGTCTCCTTTATGAACTCCTGTGGGTACTGCTGTCTGCCCTATTCCCACAGATCGCATCCTGTCCTCTTCTGGTCTCTCCTTCGCCTTCTTGTCAGTAACGTCCTTCACGCACACATGTCTTTGTTGCCCAACTAAACCGTGTCCTCCTGGAGGACAGGACTGTGTATATGTCACTTTGTTTCCCCTTCATATTAGCACACTGCCTTGCACATAGCAGAACATCGACAGAAGCGTGTTAGTCTGACACGGACCCGATCCTAGGGTGGAGGGCTGATAATGGCTCCCAAGGACAGGTCAATGCCATAATTCCCAGAGCCTGTGAATGTTCTCTTTAAGTTTCTGCATCTGTGATTATGTTGAGGCTCTTTTTTTTTTTTAATTTTTTTTAACGTTTATTTATTTTTGGGACAGAGAGAGAGCATGAACAGGGGGGAGGGGCAGAGAGAGAGGGAGACACAGAATCGGAAGCAGGCTCCAGGCTCTGAGCCATCAGCCCAGAGCCCAACGCGGGGCTCGAACTCACGGACCGCGAGATCGTGACCTGAGCTGAAGTCGGACGCTTAACCGACTGAGCCACCCAGGCGCCCCATGTTGAGGCTCTTAAAATAAAGAGGTGATCCTGGATTATCTGGGAGCCCTAGAAATCCTTACAAGAGCGATTTAGGGAGAGGAGACACGACGCAGAGGAGAAGGTGGCAGTGTGACCACAGAGGCAAGAGTGGAGCCTTGCAGCCACACATGAGGGACCACCAAAAGTGGCAAAGACTGGAGTCTCCCCTGGAGCCTCAGGGTGCGTGCCCCTGGGCCGACATCCTGACTGCAGCCCAGTAAAGTGGATTATTGACCTTCTGGCCTCAAGAATTGACAGAGAACAAGTCCCTGTGATTTCACGCCACCAGGTTGGTGGTCACCGGTTATGGCAGCCACGGGAAAGTGACAGAGGCAGCAATAAAGTGTGGCACAACTGAGGGACACTATGGGGCAGTCTGGGCAGCCTGCTCCAGACCAGACGCCGAAGCGGCACAGACGGACGGCCTGTCACCCAGTCTGGAGGTTTTTCCAGGACTCTGCCTCATCGCCTCAAACTCTTCCAGCATCCTGGTGTGCGACCCCAGAACCCTCGAACGCACAGAAGGCTGAAGCAAGATTGAGCGGTTTCTTCTTGAATTACCAGCCCACTTGGAAACGATGACCTTAACAGCCCACATTTTCCGAGATTTTGAGAGCTTCCTGTTTCTGAACCGGGATCCTGCCCATTCACAACGGGGAATCCTCCTGAGAACAGCAGCCCTTGTCTGCTCGGACCTGTGGGGGGGCCACTGCAGCGTGGATCACGCCGTCCTTGAGAACTGTGCTTTTTCAAAAGCCTGATCTACCAGAGCTAGAATATATTTGATCCAAGGCACATGTCATTTGGCAGAGGACAAATATGTACGTGAAAAGCATTTCTCTCCAAGAAAATCTGTCCCCACCCCCCCCACCCCCACCTCTCCTCCCACCTCAAACTGTCCAGGCAGAAATGGGCCCACTGGAAATCTTTCCTACTTCCTTATTTTGGGTTACTATCATTAGAGCTTGCTACTCTAAAAGCTAGGTTGGTTCAGTCTGTCCTTAAAGTCCGACACGTTCAAGAGGACAGAGACACTGCAGAAAACAGACTGATGCTTCCATTCCAGTGGAGGAAGACAGACAAAAACGGATAAGCAAATAAAGATATATGGCATCATGATGCCAAGAGAGTCAAGGGATGAACATGATAGAGAATGCTGTTTTAGGTAAGTTTCCCCCCAGAAAAGTCTGTTTTCTGGGCTGTTTTTGGTTTGAGGCGCCACTGATGGATGACAAGAAGGACCGGAGGAAGGGAGGAAGGGAGGGAAGTATTTCTCGACTGCTAACCACTTTCTGCCTCGTTGTCTATTTGTCGTCCGTGGACTGTTTCCTCTGAGAATGGATCCATACGGGATGGAAACAGGTGGCCGTCCTTTGGGCCCCCAAATGCTGACACTCATAGGCCTCCTCACCTCCCATGCGCAGGTGTCTGAGAAAGTCAACTGGGGACTAGCATCCTGATCCCCACCAGGCCTGACTGGAGGCCACCTTTGCTCGTGGCGAGCGTCTCTGCTGACCGCAGGGCCCGCCGTCTCTGCCCAGGGACCGCTGGGTGCCCTCGGGGGTCTCTCACAGTGGTCTCCCTGACGTCGCACATGCTCACACTCCTCTAATTCGCTGGTGCAGAGGAGGGTCAGTGCCCCACTCTGGCTGCTGGAGGCACTAACAAAACTGCCCGGGGATCCCTACGTGACAAGCCCCGGTGAGCGTTCTAGGGCACCAAGGTCCGGCACCTGCGTTCTCTGCTGGCCTCTCTCCACAGTGCTGGTCACATGCTCTGTAGGCCGCACGGTCCTGAGGGAGTTCTCACCAAGCAGCCAGCCAATCCACCAGCCATGGGTGACCTCAGGGTCGAAAGCAGAACCATTTCTCCCTGAATACCCTCTGTCCTCCAGTAACGAGAGGCTCCCTCGGATCTGTCCCCTTCTGTAACAATAATGCCCCCCCCCCCCGTTGCCCCACCCAATCCTCACTGGCCATCCTCCCCGCTGGGCCACTGCATTCACAGAACACTGTCCCGTGAGCATCAATATTCTTCAAAGAGCGGCCACATTTATCGCCAGCCCCAGGGCTCTGGGCAGACCACCAGAGGACACAGGAGCTGGTGCCTGAGCCTGTCCCCAGCCTCCGTGCATGTTCAGGGACCACATTAAGGGGAGCGTGGACACTGCCAGCCTCAGGGAGAGACACCAACGGGAGAAAAAGGGAAGCCAACCAGGTCTCTGAGAAAAAGTTAGGGACTCGGAAGGAAGGTGGGCACCTTCCCTCTAAAGTCTGGGTGTGAGATTATGGAAAAACGAGGCAGTCGCTCAGTGGGTGGAGGGAAGAATTTTTAGGCAAGAATATATGTTAACTAGGGATGGAAGGGACTCAGCAGTTGGAGGCTGGGGATTCTAGTGCTGGCTCCTCAGAGCAGCTCAGCTCCTCACGGTCCCCCGGTGAGGGGACAGCAGTCTCCCATCTTAGATGTTTGAACTGGACTGCATTTGTACTCATGCAAGTGAGACTTCTCACGGGAGCACACTCACGACCTTTCCGCCTCTTGCTGGCCTCACCTGAAACTTGTCTTCAATTTCTAGCCTTCACAGCATTATTTCTGCAGCGCCCATCTGAGCCCCTACTTCCGAAGACATTGACCAGACATTAACACGGAAACAGCCCCTCCTGGGGCCAAACAGAACCAAAGATGGTCCTGGAGGAAGAGCAAACTTAATGACCCATCAGGACCTCTCTCTGCCTGGCTCTTGGCCCTGAGAACAAATCATCTTGTTGCAGGTCTGAGCTTGTTTTCAAGTGGTGGGTCTTTATTCCTTTCTTTTTCCCCCTGCCCCGAGGAGTATGGACGCCGTGTGGGAGACTTGTTAAAATTCAGATCGGTCTGTTTCCCACATGAGGCACAGCTAACTTGTAAGACAAATTTTCACAGATGAAATACTTTTGAGTCGGAATAGACTTAAGACTACTCATCAAAAATCAGAAGTCAGTAGGTCTCAAGCAGCGTCCGGCTCACGGAAGTGTTCTTTGTGGCTCATTAAGTTTTGAAAAGTATTTTTTAAAAACTTTAATTAGTTGCAAATAGTAAAGTTGAAGAGTCTTTCCCCAGAAATACTCACTTTCAGCTTCTCTTGAAAAATCCCAACATCTAGCCATAGTAACAGGTGGCAGGAGTGAACAGGGGCTATCCCCGTCAGAAGGGCACGCACCGTCCAGGTCACCCCCGTCCCCACCACGCCTTACGTGGTCCCCTTACCAAAACTGAGCCAGATTTCAGCTTCCATTGATCACAGTGCATCCACTGTTTTTATTAGGACAGACTTGGAAGTTTGGGATCTCGTGAGTCCATAAGGATGTCAAAAGCAGTAACACAAAGGACAGAGTCTCCAAGTTAAATAAAAGTGGGCAAAACGTGATTTTTTTTTTTTTTGCAGAAGCAAAAATTATTCTTGCAGACAACCTACTTCGGTCATTTATTTTACCTTTTTTTTCTCAATTACATTTGACTATTTCACCCACAATGTGATCCAACTGTCCTCTGTCACGGGGGGTAAGATAAACCACGAAGAGATAAGGGACGTATTCTAGATCACACGGCTGAGCAACAGCGGAAATAAGATGTGAACACAGGCTCTCCAGCTCTACTTCATGAGTCCCGTCCACCGTTTCCGAAGGAACTTGCACTTCCTAATGTGCAACACACACGCTCTAGCCACCGTGTTGGGCACACGGTTCAGTGATCACCACTGTCCGACACACTTTTATAGCAATCCTCACTGTGAAGTACCTCAGAGGAGTGCTTTCCAAATCCTTCGTCCCCACTGACCATAAGGGGTGTTGCCACGTGGGCGACGGGTCTTGGGTAAACTATTTTATTTATTTTTTTTAATTTTTTTTTTTTAACGTTTATTATTGAGACAGAGAGAGACAGAGCATGAACAGGGGAGGGTCAGAGAGAGAGGGAGACACAGAATCTGAAACAGGCTCCAGGCTCTGAGCTGTCAGCACAGAGCCCGACGCGGAGCTCGAACTCACGGACCTCGAGATGGTGACCTGAGCCGAAGTCGGACGCTTAACCGACTGAGCCACCCAGGCGCCCCTTGGGTAAACTATTTTAAAAGATTCATCCAAAAATTTTAAATAAGAAAGCATATTATTTTAACTATAATTTATTGTCAAGTTGGTTAACATACAGAGTATACAGTGCGCTTTTGGTTTTGGGGGTAGATTCCCATGATTCGTCGCTTACATACATCACCCAGTGCTCATCCCAACAGGTGCCCTCCTCAATGCCCATCACCCATTTTCCCCTCTCTCCCCCACCATCAACCCTCAGCTTGTTCTCTGCATTTAAGAGTCTCTTATGGTTTGTCCTATAGTTTGAAGCTACTTTTTCCCCTCCCCTTTCCCGATGGTCTTAAGTTTCTCAAGTTCCACATGAGTGAAAACATTTTAAATGAGTCATAATGGTTTCACATCGATGAAAGAGATATTCTTTGCAACTATTCATGAACATATTTGATTCCAAGACAGCTTGAACTATGTTTATTGGGTATCTTTTCTTGATTTTTATGACTATTGTACTGGAAAGTTCAAACAAAATTATAGGCCATTTTGAATGTCAGCAAGAGTAGGATGGTTCTGTCACACAGTCCCGGATATTCAAATTGAAGATGGATTCTGAATTTTATCGAGATGTGTCTAAAAAAATCTTTGGGGGAGTCTGGGTGCCTCAGTCGGTGAAGCATACAACTCTTGACCTCAGCTCAAGTCATGATCTCAGGGTTGTGAGTTCCAGCCTCACACTGGGGCTACTTAAAGAAAGAGAGAGAGGGAAAGAGAGAGGGGTGGAGGGGGTAGAAAGAGAGAGAGAGAAAGAAAGAGAGGGAGGTGGAGAAAGAGACAGAGAGATTGAGAGAGAGAGAGAGAATCCTTGCGTTGAAAGACACTACATCAACAGGATAGTCAGTATCCCTCAGCAGCCAGAGTCTAGAGTGTGGTTCACAGACCTCTTATCCACTCTCCGCTACACCGGGGCAAAGTGGTTCTGTTGAGTATTTCCTCCTCAAATCTGTGTGATCACAGATCTCTTACTCCAACTATTACAGGAAACATGGGATTGCTGGGAAAGTGTCAAACATTTAGCAATCAGGTTGTATGTGCCACAGTTCAGTCTCCTTAAGAAATCCTGAAAAACCATCCTCAATGTTAAAAGCTGGCATATGCTGGCCCCAAAGCGGCAGATCTAGGCTATTTAAGATGCTGATCCATCCACGAGATATGCAGCCTGAGAAATCTACCTGAAATCATAGGAACAGGATTTTCCCAGGCTCTACTGGTTTCAGAAGAA